>NC_140594.1:993374729-994574729 GCF_964204655.1 Triturus cristatus | reverse complement strand
TGGGGGATCCCAGGAAACGCAGGCAGATCTTGGGCACCCTGGACAGGCTGCATGCTCATGTTGTGTTTCTTCAGGAGACTCACATGGACCCTCGTCATAATGCCACCTTTGCTGCCCGTTGGGCTGCCCACTCTCTTCATGCACCTTACTCGTCCTATGCAAGAGGCGTCACTATCCTAGTTAAAAGGGGAGTTCCCTACGTTCCCATGGGCACCGCCACTGATCGCGAGGGTCGTTATTGCATAACATGGGGTAGGATAGGGGCCGAGACCATCACCCTCGCCTGCTCTTATGGCCCCAATTGTGATAATCCGAGCAGTTTCATTGCTCTCTGGAACAAGGTCAGGGAGGTGGGGTCCACACACCTCCTCTGGGGAGGGGATTTCAATGCTGTCCTGGACCCCACGCTGGATAGGTCGAACCCCTCACCGCACCACTACACTAACACACACAGATACCTGCGGGACATATGCGTCACCCATGAGATAGTGGATACCTGGCGGCACTTACACCCGACTTCTATGGAAGGCACACACTGGAATCATGCACATGAAACTTGGGCTAGACTAGATTACATAATGGTGGATAGGGCCTTGGCCCCCTCCTTGGTAGGGGTGCGACACTTGAGCCGCACATACTCAGATCACTCTCCGGTATTAGCCGAGTTCCGGTTACCCGACATCATGGGCAGACCTCCGACTTGGAGACTCCAACCCACCATCTTACTTGACGAACTATTTAGAACGGAATTGGGTCAAGAACTAGACGATTTCCTATCCCGCAATAGGGGAACGGTGGACCGGGTGGCCATTCTCTGGGAGGCGCTAAAGGTAACGATACGGGGCTTCTGCATTTCCAAGGGCTCTGGGGTACTACGGTCTTTAAGAGATACATTGCGCAAACTGGAAACTACACTCCACACTCTGGAACGCAGCCCTGACTACCACACCGATGCAGATGCGCAGGCAAAGTACCGCGAAACACTATCGGACTATATGTCCACTGCTGCAAGAGAGGTGAATTTCCGGGGCAAATACTTCAAGGCCCGTACGTACGGGGAAGGGGAACGACCCGGTAAATCCTTGGCGGGAGCGATCCGCCCTCCGCGAGGTTCTAATTTTGTGCTGGAACTGGAGGGGGAGGATGGGACTCCGTTACGAGACACGCGCTCGATTCTGGCGGCCTTTACCACACACTATTCGAAGCTATACTCCACTACCAGGGTGGGAGCACTCGACATTGACGACTACCTTAGGGAGCTTACACTGGGATGGCTCTCTGACCGTCACAGAGAGTTCCTGGCGGAGCCGGTAGGCCTGGAGGAGGTTAAAGACGCGATCAAACAGATGGCTCCGGGAAAGGCCCCTGGCCTGGACGGGTTGCCTATGGGCTTCTATAAGGCGTATATCGACATCCTTGCTCCGGTGCTCCGTGAGGTTTTCATGGAGGCTCATGAATCGGGCGCACTTCCTCCATCCATGCAGGAGGCGCTGATTACCTCCTTGTTGAAGCCTGGGAAGCCGCCTCACAGCTGCGACTCGTACCGCCCGCTCTCGCTCATTAATTGTGACGCAAAAATCCTGACAAAAATTCTTGCTAACCGGCTGCAGTTGCTACTGGGAGGCCTGGTGCTATCTGATCAAGCGGGGTTCGTCCCTGGAAGGGCAACCTCCAATAATCTCCGGACGCTATTCTCCATCCTGCATAATGTAGCTCCGGATTTGCCATTGGTGGCTGTTTTCTTGGACGCCACCAAGGCCTTCGACTCCCTGGAATGGGACTACCTCCATTGTATTTTGCGCAACATGGGAATGCCGCTGGGCTTCACGCGCTGGATTGATCTCCTGTATGACCGACCGGTCGCTAGGGTGGGATTGAACGGGCGCATATCGGACGCCTTTGTGGTGTCGAGGGGCACCCGACAAGGTTGCCCACTATCCCCGCTGCTGTTCGCGATAGCGATGGAGCCTCTGGCGGCCCGTCTCCGCCAACACCACCGAGACAAGGCGCTGCGCTGTCTTCAGCGAGAGGTTCTCATCTCCCTCTACGCGGATGACATCACACTCTACATACGTGATCCCGCTACCAACCTCAATCCTATCCTCCGTGAGTTTATCCGCTTTGCGGGTCTGTCTGGTGTCCATATCAATTGGGGTAAATCCACTATATTTCCACTGACTGCGGCCGCCAAGCCCTTCCCTCTGGACTACCCTCTACGGTGGGAAATGGAGGAGGTCCGTTACCTGGGCATAGTCCTCTCCCATGACCGAGAAGAGCTGATGCGGATGAACTATGGCCGCACGTTTGATTATCTCCAGGCATGCGTGTCTAGATGGATCACGCTGCCCATTTCCTTGGCGGGCCGCGCTTCCTTAATCAAGATGGTGGTTCTTCCCAAACTCCTGTACCTGTTCATGAACATCCCATATTACCCGGGGAGATCCTTTTTTCGCCTTTTGAGGTCTGAGCTCATTCGTCTGGTCTGGGGAGGGAAGAGGCCGCGTCTTCGTTGGGAGGTGTTAACTCGTCCATTCGCGCAGGGGGGGCTCGACCTTCCTGATTTTGAACTGTATTATCACAGCGCGCAGGCCCACTACGTTTATCACTGGATTCGCCCCACGCCCTTCCTGCCGCAGACGGCTGTGGAACATTGGCTGACTGCGCCTATTCCGCTAGAAGGAACGATACTTAGTACACCAGAGAGGAATACGACATACCACACCACAATCTCGAGCTCCATTCTAGCATGGCGATACATTGCGAAGGTGGCAGGCACACCGCTTATCTATTCCCCACTGCTTCCCCTAGCATACCATCCCCGGCTGCCCCTTTTACAGGAACAGCTGTTTAAAAACTTTATGGCCAAATTCCACATTACAACATGGGGGGACCTCTATCATAATGGACAATTCCGTTCCCAATCACACATGCTCACTCACTCTACACCCACTTTCATGGACACCTTCCTTTATACCAGGCTTCGGAGTGGTATTCGTGCCTTGACAGGGGACTTCCCTGGTGAGCCGCCCACGCTGGAACCCTTGCACCGCCTACTTAAGGCTACCACTCCGGCTCATGCAGTCTCTACTCTATACCACTCGCTCCGCGCTAACCTAGACCTCTCGCCTTGCAGTGCTCGTATAAAATGGGCGGAGGATCTAGGGCTCCCCGTAGATGACGACTTCTGGAGTTACTGCTGCTTACAAACAGAACAGATCTCCTCCAGTAGCAGATTTAGAGTGATTCATTACCGGTTCTTACATAGGCTCTACTGTACTCCAGCACATATGCATAGGGTGGGCCTTCGAGAGGACGATCTATGCTGGCGCTGCCACGCTCCAGGGGCGGACTTTCTCCACATGGCTTGGGGATGCCGGGAAATTGCGGACTATTGGCAGCGAGTCTTTTCAGGCGTTTCCGAAATGATAGATGTACCATTGACACCCTCTCCAGCACAGGCACTCCTGGGATATACAAAGACTATACGGAAACCAGTCCGCAGATTTGCCACTATCGCCTTTCTTATGGCGAAACGTCTGATAGCCTGTAGATGGGGACGGGGCAGAACTCCCAGGTTTAAAGATTGGATCGATGATATGGTACACTGTCAGGATACTTTACTTAGATATGCTGAACTCCTGCCTTCTGCTTCACGACCGACTGACATCTGGGGTCCCTTACAGATATACCTGCTGTCACATCCACAGACATAGCGGGCTCTCTTCCCGCTTTCCCCTTAACCTTCCTAGACACCGCTCCCGCGGTAGTGACCCGCCTTTTGCCCCTTGGCCAGGCAGCGAACTGTGACGAGAGTTGGGACGACCCCCTGGGAACTACAGATAGATGCCTATATACCACTGCTACATGTTATTGCGGGTCGACTGTTTCAATACAGATATCTTGGGGTGATGGTCCCTTGTACTGGCATGCTAATTATCTTATTTCCTATGCCGCGGCCGGCCCTTGGTGGGTTGTAGGCAGGCAGCTGTGTTTAACATTCATTCTCCTTCTTGTACTGCGCTGCCGGCCACAGGTTGGTTGTAGGCATAGGGCTGTGTACTACATGTTTATGCTGAATAAAGGTTTTGAAAAACAAAAAAAAAAAAAAAAAAAAAAAAAACTATGTGACTGAAGTCAATAAACTGCCCTTTGCCTGGTGACTGGAGAAGGTATGTGCATGTAATTCTTCATGACATGACAGAACTTTCATTCTTGGAAGACCATTATACAACACAAACAAGCTATTCACAACACCAGCAAGCAGGAAACCCTGGGAAGAACCCAATCTTTAGACAGAAAAGTGCTTTTTTATATGTACGGCAACCACAATACTATTGGAGCTCCAAATATGCCCTACTTAAATGTGTTTTTCTAGCCGAAATCTTAAGTACAGGAATAGCAGGTAGCTAGCCACACCGAGTGTGAGCCTTTTGCTATTTTTGGCAAAGTTTCTAAACCCAGATTAGAAGTGCTATCAACGCTGAGCTAAATAAAACCATGGCGAAGGCAATTTACAATTCCAGGCACAGTATTACAGCTACCTCAGTAATGTTGGATGCATGTGGAGTCCTCGTAAGCAGTTTAAAGCTATTTTTCAACTCACTTTAAGACAAGAAAAATTCATAAAAAGAAATATGCTAAATGGATTTTTTTTTTTTTTTAAATGATGCAAAATTGACAATGGGTCACCACTGAGGAAGCACTGGGGTGCGCAAGCAGGTTACCAAGCATAACCCCACACAAGCATAGATAAAGAGCAGAGCAGAAAGGTTCGCACGTGGGAGTCTCGCGTTATTTGCTCTCGGTTTCACATCCCCATTCCAGTCCCCATCCCACTTCATTCCAGTATATGAAATTGCAGTGGGTCTGGTGTCCTTTCACTCCCTCTGTAGAATTGCAGTGGGTGGGTTGTGAAAGTCCAGGCAATAAATAAAGATGCCTTTAAATTCTGCATTTCTCTTGTCACATTTGCTGCATTTCAAAGACAGGTCAATTGTCAGGCTAGGTCTTCAAACAAATTGTTGCTTTTTTAACATGGAGATTGGTGCTCACAAACTCCTCTCACTTTAAAGTCAGAGAAAGAAAAGGTAAGTGAATTATGTTACAATCTTGTTGGGGTACACAAAGTGTAAAATTAAAGGTTGCAGGATGTCCTTTTCTATAACATACAACAAAATGTAAATACCTGTAAATTAATGTTACACATTCAGCAGTCAGGGAAACAAAAATGAAGTACTTTTTTTTGTAATTCTGACATGTGATGGAAGTAAAGATTTTAATAGGATCAAAGCAAATCAATACACTTAACTTGGTGATGCACAAATGATACGTATTCGCTTAAACCAGATTTCCAGCGACCCTGAAGATGATTGTGCTCCCCAGATTTCTTTATCAATATACCCATGACGTTGCCACAACACTTTTTCAAAATGGTTAGGGCCCACATGATCACACTAACATGGGCAGGAAAGCAGCCTAGGATTCGCTGGGAAGTGCTGACACTTCCCTATGCGCATCAGGGATTTAGCGCACCAGCTCTACATCTATATTGCATGTGCGCCCAGGCACAATTTGCACATTATTGTTATCACCCTCATAATTATACACCACATCTGGCAGGAGAGACAGATGATGCCCATCTGCTCCCGCTCGATGCCCTTTTACCACATATGCGCTCAGATGTTTCTTGGTCGAAGATGAACACTATACACAGCAGAACATGGGCTTGGCAGGTGCTGGGAGCATGGACCTAAAAAAAACCTCTATGCTCCTGCACTTCCCCTGAAGTTCCATGCGGCCATTTCAAAAATTAAAAAAAAAGCTAATTTCTTTAACATTTTGAAGCTTTGGCATTAATACATCACATTAAACAATGCACTGAGAAGTACTTATTAAAAGTGACAGCTTTTACACATGTAATTAGAACCATACCTGGCCCCGGCACCTCCCTGGTGACCGTGACATGAGTGAACTAAGAGGCAAGACAGTTGCCATGTGAACATTGTATGCGATGCAGATTTGTTTAATACAGCAACATTATAGGATGTTCGATTAAACACAATAGGTTTTTGTACAACTGGTATTCTGAACTCATGCATTTGCAGGTGCTTTATTTATTCATTTATTTATTTGATTTCATTTCTATAGCTCGATGCTGCTCCCCACATGAATAACCCGGCACTAGGGATGACATGCAAAATGCAGTGATTAGTGGTAAAGTTGTATATCAAAGGAAATAATTGACTACTTTTCATATAGAAATTATTTTAGCCACTTTCAGACTTAGAGGAGCTTAGAAATCGCCATCAAATAAAGTGGAAGAGTGTTCCAATGGGAGGCTGCCAAGTGGGAAAAAGAGTGACAGAGTGACCCCCTTCCCCTTCCACAGTCCGAGCTCAATTAATTTGATTCTGCCACAAGAGTGTATGAGCTGCTAGATCGAACATTCCTAGTCAGTATACATCTCCGGACCTTGTTTCTGAGGACCAGAACACCTGTATGATAAACATACCTGATAGTATGGCAGAGCAATTAAAACATTGCCAGCTTTCTCATCGGTAGATAGTGAAGCGTGTCCAGAATGGCAGAGGCACAGTTCCTAGATGAGCTACCAAGAATCAGTCTTGCAGCAGTGTTTTGAATGCTTGGCAGCTTGGAAATCAGATAATCAGTCATTCCAACATATAGTGAGTTCCCATAATCCAGACGGTAGACTTTCAGAGCCTGCACAATGGTCTTCCTGCAGCTATGAGACACCCATTTGAAGATATTTATTTAAAGTTTCATCAAAAATGATGCCCAGGTTTCTAGCAGAATTGGCCCGTGTCGGGGGAGGGGGGAGCCCAGTGAACTGGGCCACTAGGTGTTAGTACAAACTGAGTTTCCTTTCCCAAACTAGATAACCTGCGCTTTGTCCTGATCTAACTTTAGGCAGTGTTTTTGCATCAAAGACACCTCTTATAGGCAGCCTACTAGGCTCTCCTTACAGGTGTCTGCATCCTTCCAGACTGAAATCATAGGTTGTGTCTCATCAGCATATGATATGAGGTCTAGTCTCCATCTCCTGACGTTGTTAGCCAGAGAAGCAAGGTACATATTAAAAAGTGTTGGACTCAGAGCAGAACCCTGGGGAACACCACAATGTGCAGTTGCCTAATCAGATGTTTATGGTGGCAAATAGCCTGCCTGAGTATGTCCCATCAGGAAGGAGCCAAACCATTTCAGAACATCAGAGTGTATCCCAATAGCTGACAGACGGTTTAGTAAAACAGCATGAAACACTATCAAATGCAGCAGAAAAAACGAGTAACGCGAGGGCAGTATCCTTACCCTCATCAACCGTGCATTCAATGCTATCAGTAACTGATACTAGAGTGGTTTCAGTGGGGTTACCTGTCCGACATCTACACTGCGAATCAGCTAATAACTGATTATTTTCCAAATACTTGGTAAGTCTCACATTCACCAGTTTCTCCAGAATCTTTGTCGGGAAGAAAAACAACAAAATTGGCCTAAAGTTGGCCAGATTGGTAAGATCTGCCCAGGTTTCTTCAGTAATAGAAGAAGTAGAGCTTTTTAACAGTGCCCGGGGACATTACCTTTGCTCAAGGAGCAATTCAAGATGTCAGTCAAGTGCGGGCTAAGAGTCAGTGCAAGTTGATTAACGACAAAGTGCGGACAAGGATCCATGGGGGAGCCCGACTTTATCTTGCCCATGATGTCTAGGACTTCCTGCAGAAGAACTGTCTCAAAAGCCTCCAAACTTGGCCCATCGTCCATCTGAGGACCACCTTCTCTCAAAACCTGATCTGGATCAGACTGAGGGATAACCTCTGTGTAAATCGTATTGATCTTATCACAAATAAAATTGCCAAGTCGATTGCATAGTCCAGAGGATGAAAAGGTGGACCAATTAATGGCTCCTAGGCTGGGATTACTCCTTCACAATGTGAAAATGTTCTCAAGAGAAACACTTGTTCTTATCAATCTTTAACATAAAATGGTTTCTTGGTACAAGTTTCAGGGACTTATGTTAACTGCTTTAAGCAGTTCTAAAAACTTCTTTATCCATGCTGCCTTTTGAAAGTCGCCACCTTATTTCAAGTCTCTTGCATCTCAGTTTTTCTTTTTTCAGCTGACGGGAGTACTAGTATGCTGACAAATGATTTCTACGGGATTTATTTGTAGAAATGGGGACAGTAATGTCCAACATTGACCTCAAGGCTGAGGAGAAGTTACTGGCCGACTCATTTGGAGATGAAGTGTCTGTAATCTCTATTAAATAGAAAGCCTTCTTAGAAGTCTCCTAAAGTGGGCTATCTTAAACTGAATGAGGAAGTGGTCCGAACATCCCAGGGGCTCAAGTGCCAACTCCTACAGGAGCGGTCGCTTTATGAATAGAAGATCAAGGGTATATCCTGCCACATGGGTAGGGCCCTTAACCACTTGCTTAAAGTCTACGATTTCCAGATCCATCTCTAAATTATAATTGCTGGGATTGTTTGCAGATTTCAAATGATAGTTGAAATCTCCCACCAGAAGGAAATATTCCTATTTTACAGCGTATGGGCTAGTTCCTCAAGTAACTTAGTACAGAAGGTAATCTTGGCACCGGTAGGTCTATAGAGTAGTGCCTCTCCTATAGAGGGAGTATAGGAGCCGAACGAGATGTGAAAAACAAGCATTTCTCTAGAGGTTGACAGCATCATCTCTAAAGATTTACAATTGAAGCCCTACTTGTATATCAAGGCGACCCTTCTCCCAATCTTTCCCTTCCTGTTGCACATGATGATGCTATATACCACAAGGATTACAACAGTCACATCCGGGCCTGATGCGTCGTTTAGTCAGGTTTCAGTAATGAATACCAGGTCAGGCTCACTATTATTGAGTGTGCCCCATATGTTTATTGCATGCTTAACCAGAGAGCAAGTGTTAAAATACATGCATTCAAGCACTGAAGGTGGGAACTCACAACTGCGACCACCTCCCCTCCCCCCCCCCCCCCCCCCCCCCCACAGTGGTCGCCATGTAAGATTTATTGGAGACTCTCTTCCGGAACCTGCTAATAGTAGCATGAATCATGGGCTCATGACAGCAAGACCATCTTCAGTGGCTGCATGTAAATGGTCCTTCAAAAAACCCCAGACTGCCTATGCAACAGAAGCTAGCACACTTTTGTTTAGGTCATGGGGCATGCAGCTAAGGGGCTGAATAGCTAATTTGGCAAGCTCTACCTGAATAAAAGGACATGGGGTCCTGGCATCGTCCAGGGACGGACTGGCGCAGACAGGTTTGAGTACACTGTGCCAAGGCGCAGACAGGTTTGCTTACAGTGCACCAGTGGCGCGGCGCATCTGCGCTGCGGCCTTATTTATGATGCAGACTTCCAGGACCTCCTCCTCCGAACCAGAAGAATGCTGCCCAGAGGAAAGTGGCTGCCAGCGGGTTGGATAGCGTTAGGGCAAAGTGCAGTTTGTCCAAATCTGTTTAGAATATGCTTTTATCACAAAAAAAGCAAAACAAACAGCAAAAGGTAAAATGTCCCTCGCGGGCCCCACCAGTATGAAAATCAGCCCAGTCCCTTTCATATGCGATAGTGAAGAAAGAGGAGCGATAAAATAAAATGTGTCTCAGAACACACAATATGGGTAAACAGGGAAGCTGTGAATAAACCAGGTTTAATCGTTTCAGTTAGTACAGATCAGTCAATAACTAGGTATCTTCTTTCCTTTCTACCTCAAATGTTATTGTTTTGTTTTTACCTCCTTGTGCATGAGGGCTGAGCAAGAGTGGTAGACAGCTGCAAATGAAAGCTCAGCTCGTTAAGGGCTTAGGTTGAGCCACAGCCAAGCTTTCAGCAGCACACCCACCTCCATGACTGGCATAGCAGTTTGCAGTAAGACCACATCTCCTGCTGATAGACCAGCCTTTTGAAATAGTAAATAGGGCTCCCAGTTTTATGTTTTTTTATTCATTTATTATTTTATCCCGATTTAGTTTTTAGCCATCTTATTTGGTACCTAATCCATATTTAATATGTGTTTTTCAGTAAGTACAGATCAGTCAATAACTAGGTATCTTCTTTCCTTTCTACCTCAAATGTTATTGTTTTGTTTTTACCTTCTTGTGCATGAGGGCAGAGCAAGAGTGGTAGACAGCTGCAAATGAAAGCTCAGCTCGTTAAGGGCTTAGGTTGAGCCACAGCCAAGCTTTCAGCAGCACACCCACCTCCATGACTGGCATAGCAGTTTGCAGTAAGACCACATCTCCTGCTGATAGACCAGCCTTTTGAAATAGTAAATAGGGCTCCCAGTTTTATGTTTTTTTATTCATGTATTATTTTATCCCGATTTAGTTTTTTGCCATCTTATTTGGTACCTAATCCATATTTAATATGTGTTTTGAATACAAAGAACAGAAGAGTGATAACTCGTATATTTCCACATTTACTTAACGTATAAATGTGAACTCAAACTTTGCTGCCTGTCAAGTTTCAGGACAATACACAGCCAAAATATAATAAAATATAAACCCACATGAAAAAATTACCATTATACCATACATACATGTTGAGATATGAAGTAATTTAAGCAAATATCCTTCAGCTTACTAACTTCCCATGCTGCCATTATGTACAGCTATTGGCCTGAAATTCATTAATCTCAGCATTGACAGTCACTCAAAAGAAGTCATCTGTATTTTTCCACTATAATAAAAAGAAATACAGACAGCGAATGCACAGCATCGCTCTATATGCACAAACACACAACCTCCTGCAGCAAGCCATCTCTGTCCTGAATCGTACATGTAAAACCCAAGGCCAAAAATCCAAGCATACAGCATTCTGCCCATGCACACCCAGAGGTCAAATTCCCAGCCTCCTACTACAAGTGCACGCGCCCCGCCTCCTGCCACTTGGCCAATCAGAGAGCCATCTCAGCTAAAAAAGTACACACACAGCCTCCTGCTCGGCATCCCAGATGTTCAGCATCCCAGATGTTCAGCACAGCCAAGAAATCCAAAGCCTCCTGTCCTAAAGCCAGATATAAATACCCACCGCCGAGCAGGATTACTAAATGCACATCCAGCCAACCCAAGTAAACCAAATGTACAGCTGTAGCTAGAATCCTCCAAAATGTACAGCTGTAGGTAGGAGCCTCCAATCAGTAGATTGTTTACAGCTACCCCTCAGTCATCAAGAAAACGTACTTTATGCGAAGACACTTCTGGGGGCTATTCAGCTACACACACAGCCTCATATCCTGTGCAGCAGGAAGGTCAGACTTATGTGAGAGTCTTCACGTCCGGTAGCAGAGCTTTCTACGGGAAGCACCGGAGGAGCCCCCTAGGGTACTCGGAGGCGCATGTATACTCACCTGGAGGTTGCGGACAACAGCCGCAGTGCGCACCTAAGAATGGGGCACCGGACGCTACTCGCTTCCCATCTCATTCCATCCCAAAGCACAACTCAGGGCGACAGGCAGCGACGCACAGGCACGCCCACACGAGCTCGCATTGGCGGCGTTTTAACATTGTGATACCTGATTGGTTTACCTATACTGCCAGTTACGAGGCGGCCTGTCAGACTGCGCGAGGCTTGTTTTTATTTTCTTTGCTGGGCGTGACCTGGGCTTCAGGCGAGCCCGTGACTCCTCGCGCCCCGGAGGCTGGGGTGGGACCTGTCCATCACGAAGTAGGAGGGTGGTGTCGATCCATGCCCTGCGGCAAGTTAAAGTGTGTATGGCCTGCAGTGCTCTGGACTCACCCTACCGAGGCACACTCTTCGCTTCACAGTGGAGTACTGTGAGACAGGCGCGCAACGCCCATTGGGCTCTGGCGAGACTTATTGAGAGGGCTCCAAAAAGTGCCACCGGGCCAGCCTAGAGCTGCTCTGTTGACTGGGTGTGAGTGTTTGATTGGTTCTGATGCTCCGTCCATCACCACCCCCTTTTGTACCGCTTTGTTCGCCATAAGTTGGCAGGGTATGCTCAGAGGTGAGTCCCTTGCTCACTTTGCCACTGGATTCAAGCAAGCCTGGCTGAAGACGGCTGAAATGCCAGAAACCGGTCACAGGATGCTTGTTTCCGGTCCAGGGAAGACATGGCTTGGTAGTTCTGGGCTGGACTGTTCCCATGAGGCACAGGGTCAGACTGATTTGCATATGGCCATATCTGAACTGGGGTGGTGGAGTGAGCTAAAGAATGATGATGGATTAAACCCAGATCAGTTGACTGGGGGTGAGTGTTTTATTTGCTCTAACGCGTGGGTCCCTTGCTCACTTTGCCACTGGATTCAAGATAGCCTGGCTGACGAGGGTTATGTCTTGGGATATACACGTCTTGGGATGATGTTACTGTAGGCGCTTCTCATAGCCTTAAAATGTATAAACAGGGAGCTCACACAGTCCTCGGCGGACTACCCCACCCATCTGTTAGTAGATGGCAGGCGGGTGTGGGTGCTCCCCAAGAGGTCTTGTTTTTGGTTTTTAAGATACAATTTAACTTGCCAATATATTTGCTGTATATGCTATGTATGCTATTTTGCTATGCTATTTTGTCCCTAAATTGGTGTTTTCTTATTGACCATTTCATATTTATATTACATTTGCAAAGCTGCTTTCTTTTAGGTTTTAGGTAGGTAAGTGAGTATTCGCAGTATTTCAGATCAAGTGTGTTTTGCATTCTGGGAACATTTTCCTTGATGTAACTTATGTTTTTCATAATGCATTTATAAATGTGTCTTTGAGGTTTTCTGAAGTGTCTCTCTCCAATCGAGTTCAATGCCTTCTGATTCATGCGAGGTCACTATATTTGTATTTTGTATTTGTATGCCTTTGTCTTGCAGTTTTTTGAAGTTGCACCTTCTTAATAAAACTGTTAAAACTCTCAGTATCAGTTTCCATGGCTCACAAGTCTGTTTCCTTCATTTTTAGAGCGAGCGTTCCCAGACACCCCGGCTCAAATTAAGGTGCCCCTTTTGTCCCTAACTCACTCCCCCGATCATACGGTGAAGGTTCCCTGAGCCCTGTGCTCAGCCCCCTGCCCTCTTGACCCTTAATAAATCTCCCTCCAACAGAAAACAAGCATTTGCAATGCAATAGGTCTCGCATTTACGTGAGTTTGAGCTATTCACATTGCAAATAACAATGCCTTTTATATTTGTTTTCGTTTTAAAAACATAAGTAAAAGGCATTGTCATTTACAATGCCAATAGCTTTAACTCGTGTAACTGCGAGACCTATTGCATTAAGGACTTTACAGGGGAGTGGTCAGAGGTAGACATTAAGTACCTCTTAAAGATTAGTGTGCTACCAAAGACTGCTTTGAGTTAGGTTAGACCGTGGTGGCTTGGATAGAAAAGGAGGAGGGTGCTGGGAAAACACATGCTGTGGTTGCTATGGGAAACTGATTGAAGGCTGCTGTAAGAGGACTGCACAGGCAGCGGTCAAAACTCCTGAGCCTGCATAACCTACACTGGCATTCTTCCATGGACCCATATTCTTCTTAAATAAACATTTGCAGTCTCACAATAAATCTATCATTTACACACATCAGCAGCCCTATTAGGTCTACCTGTACAGGCTCATCTCCTCCAGTAAAAAAAAAAACAGTTTGATGCATTTACTCCAGAGATGTACATGTAACCTGTAGATACACACCACCGAGGTGGGCAACACAACAACAAAACCGCTGCTGAAAGTCATTCAAACCACTAAGGAACATCAACATTTCAAGACAATCTCTTAGGACACTACTGTTGAGGAGAGCTTGTGGTTGCAGGTCAGTTTCACCTTGGGAACTGTGCCCGTCCTTTGAAGTGCTCCTCGGTTAGCATAAGGCACAGTAAATAAAACCTTATTAACCATTACAGCAACCACTAAATAAAGAAAAAAGATATCGTCACATAGCTGGCAACAAGGCTCTGTGAATTGATAGCTTGCTATGAAGAACTGTTTGTCACGTGAAACTCTAGGTTTGAATACAGAAAAAAATATAACTATTTATAACCCCATTGCCGATAAATTGAGCAAACCCGATAAGAGTAACACTGGAGGTGTGCAGCACAGCAAAGCAGCAAAATGGAGATAGTAAGTGTTACACAAAATGAATCAATGGTTACATTAGGTACTAACAAATTAGCACATTTCCTTGTAACGACCCCTATGCTTATCCAAAAAATGTAAAGCGCTATGACGTCTTTAAACCAGGGCAGTCGCTATACAAAAGCACAAACCGGGACCCTCTCTCCCTCCACCCTAACTACCTGGGAACCATCGAGCCACTCACTGTGCACCCGCGCCCCTATTCAGTATGTGCAGCCTCGTCCGATCCATTTATCTGTGGGGACATCAACAAAAGAGGACAGCCTCTCATTCTCCTCCGCCTTTCAAGGTGGTCTCCATACTCTTTGCAGGGAACCTACCCAACAGCCCCCCTCAAGCAAGCAGTGTCAGGCCCATGCAAGCTCCAGCCACCCGTTAGTTCAGCCTCCTCCAAAATCTGTTGAAGCTCACCCCGCCCATAAACAGAGAGAAGTGCTCCCCAGTTTGGGGGACCTCATCTTTACCTACCCACTTAAGGAGCCCAAACACTTTCACCTGTGGCGCGAGCACGCGCCCACTGCCCTCAGCCTGTGCAAATAATGCCTGCGGGTAAATGCAATGGAAAGCACCCCTGGCCCCCACCTGTGAGGCCCACCCCTGTTCAAGTCTATCTGCCCTCCGCACCCAGCTTGGCCCCCACCCATCTCCCCTCCATCTGCGGAGCTCGGCACCATCCCCATGTGCATCTACACTTTCCCACCTGTGCAGCATCCTCCACCCTATTTTAGAGCCTCTTCTCCCCAATCCCACCCCCCGTGGACAGTGTCACTTCCACGGCGACACTCACCACACCATGCCGTATGCTCCTTCCCCGATGTAGGAGAGGCTGGTGTAACGGGGGCCCACGTCGAAGGCCTGCCCCCGCACAATCTCTGGCCCCCCGCAGTTTGCAGACACCATCTCCCCCCGGTGTGGCTGGCTCAGGCGCGCCGCCGGGCTTCGCTGTCCTCGGGCTCCGCCGCTCGCGCTCTCCCCTAAGGGGTGGGGGCAGCTCGCGCCGTGGCCGTTACAAGCACAGGAGAGCTCGCGCCTGCTGCCCGCCGCTGATGGTGACATGAGAAGCAGCCGGGCTCGCACTGCTGATGCTGTGCAGGAACACGCACAGACAGCATGAGCTCCCAGGCGCCTCCCACCGCCTCGTCCACCTACGCCTTGGCGGAGGTCGCGTGCACGTACTTGACCGAGAGGAGCGGGCGGACTGCAGAGAAAAAGCTACACGCACCTGCAGGCATGCGCGGACCGCTGTAGGAGCAAACCTTGGAGCGAGCGGGAGCACGCAACGGTGCACACTGCAGTCACGGGGCTGTGCATCTCCTGGTATGCACGGGGTGAATGGCCCAACTAGCGGACATCATCAAATCAGGCAAAGCTTTCCGTTAAAGCCAACTTTGAAGGTGCATTATCACATAAACACCTAGGATACAATACATATAATGCTTCAAGGCATGAGGATTTTGGGTTTGGATTTTTGAACCTACAATTATTTTACAGATAGATGAAGTATGGAAATACATAAAGCTACAAGTTCCACAATGCAATGAGACCAAAACTACACAAGCGCTCACCATGACGTAGTTGCTCGGCTTTTTCTGCCATCCCACTTGGACGGCCTCGCCTGCCAAAAGGTTTCTTGTCTTTATGAGGCCATGTGTTTGGCCCCATAAAGATAAGAAACCTTTTGCGACGAACGTAATTCAGGTGAGTCCGTCCAAGTGGGACGGCTCAAAAAGCCAAGCAAATATGTCATGCACAGCTCTGTTTCAATGGCTGGCCACCGTTTACCATAAACGGTGACACCAGCCAATGTAACAGAGGGGCGGGGCTTAAAGCCCCTTACAGAAATCACCCGTTAACACTAAATCTCGCCAGCGAGACTGCGCATGCGCGCAGCCTACGCCAGGCGAGATCTAAAAAGAGGTGCTGTTTTGGATCTCAACTAATCAAAAGAAAGGCGCTGCCTCCATTATTCCAGCCAAGATGTACCGCACTGGATAAATACATTTCAGAAAAAGAATTCCGGGAGAGCATGTCCTGCCTTGAAAGCTATTTAAGAAAATAGTGCTCCGAGGCTGTATTTAAAACGTACCGAGTAACAACACATGTAACAGAGGAGGTGTCCTCATGGGAGGTTACTAGAAAAGAAAAGGCAGTACTAAGGTGGGACTACTAAGCCTATTGACCAATAAAAAGCCACGATTTGCAAAAGACAGTGACAGGAGCCAATTAAAAAGTTGGGCGAAAAGTGGGCGGAGCCTTATGCCCATATCCTGAATACAGCATGTCTTGAAGAGACAGCGCAAGCGCTGCCTAGGTAAGACCTAAAAAATAGTGACGCTGCTACTGTCCACGTTTAGCACGCAAACTGGTCTATCAGCTGCATATTTTATTACAGTTTATTTGTTTATTTGAAAAGTTTTATATATAGCCCTGGCTAGACCCAGAGGTAACAGAGCGCTTTACATGAGATAGGACATTGCAAATTCAGAACATTGTTACATCAGTTACAGTTGCCAGTAAATGCTTGGGAGAAAAACGTGAGTTTACACAATAATACAAGAAATTAGCGCGTAGCATATCCAAGACACATGTCATATGGGGAATGGAAGGTAGTGGGGGAAAGGTAAACATGGAAGAGGAAAGCAGACAGAGTCAGATAGTTCTGAAGGGGGAAAGTACTCCGGGGGAATAAAGCAGTCAAATTAGTCAAAGAGAGAGACAGATAAAACCATGAAGAACCGTGAAAAACAATATACGTTGTCCGGCTGGGTAGGTGACAGCCGATGGGGTGACCCAGAGCCAGACTCCGCTATAGCTGCATAGGACAGCTCCACCGGGCAGCGGCCAAGGATACTCGGGCTCCACGGTAAGTTCAAACAGTTTTAGTTTCAGCCCATGGGGCATCGTCATAGTTCCATAGAAGGCATCAGTTCCGGTGTTACCGGGCGGCACCGCCCGCCTCATCCTCCATCTCGTGTTGAGTTGTTTGCTGGAGAAAACGGAGGTCGGCAGCATCACGGTGCACCTCTTTTGACAGCGGGCGTGTTCTCAGCTCCCCTGGTGCCATCTTAGTATATTCATTGGCAGAGACGTCACGGCTTATTTCTGAGCGATGTAAGAACGGAGTGGGGCGATATTGATCTTCAGGTGATCTGCCTGCAATCCGGTTGCAGGAGCGTTGTTCTGGGTGGGATAACAGTGCAACGGAATGTTGCTCGGGAAGCTGATAAGAGGGTTCATCAGTGAGCATCAACTCCGAGCGGCAATGCTGGGGGCTGTGTCCTCCTCCATTCCGTTGTCTAGGCTTTCCTCCCAGCTTGCTCACTGCTTGCAGCCCCAGTGGGTGTCTTTCTCTCTGCGCGGTACCAGGTCACTCTGTAGTGAGGACTTTAGTGTGTTTGTGCTCCCTCAGCCGCCATCTTAAGGTCAGGCGGGTCCATTGAAGAGCCAGTGCATCTAGTTCCTTTGTTGCTCACTAGTATCCTGGTTACAGTCCCCGCTTTATATTTGGGCGCCGCTGTGTCGCTCTATTCACTAGGCCTCGTGCTGTGCCAAACGCCTCCTGTTTCTGTGGTGGTACGGCCGCCAAATTAGAGGCATCTTCGCCCGTCGGCCTCAATATGCTTCCACCTTTCACCCTTCTGTGCTTTATGGCGGGTTTCCAATAGACGGTCCCTGACTCTGCCGCTTTGCTTGCACAATTCACTGAAATCTGCCGCTCAGGATCGGTGTCTCACGGCCGCACCTCTGTGTCTCCCTGCTTCCCAATGCCAGCCGGTGGTCCGCTCACCTCAAAGCTTCTGAGTTCCTGTTCCGACGTCTGAATCCCCATGCTGCGTTCCCACAATGGAAGCCCACAGGTCCAATATGGCAGAGAGCATGGCAGCTGTCTCTACTTTGGCCGTACTGCTCTGCAACCTAGATAAACATGGGTAAAAAGCTTTCAGTGGTTATCGCTAATTAATCTTAGTGTTTGGAATTCCGCTCTTAGACCAGCTCACGTATTTACTCCAGTTTGTGGTTGATTAATAGAGATTATGGCAAACATTCAATGACTTCTAGAAGGTTGTGCTCAGAAAAGGAGGCATGCAGGGAAAGGAAGATAAGGAAAAGGTCATTTGAAGTAAAACAAGCATTGGCAACGGCAGATAGTCTCGCATGTGCAAGATCTTTTGCCTTTGTCAGTGTATTTTTAGCCATGTATTCATACTTAAATCATACACACTATCCAGGAACTAGTAGTTATATCATTAAGATACTCAGAGTTAGTAATTGTTCTATACATTCTGCATCTCTTGAAGCTGCACTGTTGTTAAGTTTTAAAGTGCATTCAAATAAAACACATATGTAATAGGCAGTAGTCGCCGGTGGCAGGCAGAAGGGAGACACAGTTGGGCTTGTGCAATGTGTGCCATTCAAAGGGCATCCTACAAGGACTAACAAATGATGTAGGAGAGTGTTTGGTACTATTACTTTGAAGCACCATGAACTACCAGTGGTGAGGTATCTTGTATAACTATGAAGACAAGAAAGTTTCAAGGGAAGGGCTGGAAGCAAGACCAAGGAGGAGAGCAACATTTTGGGGAGGGGACAGGTTCAAAGTCACCAGCATTGCCCTCACAGAGGTCCCTCATCAGTTCCAGGAAAATGGCATCTCACCCCATCTAGAAGGTGCGATTCAGCAACAGGAGGTAGCAATTCATATATATTTTTTTCTTTGTCTAATACCTACCTCTCTCTGAGGAAGGGGCATTATTAATTCATATACCTCCTTAAATTATACTAGTGACGGCTTGGCTGTGCCTCTTTATGGTATTAATAAATACAGGTGTCAATAATTGTGAGTCAAACAGGACTAACCCTGAAGAGGAACCAGCTCAGAGGTTACAAAATTCTCACTTGTCCATTTGGAATTCACTTCAGGGTTCAAGCAGTAATCTCTGGGAACAGATAGTGCCCAATACTTCTGGAGTCCAAAATGGTGTTAACTGACAGGAGTTAGATGATTTAATTGGGTTTTTCAATGGGTCTCCATGATGAGCGTTCAGGCAGTGGATGTGGTCAGACTGAAATTAGAATTAGATGAGATGATGTTAGCAAATCTTGATCTTTCCCGTTTAGATACCCATCAAGAAAATGAACTTAGATACATATGCAAGGATATTACTAAACGTGCAGGACAAGCCCATGATAAACTGAATTAGCCAGAGTGTATGATGTAAATGTGAGTAAGACCAAATCATTGCAGAAAAGTCATCATATATGTTTTGATGAGAATAACATCGATATGAGAATGTCAGGAATGAAAATGCAAATTAGAGAGTTAATTGGTAACATCCAGAAGAGGAGTGAGTTAGACAAGTGGGAAGGTAGATGGAACAAAAAGAAGGTGAAGGGAGAGCTGCCTCCTTCTTTGGATGGGGAACGTGCTTCCAATTTCCCATAGAGAGAAGTGCCTGGTGGAGGTTACGTTCATGTAACATGGTGTAGTAGTGATCTTGCATCATTTGTGAATGATTTCCCCAAATTGAGAGAGAAGCCAATGTGGTGTAATATCCAGGTTGATCAATTTGTGAACATTGCACAAGTGCTGTGAGTGGATCTAAACGCCCTTTTCAACATTGTAGTATCAAGTGATTTGTTAGCAAAGTGTAAAGTGGCTTTACAGTGGCCACAGAAAGACCCTCCGAAGAATCCAATGTCTCATGCCTTGTCGCCTTTGGTGATGAAAAAGTATCAGCTAGTGATTACCATTTTGAAAGGGAAGATACCGGCAAAAGACATTGGATGAGTTAAGATTGGAAGAACAACTCAAGAGCCTAAAGAGACTGTGCATGCTTATTAGGAGAGATTGTTTCAAGTGTTTAAACAGCACAGTGGGATGGAAAATCTTGAAACCAAAGACATAGGAAATTGTGTGTTTAGGTTTGTGACAGGATTGAGACCCGAAATTAGCATGATATATTTAACAGCATCTAATTTGTTGGCTGTTGAAGGAGAAGTTGATGGTGACACAGATGAAAGAAAGCCACACAAAGAGAAACTCGAAGTCAACCGTACGTAGGGAATGTTGGTGCTATGTAAGGTGTGTATCTCCAGGGAGTTCCTGTGATGCAAGGTGTAAATGGTTAACCACAATAGGGCAGATGTTGCCGTGTTCCAATTGTTCCAAGTACTGGAATTGATGTGGCTACATTAAAGAAATAGAATCCATGTCATTATTGTAACATGTTACGGTATTAAAAAGGGAATGTTGTCTTAATCTCAATAGAATAATGAACGAGAATCAGTTTCAAATTTCATAGTTTGTGCAGACACAGGTTATTAACACCATACAGCCACAAAATGTGCAGACCGAGAATGCAAAAACCTAACATGGAACAAGTCCCAGTGATGCAAGTTCCTCAAGCCCTGATTCCTCAACCAAATGTAAATGGCCCCAGACTCAGTTTTGACCGGGTCACAAATTTTAATCAGAATTCCTTCCAGAACCAAAATCAGTTTCAGCAATTTCCTGTGTTTAATTCACTTGAGGGCTACGGCTCTGACTATTCACAATGGCGGTGCCTAAGGGGGAGGAAGATTGTGTGCTTGGCACAGTCTTAGAGTTAGAGCAGAGTGGTCTATTCGTGGAAAGTACGCTGAATGGTCACCCCATGTCATTTTTTATCAATACTGGTGCTACCATTTCCACTATTAGAACAGCGGAAGTCCCAAACCTACCTCTTTCGGTAAAAACATTCCAAGTTGTAGGAGTTGCAAATAAATAACACGAGAAGTGCCTATTAACAAAGGGCCCTTTGAAAAAAACATCCAGTTTATGGTATGTGATTCTAGTCCTGTGAACATTTTGAGACGTGATTTAATGTGCAGGTTAAACTGCTCCATCTTTTTTATGCCAAAAGGTGTGGAGTTTCTGACTCGTGATGAAGATGTTGATTTCAAATTGGAGAGTCAAGGGCCAAACATTGGACTATAGCCTTTGATGACAACCGATGATTTGCCACCGGATCTCAGAGATATGGTGAAGCCAAAAGGGTGGGACTTCGCAAGAAGGACATAGGTCTTATGAAAGGAGTTGAGCCTGTCCGTATAAATGTCAAACCTACATTGTTGTTCCCTGTTGTCCTGTGGTACCAAATTCCATGGTGATTTCATTTCAGATTCCATGTGAGGCTGAGTGGTTTACTCTTATCGATCTATGTCTGGCATGCTCTCTATACCTTTGTATGAGGACAGCCAGTACCTTTTCGCCTTCTGGTTCCAGATCTGTGCCGAGTCCCCCAGGGGTATACAGAAGTCCCTTGATCTTTAATCAAACCCTTAAAAAGAATCTTGAGTCCACAGTAATGTACTGTACATCTGTCTTAGTACAGTACATAGACGACCTTCTGGTCGCCTCAGATAAACATGCAGCTTGTAAACAAGACACTATTGCACTGTTAAACCACCTGGCTGAGAATGGACATAAAGTATCCCTGAGTAAGCTGCAGTATTATCAGAGAGCAGTTCCCTCATTGAGAAGGGAGAGGAAGGTGTAGCATTAGAAAATCTCAGCGAGTCTACAAATGAATCCGCGAACTACCCAAAGAGAAGTCAGATTGTTTTTGGGAGTGGTGGGCTATTGCTGACAGTGGATACCCTACTTTTCCCTAGTGGCCAAGCCTTTTCAGAGGCTGACACACATGGATGGGTTGGATCCAGTACCATGGGATAATGATTGCTTGGTTGCCTTCCTAGAGTTGAGAGAAAGTCTCAGTCGTGCCCCGGCACTGGGAATGTCTGATTATAATAAAGCTTTTCTGCAGTGAGAGGGAGGGTTGTTCTCTCTAAGTACTTACACAAATGCATGGAAATGCTTAAAGACCTGTGGCTTATTTTTCTGCAACTTTTGACCCTGTAGCCACAGGACTGTCCTGAAGCCTTAAAGCTGTAGCGGTAGTAGGTGTCGGCATCGAACGGTGTGAGAGTATTGTCATGGGTCATCCCCTTACCGTGTTTGTTCCCCATTTGGTCGAGGTCTTGCTGATGCATATATGCACTCAACATTTGTCCAACAGTCATTTGACAAAATATGAACAGATTATACTTGCCACAGAGAACATTACCCTTAAGAGATGTGCATCTTTGAATCCTGCTACACTATTGGCTGTGCCTGATTATGATGATGATGGAGAAGTAGAGCACGATTGTCTCGATGTCACCGAACTGTGCTCCAAGCCAAGACCAGTTATACAAGATGAGCCACTTGTCAGGGCCTTGAATCCTCGGAGTCGTACGATGCTCAATGGGTTCCACCCCTTGATAGCCCCAAGGTCTGAGTGAACTAACAGACTCACTGGAGTGATCAAGTGAGGGAAGGAAAGGATGGGGACAGCAGGGAGGGAGACCTGTAACGAGAGTAAAAGCACTATGAATATACACAACTCAATCTACAACACAGGGAAACTACAATGTATCCATACGTAAGTGGATATATGTATGCTACGCCTTGCGCTATACCTGTAAAGGAAAAGAACAGTGCGGATATCCGTGAACTGGAATACAAGAGTGGAGTGCAGCAACTAGCAACCTATAAAGGAACATGTGCATTAGAGAACAGTTTGCAACATTTCTCTCTGCTAGTTCTGTAGTGTAACCATAGATCTCACATACCTATATGCTCATAGGTGGCGTTAAAACAGGGGAGGAGGAGCGGAGCGACCAACCGGACTTGCTACGCTTTTCCCCTGATGTGAAAACAAGCCACAGCAATGGCACTTCACCTTATACAGAACATGAACGCCTTTATATGCTCTAGCTGAGTTACGGTTTACCAACAATGGCCTGGACCTTACATAGGTACTTTGTTATATGATAAAGTTTTGTGCACACAAAGGAAAGGACACTACCAGCACTCTTGACTTCACGACAAAGAACAAAGTAAATTTTCACACTGAGAAGGTGAAAGGTCTCCACCCCAATGAGGCCGATATATCCCTTCGGCAAACACAACGTCAAGCAAAAGGCAATGAGGCTTAACCATGGTTTATCCCAGCAACCGCTGGGTATGAAAGCAGCCGGGGCTTGGGAGTGGAGTTATCGCAGCCGGTGGATACCGCTAAGATAGGGCCTCCGTCAGGAATGAGCACAATCCCAAACGTCACACAAAAGGAATGAGCACAATCCCAAACGTCACACTGAACGCCCCGCAAGAGCCGTTATCGGCTCGTCCAACGGGGCGTGGTTCGTGACTAACGAACAAATCACATGAAAGAAGATGAAGAGGCTGTATAAGAATTCAGGAGGTTAGTAAGAAGGATTGGTGCTCCTGGCACCCCTACCAGCCCTCCTGGCGCTTGTCTGGGTCGGGAATTCACAGGAATCAACGGCATCGTCCGGTGCCCTGAAAGCCCTCATATCGGCTTCCGGTGGCGTGATGACGTCACATGCATCATCTGCCCGGTGCCTCATGGGAAGTGTGGTCCTTTCCAGCGGCGATTACTGTGGCAACGCCGATGGGTTCCGCAGTGTTCCTCAGCAGCCGCCGCGATGTGCCGTGACAGTACATCCCTCTCCGAGGAACACTGACAGAGACATGGTTTCAAAGGGGATTTTTTATGAAAGAGTTTGGTGTACCGAGGAGCGTGAACCCCCATGGCCGGCTCCCAGGAGTTCTCCTCGTTTCCGTACCCTTTCCAAGCCACCAAATACCAGAGCCTTGTCTGGTATATCTTAGAGTCAACAATACCCCTCACTTCGTACTCTGCCTCGTGATTTACCAAATGTGGCGGAGGCCTCCCACAGTTTCGTTTGCGAGCGGGTTTGACGAGGGACACGTGGAAAGCAGGGTGTATTCTCATGGTGGAGGGCAAGGCCAATTTAACTACCACAGGATTAATCAGCTTGGTAACTCTATAGGGCCCAATGTACCTGGGATTGAATATACTATATTTTTTTAATCTGATATTTTTGGTTGAGAGTCATACATAATCCCCCACTCTCTACACAGGCCCTGGGCACCTGGTTTTGTCTGCATAGGCTTTATACTGTGCTTTAGCGGCCTTTAGGTTTTTCCGTGCTGCCCTCAGGGTAGCCTGTATATGGTCAATTCTATCCTGCACCTCAGGCACCTGTTTCGTGCGTACCGGATGTAAGAAGGGGGTGAAAACTGGATGGTACCCATAGGCGCAATAAAAGGGGGCGAACTTTGTTGAACTATGGGTCGCGCTGTTATATGCTACTTCGGCTAACCAGAGCTTTTCCACCCAGGCTTCAGTGGAAGTGTCGGTGTAGCATCTAAGGTACTGTTTGAGGGTTTGGTTCACCCTTTCTGTCTGGCCATCTGTTTGTGGGTGGAAGCTAGTAGATGTGTGAGACGCTATTCCCAGTGCCGAACACCACACCTTCCAGAATTTAGCCGTGAACTGACCCCTCCTGTCAGAGATTATGACCCTGGGTATCCCATGTAATCTTACTATGTGGGTTAGTAACAGCTGGGCTAACATACTCGCAGAGGGCATTTGTTTACAAGCAATAAAGTGCGCCATCTTGGTCAAGTAGTCCACCACAACTAAGATAATGGTGTGTCCTTTATCAGCTGGCATCCCCACCACAAAGTCAATTGAGATGTGTTCCCAGTGGGAAGTGGTCGTAGAAGCCCCACCTGGCGACCATGCGAGGGTTTCATTTGGTTACATATCGTACATTCGGCAACCCAGGTGGTTATGTCTTTAATTACAGTGGGCCACCAGAAATGACGCAGCACTCTGTCTAGAGTCTTTTCCTTGCCATTGTGTCCTGCACAAGGCAAGATGTGGCACCATCGAAAGACCTGTTTGCGCAGGGAACAGATAGGTAACAGGAGTTGCTCTCCCCGAACCGGGAGTCCCTTGGTTACCTTCCAGTCCTTGTTCTTTTTTAACCATTCCTTCCACTTTCTGCTGCCAATGGTACGCGTGATACTTTGCAGAAACATATCACTGCAGGTAGCACTGATTATATTTTGTGGATTGATTATGGCGTTTTGGGGAGTTTCCTCAGTGCACAATGGAGAGGCCTGGCGAGTTAAAGCATCAGCTTTCTTGTTCTCACTTCCTGGTCGGTAGGTAACTATGAAGTTAAACTCCGCAAAAAACAGCATCCATCGCAGCTGCCTCTGAGTTAGGTGTCTGGCTGCGATCATAAATTGGAGGTTTCGATGGTCGGTGAATACGGTTACTATGTTCTTGGCCCCCAACAAAAAGTTCCTCCAATCTAGAAATGCTTGTTTTATGGCGAGTAGCGCCTTTTCGGCTATTGCATAGTTCCTTTCCGCAGGGTTCAGTTTTCTTGACATATATGCCACCGGGTGCACCTGGTCAGTTAATGTATGACGTTGGGAGAGCACCGCCCCCACCGCTGAATCCGAAGCATCAGCTTCAACGATGTAAGGCTGTTTGGGATCGGCATGCACCAGAATGGGGGCTGAGGTAAAGGCGTGTTTCAAGGCCTCAAACCCTGTTTGAGCCTCCTCCGACCATTGAAAAACCACCTTCTTTCTCAGCAATCGTGTGAGGGGGCCGCAAGATCTGAGAAATGGTCGCTAAAACGGCGATAGAAATTGGCGAAGCCAAGAAAACATTGGATGTCACGGGTATTCTTCGGCTTTAATCTTTCGTTCGGACATTTCCTGACCCCAGGGAGTTAGATTCACCCCCAAGAATTAGACCGATGACACGCTGAACTCGCATTTGCTGATCTTACAGTACAAATGGTGTTCCTGCAATGTCCGTAGAATGGTACATACGTGTTTTACATGTTCTTCCGGGTTGGATGAATAGATCAGCATGTCGTCGATGTATACCACCACGAAGTGGTCTATGTACTCTCGCAGTACATCGTTAAGGAAGAATTGGAATGCTGCTGGGGCGTTGCACAAGCCGTACGGCATCACCAGGTACTCATATAACGCGTAACGTCTTCCATTCGTCCCCGCTCTGCATACGGACTAAATGAGAGTCTCCTTTCAGATCCAGCCTCGAGTAAATCACAGCCTTCTTAACTTGTTCTAGCAATACGTTAATTAACCGGAGCGAATATTTGTTTTTAATGGTGATGGCATTTAAAGCTCTAAAGTCCACAAATATTTTAAGCAACAAGGGAACCCAAAGGTTATGGACCAGGGACCTTGGGAGTTAATTATTCTAGACAACAGTGGTCCCTAGAAGGAAGAGATTTAAGAGAAAGGAATGAATATAGACTCAATCGTTACTATATTGGGTTGACTTGTCTAGCCGGACAGAGGTCTATTATTTACTTCTTAATAATTTTAAAACAATTAGTACAAACAATACAAAAAGTGGGACACAAGCCTGTGTCCTACTTAGCCATGAGGTACAAGGAAAACAGCCAGAGGCTCAGGCAATGCTTATTGGTTTGTTTCACATGAGTAATACACAAAATTGTGAGGAACAAATCGCAAAGAACACCTTTACGCAGAAGTAAATGAAAGTTTTTTTCGTATAAGGTGTATCAAAGTGTTGACGGCGTTTCGAACCATGGAGGGAATAGGCGGTTCATCATCAGGACATAAGGTACATGCCTGTTAGGTAGAGCCTATTAGCCAGTTGAAGTGTTTGGGAGTTCAACCCGGAAGAAGGCAGGTACAATTGTGTATCCTGAACGGCTCGATCGCCGATTAAGGGTTGTAGCTCAGTGGCGGAATCAGTCGGACACGTCGTCGGTGATGGCGCTGCTCCTGATGCAGTGGGGCAGTAGCAGCTCCGACCTGGTGTGACACAGAACGCACCATATCAGCTAGTGCCTTGCAGTAATACAAGAATCATGTCATCTATAATATTCACAATTGCATTTCCAGGTACTGTTAGCAGTCTCATTGCTCTACCCATGGTGATTTCATGTGGGGACAGTCCTGTCCTCTGGTCAGGAATGCTGCGAAGACTCATTAACACAAGGGGCAAAGCATCAGGCCACTTCCGAGAGATTGACACACTTTGTCCAACCTGGATTTCAACGTTTTATTCACCTGCTCTTCAATGCCTGAAGCCTCAGGTTGATAACTGTAGTGTAGTCTTTGCTCCATTTGTAATGCTGCACACATTTTCAGGGCTTCATTATTGAAATAAGTTTCTCTGTCTGACTACAGCGAAGTCGGGCAACCAAACCTGAGTATTAGTTCCCCCAACACCAACTTAGCTAATGTTAAACTATCATTTCTCCCGGTGGGTATGCTGCCAACCAACACGAGAAGTTACACAGTATCACTAGGACATATCTCAACCGGTTGCACACAGGCATCTTGATGAAGTCCAGTGGGTTAATGAAACAATGGTGGAATAATACTCGCTTCCTTATCTTTAATAGAAATTTGTCTTTCTGACACCAAGGCTACAAAAATCTACATTATTTTTACAAGACCTGAGGCTCATATTATGCTTTTTCAAAACATTAATATAACAGATTCAGATGAATGAGCAATTGGTTTACTGTAAAAAGTTTGAAACATATTAACGTTGGACCAATCTGCATGTCTCAGAATATCATGTAAACATGCCCAGAAAGCCCTAGAGACCATAGCCCTCTGAATTAATGAGCACCAAAGAAATCTGTATAATACAAGCAAAGGACATGATCCATCTAACCCAACGGGCCAAGGTTGGAGTGGAGTCAGGCTTGTAGGGTTTCTGAAAGGAAATGAGAAGCTGGGACATGTAGGGAGTTCTGAGATCTGCAGTTTGTGCAACATAAGTCTTTAAACAATTACCAACACATAACCTAGGTTGAGATGGGAATAAAAGATACTGTACTGAAATGAAGTTCGTTTTAGTGCATCTATAAACTTGAAAAAAAAACACCTAGAGAAGAGTAAAGAAAGGAAGATACATCTAGTGCTTTAACATCAGAAACACTCTTCAACGAAACTAAACACAAAAGCATAGTTAACTTTGCAGATAACTGTTTGAGAGAAAGAGCAGCATTGTCTGGCCATTAAATAAATTAACGTAGAACCAAATTAACATCCCACATGCTATTATATTTGTGAACAGGAGTTTTCACAAAGCGTACCCCCTTAAACAGGCCACAGACCAGAGGATATTCCCCAAAAGGTCTTCCATCCACTCTAACATGCTATGCAGAAATTGCCGATATGTAGGTATTAATAATACGGTAGGTGTGAGAAGCTGGCTCAGTATAAGGTGTACACTTATGTAAGTGGGCACCTTGCACCAATCCAGACAACCCTTATGGTGACTTTAGTGGTCGTAGACAACCTTAGAAAGCTGCTTAAGTGGTAGCTGTGAAGAGCAGGCTTCAGGCTTAGTCCAGAAGGAGTGTAAAGCATCTTGATTTACTAGAACATAACCTTATTGATATAGATTAAGTGGAAAAGAACCACACAGTGTATTTATACAAATATTTATTTATTATAAGACACTCACTAAAACATACAGATATCTCCTAGCCGGAGATGTACACAATGCACACAATACTTTTCAATAGAAACAGGTAAGTAGCACGTAATACACAGTGGTCACTGGGGGGATCAAACCATATGCTACAATGGTGGTATGCGAACCACGACTCGAGTCAAGACTATACCCAGAAGATGTAGAAGTGCCAGGGACCCAAGGAACCACCCAAGGTAAGTAACCAGGAGCCCCACGAAAGCTGTGTACAGAGTTGGAACACGACCGGGAGTTCAATGCAAGTTAATGGGTAAGTCGCGGTTGCAATTTAAAAAAAGGACCCTTTCTAGAGGACCCTGAAGAAACCCTGTGGAAGACAAAAGGTTGGAGAGCCACCACACTCGTGGATACCTTAGGAACCAGGATACCTGCACGAGGGAAACCGGGTGCATAGGTGTGAAGTGGCGTCTGAAACTGTCGTCAAATTCAATGGAGGACTTCAGGAAGATGTCGCTGCTGGGGAAGGTGAAAGTATCCAGTGGAACCCAAAGGTGGATTCAAGTCGATGAGTACCTGAAAGTAGAGGGGACAGAGTCTATGCCACTTGGAAGTGACCAGGCGACCTGGAAGACGAATGCCCACCTAAGTCGGTGATGCAGGAGAGTTGACAGTGACCTTGGAGCTGCAGTTGTGAGGACCATTGTGATGCTGTGGAAGACCAGGAGCCATTCATGAGCTGTCCCACGGCGGATGTCAAGAGTTCAGAGATTGGTTTCTGTCAGAAGCACCAATAAGCCTTGGCAACTGCAAACAACGTGGAGAGCGAAGGAGGTGCAGAGCCGGGACCAGCAAGGTACAGGTGGCTCACCAAAAGCAAGGGAGTCAAGGCAGACCCTGAGCAATCAGGGGAGCCCAAATAATTCAAAGTTGACCTTCAAAAGGACCCACAGGCTGGAGGCACTGGAGTCACGAGAGGACCTCGAGCAGCTCACCAAAGATGCAAGCCCACCATGCAAGTGATGCGGTGAGGACAAAGATCTTGGTCACAGGAGATGCTTGAGGTTGGGGCTCCTTAGAGCCCAAAGAACTTGGTGGAAGGAAGCCAATAAGCCTTTGCAACTGCAAGTTGACACAATGCACAGGGGTTCGGTTCCTTCGGCTCCGACAAGGGATACTGGCCTCAAACTTGGTGAGAGGACAGGACAGGCCTTGATGGGTGTGAAGAACCACCACCTGTGTTGCTGAGCCTTTGGGAGACCGTGGGATCCCAGGATCAGCAGACTGGTCAGCTTAGTTGCGGTGCCTGCAGATGCAGGGAAGTGACTCCTTCACTTCAAGGGAGATTCCTTCAGGTGTCTTGGATGCCCAGAAGCCTTGGAAAGTTCCTGTAGGGTTCACAGGCATGGACATTGCAGCAGACGAGCACGGCGAGGAGATCAAGAGCAGCAGGAGTTTTACCGGTTGCAGCCTTGATGCCCAGGGCGAAGTCCAGAGCGCTCAGACGGTTGAAGAAGAAGCGGTGTCTGAAATTAATCTTGTCCCCAATTAATCTAGGGGTCCACCATCAGGTAAGCCCTTAAGTACCCTAAGGAAAGGGTTGGGACGATTCCGGGTCCCCTCCCATGGGAGGGGTTGGACAGTGGGAAGGATACTCCCATGTCCTGTGCCAGAACGGGAGCCAACAGCTCCCTGAGCTGGTTTGAACTGGACTATGCAAGGAGGGCAACAAGTGTGCCCTTCAAGCAGACTGAGTGGTGCTAGCAAGCGCTCCCACCCAGCCCCAATACAGTAAATCCTGTCTGGGAGGTGGTCACACCTCCCAGTGACAGGATACCTATTGTTCTGCCTTCCCCTACTGGAGCTTGCTTCAGTAACAGGAGGGCAGAATCGTGTCTCTGGCAGCCATGTGTATTGTTCAGGTCTAAAAGACTGGTACCGAGAGCACTGAGGGCCTTCTGTAGGAGCTTTACAGTGCATGGAATCATACCTCTCACACCCTTTACGATGTGGGGGTATAATTCCAACATGTTTGATACCAACATGATAGGGTTCGTTACAAGCCGGTTTCGAGATGGTCATCACGTAAGGACGCGGTGCCCCTCTATCTGTTATATGGCTGTCTCACAACCCGGGAGAATAGACTCCGTAGGCTGTAGGGGTGTCCTGCTCATGCAGGGGCACCCTCACACTTAGAACTAAGCACCCTTCCTTCAGGATTGTAAGGCCTGCCTTAGGGGTGACTTGTAGGTTTTATATGCAGTGACCTTGGATATAGGGAATCCTATATCTTTTGTAAGTGGTGCTAGCACCAGCTTACACAGGCTGCAATGGCAGGCCTGTAGTTATAAATTGAGTGGTCTCCCATGGGTGGCATAATACATGCTTCAGCCCATGGGGGACCCTTGATGTACCTATGCCCTGGGTACCTTAGTACCATATACTAGGGACTGATAAGTGTACACCAGTGTCCAATCTGGGATGTGCCAAAGTACTTACCATACCGATTTAGGGGGGAAAGCACAGAGGCTGGGGTCCTCATAAGCAGGATCCCAGTCAGACTAGTCAGAAACAGCATTACATCAAGCAAAAAGTGGGCGTGACAATAAAAGCAGATCCTACTTTCCTGAAGTAGACTTTCCCTTGTGAAGTTAAAAAAGCTAGGAAATTAACTACCAAGGTTACATTTGCTGAAAGGCGGTCTGAATCCCTGTCCAAACACCAGCTACACCAGACCAGCCAGGCTAGGCTAGAAACTTTAGCTTTGCCAGGGGACCAGGATTGTTGAATGAGCTGGATAGCTTCCTCCACAATTTCTGGGATTCTCCAGGATGCACCCAAAATCCTCCATGCGATGAGTGAAAGGGAGCCTTCTAGAATGTTGTTGTGTCGAAGACCCTGAGAGCTGAGAAGTAAGTCGGAAAAGGTTAGAATCCTAACTGGAAAATCTGAAGCTAGTTCCAACAGAGTTGAATACCAAGCTTGAACTTCCGAAAGGGGAGAGATCAGAACTCGAGATGACTGTTTTCTGCGAACGTTTGTAGACTCGTACAATGAAAAGAAAGGGAGGAATGGCATAGAGAAAGGACCAGGGCCATGGCTTGAGAAATGGATTTATATCAAGGGCTAAAGAATCTGGCCTCCAGCTGAAGAAGGAAGTGAATTTGAAGTTGAGTTGGAAGGCAAAGAGGTCTATCGACATAGTGCCAAATATTGAAGAAAGACAATTGAATACTGAAGGATAAAGCGTCCAATTGCTTGAATCCTAAAGATGTCTTGGAAATTGGCCGGTCCCCATGTTCAATTTGCCTTGAAGATATTCTGCTCTGACAGAAACGTTCCTTTGGGGACAGAATTCTCAAAGACTCTTGGCAAGAACTGTCAGAGGTTTGGATCTTGTACCTCCTAGATGGTTTATGTGTCTGACTGCCAACAGATTGTCCATCCATAAGAGGATTGTGCATTTTGCCCTGTCAGAGGTCTTGATGGCAAAGGAACCTGCAAGCATCTCTAAACAGCTGATGTGTCATAATGACTCCTGAAGAGACCACGTACCTCCAGTCAAAAGTTTACCATATCTTGCGCTCTATCTTGTCCGACTTGCATCTGAATATAAGACAAGATCTGTGGTGGCAGAGAAAATCGTTCTCCCTTTCCAGGTAGCTAAGTGACTCATCCACCAGAGGAGTTCTTCTCTCGGCTCTGAATCCAGAACTACTGGGTCTGAATAAGCCAAACCCTTGCGCAGATGACGAATCTTTAATTTCTGTAAGGCCCGATAATGGAGAGGAACGGGAAAGGTGGCATGAATGGAGGAAGCTAACAGACCCACCAGCTGAGTCAGAGATCTGAGGGAACAGTGAGACAGTGACGGGATGTGACTTATCTCTCGCTTTATTAAGACAACCTTTTGTCGTGGGAGTTGTTGAATCGACAGAGATGTGTCTATCACAAGGCCCAGAAATTCCAGACACTTTGAAGGAATAGGAGGATTTTTGAAAATTGGTGAGGAAGCCCAGTCTTAACAGGTCTTGACACAGAAGTAACTGAGAAAGGAGATAGATTCTGTCTTGTGCCTTGATCAAACAATTGTGACTCTTTGAGCCCTGACAAAGGCTACCACTAGTTTGAGGATCTTGGTAAAACACCAATTGACTCAAGAGAGGCTGAAAGGGAAGTTTAGAAGTGGAAAAAGGATTGTCCCTATTGAGATTGAAGATACTTCCTGCAAGATGGGTGAACTGGAACCGTCAAGTAAGAGTCTTGAAGATCTAGATGTACTAACCAATCGTCCTGTAGGAGAATGTTCCTGAGATGGAGAATAGTCTCCATTTTAAAGTGATGATAAACTTTGAAGATGTTGAAAATGCAGATTTTCCACAGTTTTAATGGGTAGAAAATTATGATTTTATTAAAGGCACGGGGCTAATATTATTCGTGGGGAAGAAGGAGAGCCTGGAGGCCATCGTTCCCGTGCCTCGCCCAGCCACACCTCAGGAGGGGTGTGGCTCTCACAGGTACGGAGCCGAGTGGCGGGCTGGGTCAGGAGGACGTAGGAGGAGGGAGTGGAAAGATAGAAAAACCCAGTGCGTGTAATCACTATCCTGGGATCCGTTTTCCCCGCACCCCCCCTCTCACGAGCACTTCCATCGGCAGACTAGACTAGGGTTGCACACTGGTGAGCCCTCACAACCCCCTCCTAATCAACGGGATAAATGCCCGAGCAAACAATCTGATTCCTGTCTTTTCTTTTTTTCGCTGTCACATACCGCCTGACTGAATTTACAAGTCTACCCCAGGAGTCAGCCTCGGAGGTCCAGAGCACGGGGGCCCGGTTACCAGAACCAAAATAGAACCCTCGAACCACATTTGAAAGAAAAGACGGACTACAGAAGAAACCCTTCTTGTTGCTGTGTCCCTACTCCAAAAGACGTACTTTTTTTGTTTATTTATACTGGCTCAGCCTAAAAGACACCTTTACCCTAAAATAAAGCCCTGTCTAAGTCATTCTGACGTCGTCATTTCTTCTGGGACACTCCCAATTGCTACCACTCCGTTACATTTGGTGGAGAATGCGGGCAGCTGTCCATTGGAAATAATGGACGCCCTTATTCAGCATATCGTGAAAGCACAGGACAATCTGGGATGGGCCCTGGATGGGCAGATGTCTTCCGCCCAAGCGGATCGAGAGGTGTTTAAGAACACCATGGCGGCCCAGATGGAGGGTATCCAGAAGATAGCAGCTGAACAAACGGCGAGTCCTCTTCCACGTACCCTGAGTCATGGACCGGCAGGGTTGGCCTTACAGAAATATGTGCCAGGGGAGGATCCCGACGCCTATTTTCTGAATTTTGAACAGGCTGCCAGAGCCTGCAACTGGCCCATAGAAAAATGGCCATTTTTCTTAGCCCCCCTGGTAACAGGCGAGGCACAGGCCGCCTATCAGGTGGCCAACCCTTTAGGAAACACTCCTTATGGAGACGTCAAGAAAGTGATTCTTGACCACCTTGGTCTAGATGGCGAAGCCTACCGAGTACGCTTCTGAAAAGATAAAGGGCACCCTAGCGTACTTTTTTTGGTTTATTTATACTGGCTCAGCCTAAAAGACACCTTTACCCTAAAATAAAGCCCAGTCTAAGTCATTCTGACGTCGCAATTTTTTCTGGGACACTCCCAATTGCTACCACTCCGTTACACCTTGACTAATCATCACCGAATAATAACCCTTCACTATCTTCTCCAAGCTCTTTACTTGCTAGATCCGCTAACGTAGGATCAATCTTGAAAAGAATACTTTTTCTTCTCTCAATACAAAGCGCAGCATTTGAATTATCTAAAAGGCAAATTGCCCTTTGTATCCACTGCCGCATCTCTGCCACATCTATGCCAGTATTGTTAGAATGTGCCTCTTCGCACATATCAAATATTTTCGTAAGAGGCCCCAGCACATCTAAGAGTCAGTCCTGGCAACCTTTAAGACCTTTGTCAAGACCCCTTCTTGGATCCTTACCAGATTTGTTAATGCATGCCAACATCTTCTGATCCAACTCAGGAGTATAGGCTACCTTACGGTCCAGAGTCGGTCTTGGACATTCAGACTTCAGTCTGGTACTTACATCCTTCGGGATTTCCCTGCGAATCCAGTACGTTACCTACTTTGCCACATGTTCCACAGGAGCCCACTGTGATGAAAGGGGATGCTGTATTAGGAGACGATCGAACATCTCCTCTCCCTGTGGATCAACGAAATCTCCAATCTCTAATTTAATCTCTTTGTCTTGCCCTTTCTTCTTTTTTAGAGGAACCTCCTCTACATCTGACTCATCTATACCGAAACTACAAGTAATCTCCTATGTCCCCACTCGTAGAGCTTGAATCACAAGCCACCACCTTGTGCTTCCCTTTACGCGCCTTTATAGCGCAGCCTTTCGCCTTTATAGATTTATCTTTCTGAACCTTACGTACATTTTCCTTTCTCAACATTTCCACATATTTCCTTTTTTGGGGTCTTTTCCTTCCCTGACCATACCCATCTGTGACCACTTCAACCTCTTATGTGATCCAAAAGTTTTCATCATCTCCTGACTTATGCCTTGACTCCTTCCTAAGCATAGTTTTTACCACCAAATTCTCTATTTTCTTTTCGAGAGATGCATACATCTCCCCAAACATCTTTTCCATGTAAGTCTTTATCCTTTCTTCGACACCAGCCTCTGTACTTTCATTTTCTAAAATTAAACAATTTATACTCCACAAAACTTCCTAAAATTACCTCACTAGATAACAATATTTAAATATTCACTAAGCGTTTTGTACTAGACTACAATATAATCCTTACAACAAATTTTTTAAAACATCCAAAATAATCAGAAACCAATTACCTTTCCACTCCCTTTCACCTCATGAACTATCGACCGAAGTCTGTCAGAATACTATCCTGCGATCAGACAGACTTCAAAACTATTCCCAAAACATGTCCGTCCTGAAACTGCCGTTGCGTGCGTACGGCATCCCCTCACGGCCAAATCTATTTTCCAATGCTTCTCCAACCTCCGACGCAGAATACCCGCGTATCCTTTGCGCTCGAGCTCACATTCTGCTCTCCCTGCTACGCGTCAACACGAAGGATTCTAACCTTGCATAACGCGTGCATCTTTAGCGCTCAAGCTCACAAGCCGCTCTTAATCATGCGCGTCAAAACGAAGGATTCTGACCTCTCGCACTCGCAAGTCCTGCTTTAAAATCCACTAACGGTAATTATTCGTAAACTTTTTTTGCTTTCTTCTCGGCCCACAAAATCAGATTAAACTTGAATCTGATATACAAAGACTGTTACTGTTCAAAATAAAACATTCCTTCTAACGATCTCAATTACAATCAAAATACCTTCCGTTAAAAAAAAAACCATTTACTTACCAAAAGTTATTCATGCCTTATTTCTCAGTTGTATAAGAAATCATTCATTCCATATTCATACCATATAAATCCACTCTACTATATACCACCATACTACATTCAATATGGATCAAAAAATTAATGGGCTTATCTGTGTCTGAGCAGCAACAAAAGAGGAAAATGGCTGCCTGCTCTGGCAATACATGCATGTTCTACGTTCTAGAGCTTTGTGTGTTCTAAATTCTAATGTTTGTTGCTGCTGTGTTTGAGGAGCAATAAAGGTGGTATGCATAATATTGGCCTCCGGGCCTTGCTATAAAATCTTCAGATTGATGACTGGACAATATTTTTTATTCTTTTTGAGAATCAAAAAGATGGTGCCCTAAGGATCAAATGACGTTTGTATGATAGCCTGCTTTGAAAGAAGCAATTGTACTTTTTCTTCAACAAGAAGAACTGGTCCTGTGAAAGATTTAGTGGATTTGGTAGACAACGCTCTACCGGAATCTGATATAGCTCTATACAATAACCCTGAATTGACAGAATCGCCCAAGGGTCTGATGTGAGAGACAACCAAGCATATAGACAAATGGCCAATCTGCCTCCAATGGGAGGAAGGACAAAATTGGAAATTCTTACCCGAGTACTGATTTCCTTTGTTTCTGTATCCCCTGTTCCGGAATCCTCGGAAACAACTGGGATATATATTGGGCTTGTAGTAGTAGTAATATTCTTGCTGGGAGCCTTGATTGAAGGTGCCTCTGGGAAGGAAGTGACCCCTTGAGGGGTAATGGCCAGCAGAGCGACTCCTTCCTTTGCTGGTCCTACCAAAAACCCGGTAAGAAAAAGTATTTTTCAAAGAAAACTGAACCTTGTCTATAGTAGTAAAGGTGGAAACATTTGCCCATTTCCTTGATAAAGGAATCCCCAAATAGAAGCCATTGGCTTGTAGATCCTCTTCTTTAATTGCAAGGGAACTCAGTTTATTGTCTATTTGTAGTAGAAATCGCTTGCGTCTTTCTTGAGAGATAAATGCTTTAGTTTTACCCAGTATACATATGGAACGCTGTACCCAATTAGAAAGGGTATCCGGGGCAGGTTGTTCACCCTCCATTTTTTCCTCTTCGACTAAATCCAGGATTCAGATCAAGGGATCAACTAAATCCAAAATTCTGTCCTGGCATTTAGACCAAGCCCTATCAACTCTAAACTTGGTGAAAAAATAACATATTGGGGTCTATGAAAGGTGTATCAGCCACTTTATTGGGAAGGGGCGGACGAGGGCATTCGGATTTTAGTTTATTTCTGGAGGACTTATCCAGGGCAAAAACAGAATCTGACCCCGTGATTCCTATTGCACTATCATTTTATGCATTGATGAATCCTTGTGCTTGCAATTACCTATGCTGTGTTACTATGAAACTATGCCTTGAAGTCGATGTTTTTCTAATAAAAAGAGTTATAATTTTTTTTTTTTTTAAAACAGAATCTGAAACCTGCTCAGAAGGGAACCACTCAGTGGAGTTGAGGTGACGAATTAAAACAGGGTCAAATATTGATTCACCTAAATGATCCAGTAGATCACTGGACACTGGGAGAGAAACACCACCATCCGAGTGAGAAATTTTTACGCCTTTTCTCCGGAGGCCCATCAGAAAGATCCGAAATTATATCAAAATTAGAATTACCGTCACCCAAGACATCATCATTATTAGTGTCCTGTAAATTAGTAATATTAAGGGGAGAGAAGGGGAGCCATAAAAAAGAAACCTCTTGGGTGGGAGGACTGGCTTTGTAAGAAACGCCTTTAGAGAGCATAGTCTGAGGTGCCCATGTTTCTTTCTATTTTTTAGAAGGAATGTCAGGAGGCCTAAGTAACATTTTGAAAATAGAAGTCTCCAAGGTCTTGGAAACATCCGGCATGGAAATAGATACTGCCTTCTGCACTGAATCCTTAATGAAAGATTTAAAATGTTCCTACGTAGTCTTAGACTCTGTAATGTTGTGAGCAGTCTAGTAGTTGGTGGGGCGGAGCCTTGGGGTGAGGGGGAAGAGGAGGAGCGACGAGAGAAGGGGCAGTTAGTGTAGGGACAAGGCAGAGACAAGAGGTAAAGAAATAAAGCTCCAGGTAAACCACCAAAGGTGTCTGTGGTTCTTTGTAGCGCGATGCTACAGCTGGCGACGAGGGTGGGATCAACAAGCCCACACCATTCACGGAGCCCCGGAGTTTGGTGAAGAACCGGACCTGCCTGAAGTGACTGATCACCTCGCAGCTTGATTCACGCTGGATGCGTGTAATCCGGATACCACCAGTGAGTACAGAAGTCGGGAGCCCACCCCGACCCTGCCTTGTGCCCCCGAGTGAAGAAAGAGGTGCCTCGACGTTGGAGACGCTGTCTCCGAAAGCCTGCCAACAAGCGCTGTCGAGCGCGGTGAAATGCGAGCTGGAAGCTCGTCGTTGCCGGCTAATCTCACGCCCGATGCGTGAGCTTTGGCATGATCGGTGCGAAGGAAAAGCGGGAAGCTGCAGAATAAGGCGGGAGCCCACCCCGACCTCACCTGATAGCTGTCGCCGTCGTGAATGAGCAGAGCCTGGAAGGTGCCACCCTTGAAGAGGCCCGCCGGTGAGTCCAGCAGGGGAAAGACTGAATGAGCCCGGAGAAAAGCCTCGTGTGTGTGTGCAGTGACGGCGGCCATCTTGAAGTCAGGCAATCCTCCTGGGACACCCCCATTAAAGCGAATTGGCGGCCATCTTGAAGTCAGGCGCCTAGGATTCACCGAGGGAGAACAAACAAGCATAAGCATACCCAGGATAAGTCGTCAACAAGCACAGGCAAAGGCAAGTGCACAACAAACAAGCACGAGCAAAGCCAAGATAAAAGGAACAAACAAGCACGAGCAAAGCCAAGCCAAAGAAACAAACAAGCACGAGCAAAGCCAAGATAAAGAAACAAACAAGCACGAGCGAAGCCAAGATAAAGGAACAAACAAGCACGAGCAAAGCCAAGACGAAGAAACAAACAAGCACGAGCAAACCCGAGACAAGTGTACAATGTCAAAACAAGGATCACCGACCCGACCGGAGGCAAAACCCATCGTCATGGGGCTGTCACACCTGCGCCCTCCGGAGCCCCTGACGCTTGTAGTCGGTAGCAGCATGGGTCCTCGTTGGGAGGAGTGGATCGAGGACTTTGAGGACTACATCAAAGGTTCCAAGGTCCTCGGCGATGAGGACCAACTGATTGCGCTTCGAAACCTCGTGGGGAAGGACATTAGCAAGATAATTAAGGAAATCCCAGCTGCGGATGCAGGGACGTACGCCAAGGTACGGGAAGCCCTGGATAAGAAATTTTTACACAAAAAAAATGTAGACTACGAGAGGTATGTGTTCCAGCGGGCACACCAAGTAAAGGATGAAGCGATGAGCACATATATAACCCGACTACGACGGTTGGCACGCCACTGCAACTTTGAAGCGTTCTCTACGGAGGATGCCATACGGCTGCGTGTCATTGACGGCTGTCAGTCTGAGACCCTCCGAAGAAAATTGTTAAAGAAAAGTCACACCCTAGACGAAATAGAGGAACTGACGAGAGTGCATGACCAGACCGAGGAGCAGGCCAAGACCATGGAAGCAGGGCGTACGGAACGCCGAGAGCAGATATGTCAGGTGCGAACCGGTCGCTCTCGCCGAGGGTCCAGGGAGCGCGGGCGACACGATCGGCCATCATCGCGCCGGCGCCATTCTGGGCACCGTCGACCGGACTCGGGGAGAAACAACAGACGACATGATTATGCGAAGAAGGCGACAGCACGAAAATGTTACAGATGCGGATACGACTTCCCACACTCCGGAGTGTGCCCGGCTATGGGTCAGCGGTGCCGCAAGTGTGGTCGGAGCAGTCACTTTGAAGCCATGTGCGGAGAGTATCGCCGCGAGAAAGGAAAGAATCCGCCCGTGACGTCGCGGAGCGACACTTGCCGGCAACATGCGCGAGCGGTGCATGGTCGCCCAAAGTCGTCATCAAGATCATCGCACTCCAGCAGGGAGTCGCGGACATCGCGATGGTCGAGGAGATCACCCTCTCGGGACTCTAGATCGACATCAGACGAACAAGAATATTCAGTTGAATACGCGAGCATGGTTGCCGACCCGGACCAACTTAAGAAATATTCCCGACTGGACATCAGCGTCGGTGGACATGCCACAAAATTTGTGATGGACAGCGGAGCGTCACTAAATTACATTCCGGTGACGGAGTACAAAAAAATGAACCCCCTCCCGTGCCTGAGTCCTGCACTTGTTCGGGTCTACACCTGGATGTCCAGGAAGCCCCTCCCTTGTCTCGGGAAGTTTTCAACTACGCTGAGACACAACACAATGTCAGTTCCCGCTGTGATACACGTCATAGAAGGGCCGGAGGCTGACTGTCTCCTTAGCCTGCCGACGGCCGAGCGGCTGCGTCTGGTGGAAATTCTCTATCGCGTCAGCAATGACAATGACATCGTGTACAAGCCAGGCAAATGAGTCAACCTGGCTGATCACAAGTCGCGACACCCCAGGGCACCCCACTCACTTGGACTGTCCGTTGTGGAGGAAGATGGCCATCGTGGGGAGGATCAAGCGCGACCGCCTGCGGGCCCCCTGGAGACCATCCCTCATGCCACCCTGAAAGAGTGTCCGCAGTGTCCAATAGTAGGGCACGGTGATCCTCCGGCTCCGAGTCAGATGACACCGCCGCCGCCTGGAGTGTGGCACGAACTAGCCCTGGACTTCTATGGCCCAATGCAATCAGGCAAATATGTTCTCGTAATAATGGACGAGTACTCCCGGTTTCCCATTGCCCAGTTTGTGCCGTCCACCAGTGCTGCCGCCACCATTGCGGTTCTAGATGAAGTCTTTGCAGCCTGGGGTGTGCCCAAGGAACTGAAGACAGACAATAGTCCATCGTTCACTGGACGGAAATTCAGCGACTTTGCGAAATCCGTGGGTGTCCGGCATCGGCGGATAACACCTGTGTGGTCACAAGCCAATGGCACTGGTGAGAGGTTTGTGGCCGTACTCAAAGAGACTCTTCAGCAGGCTACCTGTGATAGACGAGATTTGCAAATGGCTCTCAACGAAGTGCTTCGAGCATATCGAACAACACCCCATGCCACGACAGGCAAATGTCCAGCGACACTCATGTTAGGGCGCCCCATCTGGACGCGGATACCCACTTGGGAGGAGGCATCAAGACCGGTGTCATCAGGTCATCTTCACCAAGAACTAGTAACTGACGCTGATCGCGCTGACAAGGAGAGCATGAGAACTTCTACGGACCACAAGAGACAAGCTAGATCTCTCTCGCCTCGTGAAGGGGACTGCGTCGTGGTCAAACAAGAACCAAGTAAGGAAACGGACTGCTGGTTCCGGGCAACGCCCCTCACAGTCACTAGACGAACGGGTACCGCGCTGACGGATGAGTCGGAAAACAGGCGCATCACTCGCGATGTCCCCCACTTTCAAAGATACAGTCCCACCATGAAAGAGACACTCACGCTGGGGCCTACAACGTCTGTGACTGAACACTGTGAAGGACATTATAGAACACCTATAGGTCAGGAAAGGGACGCTGAGGGCGGCAATGGAACTGTGTCTGAAGGCATGTCCCTCCGGCCAAGAAGAGACATTCAAAAACCGAGACGGTTGATCGAAGAGATGTGAGCACTGTCACAAGTTTTATTAACAAAGGGGGAGATGTAATGTTGTGAGCATTCTAGTAGTTGGTGGGGCGGAGCCTTGGGGTGAGGGGGAAGAGGAGGAGCGACGAGAGAAGGGGCAGTTAGTGTAGGGACAAGGCAGAGACAAGAGGTAAAGAAATAAAGCTCCAGGTAAACCACCAAAGGTGTCTGTGGTTCTTTGTAGCGCGATGCTACAGACTCCTCTTCAGACATTATGAGTAGGTAAAACTTATCAAAACACTAAAAAGGAGGTCTGAAAGGATTAAAACACAAACGAAAGGGGGGGCTGAAGGGTTAAACTAAGCCCAAGTAGGAGAGTTCTTTAAATGCGAAGAGCCTTCAGTAGAGAGAGATGTGTGCGGAGGCAGGACCACAAGCCGGGGAACTTCGCCGGCACAAACCGACTGCAGCAAGCGGAGCAGGATGCTTGAAACATGACTGCGAAGTCAGGAAAATTCCCACAGGCTAGAGCAATGAACGCTGCCTGCAGGGATGACAGGATTGAAGCGCACATGCCAAGGTGAGAGCGGCCGTTTCATTAAAAGTTCTAGGCAAGTGCTTCATGTAAAAAGAAACGTCTGCTCGTCAACACATTAAACACCATAAATAATCATATGACAACGAACCATCACAACAGAAATATCATGAACTGATAAGAGTGATGAATAATACATTTTACAAGCAGAGTACTTATCTTGACTGTAAGCATCAAGATAAGAGGATTTGTTACTTCCAGTTAGCATAATTATTATGGTGTATGACATCCTATTGGTTGTTCCATTATGATGTAATGTTAGTAGTTCTATTCCCAGGGTTTCTGGGTAATGGAGTTTTTTTCTCTTGACTGCTGTGTAATGTATGCAAAAAAGATAAGCATAATATGAGCCTCCAGTCTTATAATAAAATGTGGTTTTCCAGATATGATTTGATGTTAAAGGACTTGAGATTGAACGCATGCTACAGACATCTATTCCATTTTAATGTCTTGTTTATCGTAACGTTATTTTTATCATTCTCCCTCTATCGTTTCCTTTTTGTATTAGTTATAGCCTCTTCCTTAAATTAGCAGATATTGTTAGCCACTCCCCCATGAGGTACCCCCTCTTCTGCTAAAGATCTTCCTGATTACTTGGGTTCCACCCAAGTGGTAAGTGGTGTATATTAGTCAGCAAGCTTATTATCACTTTATTCCCTGCCCTAACATGTTATTACACAGAATGTGTTCTGGAAAAACTCCCTCAAGTACAAATTTCAAACACTCAAAAAGAATGACTTGACTTTGCCCCAAAGATCAGGGCTTAGAATCATGCAAAATCTTTTTTGCACAACATGACCCGGATTTAATCTTATATAACACAACACTAAGCAGCATGGCACACTGCAAACAACAGCATTGATCGAAATATAGGGGGATTGGCTGGCTAGTCATGATTGTGATTGCATTTGATTAGAGCTTGCTATTAGGTCCAACAAAATGTAGCTAATAATCCTGGAAAGAGGGTGCCCTCGCTGAATCGCAGTACTGTAGAAATATTCATTTACCAACAGTGCTGTTAAAGGTGATCTGGGGGATGGGCCAACACCGGGATTCCCATGCCGAGGCCTTTGCGCTGAGGTGAGTGTAGGGAGTTAGTCAGTGTGGCTTGTGCCGTCAGCGGGGAGCTGGTCTATTGTCACAAACTGCTGACCCGAGCTGAGAGGAGACGAGGTTCTGCCACTAATAAAAGGGATCTTATCGTGCGCAAACATAGCCCAATGGGCGTCAAGGCGCCTAAATCTAAATCCAACTCATGACAAAAGCCCCTGCAGCTCAACCTGTGTAAGCTCTAGAAAAGCACCACGTTTTTAGGGCCTTTTTAAACAGCGCTAAAGAGGGTAAGGTCTTTAACTCTGTCGGCAAGATGTTCCAAAGTTGTGGAGCAACGACTGAAAAAGCCCTGGCTCCCCATCTAGTGAGCTTAAAGCGAGGGACAACAAGTTGGAAAAGTCCCGAAGAGCGCAGACACCTTGTAGGGTGGTAACGGGTAAGCAGGGAGCTGATAGCGCCTTCAGATCCATCCTCGAGTGCTCTATAGGTCAGACAGAGGATTTTAAAATAGATTCTGTGCTGAATAGGCAGCCAATGGAGGTCTCTCCTCGCAGCAGTAGCAGAAGAGGCCCTGGAAAGATCCAGGACAAAACGTGCAGCAGCGTTCTGCACGATTTGCAGTCGATGTATAAGGCCCTTGTTGGATTCCATGTAGAGAGAATTGCAATAGTCCAACCTGGAACCAACAAGGGCGACTGCAATCTGCTTGCGTGCTTGAAGAGACAGATAGCTGCGAATTCTGTTGAGCGTCCTGATCACGCCCCAGCAGGTCGAAACAGTCCGATTCACCTGTAGGGACATCGAGAGTGAGGTATCAAACACTACACCCAGATTTCTGGCAGATTGAGAGGGAGTGGGGCAGGTGCCAAGAGAAGAGGGCCACCACTCACTCGACCAGATATCTTGGTCCTTCCCAAAGATCAGGACCTCAGTCTTGTCGCCATTTAGCTTCAGGGAGTTGGTAACCATCCAATCTGCAACATGTTGCATACAGGACCTGAAGCTAAAGGCAGATGTTAAAACAGAGGACTGAGTTAGTGAAACCATGATCTGGGTGTCATCGGCGTATGATACCACCTCCATCCCCTGCGATCTTACTAGCCTAGCAAGGGGGGCCACGTAGATGTTGAACAGGGTCGGACTTAATGCCGACCCCTGTGGCACCCCACATTGCAGAGACTTTGCTGGGGAGAGGTGGTTGCCGAGCATCACTCTCTGTTCCCTATCAAGGAGAAAGGAGTTGAGGAGACTCAGGGCCGAGCCAGTGACACCTGCCTCCCTAAGCCGAGATGTTAGAATGGCAGGAGACAGAGTGTCGAATGCGGCTGTGAGGTCCAGTAGCACTAGAACAGTAGTTTGTCCAACATCAACCTTGCGTCGGATGTTGTCGACTACAGAGGTGAGGGCAGATTCTGTGCTGTGATGTTTTCGAAATCCATGCTGGGTAATGTCAAGATACTCCGAAGCTTCAAGAAAAGAGGATAAATGGCGATTCAGGTGTGCTTCTAGAATTTTAGCGGGTGCAGGGAGCAGAGAGATAGGTCTAAAATTTTTCAAGAGGCCAGGGTCGAGTGAGGGCTTCTTAAGAAGCGGCTTCACAATGGCCTTCTTCCATATTGATGGAAAAATACCTTGAACAATTGCCTTGTTCATCACCTCAAGTAGGGGAGGAAGGAGGCTGTTCCTACACTCTTTTAGCTTTTTGAGAGGCAATGGATCTAGTGGAGAGGAGGATTTCGTCTTGTCTAGAAGAAGATTCAAACCCTCCAGAGACATAGAAGGAAAAACAGAAAGGAGGCTGGAAGGGACTATATCCAGTGTCTCAAAAGAGCTTATGCCTGGGGGGAGATTTTCTGCCAAGGAGAGACGTTGTACTTCCAAGGAAGTATGAATATCAAAGATTTTTGTGTGAAAAAAGTCTGCAATGTCGTCACAGAGACGTTGAGAGCTAACTACGGGGTCTGGAAGTTGGAGGGAGCACAGCGAATCAGCAATTTTAAAAAGCTCCCTAGAGGAGGTAAGTGAACTGGTAAGGTTGGCGAAGTATTCCTGCTTCTCCATTATCACTTTCTGCTTATACTCCCGTAGAGCAGACTTGTGGGCCTCCCTATCCATGGGATCCCAGGATTTCCTCCATCTCCTCTCACTGCTTCTACAGCCCTGTCTTAATACTCTAAGATGGTCCGAAAACCATGGCGCTGATGGTTTCCGCCGGGCTACATATCGCAAGGATGCAGGTGCAAGTTTTTCTACTGCATTAGTGATGGAATCGTGCAGATCTTGTGCTGCCTCATCCGCGTCTTTTAAGGAGAGAGCCTCTGGTGTGGGAACAAGAGGGGCAAAAGCCTCATTCGTAAGGTTTCTAAAATTTCTTCTAGAAACGAAAGGGGTAATCCCTTTCTTAGTCGAGTGAGAAGTAGAAAAGGCTAACTGCAGAGGAACCGCAAGATGATCTGTCCACACCAACGGTAAAGGTGTGCCGCTGGAGAGTCTTAGATCATTAGAGAAAACCCCATCAAGGATGTGACCTGCTATGTGAGTAGCATTGGTAACAAGCTGAATGAGCTCACACGCTCCGAGTGATTCAACCAATGATATAGTATCCTTAGAGTGAACCTCATCAAGATGGAAGTTAAGGTCACCTAAAATGGTGAAGGAGGGCTTTCCGAAATAAGGTTCAAGGATTCTCAGTATGTCCAAGGCAAAATTAGCTCTGTGACCAGGCGGCCTATAAATCAGTATACCCGTAAAAGAGACTGAAGGGGCACATGTAATACAGAAGTATAGAGCTTCAAAGCAATCTTGGGGCGAAGAAAGTGGATTAATCGTACATAGCAGGGAAGATTTAATAAGAATGGCAATGCCTCCTCCTCTACTAGGCTCACTAGGAAGCGGAATGGTTGGAGGAATCGTTTTTGGGCCACGAGACAGCTCATGGCAAGTACACCATGAGCGTGCAGCATGACATGAGGGTCCGCAGCAGCCAAAACCTCCCTCTCCCTTGAGGGGAAAAGGCACACCAGGTGAGCGGTGTGATGAAGCATGATTTTTGCGAAATATTCTTGCTTGATCAAATCTGCTCATAACTGTGTTATTAACAAAACAATGACTAATGGTGTGAAAATGATTAACATAGGTATTTTTAAAAAATGTACGTGAATACGTGCAAAAACGGCACGACACGTTTAGTAAAATAGAAGCTGCAACATTTAACATGCTGAAAGTATGGAAATATATGAATTGTTTTTACATGAACTAAAATGTTACGAAAGAGAGACTTGGAAAAAATATGCATTTAAAAACTTACATGTAGAAATATGAAATAGTAATAATAGAAACGCTTACAGAACATGTTTCGTGAAATGTTTATCTTCATAACAAGAGAAAAACTATTATTAGTAGCTTAATTATTGAACATTTTGATTATACTTATAGGTTCAATTAGTATATTGAACCTTGAATAATTGATTTTCTTATGTATTTTCTTTTATTTGCCTTAACTGAAGTGTTTTTTATTCTTCAGAAAACCAATGGTTTCCCTTCCTCTATGAAGGCCTCAAACCCTGCTAGAGTAATTTTCCTTTCCCTAACGTAGGCCACAGAAGAATGTACTTTGTCCTTCATTATGTCTAAAATACTGATTTATTTGTTTAGCTGTGCATACCTACCTACGGTTAGAGTATTACTTTATATGAATAATTGTGTCAACAATGTTGCAAGCTGATGAGGAAGTGAGCGCGAGGCCATGAAGAAATCACAATTTCTTTTCCTGCTTCCGAAGACCGATGATGACATTAATTTTTAACAAAGAACTTTAACAGAGACATCTGGATGAACTGACTGAGGCCATGATCGTCTCTTAAGTTTGCCCAAATAAATTGTGTGGAACTGTGGAATTGGAACTTTAGGGGTGTTGGTTTTTTAAACATTTGGGGCCTCATGTAGGTAACATACTATTTACCGATTCATAAATACTGAATTTTACCGATTCGGTATTTATGAATCGGTAAATAGTATGTAGGTAAATAATCGGTAATTATTACCGATTCGGTAAATATCGGTATTTATGAATCGGTATTTACCGAATCGGTAATAATGCATCCCTTCCCATTCATTCCTATGGGCCTGGAGGCCCATAGGAATGAATGGGAAGCCAGTTACTATTACCGATTCGGTAAATACCGAATCGGTAATAGGAGAGGCATTATCATGGGTGGCAGGGTGTCACATTGACACCCTGTTGCACCCCTGATTCGTGCATGTGTGCACATGTGGCGCACATACATGCCCTAAGGGCATGTATGTCTGCCACATGGCACTTTACAAATAGCACAAAAATGCTTTTTGTAAGGTATTCGTCATTTACCATCAACTTGTAGTTGGTGGTAAATAACGAATCCAGACACCAATAATGCACTCACTTGAGTGCCCCCTACATTGCATTTCTGGATTCGGTATTTACCGAATCGGTATTTTACCGATTTCTTAAAATTCCGATTCGGTAAATACCGAATCCAGAAATCAGTCACCTTCATCTCAAGTGCCTCAATACCGGTCGGTAACGGGATATTTACCGATTTTCGGCCGTTACCGACCGGTATTGAGGTACCTACATGAGGCCCTTGGGGTATAATAACTACCGTGAGAAAATAACTTGGCCGTTGCTTTTTCTAAGAGAAAAGAGCCTTTGCTGCTGTACTTTCCAGGCTCCTCTGGCTGGCTATTATCCTGGCAATTCCTGAGGGAGACTATCCTGGTTATCTTTCACTTTATCAGCTGGTGATGTTGCTCAGGCTTTCCCTTTTCTGCCGGGTTAGCTATTTCTGACTTTTGCACGCTGTGAAATAGTATTCTCTGATCTAGGTTTGTATGAAATTCTGATTTGCATACTGATATTGCAATGATTTATTCTTTTGTCTCCCACCTCTCTCCTCTCTCACTTGTTACTGAATTTTTGATGTATTTGTCATGAGCTGTGATTCCTTATTGTGAATTTACCTGTAATAACAGAATAATAAAGAATTGATATTTCCTATGTACTTGTGTGTTGACCATTTATAATTTGAAATATTTAGATAAAAGTAACTTGATAAGTATTCAGAGTTTGTCATTATTAATGAATATCTAGACATACGTATATTGCAATTACTGTTGCTGGACAGGCTATTCCTTCATTATAGGTCCTTAATGAGGGAAATAGCATCCGTCTCTTATTATGGAGTCCCTATTAGCCCTACCAAAGATCTATCGGAGGCCTGATATATTTAATTGGTTATTGAGTTTATATGGCCCAAACCTCTTGGTTATAGAAAAGTTCCTGATTATAATAAATTAGCGATAAAGTGAATGAATATAAAATTTACGCCGTTTCCACTGGATCGGGTGGCACAAGGAGGAGGGGTCTAAACAACATTAGAGCAGCTGGGTTATGAGGAGCAGAGAACTTACTTCCCTCTACCCACCCTTATACCTCTCGATGTCTAGGTGAGGTTTCTGGGTCAGAGAGGGCGGTCAGGTGGTGGAGACCTTGGCGGTGGCCCCAACAATGTGGATCCTGGGTAGAAAACACTCGTATGGGTCAGGAGGTGTGGCCGCACAAGGTGAAGAGTGGCAGGCAGCAGTTGGAGTGAGGATCTGCAATGAGCACCAGCCCCGTAGAGGACCACAGAGTGGGAGAGATCAGTCAAACCTCAAAGACCACAAATGGAAGGATTGTGAAATACCAATCATTGCATGGGCATAAATGGTCCAATTTGAGTAATGCCCTCCCCCCCCCCCCCCCCCCCCAATCACAGGCAAGCTGGTCCCAATACCCAGAATATGTGATGATGACACAGAGAGACAGATCTTACACCCGTAAACTACTTGAATTGTGACTCTGACGTGGGGTCATATTACTTTTGTGGGTCTGATTACTTGTGCTTTCCTAAGACTAGTTGGGAGCCTGGATCAGCGGCCTGGCAAGTCCACTGAGGTTCCCCTTGCTGGATGGAGCAGACTTTCACTCACACTTAAGAGCACGTCCCACAAAGTGATTGACTATTCCTTGGGTACTCGCCCCATGTTGCAGTATAATTGTTTGACCTTACACCACAGGCCTAAATAAGCACCCACAGAGCCAATGCCAGGGATTAATACACTGGCCTTGGGTCCTGGAACTAAGGACAGAAGACTGAGAAGGAAGGGCAAGGCCCAACTACCATGGTTAATAGAACTCCCGAGATTGGCTTCCTTACTGGAATAATGGATTTGAGGTTAAGGCCTAGCTTACTCATTGCCAATTGCTGTATCGTAGAACGTGCACATTAGAAACCACTGCTGGGTGCCCCACCTTGTCCCGTCATTGCCACTATGCTTAGTTATAAAGACAAGGATGAGATACTAACAGTGGTCAGAAAGGTGGGCAGAGTGGAATATGAATCCCAACACATCATGATTTACCCTGACTTTACTTGACGAGTTCAAACTCTGCAATTGTCTTGAAGCTGTAAGGAACAAGTTAGAGCCATGAACATTAGATAATATGTTGCTTTAACTAACAAAACTCAAGGTAATCTTCCAAAACCGAACCTTCTTTTTCGAGACTCCCTCAAATGGCTTTGGAGGGGACAGAAGAGAGTCCAGGACCTGATGGCCTGCTTCCCCTTCCTCACAAGTTGATCTGATGTAATTGAGAAAGGCGTCAAACTTTCGCTTGAAGGAACAATGGCTATCTCTCAGAGGTAGAACAACATCCGCATGTCGCAACGCAGAGAGACCAATGACACTAAAATCAGACGATGGTCTCAACAATGAATGAGAGGGATCCCGGGATGGAGAGGATCAGTCTGGCGACTCACTACTTAATGCGGTTAACATCACTTCTGCATCCAAATTAGCAGAGACCAAGATGACACCTTTATTAACTCGACAGTAGACTCCCTCCTTCCACTAACATTTCACAGGAGACACTAGGGGTGCAGTTCACAAAGTATAGGGCAGACCACCCTTGGTCTCCCAGGCAGAGGTGATTCCTCAAGTGGAAGTTATAGGGCAGAGGATTTTGTAGTAAGTATAACAAGTTTAAAGGGAGTAAAGGGGGGATTTGTGAATTTCGCTTTTGTTCCCGACTAACCTTTGATGTTACATCAGGTCCTTTTCAGTTAAAAGTGTGGTGGAGGTTAGGTTTTAATGAGAACACACACTTGGTGCTGGCACTAGTTGGGAACCTGATCCTTATGAGTGTGGACAGAAACTTTAGGTTCCCAAAAACAAATAAAGAGTAATATTTTAATAGGAGGCATAAGGACACGCTTAGATGCTTATCATGGTATGTGAATGATCTCCTTAACAAAGGTAAACAAGTGGCAATGCTAAGTACACTAAGAAGAAATGCAGGAGGGGCTTGGGTAACATTCTTACAACGGCATCCAACATATGCTTTTGATGTTTTGGCAGCTCTTACAGAAATGTAGAAATAATCTGGCCTTACTCATCGCAACAATAGCAAATTTTTATGTTCCATCTATGAATTATTTCTTCAACCGAAGATTCTCTCTCATAGTTCCTATTTTCATTCAGGCAAAACAGAAGGGAAGCTGGATATTTGTGGTAGCTCGTGACTGCGGGTCAGGTGCTCATGGCACTTTTTTTTTTATTTTCAATTTTTTTTAATGAAAGCAAGTTGCAAGGCACTTATTAATTCATCCTTGACTTTTTCTGGAACACCTCTACTGACAAGTGTCATTTGGGTCCTTTCAGACCAAACAGTCTCAGTGGTTAATTACATGAACATTGTTACATATATTAGGGCATCAATAGTGCCTTGCTGGAAATCAGAAAGTGTTCCTTCTGCAGGAACCCCAACATTAGAGTAAATAAACATGCACTTAAACATTATTCAAAAGTTAAAGTAATTATTCAGACAGGAATCATTAGCAATCACGGGGTGTAGCCCAGGATAAGGCTCACTCAGTATGACTACCTATAAAGCAACCCACCTTGGCACACTCAAAGCAAAACTAGATTAGATGAAAGATAGCATGAACATTGGAGCGTGTCCAGGAGTTTTATTTTCTGTAGGGAATCCCCTTTAATACGGGAGGGAGGGGCCTGGACTGGCTGGAAATCTGATGCTCCAAAGGTGAAAGCATTTCTAATGCTGACCATGAAGCAGAAATTGGCCCTTGCTGGACCGACTTTTGCACCCCTCTGACCCCGAGAGCCAGTGACCTATGCTCCCTGCAGGAAATGGGTGAACAGGACAATCAATGGACAATGGTGGCCTAGCTTGCACTGCAATAAAAGAAGGAAGCACCAGGCCATTGTGCTACATAAGTGAGAGGTAGGAGTTCTAGCTTCACAACCAATGCATGGCTGTTCTTAGTTGGAAAAGTGATTTTTCAGGTTAATTACAATTATGAACAGGACTCCTCCATGCTAACTAGATATGTGACCCAATAGGATTGACATTCAACTTCTTAAATGGAAAAATGTTATTCAGCCACATGAGATTGAGCAGTAACATGTCTTTGATGCTCCTAGATATCTGAGCAGCACTTGTTCCACATTAAACAGATCTGCATTTCACTGCCCTTCACTGACAGGTGGGGGTAACCTAAATCCAGTTAGTGATGGGGACAGGGGATTGCAATTATTTACTGGTAACAGGGAATTCCAAATGAGTGCACACTGTCTGTCGTTACTGTTGATTGGATGACTTAGTGAAGTCCTCGGATAGGGGTCAGCAACGGGTTGAGATAATCAAACTTGACTATAAAGGAGAAGTTAAGTCATAACAAGATATCCATAGATGAAGCTGCTAAAGGACCATTAATGATGAAGCAGCTTGTAGGACGCCATAGGTCTGACCATGGCTTCCTCCCCTGTGGAGCACAGGCTCAGGGCCCAGCCCTGCCACTGCATACTGGTTGGCTGAGTCTGTGGCTACCTTCCACTTGGGCAAGGACTGGGCATGCCCATCCCTTGTAGGTAGCTGGTTGCCAAATGCTGTTTGCCCAGGCAAGTAGTTAAAGATTCATGTAATTTTGCCTCATCATCTGTGTGCCTCCATTGTGGACCAGTAGGACAATTGCCTGTTTCTGCTACTGTGAAAGCCACTTGCTCACCTTCTGCACTGTATTGGGGGTCCCAGTCTGAGCACCTGGAATCTTTTTTGAGCTTTTGAGTTTGACTCTAATGGGGGCTGCCTGATAAGAAGCTGATCTGTCTTGTGGGGGCAGCAAAGTGGGTAGCGCTGCCTTCCTCCTATGGATCACTCAGCTCGAGCAATGATGCAACCTATGCAATATAGTGTGAACTGCAGGACATACTAACCATCAACACTTAGAATACACCTTGCTGCCATGGGTGCCTCAAGGGGCTATGTCTGCCTAAGGATCACTTGGGGACCTCCCAAGGCATAAGTGGAACTGTCAAAGGGAGCTTTGCTCCCATTGTCCACCTCAAGGTTAGACTCCAGTCACCCTTTGCAGGCCACCAGAGATACCCCTCCAGCTTGCCTGGTCTTCCTCTCATATAGAAGGGCAGGTGCCCATTCCATGGGTGAAACCCCAGAGCCCCTGGCTGCATACTGTATGTGGTTGTCTCTGACCCAAAGGCCACCCTGTCTCCATGGGGAGAGGGTTTTGATATCTACCCCCGGGGTTTTGGTCTCTAATCCAGGAAAGTGTGTGCAGTCCCAGGGCAATTGAAGTCCTCACCGGGGTTATCCTATGCCCATGGTCTCATTGAGCTCTCTGCGATTGACATCCGACTAGGACTGCAGATCAGACGTCGGGACCTATTGAATTAAGCATATCAAAAAAGCACGGAAAATAAACGAACCAAGACTCCCTCTGTGAGGGAAGGGCCCAGCATACAAGTCCTCACCCAGTGGCAGGTGCAGGTAATATTCCATACAGAAGAGCAACCCTCTGGCTTTGCTCAAGAAGGCCCAGGTCCTTTTGATCAAGCCTTGCCAGAATTGGGTCTTCTTGGAGTCCAGTTTCTTGGGAAAGCAGACCAAAGCAGGTGTTAAACTCTATAAGCTAAATAAAGACGCAAGATAGCCAACAATTACCATAATGGAAAGTTGAAAAGAACTTTGAAGAGAGAGTTCAAAAGGGTGAGAAATCATTGAAAGGTAAACTGGTGGGGGTCCATGCATTCTACACCGAGGATTCAACACTTCAGGATGGTTGGTTGCCTGGTAAGGTGGATCCTCTCTAAGGGACTGCCACCTAAGTAGACCTGGCCTGTAATGGGTGTTTTTCCAACACATCAGTGCACAGGGTCAGCTCTGTGGTGTACAGAGATACAGCCTCCTGGCAGCAGTTTTGCATGTCCACGGAGTCAAGGTAAAATGACTGCCTATGTGCCCTCCTCTAGCACATTCTACAACCTCGCTCAGAGGCGTCTACGGCAAGGACAGAGCCCCATGTTTCTGGCATGACTGTCAGTTGGGGTGGACTGTTCTCAGTGTGCCACATGTTGGCTATGCTTCTGGACAGGGAGCTTCATTCCACCATCGAGAGTCTAACCCGTCTTGAAACTTGGACCAAGAAGTCAAGCATATGTGCCTTTTTGAGAAACAGTTAAAACCCTGTGGTGCAAAAAAGATAGGGGCCGCTTCGCCGAGGTTAAGGTGGGATGCCATGGCAGCCATGATGTGGGCGTACCACACACCCAGTTCGCCCACTTTGTCTGGGAGATTAAGCATGGCATGTGTGATAGGCCCAAAAAAATTGCAAACTATACCTGGGGAGAGTGAAGCTATAGAAAATTGTCCGGTGTGACCCACTCACTGGGGACAGTAGCAGGTGGCCACAGCTTGCATGATCTTTAATTTTCAATATGCATATAGAACATGCTGACTTTTTGGGTTTTAAGCAAGAGGTGTCAGAAAAGTACAAACAACTGGCTTGTGGCGGCCGAGCATACACAACAATGTCGCTTTTTAATCCTTTGATGTTGGATCTTCCTATCATTCTGAAGCAAAAGTCATGAAACATTGGATTGTTCATCCACTAATAGTGAACGTGAGCTGGGTTTAGACCTTCGTAAGACAGGTTAGTTACACCCTACTGATGATGTGTTGCAGTAATAAAAGATGAAAGCTGAGGAGCCAGTGAGGCAATTCTAAATGTATGAGTATAACTGAATGACTTGAAATCAGAATCCCCCCTAAACCTTAACAATACTGCAGTGCAGTGGACTGCCATTTAGCACTAATAGCCTGCATTTGGGTTGCTGCATACAGCCATTCATTTGGGGGTACAAACGCGTGGATGGAAATGGGCTTGCTCAAACATCCCTAGACTATTGCATGTTTGTGGGGCACTTGGGGGGGGGGACTTTTGGATGTATCAGCAAAGCTACTTCACTGTGCTCTATTAAAAGGTATCCTCTGAGCCAAGCTTTTGTTTCTGTGAGTGCTTGTGCAACAATCTGTCTGCTGTCAGGGCTAAGACACTGATCCCTAGCCCAATGGAGTCTTCTTCGGCCCTGTGCCTGGCGGTTGGAGGGTGAGGCACACTCGCTTTGTAGATCAGGATGATGACCAGATAGCCCTACTGAGTACCGAGGTAGGCAAGATGGTAATTGGTTTGAGGGCTTTGAACCTTCTAGTCAGCAATTCTAATGGATCCAGACACTTACCCCAAGCCAAGGCCTACAGGAGCTGATCACCTATCTGGCAGCTGGCTGGCCTGGGCTAACTGTTCATAAGCTGTCTGGATATCTGGTTAGAGCGTGGCTATGGCCATTTGGTTGGCCACTGGTAGACCAGATAGCTGGAAGGCCGGCCAGCACTCTTATCTCTCACTTGTTGCTCCTCGTGGGTTTCAAAATAGTTAAAGAAAAACAGAGACTGGATAGCACCCTAGGCATCCAGGTCCGAATGACTGGACTGACAGTGCTGGGTGAGACTAGCTCTAACAAGCTTCAGTAAGAGGTCTGTAAAGCCTGTGTGTATGCCAGGGGCATGGCCCCTTTTTGGCTATAGCTCTACAGTCTGGACAGAGCCGCCTTCCATACTCTGGGTAGGATACCTGCAAAATCTCCTAATTGAAGTATTAAAAAAAACTGAGACAAAGAAGATTTCAAGATACATTCCAGTTTATTTTCAGTAAAAAAGCTTAATCCACCTCCTGTGTCTGCACCAATTCCCCATTAATTGCCACCATGACATATTCAACTTATCACATTCCAATACAAAATTCTTGAGAAAATATTTTTTTAGTAGATCTGCAGCCAGGAGAAAACATAAGCTGCATCACAACTACTGAACATCCTTCCTACAACATAATGAAATATTACAAAATCATAAAAGAACAAAAGGTAAAGAAAACAACTGTATACCTAACACACATAATGAACAAGAACAATAAATAACTCGATAAACCTAAAAAAGTAGCAAATAATTATTGTAATCAACAAATTATTATTTTTCATCCTGTTATTCTAAATTCAATCATCCTCTAATTTAGCAGCCCCTTGAAATATCTTTACAACTCTGAGTGGATTACTGCATTTCTTGGGCTCTTGGCAATCTCACCAATTGCTATATCACTCACTTTCACTAACGTGCAAATCATAGTAAACTTTCCTTGCTCTCCCATTTCTTTCACCTTTCACCTTACTGACATTTTCTAAGTTTTCGATATTCACTTATTTTAGCTTGACTTCTTAAGAACCCAGGGTGGACATATAAAGGAGCAGAGTTTACTTCTTCTAAACAGTCTAAACGGGGTTACCCCCATGTTAGTGGTGGCAAAGGTCGGGGTGCTCCACAACAGCGTGACCAGCCCCGACAGACTGAGGGTAAAGGCAAGCAGGACGAATTTGCACGACAAAGACCCCCGTTTCAGAAGAAGAAAGTGGCGGCTCTGACGGCAAGGTATGCCTCAGATAGTGCGGACACAGCTTCGGAACCAGACATGGGCGCTGACGCTCCTGGACAGCGCAGCGGAAATTACCATAGTCCGTCAAGCTCTGCGTCCATTTCTGGCGGTGACAGCAACTGATATATCGGTTACTGTGGAAACAGCTGACACCAGAGTGGCTCCCCCTGATAGACTTTATGAAATAGTCTTATTAATTGAGGGTGACATACAACGTACAATAAAAGGGATTTTTTGGGATAATCTGGCCACCACCTATGATATCCTCCTAGCGGAGGCAGATTGGCCCCCAGCTTTCATTTTAGAGGCTCCTAGAGGGGAGGAAGTAATCCTCCCGTCCTTTGCGCACACAGTGCCTAAGGACCAAGCTGAAGTGTATGCTGAGGAATGGGCGCTTGCGCTTGCGCCGGCGGTGTATCGTACTCAGGTGGGATGGGACAGATTGTCCCCCTGCCATGAGATTCCATTGCGGTCTATGCCCCAGCCTCAACCCCAATATCCTATGCGTCGTGAAGCAAGACCTCACGTCGCGGCAATCCTTGAACAATTGGAATATCAGGGAGTTATTGAAACATGTGTGTCCCCTATGAATAACCCTTTATTCACTGTAACGAAGCCTGACGGCTCGTACCGTTTAGTTTTGGATTACCGGCACCTAAACTCCCACTGCCGGACCTGCGCGGTACAAAATACACATAGCTCGGCTTTGGTCGACAGTCTCGTGCGTAAAAGATTTAAAACGACACTTGACATTTCCAATGGCTTTTTTAGCCACAACCTGTCCACACTGAGTAGCCAGTGGACAGCGTTTACTTCGGGTGGAAAACGAAAACAGTTTACAAGATTAGCCATGGGTTACAAAAATAGCCCTGGCGTCTTTTCTGCTCGCGTGGTTTCTCTTTTAGAAAGAATAGACCCCGAAGCATACTCATATGTTGACGATATCTATCTTACGGATGATGAGCTGATGCCGCATCTGTCTCGCGTTGACAATATTATCGTGAGTTTTGCAGACTATGGCTACAAATTCAATTTTGCGAAGTCACACATCGCAGAATATACGGTGTTGTTTTTGGGCTACGAGCTCAACAATGAAGGTAAGGGGTTAGCCCCCCACTTTCTGGAAAAGTGTGCACGCTTGAGTGCTCCTACGACACTGAAGAAATTACAATCTCTGCTGGGTTTTCTGAATTTCGGCCGTACGTACATTCCTGATTATGCCCAGCGTATCAAGCCGCTTTACGCCTTGGTACAGCCTTCATTTTCGAAGTCTAGCTGGCAGCTAGAACACTCTGCTATTTTACAGTCTTTACAGGCTGACCTTCTTGCTTCACAATACTTGTTGACACGTGATAACCGCACTAACCTGGTGATAAGAATAGTACCAGGCGCCGTGGGGTTCACGTATTTGACGTTTAATGAGGGCGACACAGTCCCCATTGCGTACAAATCCCACTTGTACACCTCTGCTGAATTACGTTTTTCCACGGTCGAAAAAGTTCTGACTGCTGTGCAGATGGCGATCCTCAAGGAACGCGCACTATCGCATGGGAAACAGATTCTGGTTGTAACTCCATATCCTGCTTTAGAGGCAGTGACTAAAGCAAGTGTACCCAATTCTAAAGCTTTGCATCCACGGTGGATACAATGGGCCACAACACTGACGTCGCCAGACGTCACTTACATCTTTGATGCCTCATTACAGACTCAAGAGTACTTGCAGTATGAATTCGTTCATCCGGCACCTCTGTCTTTGCGCCCGCTCGAAGAATACCATTGTGTCATATACACTGACGGGTCTGCGCAACCCGCAATTGGATCGAAGCACGCTTATTCAGCGGCTTGCGCAATTGTCGTAGGTACATTCGTAAATGGTGAATTCCAATCTGATGCAGTGCATACGCAGTCATTGGGTGATTGTACCGCGCAATTGGCGGAGCTCCGGGCTCTGGTGCTTGCGCTGGAGTTTGCTGATCCCCGAGTCACTACTCTTATAGTGAGTGACTCCTTCTACTGTGTCCAGTCTTACAATGACAATTTACACTTCTGGTCTCAGAATGATTCCCGCGACACTAAAGGTAGCACAATTAAGCATAAAACGCTTTGGGTTCGAGTGGCGGACTTTAAAGAACGTCTCCCTCTCGTAAGTGTTATACACACTCTTGGTCAACAGCGGCTTGGTGTCCATGCTGTCGGCAACAGCTTAGCTGACGAGGCAGCGAAAACAGCAGTGGCTACATACTTAGTGGCAGCAGTTACAAGATCCAAAAGTAAGATTGATGATGACATCTTGGCAGCTATTGCTGCTACAGAGAAGGGAGGAGATTACCCGAAGGGTTTTCCCTCTCGGTATATTTATCATTTAAGTCCTGTTAACGTCCCGTTAGTGAGGATTAACGACGTTGGTGATAGAATAATTCCCAACGCGGACTGCAGACCAGCACTGATCTTGGCTGCACACGAGGGGTTGGCGTCAGCCCACGCCGGTGTGTCAGCTACAATATCTCTGCTACAACAACGTTATTGGTGGTTTGGTTTATATAAACAAGCGCGCGCTTATGTTCTTGATTGTGACATTTGCCAACAGATTAAACCTTCTACTGTTGCGCGCCCACCACAGACACAGCTGTACATCTCTAATAAGCCATTTGGTTGTGTTTATTTAGATCACTGCGGTCCTTTTTCTTCTGATACTGCGTACAAGTACATCTTGGTTGCAGTGGATTCGTGCACACGTTTTCTATGGGTGTGGCCACAAAGGAGTGCTGACTCGCGGACTGTCATCAGGGATTTGCGTGTCTTTGTGGGAACTTTTGCGTGTGGTACCTTCCATTCTGATCAGGGCCCTGCGTTCGCCTCTAAGGCTTACAAGGAGGCTATGAAAAATTTGGGGGTCCTTGTCAAATTTTCGTCTCCCTACCGACCTGAGGGTAATAGTGTGGTGGAGCGAATGAACCGTGACTTAAAGCAATCATTGACAGCACGTGTTTTAGGCACAGGCCGGAACTGGCTAGCCCATTTGTATAACGTCCAACGTGCACTAAATAATCTCCCTAGAAGGTCTCTGGGTGGCGGACCCCGTACATGATGCTCTTCGGAATCAGAATGTTTGTTCCAGACCTTGATGGTCTAGACATTGCGGCGTCGACCGCACCCTTTGACGTAGATGATCACTGTGCTGTTTTGCAGACTCTACAAGAAGCCAGAGACTCTCTTTCGAAAGAACATTTGCCCTCCACGTCTGAAGCTGAGGTTCAGATTCCGGTAGTCGGCTGGCTACCCCGAGTTGGTGATCTGGTCCGTGAGAAGGTGGAGAACAAGAAGGAGTTCGGCCCCTCTTATCGTGCACCAGTTCCAGTGCTTGGAGTGCAGGGTACAAGAACAGTCATTTTACCTCCACTTCCTGGTCGCAAAGAAAACAGGTACATCTCTATTGACAATGTCAAACTTCAGCGAGTGGCCGATACTTCTTAGTATGACTCCGGCAGTTTCATGCCAGACAATGCAAAGAAATTCAATGATGGTTCCTGCTTCTACCACCTTGTCTGATGTTGCAATCGAGATGCATTCAGTTACTGATCCCTTGCTGATACCACCGGCTGGTGGTTTGTCCGATGAGACTGAGTATGCTTATCCTACACGTGGACCTTCGCCTGTTTTACAATCTACAGCACTTGGCCAGTCCCGTTTTTCCTTTGACACTAACTCTTTGCCCTCAAATCCCCCATCAAACATTGCTGTTTTTGTGAGCTGGTTTAAGAAACATTTTTTGATAGCTCCTTGGACATACATCTGGTTGATGCTTTTTGGTATTTTTTTGTTTATGTCCATTGGATTTGTTGTAGTTTTCTTCCGTTTGGTGGATGGCCATTATCTCAAAGAGAGATCGACAATTAGACTTATCAATGGAACTTTGGCTCCCCACTCCTCATCCCACATCATGAAAAGGGACCAGACTTTTGTGAATATTACTGCCTGGCCCGTCATGGATGGAATCGCATGGGATGCAGTTAAATTTCAAATTCATGGGCCTACAGAGGTCATTAATGTGCCTAATGTATTTCGTGTTTCTATGGGTGATGTAGTTAAACAGAACATACGTTCTGATGATTGGGATGTACACGCCATTGAAGCACTGTTTTCAGATTTGAAATATTATGCCGCCTTTGATGCAGAGGATTTGTATGAAAATGCGGCTAATTATGCGGAACAGTATTGTTTTCAACATTATGGCAATCACTTCTTGCATAAATCAAATTCGTTTAGAAATTTTGTAAATTTTACCCAGTGGGAACATTGTCCCACCCCCTCGTTTGGCAGTTCACACACATTAGTTGATAAGTTTACTTATTTTACTGATTTCAGGGTTTCAGCCCCGGCTTCCTTTTATTTTAAAGTTAAGCCTGAGTCTGCCTCCAAGGTTAGACTGACACACACCAAATTGCTATATTCTAAGTCCTTTATGGATGAGTTGTCAATCAAAGGTTATGATCTATGGAAGGCTACTATTGATCTTAAGTCGGTTTGGGGTTCCAAACCGTGGCAGGTTCAGGGAACTGAAGCTTTACACCGTGCCTGTCTATTACCAAATCATATGTTGTTTTTAAATGCAACCATCTTCCAAACCACCTGTTTCGGATTGGCCACTTCTAAAAAACTAAATTCGCCTTCTGTGCCGGATCTGGGTGCTTACCCACATTGGAATAATCACACAGATCTGTCCCTTCCTGCTTTGCAGTTTTTGGTTTCCAATTCGTCTTTCAATATTTCGAAATTTAATAGTGAGGGATGGTTAATTTGGCAAAGCAGTTCTGATACCTGTCAACGTCGTTTTCTAGGACTGAAACCGGGGTATACTCAAGATCGAGTGGACCCCCGGTTTGAGTCGTCACAAACAGTAACTACATACTCTGTGGGGAAATTATGTCAGTCCTGGCTGCGACATTCCACCTTGGCATCTGTCAAAGTTCATTTATCAAAGTTACATGACAAAATAGATTTGAATGATTTTGTTAAAGGTCCTGTGGGTGGCAGATCCAAGAGATGGGCGTATGCTATTTACAACGAAGTGTGGAAACTGTCGCAAATTGAGGCAGCTTCAAGATTGAGAGCTATTGATCAGGCTAATATGGAAAAAGTATTAGCAGTTATAGATAACAGCATTAACACTCTTTCTTCTCGCATTTATACATTGGATAATATTGTATCTTCAATTGTTGATATTGTGCAGGATGATATGTTTGTGTTGTATCATGGTCAAAACCAGTTGCGTTCTGTTATGCAGTTTGCATGGACATTACAAACATTGAAGGCAGGGAAGGTCCCTTGGGACTATCTGAATACATCGTTATTTCTTCCCTTTAACCTTACTGACAAACAGCAGTTCATGTCCATGAAGGATGCTACATATTCCCTGCTCCATATTGAGAAATTGGAGCCGTTACCTTTTTCTGTTGCGGAAGTCGATTCCGCTGTGTGGCTCTTACACGGATTGATAAGTCTACCGTTTGCGCTTTTTAAGTTTACCTCTTGTATGAAACACTATGCTCTGGGTAGATATGAACAGCTGGGTACCGCTTTCATACATGAAGTCTGGTCCCTCCCCTTTACGTATAGATGTACAAGGGACGGTACTGAGGTTTATCTGAAGGGTGAAGAATGTACAACGTCACCTGATCATTCTGTTGTATGTAGGCACATTCAATTGCACGGTGCTTGTAATGTACACGCTCCGAATTTGGCCTGCGTCCTCAAAGGTATCCCGGTACCAGTGATTACGCCATCTTTCACGCTGCTTGCAAACGGTAGTTATTTAATTTTAAACAATGAAGCTTGCTGCGGGATGTTAGTAGGGATCCCGTATATAGTAACTGTAACACAGAGGGTTGTCTGCTGCAATAACGTCCTGTTTCCACCCCCGCATGGGAGGCTGGATGCTTCTATCTGGCCTTCAATTCCAACCTTGAAAGCAGAGTTCGACAAAATGAGCAGAATAAGAGCGCTATTGTCCCAAAAGGAGGTGCCATTGACTTCCTCCCGGGAAACATTTGTCCTTCACGTAGCAAATACGCGCACCGAGGTACAGGCGCTTTTGAATACTGACCTCCCCCTGCATTTTGGTGCTTTGATCCAAACAATTTTCAATGCCTCGTCCACGACTGGCCTGGCTCATTTTTTTAAACTTGTGGGCTCGGGCCTCGTGACCTCTTTCCAAACTATTTTTGGTGTGATTCCGGCATTTTTTCATTCTATTTTCTCCAGCGTCTTTGGAGGTGTCCCGTTAATTCTGGCTCTAGTGGCAGGTGTGCTACTTTTACTTTTCATCTTGCGGAATGGCTGCTCTTTCTGTGCCACACGTCAGCCTGTCCCGTCTGCAGCTTCTTCGTGACAGGATGCTTGATTACTATGGTGTCCTGCCGTTGGCGACTTTGAGCCTGGCATATGGATTATCCTTCCGGTATTCCTACTTCACCTGCGTGCAACCTGTCTTCCACTGCCTAGATTGTCCCTTCGAATGGCCTATGGATTTGTGTTTAACCAACATGGTGTCTCCGGACCCGGATTTTGATCGACTGATGAGGCCCTTAGTGTCTCACGAGTCTGCCTGTTCTGGTGTTCGGATTATGGCCTGCGGTGCGGCACATGGTATCCTGGGTAATTGGGACATCGTGAGAGCGGCATATGACTTCTTGAATATGAGTTACTTGGAAGTACACGCTGGTTGCCCTCTGATGGTGCTAGAGGCTCCGCTGATAGAAGAACACGTATGTTCCTTTTCTTTACTTAACTGGATGGCTGAAACCTTCAGTGGCCGTGCCAATGATTTTCTGCTGGAAGCAGTGGCCACATATGCTGCATATACTTTTATGGATTGAGTGAACTTTCGTCCACAGTGTTTTCCTCACGTGTCTTGAACTGTCCCTGTACGTCTGCACTTCTGCCCGGTGAGGCGTTTTTTCATTTTTTTCACCTGCCACGGCACGTTTGAGGTTTTTTGTTTTTTCTCTCTATTTTTGTTTTTTTTCCCTGTTCGAACTTTGCCTGAACTGACCAGTTCCTTTTTAAATTGGATACGCCTTGTTCTGCTCTGTCGCGCTTGAACTCTGCGTTCTCTCTTTTCTTGCATACTGAGTAGTGCTTCGATCAAGGGGGCATGTCGTAAGGACTCCCTTAATACGTACATACATTGTTAAGTTAGCATAACCACGTCAGATGTTAGAAAGCCATCTTACTGCCTTTGCACACGACACTGCGTTCACATGTTATTGCTTAAACGAACTGCTGACTCGAGTTTTGCATCACACGAGAGCAATCTGTTGTTACTATCCCGAGCTCTGCGAAGCGACCTTGGTCTGCACACGATGTGACAAACAGTCTGAGTTGTTAGACAATGCATGTTTTCCACTCTAGGTTGATCGACCCACTATTTAGTCATAACACACGAGCAGCTGCACATACCTGAAAGTTGGTGCTTTTAATATCACGGACATCATGTTTATTATTCAGACCGAAGACGAGCCTTCCTGCGAGAAGACTCCTGATGCTCCTGTGATGTGATTTCACTAAGCTGATCTTTGAGGTATGGGGTCCCCTATTCAAGCCTAAGAGACCTTCTGTTAGACTAATAATAATATTAGCTTCTTAGTAAAGGGAAAGTGGTAGTATCCACTGTCATTATAACATGATCACCCCTTTTATATTCTATGGAATTGTAACTATGTTGATGGTTTTGATTTTAATCATTTGTCTGCTTGTATTAGCCAAAGGACTGCATATTAGGACACGTGGTCTATAAAAATAAACTCTTTTTATTTTCACTGTGTCTCTGTTGATTCTTGTTGTGGACTGATGTGAGAATAATATACGAACAGGTATTTCCGATTCCCACCATTCCTGAGTATGTACTGAGTCGCGTGTTCTGGGTTGTCTTTTCATTGGGACCGCCGAGCTAAATCTCGGATAACGAATGGGACACTTATGCTAGCCGGATACTGGGTTCTGGGTTCTGAGGTGAGTTTCTGGTACACCACAACTCACTGAGGTCCTGGGGTTCTACGCATAGTTCTGTGTATAAGCAGAATCCCTGCAACAAGTCTGTATTCTTCAACCTACTTGCATAATGACTCCTTACAATTCCTGCCACTAGCCTTGGCCAACTCAATGGCTTCTTTAAGAGTCGGTTAACTCTTTCAACCATACTATTTGTATGAAGTTGATAATAGGCACGTTTTTATGACAAAATCCCTCTCATCTAAAGGAGCTTTGCCATCTCCTTGGAGACTAACTGCATCTCATTATCAGAAGGCAAGCACTTTTGATTACTCTCACGTGCAAAGACATTAGTAAGAAACCATATCACACATGTAGTGGATATATTCTGGATCACATCAACCTCCGGTCAACTAGAAAACATATCCAACTAAACCAACAAGTAAGTAGGCAATCCTCTCAATGAAATAGGACCCACAATATTGAATATTATCTCCTTCCATGGTCCTCTGCGCAAATCCGTACAAATCATAGCTGCTGTCTGAATTTTGTTGGTCTTGCCACTGACTCTGCAGTCCACACAATCTCTGACCGCCCTCTCCACCATCATATCCATCCCTGGCCACCTGTATGAACACCTCAGTTTCTCTTTAATTTTTCATATTCCCTGAGGACCATCGTGGGCCAAGACTATTAATTCTTTCCTCACATTTTCAGGAGGTACCAACTTAGGCCCCCTAACCAACAGACAGCTCACTAGTTATTTTCCCACACCAGTTGAACACTTCCTCCATTCCTTCTTCTTCTCTTTTACCTGTACTAATCAATTTACCTACTTCTCTCCGTAATGAATTAATCTTACCTAGCCACTATTTCTCAGTTATACATCCTTCAGTAACAACACAAACTTTCATAACATATTATTTCTGCCTCTCTTCTTCATTCTGTAATTTCTGGTCACTGGGACTAACCAACCTGGAAAGTCAAGTCACTGTCCTGTTAACTACCCCTGGTATATAAGAGATACAAAATGTAAATTTTGTAGTGCTGCAATCTATTTGCAAATACGCTAAGAAATAGAATTCAACCCCTTTCTTCGAAACACCTTGTAAAGTAGTTTGTGGTAAGATAAAACTTGAAACTTCGTACCCCACAAAAATTACTTTAAGTTTTTAATCGCCCAAGAACACTGCTTTTCTATGGTAGAATACCTTGTTTTAGCCCTTCAAAGTGCTCTGGATGCAAAAGCTATAGGGCTATGGTCACATCACCATCTGTTTACGGATGTATGATGTTACAACGCATGCTTTTACAACGCATGCTGTTACAACGAAATTTTTACAACGCAAATGCAGTGACAACGCAAGTCTTTACAACGCAAGTCTTTACATCGACTTGCACTAGATGGCGTGCTAACATTAAAAAAGTGTAATTTACTATTCTAACTCCAGTCCACGTAACAGTAGGGAAGGTGTTTGGATAGTAAACTACACTATTTTTAATGTTAGCACGCCATCTAGTGCAAGTCGATGTAAAGACTTGCGTTGAAATGGCATGCGTTGTCAATGCATTTGCGTTGTAACAGTTTTGTTGTAATGGCAGTGCGTTGTAAAAGTTGCGTTGTAAAGGTTGTTCCCCTCTGTTTACTTCTATTTCAAAGTAGCTCCTACTCCCCTGTCACTGGCATCTGCGATCATACAACTAGATAATCCCTGAATTAAACTTTTCAACTTCTGGGCCATGTTAAGACTTTCTTTTATGTCAACAAATTCCTTCTGACACTCATCGTTCCATGAGATGACTCTGCTGTTTATTAATGACTCTTGAATAGCACAGTTTTTGCAGGAAAATCCAGGAATGAACCTTGAGTAAACTTCTGCCATGCCTTAGAATTCTTGCACCTTTTTTTTCTTCCCAGGACTGGGCAACTCCACAATAGTTTTCACCGACTCATCTTTGGGACGCACTCCATCTGTCAACACCCAAATATCCAAATTCTGAGGAGCAAAATGTACATTTATTAAGCTTTAAAGTTGTGCTTCACACTTTAAAGATTTCCAACATTTCCTTTGCTTTTCTTATGTGCTCCTCCTGAGTGTTGGTGAAAATCAATTTGTTATCTTGAAAGAAACCACCCATCGAACTTGTTTGTCATCAGCCTTTGAAACACTGAAGATGCGTTGCATAATCCGAAAGGCATTTTGTCAAACCTAAAACTCCGAAAAGGTGTTATAAAGGAGGTTAGGGACTTAGAATCTTCCCTCAAACAAACCTGGTGGTAAGCTGATGTGAGGTCAAAGCTAGTAAAAAACGTTGCTCCAGCTAACAAGCTCACCATTTTGGGTATTATGGGTAGAAGGAAACTATCTTCCACTACTGGCTTTTATCTTTTTCATAAACTTTATTTGTTACATTTTCATATAATACACAGCAATGGCACAGCACACAACACATTTACCCAGTCTAAGGATCCGGCATAGTAGAGGCAGCACAATATGTGGTGGGCATAGAACCCACCTCCTCCCCCGTTACCCCCATGTAAAGAGAGCAGAATCATCATAGGGACTATGAGATCCCCTCCGGGAGAGCACCTGGTTCCCTCGTGCTAGCATTGGTATCAGGTAGCATCAAGGTGCGTTCCACAGTCGGAGCTCTCCTCCCCTTGAGCAGCTTCACTAACTCCCCTGCTCCTCCAACAAAGCTATTCAGGAGCCACGCATATGCATTTAAGTCCTCCTGCACCTTGCAAGTGTAGAAATCTGCAGAGAACACTACCACCAGGTCAGGGAGTACTCTTGTAGTTCTCTGACACATCACACCATCAAGCGGTTGGATTGCATGTTGGTATCTGTTCATATGATACCGGCAGTTCAGGCTACCCACTTCCTAAGCACGTTCCTTTCAGTTCATGCCCCGCACTTGGCAGGATGTATTATGCGGGATGCATGCTCAGGGCTATTGCAGCGGCGGCTTGTGCGTGATAATGAAGCTAATGTATGTTAAGTAATGGGCAGCTTGCAAGCCCCTTGTTATATACACTATTTCTCGCACGCAAGAGCGCATGCTGTCAATTTGCGGCCACAGGCGAGACCTAAAACTTCCCAGGAGAATAGAGACTGACCAAGGGCACAAAGTCATCCCATCTTCTGAAGCAAGAGTCCAGTAACTTAAAGATTAGGTAGGTTTGCATGTCAATATAATGAAGCTAATGAATGTTAAGTAATGGGTAGCTTGCAAGCCCCTTGTTATATACACTATTTCTCGCAAGCAAGAGCGCATGCTGTCAATGTGCGGCCACAGGCGAGACCTAAAACTTCCCAGGAGAATAGAGACTGACCAAGGGCACAAAGTCATCCCATCTTCTGAAGCAAGAGTCCAGTTACTTAAAGATTAGGCAGGTTTGCATGTCTATATACCACCCAACTGATGGTGTAACAAACGAAATCTAGTAAAAGGCCACAGGACCCCAAGCATGCAACTATGATAAAGTCCTACTCCTCATTATTTTTCCCTTCAGAGTACTCCACAGTCATTCACTAGGGTCATCCTACTTGTGGGCCTTACAACTACAGCATGCATTAGAAATGGTACAGGAGGATTAAACAATCAAGGAGCAGAAAAACAGACACTGATAGAATGTGTCATATTGTTATAGGATTGCTTACAGACTGTAGAAAATCTGCATTTTCTGCTTGGTCACCCAAGATTTTTCACCTTTTGCTAGATCCTATATTGTTGCTGCCTTTAGACCGCTGTGACTTTACTAACCAGTGAGGAAGTGCATGTGCTCCACCTTTCAACATGGTTGAATTGACATACTTCTAATTGATTTATTTCACTTGCCCATACGTCCATAGTACATGCTACAAAAGTACCAAGGGCCTGGAGGTTAAATGCCAGTAGTGGCAGCAGCACCTATTGTGCCATCCACTATAGTGACAGTGTAAACATGGCTTTAGGCCTACCACTGTAGCCTGTCTGTAACAGTGCAAAACATGCCATGTGACCTGTCAAAATAAGCACTTTTCAAAGGTAAAAACGTTCCTTTTAAATATTATAAGCCACCTCTATGTAGGCCTTGTAGATCAAAAGGCTTGATGCATGGTATTCAAAAGTAGGACATGTTGAAAGTTTATGTTAACATTTCCGTACAGTGTCTAGCACACAAAAGCTACTTTCACTGTGGCAACCTAGTTGTTCTATGTAGAAACCAGCTGGAAAAATAATTAAACAACTATGTTAATTGTTAATAAAAATCCAATTTAACGCTAAAGTCAGTTTTTTAATCAACATTAAGGAAAAGTACATTAAGGTATTACAGTTTCCCTGCCTAAAGTTCCTAGAGGCTAATTTGCATTGGCTCTCCAACGTTTCCAAGACTTGAATAAGTATGAATAGGTTCCTCTCAGGAGCAAACAATAGGCTGACCTGCAGGGGGAGAGATTTCGCCTCTGAATCACACAGGATATGCAGGGTGGGTTTTGCAGACATCCTTTTAGACACCACTGTGTCAATTCCTGCTTGACACGCCTGCTGCATTTACATATAACGTTTGGGGCACACTAGAATGGTGAGAGAACAGGATGCCAAGACAGTTCCTTTGGATCCGCTGTATAGTTGCTAATAAACTCTGCTTTTGTTCTACCAGACTTATGTCTCAGGTTTTTTTCTGGGGACAGTGGCTGTCTCAAATTGGATGTTAGTGTTAGAGGTGGGGGAAACTAGGATTGCCATAGTACACTCCCCACACGGATGTATGATGTTACAACGCATACATTTACATCGCGGTACATTACATCGCGGTTTTTACAACGCAAGTCGTTACAACGACTTGCGTTGGAGGGCGCTGGACTTAGGAGTAGTATAATTTACTATTCCAACTCCAGTCTACGTACAGTAGGGAAGGTGTTGGATAGTAAATTATACTATTCCTTGTCCTAGAGCGCCATCTAGCGCAAGTCGTTGTAACGACTTGCGTTGTAAAAACCGCGATGTAATGGCATAGCGATGTAATCCCCGCATTGTAATCGATGTTTCCCTCCCCACACGTGTGTCCAGCCCTCAGAACCCAAGTTTAGTGGGCCTGAAGACTTACGCCATCTTGAAAAAGGCCTAGGAGGTTAGGGTTGGCTATGGGAATTTTACCCCATTACCCCACTTCCTGGATCTGCTGAAGATCAGAAGAGGACTGGACCTACTGTCTGTGACCTAAGAAGAACACTAAAGGACTGGATCTGCTCTCTCTTGTACCCAGGAAAAACAGGTCACATGTCTGACCTCTTGTTCAAGCTACAGGGATACTACAAGCTACAAGAAAAAGTGTACTCCTGCGTTGGATTATGACATAAAGGACTAAGGGCCGTATGCATATTTTGGCGATATGTATACTCCATCGTGAAGGAGTATTATACCACCAACATGATTTAAATGCAGGTTCACCTTTGGTTTGGGTATGACGGTGACTAATCTGTCACCGCCATAGCCAAACCCCTCCGACGGCCAAACTGAGTAAGGGCCATTGGAAACAGCTACATGTCTGCCTGCCCAATCAGGATGGGTTGACATGTAGCCATTATTCTACATGTCAGGAAAACACTGGTGGTGAGGGACAGTAAAAAACAAATAATGCTCTTCCGCCTTTGGGGATGACTCCCATGGCGAGCGGAGCATTACTTTTTTTATATTCCCAACAAAAAATCCTGTTTAGGGATTTTCTGTAAACAACAAAAAAAAGAATTCTCTTTGGTGCTGACGCAGCCCTGCCCCAAACAGTGAGATGCAGTGATAGGAACCGCAGTGACGGCAATTCTTGCCAATGCTTTCTAAATGACTGCCTGCTTGGCGATCCTTTATAAATTTGGCAGGCAGTCCCTCCATCATGGGAACAGAGTAATTTACTTAGTCCCCATTGAGGCCCTAAGTCAGAAGGGAAAATATTTGACCAGGATGAACCTTGGTGTTTCAGACCAGTCCTCCATGGCGGTCACCCTCAAATTACACCTAGATCCTTTAAAAAGTCATATCTCCGGTCCCACTTATTGAATTTTTGTCAGTTTGGTGTAATTTTGTGTATTTAGTAGTTCACAAAAAATCTGTAAATGTCAGATATAAAAACCTAACCAAAGGAATGGGGATTCCGCTGAATGAGCGAAAAATCAAGACCCCTGTCCAAAGAAAAGAAAATTATTTTCTTGAGTCCCCTCACTCACCCAGGGTTGCCCCTAGGATACATGCTTCATCATTGGGGCCATCCCAAACAGCTGCTGCTTGGGGTGACTTGCGGAACTATGTAGGAGCACTTTTTTGTGAAGAAATGTGTAGTGGAGTGGTGAAAGTGATGTTAATAATACCTAGCTAGTGAGCTAATATTTTATTCTCGCTCCTAGTTGGTAGGGATAAAAAGGTTTTTTTTTTTTGTTTTTTTTTAAACAGTCTTGTAGAGCGCATCTATCACCCTACGGGTATCTTGGCGCTAGGACTAAGAGGGAGGAAGAAAAACTTTAACCAATCCAGTGTTCGCATCCTTAGAACAGAAAAGAAGAGGAGAACAGAGGAAGAGGACAGCTAAACCAGGGGTACCGGACTAGGAGGTCATAGGTCCCTCCCTCGGAAAGAGCCAGGTTTTAAGGCTCCGCCTAAAATCCATCAAGGAGTTGGCTTGTCTGATATTCAGAGGGAGGTCATTCCAGCAGCGCGTAACCGCTGTGCTAAAGGCTAAATAGTAGGGAAAAGATATAACTATTATGTGTATACAGTCCCTAATATTTGATCAACATGTTTCGAGGTATCACCTAAACCTCTTCTTCAGGTCCACATGGGGGCCAGCCCCATGCGTGCCACTCCTTGTGCAATCCTATAATAAAGTGAGAATGCACACCTAATGTGTGAGCACCCTATTCAAAATACATACGGTTTAGTCTTTGACTCATAGTATCTGTTCAGGAAATAAAACAGAATGAAAAGTTGGCACACAATGCCTGCCCACCTCACGTGGGCAGGTCCATACACAATGAGGTAATCCGATCAATGTACTACTCTATAGTTGGTGCCCTTAGAGATAATAATTAATTAGTGCTTTAATCTAATGTGACATAATAAAACACATCAGGCGTCTCCTTTGTGAGAAAGCATAGTTAGATGCAGAGATACAACTATAAAAACACTTGTGAAAAAACTGGACACCACATGACATACAACATATAAACACGTAATGTTCTCAAAATTTCTGGAACATACTTATGCTTTGGCAATACTATGCCTCATGGTCTGCCGGGGTAGAGGGGCTTGTAGTCATACCCTAAAGAGATACAGAGCATTGTAGTTTAACGTGAGCAAAGAGAAGAAAATAAGAGAACTACCAGCAAAGCATATTACTGTGTCTGCCCATAACTTGGATGGCAGATGCTCAAAGAAAACGAAAAATAGTGCGTTGAAATGTCTGGAAAAACCTGTTGAGGAAAATGAACTTACTTCATCAAAGCACACCTCCGTCTAATAATACCTACCCGCACCTGGGCGAACCGCATCTCAGCGCGTCTGTCTCCTGGTGCAATTTAAATAGGAATGAGAAAGCCCAGTCATGCTGGTGTACCAAGTTTGACTAGACCGTGGAAGTTAAAGCAGAACCAAGATGGGCGCTACTGTTGGCAATACACATGGTCCATCTTGGGAGGATATGAAAGTGTTCCCGGGTTTTGCTGCCGCAGTATAACTGAGGCAGGTACTAGTGCGGTTGTCAAGATTATTAAGAAATCAAAATGATAACGCGGGAAGAGGGCGTGGCTTGGCAGCCAGACATGGCGGACGTGTGCTGAGTGAGCTCCGTCCAGCCCACCGATAATCCTGCATTTATCCTTCTTCCCCCGCATGCAGTGTCCCTCAGCAGCGGATAATATTCGGCAGTAGCGTCCCGAAGTTTGTCCCGAGGATCATCCGGAGGTCTGCGGTGCCTGGACGGAGCTGGGGGCGCGGTGCCCGGGAGCGGCCTGGCAGGAAGACGAGGAGCCGGGGCACTGTCGTTGGTGCAGCCGGCGCTGGCCCATCGCCGCACGACGCGGCGGAGTCGCTCAGCCAACAGCAGAGGTCCGGGCGAGCCGGAGTGGGCGCCAGGGGTGGCCCTGTGACTCAGCAGCAGCCCAGCGGGACGGACGTCGGCGAGGTCTCGGCGGTCAGCTCGGACCGCGCGGGCGGGGAGCTGGACCTTGGCCCGGTGACGGTGTGGGCGGCAGGCTCTGCAGGCGCTGGTCGTCCCGGCTTGCAGGTCCCGGTCTGAGGTGGTGCTTTCCCCCCCCCCTAGCGGGCATCACCTCTCTTGTGCGGGGGTCCAGCGGAGCAGTCGGCCCGCAGGGGTGGGACGCCACGTGAGTGACTTTGGGCCCTGCTGTGTCGAGCCTTGAGGTGTTGGGGCCCCCCTGTCTATCTTTCCCCCCCCCTCAGAACACTCAGCAGTGGGGGGTCGGCGGTGCAATCGGACCGCGGGGGAGGTGCTTTCTTCCGCTGCCCGAGGTGGAGTGGGGGCCGGGGTGCCCACCACATCGGCGGTTAGGAGGACCGCGGGGACTCGCCTGCAGCCTTGGTGACACCCTGGGCCTTCCGGCGACCGGGTAGGGGATCGGCGGCCAAGGCGGGCCGCGGGGGCAGGGATCGGTCTCCCCTCCCCCCCCCTGCAGCACTGGGAGATACGGGACATAGGTGGCTCTGGACTCCTGCGTGGCCCTGGCGGGGGCGGCCTTGAAGGAACATTGAGAGGCCCGTGGGTCCGGTGGATTGCACGTCGACGAGGATCCTCTTTCTTGCTGGAAGGGAGTGGAGAGGACTTCAGCTGGGCCCCGGCACTGCGTATGCGCCATATGGCAAGCCCCCCCACTATGCTCACGGAGGCCGAGTGCTGGTAGTGGCTCCATAGCCATATTGCGGTGGGGGGCTGCCGGAGCGAAGGAGCCCCCGGGGAGCGGTAGGATAGGGGGGAGCGGAGGTGCTTACGGTGCGGCTCCCTTTCGGCAGTGCAGTCGGGCTGCGGGAGCGCGTGGTATCCGCGCCTGGGCCCAGTCTGACCCATCCTGGAGCGGCGTGGGACCGCAAACGCCGCCATGACGAGAGATAAAGGAGAGAGTGGATCGGGCAAGCAGGGCCCCATAGACAAATCCACGGGCCCGGGAGCGGGGGCGTCCGGGGGCTCGGCTGTGGCCGTCCCGGACAATGCAGCCCTCCTGGCGTCCATCACCCAGTCCAGGGATATGCTGGACGTGAAGATAGGGGCGGTTGGGACGAACGTTACGCTGCTAAGGCAGGACCTGCGCTCGGCGGTGACCCGCATCACCGAGGCTGAATCCTGGATCTCCGGGGTGGAAGATGACGTTACTACGTTGAAGCAGAGGGTCGCTAAACTGGAAACTGTTCAGAAGGGGCTGGCACTTCGTGTGGAAGATACGGAAGGACGGGCACGACGCAACAACCTCTGCTTTGTTGGCTTTCCCGAGGGCAGCAAGGCGGGCAGCACAGAACTTTTTTTGACACAGTGGCTTGAGAGCTGGCTTCCCCCTGAGGCCATGTCCCGATGCTTTGTGGTGGAGCGGGCCCACAGAGCGCTAGTGCAGAAGCCACCGGTGGGGGCTCATCCGCGGCCCATCATAGCCAAGTTATTGAACTACCTGGACCGGGATGCTATCCTGAAGCACGCTAGGGCAAAGGACTCCCTGCACTACAACAATGCTCGCATCCTGATATTTCCGGACTACACGAGGCTGGTACAGCAGCAGCGCCAATCATTCACCGCGGCGAAGGCCTGCCTGCGGGAACTCAAACTTCCATATGCCCTGCTGTACCCGGCGCGTCTCCGGGTGGTGTTCCGCTCCCGCACCCCTTTCTTTGATACCCCAGAAGAAGTGTTTTGATGGACAGATGAGACGGTGCGGGTGAGGCCTCATTCTCCGCCGGGTGGGGAGTCTGACTCGTCATCGAGCGGGAAGGCGAGGAGGGGCCCTCAGGGGCTGCACCAGAAACGCAACCGGCGATCTAGGTCCCGGAGCCGCTCCCGATCCGGTGGTGCTGCTTCCCAGGGGGATCAGGCACCGGGGAGCCAGGCTCCTGAATCCTAATATAGAATGTGGATGGGGCGCTGTGAGCTGTCGTGACTGTCTGCATGCGGGGATGGGGGACTTCCGTTACGGATATGGGCTGTGAGTTGGGGATCCATTGGTCGGGGCGGGCTACATTCCACTGTTGGGGATGGGGTCCGGTCTCGCCGCGACAGATACTTCATGGTTCTTTGAGGTATGGGGTGGGGGGTTTGTTGGGGAGGGGATGTTTTAGTTTTCAGATTGCACTTCCGGTAGATGCTAGTACCCTACCATTGCATCGTCGCGCTTCCCAATCCGCTGGGCTGAGGTCCATGTTCTACCATGACAGGCATGCCACTGGATAGCCACCTACAGCCGGGAAATCTCCGGATTATTAGTTGGAATGTGAGGGGGGCCCTGGATAAAATCAAGCACGGGGAGCTGCTTCACCAGGCGAAAAGGGTGGGGGCGGATGTTGTGCTGCTCCAGGAAACGCATCTCCTTGGAACAAAGGCTCTATGCTTGCAGAGGTATGGTTTTCGGCATGTCTTCCATGCGGGCTTCACACGGGGCTTGAGAGGGGTGGTGATCCTCATACACCATAGGGTACCATATACACACATACGACAGTGGGGCGATCCACAAGGGCGGTACCTGTTTATCAGGGGCAGCATTGGGGAGGATCACCTAACCCTGGGTAGTGTCTATGCGCCCCCTCCGTTGCAGTGGAACCTGGTTGAGAAGATGCTCACCCTGCGAGCAGACTTGCCGGAGGGAATGTCTGTGGTGGGAGGGGACTGGAATGATGTGATGGACATGGCCAAGGACAGATCTCGAACAGGGGGTAACCCTGGGACTGGCGCCCCCACAAAACTACGCTCGCTGGTCATGGGAATGGACTGGATAGACGTGTGGCGGCGAAAACATGGTGATCAGCGGGGCTATACATACCTCTCGGCGGTGCACCACTCACTGTCCCGGATCGACTACCTCTTTGTCCCACGGGCGGAGGTGGATAGGGTGGTGGCGGCGGAGATATTGCCTCGTGGCCTGTCGGATCACTCCCCGATATCCATTGAGATATGTATCGGTAGGGGTAGGCCACAGTTTCGCTGGCGCTTATCCACATGGAACCTGCAGAATGCAGAATATGGGGCCCACATGAGCGAGGCACTTACTCGGTATTTGTTGGATAATGAGGGATCGGTAGCTAGTGCCGCGAGCCTGTGGGAGGCTATGAAGCCTACCCTACAGGGAGTCGATATATCTTGGTGTGCGGCGGCCCGAAGAAAGCGTAGGGAGGCACTGGTTCAGGCGGAGGCGACAGTGGAGGAACTCGAGCGTCGGTGCCGTGGGGATGGGAGAAAGCGCAATGTGCGGCAATTGCTGTATGCGCAGCAGACATCGGCTGCCCTGTTGCTTGACGAGGCGAGGCAACTCTGGCTGGCGACGCGCAGCCGAGTGTATCAATGGGGCGACAAGTCTAGTAAAATGTTGCACCGTCTCTGTCAGGGCACCTTCCAGGCTCAGGAGGTGCCGGGCATTCGGGACTCGGCAGGACGGCCGATTACGGATCCCCTGGCTTTGGCCGCGAACTTTGCGGCCTACTATGCAGGCCTCTACGCCCCGCGGGAATGCTTACCGGGTGCCACTATAGAGCAGTTTCTCGCGGACCTACCTCCAATTGGGGTGTCCGACGAGGTGAGGGACCAGTTGGAGGCCCCCTTGACTGACGAGGAGCTGGGGGGGCGCTGGGGGAGCTCAACCCGGGCAAGGCCCCGGGACCTAACGGGTTTCCCTGCAAATTCTTCCGCCGGTATTGCACGCAAGTGGTCCCGCATTATCGGGCGGTGGTCGAGGAGGCCAGAGAAAGGGGGGTGCTCCCGGCAGACTGGAGGCACGCGGAAATTGTGGTTTTCCATAAGCCGGGCCGACCCCCGGACCAACACGCCTCCTATCGCCCCATATCCCTTTTAAATGTAGAGGCCAAAATATTGGCAAAAGCATTGGTGAACCGTCTCTTGCCACATATCACCACCTTAGTGCATCCGGACCAGGCGGGATTCATGCCTCAGTGGGCAACCAGACATAACATACGGAGGGCGCAAGTGGCAGTAGCGACCGTACAAAAGACGGGACAGCCGGCGGCCTTGCTGCTGGCGGACATGGATAGAGCGTTTGACTCCCTCAGCTGAGTTTATCTCTTTGCATTGCTCCGCAGACTTAATCTGGGTCCCCGGTTTCTTTCTTACATAACGCTCCTTTACACGGACCTCACGGCGGCGGTGCGAGTAGCGGGGGCGATCTCTCCTACTTTCCCCTTGGGACGCGGAACGAGGCAGGGATGCCCTTTGTCCCCATATCTTTTCGCTATTGATATGGAGCCGCTGGCTCGGTGGATACGCATGGACGCGCAGGTTCGGGGGTTTGAATGGGCCACGGGCCTGTCCGATCGGATTGCGCTATATGCAGACGATGTCCTCCTCTTTCTTACGGATGTGGACAGGACTGGGCCACGACCCCTGCGCATTATGCAGGTTTTCGGGGAAACGTCGGGCTTGTACATGAACCCTCGCAAGTCCACCTTGTGGGCGCTGGGCGAGCGCACGAAAATGGGGGCGTGGGCCTCTTCAGTTCAGTCGGCGGTGGGGGGACTGAAATATTTGGGGGTGTTCTTGACAGATGTGCCAGCGGTCTCCTGGGAGCGGAATATGGCCCCAGTATGGGAGCGCGTCCGCTCCGATATCAAAATCTGGTCTCGTATGCCCTTGACTCTGTATGGGCGATCGGCAATATTTAAAATGGTGGCACTCCCTCGACTCCTATATCAGCTACAGAACCACCCGTATAAGATTCAGCCCGGTTGGTTCAGACAGGTGAATTCGGTGCTAGGGCAATTCCTGTGGGAGGGGGATAAGGTGCGCGTGGCTATACGGACGTGCTTCCTGTCCACCTACTGTGGAGGGCTGGCAACCTCGGATATTCTGTCATACTATCAAGCTTCACATCTTCTAGTCCTTAACTAATGGTGGTACGGGGACAGGGGAGACCCGGCATATGCGCTGGAACGGCAGCTTCTGGGACGCCACACGCTGCATAACCTCCTCTACTTGGCGTCCCTGAGGGGTGCGCTGCCCCTGGTCACACAGGTAGTGTTTCAAATCTGGAGGCAGGCCTTGCGCCGTATGGGATGGTGGCAGACTTTGACTCGGGAGACTCCCCTGTGGCACAATGGGTGTTTACCCCACTTGGCGGCCCTACAAGGGTTTAAGGGATGGGATGACATTGGCATCTCCATGCTGGGAGACGTAATGCGAAAGACGACACTCAAATCTTTCCATGAGCTACAGCAGGAATTCCATATGCCACGTGAGCAATTTTTACGATATCTCCAGCTCAGGCACGCCCTGTCGCCCGCACTGGTGGGACTGGAATCGCTTCCTGACTTCAGCCCATTGGAGGCGAAAGTCTTCATGGGGGATCTGCCAGATAAAAAAAATTCCAGGATCTATCAATCCCTGGTTACACACAGCTCCCCCACACTGAGCAAACTTCGGGGGGACTGGGAGGCAGATGTGGGCGCTCTGGAGGAAGAGGACTGAAGGGAGGCGCTGGCCGCCCCGCGAGGTGCTGCCATAGCCATGAGGCTCCGGTTGGTTCAATTTAAATACCTGCACCGGGTGTACTTCACGAGGGTGCGGCTGTGGCGGGCGGGGCTGATTGCATCCCCGAAGTGCCTGAGGTGTGGCAGGGAAGAGGGCACATTCTTTCACACTATCTGGCAGTGCGCTTCCCTTGATCGATTCTGGAGGGGAGTGTTGGCGTGCCTCTCGGAAGTACTGGGGTGGGAGCTCCCCCGCTCGCCGCGGCTGGCTCTACTTAATGTCATGGAGGATATAGGGGGTAATATATTCAAACGTCATTTCTTGCTGCTGGGTCTCACTCTGGCCAAGCGGGATATTGCAAGGGAGTGGAAGGCGGCACGAGCCCCCTCCATGTTGAGATGGAAGAACGGCCTGGACTTCTGTATGGGGCTGGAGCGGCCCGTTTTCAAGGCCAGGGGGTGCCCACGCAAACAAGATCTGGAAACGATGGGCAGATTACCGTGGAATTGGGCTCGAACCTCCCGCAGAGAGGGAGATCAATCCATAGGGGCAGCTATTCACGGATGTTGGTGGTCCTGGGGGGGGGCAGTGCAGGTGTGCGTATGCTGCGAGGGGAGAGCGGGATGGACGGAAGGGGGAGAGTAAGACTAGCGGTAGGAAGTGGGGGGGTTGGGACGGGAGTTGGGGAGTTATTGAATATACAACTGTCTATTGCCTCTATGTACATGTATAAAGGATTTGGCTGACGTCTCTGGGTTACGGGGTTCTGCATGGTGATGGCTATATTAACATAATAAAGTTTGTTTTAAAAAAAAAATGATAACGCGGGAAGGTAAATGAGGCAAACTATAATCAAAGTATGGCCGGGCCGAGTGAGTTGGAAAATCGTCCATTTCTCTTAGCGAAAAAGGGCCATCTTGGAGGGGTGAAACCATTAATCACAAGTACCCTCCTAGTATCGTCTGGCATTCTAGGACAGAGGAAAATCTTCGGTCAGCGCGTAATACTGGAATGTCAATCAGAAAAAAGATAATAAAAATAATAATAAAATAAAAAATAATAAAAAGTTTGTTAGACCGACAAAAAACAAAAATTGGTCTGTGGGAGGCTCATTCTGGGGCCATTTTGGATACAAAAAGATGATGCCAAAGCTGATATATTAAAAATATATATCAAGAAATTAAACATAAGGGCCCACATGGGGGTCCACTTGTAGGAGAAATGTTCCTAAAGGGCATAGTGATACTCAGTTTAGACGAGTTGGCCCTTGTTGGAAGCATGAGTTTCTGATTTTGGGTCTGAAAAAGATAGAGGTGGAACAAAACAAATGAACGGATGCAGTATCTAGGGTGTTATGGATGTATTATCAAGGTCCTTCAAAACATTTGTCCAGGGTGACACTACGGTTGGGGGCTGAATGTGTGATATATGGGTAATGTGGTTCATTTAGTGAACTGTGCCCACGGAATATTGTCATACAGGCCTGCCGTGTCTGTGTGCAATTTATACACCCATCTTTGCTCCTTTTCTAATAACCTCTGTTCTAGGTTATCGCAGTGTTTTATGTGTTCTAACACTACACAACGCATGTCGTTTGGAGTGTGTTTCAGGTTGTTGAAATATGCTGTCCTTCTGGTGCTGGCTCTGTGGCATCTGATGTTACTACGATGCTCACAAATCCTCGTGCTGACCTTCCTAGTGGTCATGCCCACATAGTGGAGATTGCAAAGGCACGTGATAATGTACACCACCCCGGCGGTGTTGCAGGTAGTGAATTTTCGTAATTCCCATATTATTCCTATGTTGAAGGTCATCATTTTAGTGGTAGTAGTTAAATGACACACACTACAATTACCACATGGGTGATGGCCTGTTGGTAGTGTACTAATCACCTGTTGGTGTTGTCATTTTTGAGTGTAAGTTTTGGACAAGTGTGTACCAGGATGTCCCTGAGGTTTTTCCCTCTTCTATGTGAGAACATAGGTTTTGGGATATTCAATTTGCCACTGTTGAGGATACGCCAACGTTTATTGACTATCTTGGTAATCCTGCCTGATTTGATGTTAAAGGTTGTGATGCATATGGGTCTCTTGTCTTTCTCTTTGTCTTCCTTCTCATATGTTTCAAGAAGGGCGTCCCATGATTGTTTGCTGCTCTTTTCTTGGCTTTGTTGATTATGGTCATTGGATATTTTCTCTTTTGGAGTTTTTGGGATAGGTTGTTGGCCTGAGCTTTGTAGTCCCTCATTTCTGAACAGTTCCTCCTGAGCCTGAGGAACTGTCCAAAGGGGAGGTTCTCTTTCAGGTGTCTCGGGTGAAAACTGTCGTATAGCAGAAGACAGTTTTTAGCAGTTGGTTTCAAATGTATTGTTGTCTTGAGTGCCCCTTCTGGAGCGTAAAGGTTTAGGTCTAAGAAAACCCGTTCTGATCTGCTCATGGTGTGAGTGAATTTTAGGTACGGGTCCTGTCGATTTAGCCACTCAATTAAGTAATTGGCTTCTGATTCATTGCCGTTCCAAATTAGGAGGACATCATCAATGTACCTTTTCCATCCAAGAATATTTTGGCGTTGTGGGTTGTTATCGGACAAGATTTTGTGTTCTTCCAGGTGGTGAACATATAGTCCTGCCACACTTGGAGCAAAGGTGCTGCCCATGCTGGTCCCGTGCTGTTGTTGGAACAGAAGTTCCTCAAATCGAAAGTAATTTTCCGTCAAAGCCCACTTGCAGCATTCAAGGACTGGGTGTTTTGGTGTATGGTAGGTCCATTCCGCTCCGTAGAGGACCTCTTCTAGGATGTCTAGGGTTACTTTGTGGGGTAAGCTTGTGTACAGGCTCTCCACATCTAAACCAATAAGGACATTGCATGTTGGGTTGAACTGTAGGTCTTGAAGGAGGCAAAGTACTCCTTTCGTGTCCTTCAAGTAGGTGCTGGTTTTTAGTGTCAGGTGGCGCAAGAAAGCGTCTGCAAATTTTGAAAGTGGCTTCAAAAGTGATTCGATCCCAGAAACGATTGGGCGTCCTGGGGGTTTTCCAGTGATTTATGGATTTTTGGGATTGTGTAAAAATAGGTTATGACTGGGTGGGTATTCACTATGAATTCTCCTTCCTTCTTGGTAATCCAGTCATGTGCTAACGCTTCTTCCACCATGCTTGTAATTCCAATCCATAAGCGTTCTGTAGGGTCTTCCTTGATCCGCTTGTAGTTCCTTTCATCTATGAAGAGTCTCAGGCATTCCTTTTGGTATGCCTCTGTGGTTTGTAGGAAGATTTTGCCGACATGTCTGCCGGTTTTATTGTGATATTCGTGTTGTTGGCCAATTCTCTGATCACTTCTTGTTCCATCCTAGTGGTGTTGTGGAATGTTTTTATAGTTCTAGGATCCATATCGCTTACTTCCTTCAGAACTGCCTTCTCAAAAGCAAGGAGTTCTACCGGTAGGGTAACTGATGGGGGTGTGAAGGTTGATTTCTGATGTAAACCAGTATCCCCTTTTTGGTTTCTCATTGTCGTTTTGTTTTCAAAGAATATTTGCAGCTTGATCTTTCGTATAAACTCATTCAGATCGCAGCTGAGTAGAAACTTATCAAAATTCGGTATAGGTACAAAGCTTAATCCTTTTTCCAAAACCGTCAGTTGTGTTGTTGTCAGAGTAGTTCCTGACAAGTTGACAACTAAACTGGATGGTTGCTGGTTGTCGGGTTGTTTGGTAGGCCCATACTCCTCGTGTTCATCCTCGTTGACTCCAGCGGGTGTGACCATTTTACCTGTGGTCCTCTCTTTATTTTTCCCCTTTGTGTCCCTTTTCCTCTTCCTAAAAAAGAAACCGATGATCCTGATTGATCATAGAAAGGGGAGCAGGAACCATGGTGGTTGGTATGGTTGCCATCCATAACCCTGTCCGCCTCTATTCCTCATCCTTCCTCCGTGATTGTGGCGGCCCCTTGTGTTATTTCTACGGCCCACACTATTGTCATAGTTATCGGAGCCTGTGTCAGATCCTTCGGTGTCAGTGTTATACCCTGGATTTCTTCCTGACAAATAGTAGTCATCTCTGGTGTACGGTTACACCTTGTCATGGTTAAAGTTTTTGGCATCTTTCTTAAATTTCTGATACTTCGTATCTTTCAGGGTTACCTCAAATTCTGTCATTGTTTTGTTGAGTTCTTCCAGTCTTTTCTTCAGCTCTGTTACTGTTTAGAAAGTTTTCAGATGAACCTCTAGTGTGTGTATTTCGTCTTTCATCTCTTGGGATAGGCGTGCTGCAGTTCTTATAATGAGCACTAACCAATCTCTTGTACAATGCCAAGAGATTAGTGACCAGTCCTTTCTCAAAGATTTGTCCTGTTGGAAGATGAATGGCTCATTGCGTACTATTAGTCCTCTTAGGGCTGCGTTCACCCTCAAATATTCAATCATCATGACCCCATGGATCATCGTCTTGATCTGATTTCTCTTCAGCTTAGTCAGTTCGTCCCAACACTGGGCTGCCTCATTACTGTCCCTATTCGGTGTTTCTGCGATAGGGGTCATGGAGGATAATATTCTCTCCACTTCCTCCTCCGTGAACATGAGGCCAGTTATCTCCACCATGGTGGTGGTGAAATAGTATGTGGTGTCAAGTAGCATGAGTGTGACGTGTACATTGGAGGGTGAACCTAACCAGTACCTCCTTCTCCCCCCTTTTTTTATTGTAATTTTGTATATTGACATTTACTCTATTTTTCTAATTTAGTTTGGCATTTTTATTGTTTTGCAATTTGACTTTATTACTTTTTTGGTACTGCATAAATTCTTTACACATTACCCTAAGCTAAGCCTGTCTCCTCTGTGCCAGAGCTACCAGGGGGTTGAGCTCAGGCTAATTTAGTGACTTTGAGGGTTCACCCTGCCAAGGATTGTGATTATTACTCAAGGTGATAAATAACCCAATTTCTTATAAAGGCAATTCGGGAGAGAGTGGGTTGCAGTCTAAAAAAGCAGATGCTCCTGGGCGAAATAGAAATGTTGGCAATTTCATTTTACGCCGGAGGGTGTGCTATTGCCCATATAATACATAAGTTGGGAACTTGTATCCCATGAAAAATGATGGACATCCATAGCTATTAAGTGGGTGGTGAAGTCTGTACTTTATTTGCTCACCCATAAATAGCCGTGCTCTACAAATTCACACAACATAACAACATTTGCTGGGATGCCGTATTAACTATTTCAACGAACCACACTCTCTTGACTTGATGTAAAGAAATATGGACTCTAGTTAATAGATCATCTACTGCTTTCTGGCCATCCAGTCATTTTCTTTTAAGGTAGGCCACAGGGCCCCCCATAATACAGGGCAATACTCCAGGTTTCTATCCAAAGAAAGCCCTGGCAAAGCCTCATGGCTTATGGAGGGGAGGTATACATTACTGCTTTCCTGAACCCTTAAAGAAGCATAACAAACTTTCCCTTTGCTACAGGAGCAGCTCACACAGTCCTTATCTTATCTTTGGAATGGCTACTTGGGCTGAGGTGGAGGTGCTCAGAATCGGCTCTTCCTTGAGAGGTTCCCACAGTTCATTGTGTGAAGGGTTAAATCAACATGTCCAACTTGACCCAAAAAAGACATGCATTGGCAGGTCCATGTCGTAGAGAACACTAAAGCTGAGGTAAGCAGATCCAGCGCTGTTGAAGAGAAGGGCCTCAAGAAGAGAGGGATGGTCTTGGAAGAAGCAGGAATACAGGGCAAAGCATGGAGAAACATTCAGACAGGCATCTATGCCCACCAAAACAGGAAAGCAACGTCCAAATTGACTACAAGAATGTCCTCATTAATGGGCAGAAGTTAAAAGAAGGCAGGTTTCAGGCTCAATTTGAGCACGGGGTATCGACAGAGAGAGCGGTGCCCCCATCCTGAGCTGTCGCCAGGTTGAGGTGGAACTCTTTGCCCAGCAATAGCGGGTAAATTCACCTTCCGGTGCAGCTGGATTATGAACGCATCTGGTTCTTGAATCCTTTTTTGTTTATTCACTGGAGCACTGTAGCAGCAGCATCCTTATAGGTCCTGAAGAAAGCCTTGCTCAACTCAGGGGCGTTCTTGGCTGAAACATGTCGACCACTTCCTTCCACCATACCAATACGACTTAAATCTATGTCGCTGGTGCCTGGTTTTAATCCTGGCAGAGGGCTCTCCTGAATTAAACATACATTTTGCGCCCTCTAGCTAGTTTTTCTCACACTTCTCACACATTTTGTATTTTTTTTACGTTGCGCCCTCGCTCACACTATTCTGCTCATCACATGTGGATTTAGAATATCCCAAAAATAGATAATCAAAACATCCCTGAGCTCCTCCCTCTCATAGAGGGGGTTGCATCCCTCAAAGGAACTAGGTTTTTCCTTTGAGAGGAGAAAACCATATGATGAAGCATGTCACCTTTGGCGAGTGAGGGATTTCGTCCTGAAAAGGGAATTTTTCACATTTAGACCTGTGTGTTATAATCTATGGCTTATTAATCTTGTATTCATCAATATTCTGCACATATTAGACCCAAGGATTTTGTACATGTTTTTTGTCTGATAATCCTAAAGCAAGCATGGATTATTGTATTACATGAAAAAGGAGAATGGGCAAGGTACTGCTAATAGTAGAGTGAAGGAGACACACTCCTTTATAAAGCCAACAGAGCGGAGACGAGTCAGGCCTTGAAGGCTTGTGGAGACTAATACCCCCTCTTCTTCAACTTAGGCAAGTGGGATCACAACTGAGAATTGGAGGTGGGAACAAGTCATGAAGGGGGCATCTTGTGGAGACTGATGATCCATTTTCTATTCTCCAGCACTTCGCTGAAGTTATGTCCTTTTGTGAAGATTTGGGGGAAGAAAACACTTCCTTTAGCTATTTGGGAATAGCAGAAAATTATTTATACTATGAAGTATGACGTAATACTCATTTGTGCCTGTTGTTGTGATGTATGAAGAAATACCTGAAACAATGTGTACAAGACACAAATTAAACAAATGCTTAATGCTGAATAATTTGTATGGTCACTGATGATGGTCCAGCCTTATTCATTGCACCTGAGTAGGTAGGCCTATTGTCTTTGCAGAAACCTATGTAGTATATCTTGGCTGATCGTCTATATCCCCCTTATGTGATGGGCATAGCATATGCTTTGATAGTGAGGAGGTGGGTGCTCAGTGTGGGGGGATCCCTCATGAATGTATGAAGCCCCTAAGGTTGTTGAGGTGTTTAGTGGGTTTAGTAGTAGTCATAGTTCTTATACATCTTTTCCCTGCTTGTCTCCATGCACTGCTCTTGAATTTTCTACACTCCCTGCAAAGCATATTGTACAGCCAAATGTCTGTGTCTAGGTTGACATCATGTCTACTTGAATATAGCAAGAAGAATATTATTTTGTGTTCACCTCGCTTGGACCAAGGCAGTTCCAGCAGATACACCTATGACCACAGAGGAGCAACATTAGAAACCTATAAAAGTCTGCATGCACGAATTTATTTGACATTGCACACTATCCAAAACCTCTGCTCATAGTTATATGATTGTGCCTTCCAATATTATTACCCGGGCCACTGGAATTATGCAATTCTATGATCACAGCAGTTTCCTCATATTTATGAATTTGCCCTGATCCGGTAGAGGGGCAGAAGGAATAGGAGGTTCAACATGAGGTAGTGGAAACAAGGGATAGATTGGACAAATACACACTGCGCTCTTATCGTTAGCTCCTCCACAGGGAGGGGTATTGGTTAGGGCAGTTGCTGCCTTGGATCCTCCTGTTTATGTTTCTATTCCAGAGATAGATAGAGGATGTCTTCAATGCTCAGCTGGTGCGGGTGTACCACAGTCATACCACAGTGCTCACCCTCCTGATCCTGAAAGCATATCTGCATTTTTGACCGCACAAGCACTTCCCTGGAGGCCGTCGTCATTGATCTCGAGGTGGATCTAACGTTGGAAGAAATTTGGGTGGCGCTTCAGCTGCTACCCAAGGGGAAGCCGCAGGGTAGCAATAACTTCCCTGTCGCAGTGGTGTAACAAAAGCCCCAGCAGCCCCCATGGTGTGGGGGCCTGAGCTCCAAGGGGTCCCCTCAGCAAAAGTAATGGGTGGTGGGCCAGGGAGGGAAGGGCCCTTCAGTGTACTTCGTGGGGGGGCGTCAAGTTTTGTTATGCCACTGCCCTGCAGGGTTTTATCCTACCTTCCCCCCCTCTCTTAGTCAACACCTGTTGGGTGTCTATTTGAAGGCGAAGACTGTAGGTGTGCTCCCTGAGTCTTTGCGGGAGGGCTGCATCTCTATGATGTTGATGTGTCGAGAGAAAGGTACTTTCTAAGGCATTGTCACTTTGGTCAAGCCCCGTGATTGCTCAACTAATAAATGTGGACCAATGCGGGTTCAATCACAGTCGTAACACTACTATGAACCTTCTGAGGATAATGCATGTCTTACACGAGGTGGAGACAGGGACGAAGAGCTAGCCCTCATCTCCATAGACATTGCCAAGGCCTTCAACACAGTTGACTGGCATTACCTCATGCAGGTTATGGAGGCAATGGGTATTGGACCTCATTTTAGGGCCTGCTTGAAACTGCTGTACAAAGGTCCCACGGCTAGGATGTGCGTTGGTAAACTCTGCTCTGACAGTTGGCGGGTTGGCAGGGGAATGCGCCAGTGTTGCCTCCTCTCACTCTTTTGCAATTGCTATAGAGCCGCTGGCCATTTAGATTAGGCAAAATATGGGGCAGTGGGGGATTAGGGTACAAGACATTACCCACCTGGTGTCTCTGTATGCCGACTATACCATTTGTTATCGCAGGGCAGTGCAACACTCACAGTGGCTTTTTATGGGGTCTTTTGGAGAGCTGTCTGGCCTGAGTAATCATTACAAGAAATTTTGGTCTGACCTTACCCCTCCAGTGGGAAACTGATGTTTTTTGTTACCTGGGGGGAGGTGGTGGCACACACACAACAGAAGCGGCTACAGTATAATATCAGCAAGCTCACTGAGGGACTCGGGTCTTCCATTCAATTCTGAAAGACCCTTCCCTCTCCCTCCTGGGCCACGTGACCATCTAGAAAATTGTGCTTTTGCGATAGTGTCTCTATTCCAACAACATTCATTTGACAGTCTTCCTTAGGGAGTGTTTCAGCAATTACATTCCCTGCTTACTTCCTTGATATTGGTATGGGGTCGAAGTTGGATGACGAGGGACTTTCTTTTCCAGTTACTGGAGGAGTGGGGCTGATGGTCCCGAATATTGAGCAATACTATCTGTTCTCCCCGATACAGCACATTGCACATTGGCTGATAGAGGGGGTAACTGAGAGAAATGCGTCCGCCCGCGGAGCATGCAGTGGGCCCTGTAAGGGGGCAGCCCTCTTAGTGCTGCATCTTAGTGCTGCATTAGGCACATCACTGCGCACCAGCTACTGGGACCCCCCTTTCCAGGGGAGTCCCGCCTATGTCCAGCGCCTTTGCGGCGTCATTTCCGGTGCGCAGTGGGCTGGGAACAGGTATATATACCTGCCCCCACCCATTGCCCATCCTCTTTGTTCCCCGCTGGACACGATGTCCAGTCAAATCGGGGCCGTCATGGTGGTGTTGGTCCATTGGGTTTTGAGGTGAGTCAGGGCTGAGAGTTATCGCCGCTTCCTCTTGCTGCAGGTGACATCGGAACTGCATGGGCGGAGAGACTGGGCTGACCTGGTGCTTTTGGGCACAGTTTACAGTTTGGGAGGCCCGAGTCCTCCCCAAACGGCCTGCCCTTATGCCCACTGAGCTCCAGCTGTAGTGTAGTTCCTATATCCCTGATAGGCTCTGCGCATTGGTATAATATACACTATAGATTTGACATAGGACTGAGGTCAGTATGTCTCTATCGAGGACATTAAACTTAATTACTTGTGTGTGCCAGCTAACTCAGAGGTCACTAGTAACTTCTCGAATAAAGAAGAAGGGATTTGTTTCTGACAACCGCATAAACATGACAACTGTGTTTCCCTTGTAGTTGGAACAATCTCAGAACCGTGGAAACAATAGATAACAGTTTCACTCAGTCAATCGTGCATGCTTCATTTCTACAGTGTTGCATAGAAATAGAGAGACGGGCGTTTCAATAAAAAGGGTTTATTGAACAGTCTTATTTCTCGTGCAAGAGATATGAACTGCTACAATTGTAAGACAGGCTGGGAAGTACAATATGTACAGAGTTAGCAGTAAGATAAAATAATACTGCAATAGCATGGTTTGTAGCTATGACATATATTAATTAAAATACATACATAAATAACACAGGCTAAAATGTGAATACTCATCTGATGCTTCTAAATTGTTCTACCCCAGTGTACCTAACCTAAGTGTAGTACGAGGTAAGAAGTAGGTGCTGTTTTCTAAAGTATAGCTAGCTATAGTTAAGTTTTGCCAAGAGTTGCCAAAAGTTTCTCTAAGTTCTAGTCTGCTCCATACCTTAGAATGTGCGAGGTTGGAATCCCTTTCCGGGACTCGATATCTAACACCCCGCAAGGGGAGTCAGAAACACTGGAGCTGGATTCTCTGCGAGGAGGATGACAGCGTCTGGTCAGTGTTTCAGGCTAGAACTTGATCTCCTTCCGAACTTGCCATGGCGAACCGCAAGTAGGCAGTCGAACTGGACTGTACCAGAACCGTGGTTTGCCAGGGCGAGTGCAGGTATATTTATACCTTGAAGGTGTTTAGGAATGCCTGTATTGACATAAAAGTCAGGCATCGGAACGTCATGAATGAACCCCTGAGGATAGATGTTCATGCATAATAATGAGTTCTTGGAGAAATCAATATCCAAGCAAGGGACATTCCTAAAGGCTTAAGATACTGGTTTTCCAAGAACTCGTTGTGACGTGGATTGACGGATGTAGGAGACCATGCCTGTATTTGGTTAGCATGGACAATGCCTAAATAAGGGCGGGATTTTCTATGCCTAAATAAGGGCAATATGAATTGCACCTATATAAGGGCATAAATCGGGAAACCTATATACGGAATCTAAATCTACACACCCACTCCAGTTTCGTATGAACAACATTACTAAATCCTAAATATACTAAACATGTCTAAAAGAGAGTATTGCATGATAATCGAAAACATGCTGAAACATCTCTAAAAACATATGTCCTAAAAATGCATTACAAACCCATTGCTATGCATAAGGTGCTGTACATATTAAAAGCAATGTTTCATTCTAAGTATATGTGTGCATTGGAAATGCCAAAAAGAATGAACCAGAAATATATACATATGATGAAATGGCTCGTTAACACAGAAAAAAAAAAGAGCGCCGAAACCATTTCATATCAGGTTAACACAAATCAATTGATGTGACTAGGTGGCAAAATGTCCCTGGAAGATTTTCAAAGAATACCGTTCTCTATGAATAGTTCTACTATAAGCAGATTACTGTGCCAAAAAATGAAAAAAATACAAATTAGGAAAAAAGTTCCAAAGTTAGTCCCTTGTCTGAAAAGAATGAAGGCCAAATTCAGAGTCTCATCAGAACACTGTGTGCCTGAATCAAAAGTCAGTGTGTGGGCCTGGAGAAAACATGAAATCTTCTAATCCTGTAGACAAAAAGTTGTCTACCGTTGTATGTGAAAGTTGGAATACCTTTTTTAGAAGATTAACTGCACATAGATGTGAACTATAGCCTTCAGCATTGGTTGCATCAGCAATGTTTGAATCGGATGTTACCTGCATGCCTGATGTTTCTACTCGTACCTCAGCAGTAGCAATTTGTGTCTGTGAGATCTCAATGAATGCCGTCATCAGGATTGGTAGCCGCTGGGGACAACACAGAGCATGGGCCCTAACCCGGTCCAGCAGAGTATCGATATCCGTAGGCATGACTGATGGGAGTGTTAGACAGATGTCTAGCACGCATTCTTCACCACAGAGCAGGCAGCGTAGAACAGGTAAGCTGCAATCTTGCCAGATTGGTCTGAATGACAGAAACCATGTGGTATTTAATTCTCGTAGATGAGGTAACCCAAAATTTGGACGATGCGCTCACGACACTTCATCTCCAATAGAGCTCTCTCCATGGTGAATTGGGTGTAGATGGTGAGTTGGCTTGCCATATTGTAACAGTAGGAGCAAAAATAGGATCCCTGCAACGAGTGCTAAAAGGAGCGGCAGTCCGCCAAACACAGAGTGGACGAAATTTGGAAAAATTCCGAGGACTGCTTGAAAAGGTGCTAACAGTCCTGCACACACTTTCTTAAATACATGTATAATACCGCTCGTATCAGACATGTTTAAGATACGACCTAACATTTCTGAGAAATGTACAGGGCAGTTTGTATACAAAAGGGTATGTATCTCCGTAGAAGTCCTTGCGACTTGGATTTCATAGGTTTCTCTGGCCGAGGTCAGTGGCACTATTTTTTGTAAAATAATTGCTTTCATTCTGCTTAGAGTATCGATTCGTATAGAAGAGATGTTCAGTGAAGGCCACAAAGGCGACTCCCTGACTGTGTCTATTTGTGGAAACAAGACTTGCATACAGCAAGTGACCCTGGATGTAACCGTAACTAGATATGGAATACCTGGCAACATGCCACAGCAGCTGTGATCATTCAACATAATGTAACTCCTGTTAGAAAGTTGGCCAAAAATTGGATTAATCACTGCAACCGGTGAACCTTGCAGGTGACAGGATAAGTTTGTAGTGGAACCATCACAGGCCCCGTGTAAGTTAATACCCTGACAAAGGAGAGAACCACTTAGTGTGTGTTCACAGTTTTCACCGCTAAGAAACACTTCACGGTGCGCACTTCAACATCTATGTGTGTAAGGTAAATCCCAGGATGTCTTGATGTATCCTTTACCCAACCTTTCATATTTGCCAACTGGTATATGCTTTAGGCAATACTGAAAATGGAAAGTATGTAACAGGCAGAGTAGTTTTACCATGTATGAGGCATTCAGTAGCTGTTTTTTCTCCCACTGTGAATGGTAATTTCACCAGTTTTTCAATGCTCAGCACAGTGTAGTCTGTTCCCCTTTGTGCCAGTTTGATCTGTTTATCAGTAAGATTGAATTCTGAAAACAGTGACGTAGTGTTGATTAAACGCCATAGCACATAGCCTGCACGCAAGTTTTGTAGCATCCAGCCCAATAGCATGATAGAACGTAGCTGAGACTGACCATGTTGCAACATGACCAAGTCTTGTTCCATGATGTCTATGACAGAAGACACAATGCTGTCCAATGAATATATCCTGAACGACAGAGTCGTTAACCCATTGTCTACTACAGAGAGAGTTTTCTCTAAATTAATAAGACCAATTTCTCGTATACGTTCTGCAGTCTCTGCTTGGGTAACCTTCCATGCTTCATTATAAGCAGCATAGATACCGGCATATATGAAACGTTTTTGACGCGGTTTTCTTGGTCCTAGCAAGAATTCCCTAAGGTCTGCGCCTTCTTGAAGTAAAGTTAAGTGTTGTTTTACATCCTTCAGTGTAGCTTTCTGTAGCCAATCAAGGCAAAGTTTCCCTACACTGTATGTTGTTACTACCCCTGGATGCTGTCTTTGAATATTGCGTGGGTCTGGCCTATTGATAGTGAAACCATGTGTTTTGTTCAGGAATCGATCTTGACAGTTGTTTGTGTCTGTGGGCCAGAGCAACCATTTTTTCCATTCTGGATCTGATCTGTTGTGATGCAAAATATTATGTACATCGACCTCCCCCGTGTAGTGCTATTACTTGCAGGTATAGGTATGGTCGGTGTGTTCATGTCTTTGATCTTGGCTAATCCAAGGCAAGACGTTTGTTGGACAGTGTCATTCAAAAACATAATTTGCTCAGGGATGATACAGGCTCTAAACAAAGCTTCTACCCCCTGCACTTGCCAATCTTTTGTATCCCAGACAGACTTTGTCTCAATGTCATCTTTCCAAAAGTCGAAACCCTGTCTAGAAAGTTGGGCAATAAAGGCTGCAGAATAAATCTGTTTCGTATTGTTTAACATATTTTTCGTTCCTGTCTTGTTCACATTTTTAAAGTAAAACGATTCTGGATTAGACAAATTGTAGCCTGAAAAATATGGAACTTTCATTGCAAAAGTTTTTGAGCTACCTTTTGGAGGCGTAGGGCAATGTTCCCATTGGTTATACATAAATACATTTCTAGGTGTTGCATATTTATGCAAGAAATGATAACCATAGTGGTTATAACAATACATTTGTTCATAGTCTGATGAACCCTCTAAATATTCATAATTTGTGAATACTGTAGACATCTCTAGATCAGACATCATGTTATTAACAGTCTCGAAGTCCCAATCAACAGAAAAGGTACTAGTGGTAATAAAGTCACTTAATGAAATCTTAAATAAATGTGGAATCTTCAAAAGCTCCGACGGGCCAAAAATGTCATATTGAGTTTGGTCCCAAACTATACCATCATGTATAGGAACAGCTGTGATGTTCACTGCTGACAAGTCTCTTGCTTCATGATGGGATGATTTGTGTGGCTGGAGAAGTAAGTCCACTCTTTTACTTGCTGTGTCCATTTGAATATATATTCCATTTATCAGCATACCCAGAGTTAATACCAGAGCTAACCATAATAGAAAGAAGAATATTGCCAAAACAATCCATAGTTCAATCCATGGTGAAACCAGATAAGTCTTTTTCAGGAGATGAAAAAAGTCTGTTGCTTGTTCTTTGAAAGTTCTTTGTGCTGGTGTCGTTTCAGGTTCGCTGGGATCCTCAGAAAACGTATCAAAGTTCATGAAATAGCCAGAGGCAGTTCTGTCAATGGTTGGAATTGCATCAGGATTTGTTGAATTCGCTGGAACCAGTTGATCACTTGTTACTTCGTTGTAGACATGTGTATCAGGACGAACTGTTATTTGGGTCTCAAGAGGTATAAGTTCCATGGCATTGTTGCTTAGTCCTTTATTTCTTACTGTAGAATCTTCAAAGGTGATGAGTCTCTCAGTTTGAACCTCTTGGATTTTCGCTAGAGGAGTGCGTCTGCTACATTGGCGGAGTCCACTTGACCTACTGCTTAGTATCAGCCACATAGAGTGGTTTGATCAGGTCGATGGACACAAATCTTTTCTCCTTTTTACCAGCAAGGGGCGGCAAAAGAACTGTTCTTGATCCGTGGATTGCTAGGAGAGGTACTGGTTGTCTGTAAGAAGGCCCAAATTCCTTCTTGTCCGCGATCTTTTCTCTGACTAGATCACCAAGCTTTGGGATCCAGACAGGCCTTGCTGGGACGGCCGGTTTTTCCCCAGTGATGGTTGGCTTCAGGAGCACGTTGCTTTGTTTCGTTCTTAGTTCATTTAAGTCCTGTAAAACAGCCAAACGATCTTTGATATCAAATTTCTTATTTTCTATCACTGTGCCTTGCATATCAAGGTCCGATACCAACATTCTAGTTCCAAATAGAACTTCATATGGAGTGACACTCCCTAGAGAACTTCTTGGCAAGTTATTAAGTGCGCGCTGGACCCCATAAAGGTGTTTGACCCACCCATCACCCGAACCTAATACCCTAGCTGTTATAGACTGCTTTATGTCCCGGGTTTTTATTTCCACAACAGAATTTCCCTCAGGATGGAATGGAGAAGAATACTGCAGTGCTACGCCCAAACTGGCCATGGCTTCTTTGTAAGCTCGAGAGCTAAATGCAGGACCCTGGTCAGAATGTAGTGTGCCAATTGCGTATGTGCCGATAAAGACTCGCAAATCTTTTCTAACAGTTCGAGCATCAGCCGAGCGCTGAGGCCACATCCTTAGGAACGTAGAACACGAATCCACTGCGACCATGATATATTTATAGTCACCATCCCTTTGTAAGGGACCGCAGTGGTCCAGGTAAACACATGCTAATGGTTTATCTGAAATTAACAGGGGCGTCTGCGCAGGACGTTTCACAGTAGAGACTTTCATCTTCTGGCATATTTCACATTCCAAAACATAATTCCTGGTCTGTTTCCTAATGCTTGGCCACCAGTATCTCTGTTTTAATAACGATAATGTGGCGGAAACACCTGCATGGGCAGAGGCAATCCCTTCATGTACTGCTAGGATTAGTCCTAATCTAGTATCCACTGCGGGGGCCTAGGTCCGACAACATGGTCATAGGATCAAACCCTGTTGGGTTCACTCAGCCTTTCATCCTTCTGAGGTTGTTAAAATGAGTATCATTGGATGGGGTATCAATAAACATTGGGTATTCAGTGCTAACATGCCACGGGTGCACCCACCAGGCTTTAGACAAATGATCACTTGCGCAAGAAGGATAGAGGTGATTTCTAAGGGCATAGGACAGGTGATGGCAAAGGCAACGCAAGACTCAGTCAGTCTCTGCTGAGTAGAAATGTTTTGTATTATTAATTACAATGTTACCAGAAAGTAAGCCGAAACAAGGTAATAATAATAATAGGCACATTTATAAAGCGCATGGTTACACTCGGCCAGTGTGTCCCCGCGCTGCGGTGTAAACTGCCCTGATTGCTACACCCTAACCTATCAAAAGGGAATGGATCACTGGTACCTGTCACCAGGGTTCAGGTGGTGGTTTCCGAAATTTGATAAAAAACCCTCATTCACGTAGAGCTGTTCGGGGCGGTATATCTTGATTCTCCGCCTTGATTTAGCTATGTGTTAGCATCATCATAGGGTTTTCTCTCATGCTTACTCCGCCCGGAGGGAACCACTGGATGTTGCAGTAGTGATCAGAGACAAAAAATTTTAATTAACAGAATTGGTGAAGTGCTCTTGTGATGTGAAAAATAGTTATCTTTAAAAAGTCCTGAAACAGGAAGACAGCGTCAGCACAAGTCGTGCCAGCTACAGAATTGCGTAATACGTACCCTTGCCCTCCCAGCGAAGCTTTGAACTGGAGCTTCGGTAGGTATTATCCTTATCAGAGTTCAATCGAGTAGTACTCGAACTTCTATCTAGGATCTGGTTATTCGCCATTTCCTTCACAAATCACTCCTTTCTGAGGTCCTGAAAAAAGCCCCCTGACCCCTCTGGGCAATCTACGGGCTGAAACATGTCGACCAACTAAAAAAGTGCAGTGGACTCATTACATATCCTATCTGCACATTTCCAGATTTTACCCTTTTCCCTTGCACCGCACGGAATAAAATTGAGACCAGGTAGCAAGAGGGACTTTTTAAAGATAACTATTTTTCACATCACAAGAGCACTTCACCAATTCTGTTTTTTCACAATATAATTTTTTGTCTCTGATCACTACTGTAACATCCAGTGGTTCCCTCCGGGCGGAGGAAGCATGAGAGAAAACCTTATGATGATGCTGACACGTAGCTAAATCAAGGCGGAGAATCAAGATATACCGCCCCCGAACAGCTCTACGTGAATGAGGGTGTTTTATCAAATTTCGGAAACCACCACCTGAACCCTGGTGACAGGTACCAGTGATCCATTCCCTTTTGATTATGAACGATTAGCTGGAAGCCGAATGGATCACAGCTCCTTCTATCTCCCTCCACATTGATTTAAATACACCCTAACCTAGCCAGTCCTGACTATCCCAGGGGGAAGAGATGCGTTTTCAAATTTTTCCTGAAAGTGCCCTCCAGGGCCTCCACCCGGCTGTGCAGCCAAAAACGAAAAGAGCGCCCACCCATCCTTGCTCTCTTAATAGCGGGAACGCACACCAGGCCTGTCCCTCCTGATCTAAGTTGGCGTGTTGGGACATAAGGAGTGAGTAGATCAAACAATCTTAGGTAGGTCTTTGATTCTGGTGGAGGGCAATTAATTCTGGGGATAAACTAAATCAACTAGGTCTAATTTCTGGACTAAGCAACAAGCGTCACAGTTGGTTAGCACATATTGTGGGACCCCCCCCTTGTGGGGTCAAAGGGCCATGCATGTGAATATTCTCACACAGTCCAGAAGAGTCCCTGCTGTTGACAACATCATTGATTTACGACAAAGTTCCATATAGTGAGCATAGTAGTTATCACCGTTAGCAGATGTGTATCACAAGATGGAAAATAGGGTACACAGAATTTGTCGAGTCCTCCATTGACACATAGTCATAGCAGTTCAGATCACACCACGGAGGGTGAAGATAAGGCTATGTCCCCTGACAGAATATGCAAACATTGTATTTATTTGCACTGGGATTGGTGCTTGCAATCTCCCTCTATTGTGCAGTCCGAAACAGAAAATGTAAAGAAATATCTGTGAACAGACTGGGCACACTCTGTAGTTAAGAAAGCAAAAGATTAAGCACTTCGTGTAAGCCTTGAGTGCGACAGAAGCAATAGTTTTACACAGCCAAAGCAAATCATGGTACTTACTGGCGATGCAAACTAGACAATCACTGGAACCTGATTTGACACTATTAAATTGTTCACCATAGTTTTATCTATACAACTGTCTGTGCAAATGTCTGGTCAGGTCAGCAGACATTTGTGCAGTCCTTAAACCAGTGCGTTTGACTTGTTGCTTAATTTAGCTCGCCTTATTGCCATTGCAGCCAGGCGGGTTGCTCACGTTTGTTACCTAACTTGTGAGCTGTGGCTCATAAGCTGGGAAACACTGGATTAGAGCACATAGGTTACAACCATTAAAATACATTGGCATTCCCATTAGCGAAGTAAGGGCAGGTATCTGTACATATTGTTCTCCTCCTGCCCCCATTCCAAAAGCTTTTCCATCTACTGTCTGCATTATGGTATACATTAGCAGAGGTATGGAACTGGACTTGCGCCAGGGTGAGGACATTTAGCATGGCTACACAGGATTGACAGATCGCATTCAGATGGTGACGGGCTTGCAGGCAATAAGGTCATGTAATTAAGTAGAATCTAGGGGCACAGACAACTTCCTCCCCCTCTGATCGCATTAAGATGGTAGGACAGTGGGATTCGCATTGCTACAGGCGTTTCTTTCACCCATATGGGGGGAGAAGGGTACATTGGCAGGACACGGTGTAACTAGAGCAGGGTTTTAAAAGAGGCTGTCCCTCGGCCATTCCTATAGAAGATGTGCACCCTGTAGACATGAGAGTATGGGTAACGGATCCTGCATTTAAGCAAAACAAAAATAATTTAAAAAACACTCAGCGGCCATTCAGCCAGGGGGGCTGCGTTAGTTTGTCATGCCAGAAAGTGTGCCGTGGCTCCAATAGTGTTGAGAACTATGGGTTTGGAGTACAAATGCTGACAATTCTTGAACACATGCTGCATTCCTATAAGAAGGTGCTGGTAAGGGGTGCTAGAGTGCCTGAAGCAAGATGGCCGCACATTAGTGCTGCTCTGCTGGTCGGGGCTTCAATCCGGCAAAAATCCTACAAACTCGCCGCCATCCAGCGGAAAAAGATATGATACTGATTCCCCTGCACACAAGGAATGCGATTTTGTGAGTGGTGCTGCCATCCATGCGCTATGTGACCTGATAATCGCACGTAGCAAGGCGGGCACAACATGGCGGCACCCCCTGGAGATTGCCAAGATGCAGCGGACACTCGCCCACTGGTGATGATGGATGCCTGCGGCACCCGTAGAGTAGCGGTCTGAGGGGAGCAGTACTCAAAAAGATCGGGCGCGTACTGAGTGACACAAAGTGACCCGCAACATTGGGCACCCAGTAATGAGGCCTGGTGAGTACGGTGCTGCCGGCGGTACACGTGCTCCTGGTGCGGTGCAACAGGGCGGTTGTTGCCTATGCGGCCCCCCTCTGAAGGCATCCAAACTGCCACAGTGCCTATTATGTGAAGTGAGATGGAACAATTTGTCTATGTGCGCTAATGACAGGTATGGCGGCCTAAGCTGCTTGCACTGGCGCGAAGACGACCTAACTGGGGCAGCGGGGCAGACATATTTCAAAATCGATATCTTGACCTATATTATTCAGCGCCACAAACTCCAGCTGGCAAGTGATTAGGGCTTGTTGTGAAAGTGAGCGAACTTATGGCAGAGCGGTGTCGGAACGACTGGCCCACTCACCCAGACAGGGACCGGGGGCACACTTTTCCTACTGCCATTACTAACGGATACCAGATTCGCGGTGGCATGCCACTAGCACAATCTGTAATAAGGACTGCGCTGTGAAGACCTATCATACTGTTCCACTATGGGCACAAAATAGACAGTAATATTTTTACGGAAAAAGGCGCTACATCTGGGATCCGCTCAAACTGAGGCCATATATTGCAGGCTGCTTAGACCTCAGTGAGGGAACGCTGTAAACGTCGCGGGTGCATAATTACTCAGCGGAGGAGGGCTATTGAAGCAAAGCACACACAGCGAGCCCTTTAGGAAGAAGCCTGTTGTGCAGTCGGCGAGACGCTGCATACCAATGGGCCAGAGTGAGTGAATAGAATCCTATTGCAGCCTTAGTTGGTGCGAGATAGAGATCATGTTGCAGGCACCGGGATGTGACCCACATCGTAGATTAAAACAGTATACTGGTGAAAGGGTGTCTGCCGTACGCTCGTGAAGGACTGCATAGTAATTGTTTGCCAGGCACAGGGTCGCATTGGAGGCGGCAAACTCACACGGCACTGCGCCAGGACTTTAAAGTGCTGAATAGAGGCAAACAGATAGAGTGCAGTCCACAGTGGTTCGAAGTGAAGCAGCAGTAGTAACAGCTGCTATGTCACAGTGTGCAGTAGAGTTCATAATATAGCCTACGGAGTGAGCAATCCAGCGCTAACTATTACGTGTACATGCCACTGAGACTTATAATTGCGTGTTTTTGAGGCCCTACTCAAGAAAAGATGGTGAAAACAGATAAGCAGCAATCCAGGCTCCACTTTGAATCTATACAAGGTAGTAGTGTTCCCCAAAATGGGTGAAAGACCGCACATCACAAGTAAACAAATGTCATGTATAACCAGTCAATGGCGTATTTGAGTTCACAATTGCTATTAGTATAGCGGGGTGCTGATGAAGCTGTGAGCACTTACTTCCAAAGGTGCCGTTGGCAAGTCGATAAATCAACTCTTCCATTCAATTATCAAAAGAAAAGCCAGCTATTTGAGCACACCCTTATTTGAAGTACAATAGGTCCTAAACACAACACTTGATATAGGGACCAATATTCCTGATAAGTAGAAGAGAAATTCACAAAAGTCCTTGGAGGATTCAAAATATTCCAAAATTCCACCGGACAAGCAGCCAACACGTGTTTCGTCTGTACTCTTTGCATCATTTGCACACAACATTGGTGATGTATTTGCCAGTATGAAATGTTGTTTTTCTAAGCTTTATTGTATTGCTTATATATACATCTATATGTCCACAGCCTTGAGAAAGTCATTGTGCTTATTAAGTACGGATGAAACACGTGTTGGCTGCTTTGGATATTGGATGGCTGTTTTGAATATTGGATATGGGTTTCAAAAGCAATAAAAAGAAACATTTTTGAAGCTTTGACGACTATTTCATCTTGTCCGGTGGAACTTTGGAATATTTTGAATCCTCCAAGGACTTTTTTGAATTTCTCTTCTACTTATCAGGAATATTGGTCCCTATATCAAGTGTTGTGTTTAGGACCTATTGTACTTCAAATAAGGGTGTGCTCAAATAGCTGGCTTTTCTTTTGATTATTCCACTTTGAATCTAAACAACTCACTAAATCCCAAATGCAAGTTGCGTCAGATACCGAACCGGAGCTGGAAGCAGGCAGCAGAAATAAATTGGAACGTATGATGCTCTCCATGCAGCACAGCCTACAATCGATTGACAGTAAAATAGACACTCTAAATCTTCGAATGGACAATATGACAGCGAAGTTAGATTAACATGGCTCGCGCATAATGGAAGCGGAGCAGCGCATCTCCACTGCAGAGGACCAGGTGGAGGTTGCCAGTGCATCCTGCGCACAGATGGAAAAGCTCCTGGCGGTGATACAGGCCAAAAATGAAGACCTTGAGGCCAGGTCCCGGCGTAATAATATCCGTATCATAGGAGCGCCTGAATCTACCAACACATGCAAAATGGAGCTTTATGTCGAAGCCATGCTGAAAGAAATGTTGGGCGCTGAGAATTTTTCACCCATGCTAGTTGTGGAGAGGGCGCATAGAACTCTGGTGCCCAAACCAGTGCCTGGAGCTCCACCGCGCGCTATAATCGCTAGGATGCTGAATTATCGAGACTGTGTCACAGCGCTCCGACTTGCCAGGGAAAAAAGAAATACAACATATCAAGGAATAGAGGTCGCATTATTTCCTGCCTTCACGATGGTGGTGCAGCAGGCGAGACATGAATTTCACCCAGTGAAGAAGAGACTGCAAACACTGATAATTCAATACGCTATGATGTATCCGTGAGATTCAGGATACAACACAAGGGCAAAGTCAAGATTTTTGCATCACCAAAAGACGCCATGTAGTTTGCACGCCAGGTGGAATGGCAGCAATCCTCCAGAGCAATAGGCGAGGATGCAGACAACGAGGACTAAGCGTGTATGCTGCGTAACGCATTGGAAGTGGTAACGACAGGGAAGTATGATGACTGTTCCATGTATGGGTATCGTTGACCTGAATTGCTATTTGTGTGAATTACCACTGGAGATATTATGCATTGTCTAAGTTAAGGTTACAGTATAAGTGATATAGGTCTTGACTGGTTATATTCTAGTATTGAATATAGGCCAAAATACTGTAGAGATGTAGTTGCATACCTAGTGACTCCGAGATTGTGCATCGACGAAGATTCAGGTCCAAAGCCTGTGCACACGTACCACATGAAGAGGAGTACATGGTGGCAATGCCAGACATGGGAAATGATGAGAGTATGATGTTAACTGGCGAACATTACTATGTCTGTGATATGAGAACAATGCTCCTACTCTGCTTATGAATCTATGAACTTAAAAGAGGAGCTAAATGTACTGCGGGGCAGCGAGGTTTGCGACATTACTTAACACACACCGATAATACATCTGAATCCTCGCATGGGAGGGGATTGCGGGAGTACTTATACTCTGGTTATGCTGGATGGGGGTGAACATATATCTACCCGGCCCCTCCTTGTTACAATGTGGGGGTCTGACGGCTACTGGCGACTCCCAAAAGGGTGCACCCCACATTGGATTTAGGTTATAATTGGACACCATATAAGGTGTTATTATTTGAAACGAGCCATGCGGTTGCATGAATATGTTTTTTTATTACGGCTGGGGAACCTTAGCATAATTGGGATGCTGAAGTGGGTGGGGGGGATAGTTGGGGAATTTTATCAGCATGTAAACATGAAGCACAAACAGCGGGTGGTGGTAATGGTACCTACACAATCATACCGCACAGATACAAGACCTGGTGCTAAGCACAATTGCAACAAGGACAGGTAACGATGGTAATGGTATAACATGGCTGACATGGAATGTCAAAGGACTTAACAATCCAAAGAAAATGAGACAGGTGCTGGCTTATTTAGACTGGCATAATGTTCAGGTGGCGCTGTTGCAAGAGACCCACCTAACTAAACACACAGCGACAGCAGTGGCTACTCGATGGGCTGGGGTGCGATTAGCGTCCTCTTACTCCTCTTATGCGAGGGGGGTTATGGTATTAATTAAGAAAAATGTACCATTTGAAACTCTACATGTGGAAGAAGATGAGCTAGGGCATTATATAATGGTGCAGGGTAAGTTATGTGGTTCAATGATGACTATTGTAAACGTCTATGGTCCTAGTACAGATTACCCTATTTTTTACGAGACCCTATGGAGTAAAGTACATAAATTGCCTCCGGCAGCGACTATTTGTGGGGGGGACTTTAATGTTGTATTAGTGCCCGAAATGGATCGAATGACCTCTGCAGAATACACACTTAAAAAGGCTGCTCTGTCTGTCCATGATGGTATGATGGATTTAGGTCTGCTTGATATCTGGCGAGTGAGGCATCCTGGGAGGAATAGAGGGCACATGCCATTCCTATGTGCATCAGTCGTGGTCACGGCTAGACTTTTGGCTGGCTACAAGTGATGTGAATACATGTACTGCAAGAGTCCAACATTTACCAAAAACATTATCTGATCACTCTCCAGTTTTACTCAACATGAACATACCCACCCATGCGCCCTCACAATTTCAATGGCGGTTGCAGTCCACCTCATTACTAGATCAAGTCTTCTGTGAGGGAGTAAGAGAAGCAATAACAGATTACTTTTGTTTATCAAATCCCCAGCACACGTAATTATTAAACTTGGTTTCTAAAATTGACCGTCTGTAAGTCAGATACAATACATAAACATCAGTGAGTCATATACGAAGTCTTCTTCTTTGCTCTTTATTTCAAGAATCTCTCAAATGAAACATCACAGTCACAGCCAACACGTGTTTCGTCGTATAGGGAAAGTGATCCCACGACTTCCTCAAGGCTGTGCAGAAAAAAACAGTAGTAAATACCAACTGACATCAAGAACTTATGGATAGAGAGGGGTCACTAATCAAAGAAATGCAATCATTATAATCCGACAAGAATTGAAAAAGTTTTATATATAAAGTGGATTGCCAAACATAGGTTATTAATGAAGTGAAAAGAAAAGAAAATGGAAATTGTGGCGCAATTCAGTGAGAACATAGATAAGTATCTGTTCTGCTTGGGTTTTCGGATCAGATAGAACCCGCTCATCAGAGCCTCACTAACCCAGTCAGAACGTTACCCCCTCCCTCTCCCTAGGGCCTATCTACAATAGGTAACCACATATATCTTACCACCTAAGGACAGGGAATTCCTACTATACATACCAAGACCTCTTATAATCGGCGGCCTCGCGATCCCATACGGATCCAGACCTCTCTGCCCATACGACAGTATCACAAGTGGCGGCCTCGCGATCCCATACGAATCCAGACCTCTCTGCCCATACGACAGTATCACAAGTGGCGGCCTCGCGATCCCATACGAATCCAGACCTCTCTACCTAGACCGCAGTCTCAGCACAATCGGCGGCCTCGCGATCCCATACGAATCCAGACCTCTCTGCCCATACGACAGTATCACAAGTGGCGGCCTCGCGATCCCATACGAATCCAGACCTCTCTACCCAGACGGCAGTCTCAGCACAATCGGCGGCCTCGCGATCCCATACGAATCCAGACCTCTCTGCCCATACGACAGTATCACAAGTGGCGGCCTCGCGATCCCATACGAATCCAGACCTCTCTACCCAGACGGCAGTCTCAGCACAAGTGGCGGCCTCGCGATCCCATACGAATCCAGACCTCTCTACCCAGACGGCAGTCTCAGCACAATCGGCGGCCTCGCGATCCCCTACGAATCCAGACCTCTCTGCCCATACGACAGTATCACAAGTGGCGGCCTCGCGATCCTATACGAATCCAGACCTCTCTGCCCATACGACAGTATCACAAGTGGCGGCCTCGCGATCCCATACGAATCCAGACCTCTCTACCCAGACGGTAGTCTCAGCACAAGTGGCGGCCTCGCGATCCCATACGAATCCAGACCTCTCTACCCAGACGGCAGTCTCAGCACAATCGGCGGCCTCGCGATCCCCTACGAATCCAGACCTCTCTGCCCATACGACAGTATCACAAGTGGCGGCCTCGCGATCCTATACGAATCCAGACCTCTCTACCTAGACGGCAGTCTCATACGACAGTTCATCCTATGATCACCATAACATACAAAAAGGGAATCAGTCTCACTATTCATCAGATCACACAAGGATTGCCAGTTCGAGCATAGCCTGTTCTCAGGTTCGAGGGGCTCCTCTTTCCCTTATTCAGTTACCACTTACCTGATCAGGGTTAACATCTGTTCATGTAGCCGCAGCTGACTAGAAGAATAGGCTACCCTCTCATACAAGAACACGCAGCACATGTTGGTTCACTACAAACTGGGTACTTTATTACTCATTACATACACAATCACATAACATTACGATATAACACATAACCTGCAAAGAAAAGTGAAAGATTAAGTTGTACACTCCAATAGGAAAGGGTCGACATCACCTTAGTAGTATGTAGCCTGCACTCAGTGGTCATCTAGGTTCCCTTCTCGTCTGTGCCTCGGCTCGCCTGGAAGTCACACCTCCGCAGTCACGGATACATGTCTGCACCACTATGCGCTGTTCTCTTCACCCTTCTCCAAGTCACTGGGACCTCTTCCTTCTCGGCTACTCTCTCCTCTCTGGCTATTCTGCTAGGAGAGTATCTGTCTCTCGGTTCTTTTCCGCCTTCAAGATGGCGTCTGTCTTCCCTGGAATAAGTAGTAGCTTTACTGCTAACGGCTAGATGCCGCCTACGGACTGAACATGTAACTGCCTCAGACTTTCACTAATATAGAGGTGCGTTTCCTCATGGAAAATTCCGGCCAATAAATATCAATATCTACATAGGGTCTATTATCTCTGTGAGCCCATCTGTGTACTGGAGCTTGACCTATTTCCTAGTCATTTTTACTGCGTTCTGTGTACCAGGATAAATCAGGATAAAGACTCTCACGTTTCCCAGGTATCGATACCTCCTGTTCATATCCATCTCCATTACGAAATGGATTCCTGTTCTCTGCATTGTACTGCGGGTTTCGATCGGCCAATCTGTGTCGATCCTCTCTCCTTTTCAACTCAGGGGATTGATCTCTATCATCTCTATGTCTGCTGTTAACATAATCATCTCTCCCCCTCTCTCTTTCCCCCTCTCTCTCCCTGTCTCTCTCATTACGGGGGGACAAATCACGTACATAACGTCGATCATCACGACGATCAGAGCGCCCACGGCGGTCGTCATCACCGCTACCGTCAGAAAAACCACGATCACACTCAGTTGTCCGAACACGCCGGGCACCCTCCTTTCGATCCAAGCCACGTTTGCGAAACATTTCCCACAAACGAGAAGTAGTCTCACCGTCAATGTCCTCCTTCCGCACACCATCGGCCATAAGACCAAAAAACATATCTCGTCTAGTAAGTTTATTGTCACCAGGAGTACGAGTGTCAGGCCGAGATTGCCGTTCAGGTTTAAACCACTCACCCAACTCACCGAGTTGGCGTACCGATTCCAGCACCATAGACAATATGTTACCGGTCTGATTAATCAATAAAGTCATCATGACCTGCTTATAAGCAACAGGGGAAGAACGAATAATACGATTCCGCACAGAAGATGTCAACAAACCATCAAGCAACCTGTCAGCAGTATTCAGAAAAATTGCCGTTTTCATCACCTCCTCTTTGAGACGTTGTGCAGCATCGCGCAAAGTATACCACGGTTTGTCATTCACAGGCCAGTCAGACTCAGTAGGATATTTTTGATTACAACCCTCAGTCGCCAATTGAAGCAAAGAAATTTGACCACCAACATTAAAGTTACGAAAATGATCCTGTACAGTAGAATCCGAACTCAAGGAACAAAACTTCAAACAATCGCCAGCATCCAACATAATGCCAGCAGCGCCCAGTTCATAAAGGCGCACCATCCATGTGAGTAAGGTCTCACCAGGTCGCTGTCGAAATCGCTGCAAAATGTCACTAATTTCTTGTTGAGTAAAATCCTCCAAAGAGTCTAAAGCAATACCATTCGGAGCACCGGGAGCCTGCTGCAACTTCCGCCGAAAAACTGGATGCACCGAGACCGCGGGACGAGCATCACAAGGAGCTCGACCAGTACACGTAGAGGAACAATCAGTGTAAGAAGCATCGACCCCACTCGAAGGACGAGCGCAATCACGGGGTGCACCATCAGAGGCGCAAGAAGCAGACTTACAATCACGGCCGGAGCGAGAGGACTCGCGCTTGGCAGACTCCTCACCCGAGGAAGGAGAATCACTCGAGTTCCAGATATTACCATCCCATTCATCAGGATTCCAATCCAGTCCGGCTTTCGCCACGACCAGACGCACCTTTCGCGTCGAAACCCGACCACGCCGATTCTTGTATTTATAACGAGCAATTCGCACAGCCGCCCTCTCGGCAATAGTTTGGTACGTGTCAAGTTTGTCAGCAAGCAATTTATTTTGACACCGCAACAAAGTATGAGCATTCTGAATCTCAACAAAATTCGCTTCCACATCCTTATGCAATTTTTGTAACTTCAACAACCTCTCATGCAGAATCCCGTACGCAGACAGAACAATCCAACCTCTGCGCCCCAAAACGGGAAGCTCATCACCCTTAGAAACCGGCGCTTTCTGTAAACAAGTAATCACATTAGCCGGCTCCGCCAGCTCCAAAAAAGAATTCCAATTCTCACTCAAACCAGTAGAATCAGCCCATTCACGGGCTAAGGCTTCATAAGGCGTTGAATCCCAGCCGGGAATATCAACGGGCAACTTAAAAGTAGATTTCGACTTTCTAGAAAACATCTCGGAAAAGAAAGAAAAAGAGAAAAAGAGAAAGAAGAAAGAAAAGAAAGAAAAAAAAAACTACACACACAATTATAGATAAATAATATACAAACGAAACCACGCACGCGCCGAAAGCAAACACGATACAACCACAACGCACACAGGTTTCGTAAATGGTTCGTGACGCCAAATGTTCTGCTTGGGTTTTCGGATGAGATAGAACCCGCTCATCAGAGCCTCACTAACCCAGTCAGAACGTTACCCCCTCCCTCTCCCTAGGGCCTATCTACAATAGGTAACCACATATATCTTACCACCTAAGGACAGGGAATTCCTACTATACATACCAAGACCTCTTATAATCGGCGGCCTCGCGATCCCATACGGATCCAGACCTCTCTGCCCATACGACAGTATCACAAGTGGCGGCCTCGCGATCCCATACGAATCCAGACCTCTCTGCCCATACGACAGTATCACAAGTGGCGGCCTCGCGATCCCATACGAATCCAGACCTCTCTACCTAGACGGCAGTCTCAGCACAATCGGCGGCCTCGCGATCCCATACGAATCCAGACCTCTCTGCCCATACGACAGTATCACAAGTGGCGGCCTCGCGATCCCATACAAATCCAGACCTCTCTACCCAGACGGCAGTCTCAGCACAATCGGCGGCCTCGCGATCCCATACGAATCCAGACCTCTCTGCCCATACGACAGTATCACAAGTGGCGGCCTCGCGATCCCATACGAATCCAGACCTCTCTACCCAGACGGCAGTCTCAGCACAAGTGGCGGCCTCGCGATCCCATACGAATCCAGACCTCTCTACCCAGACGGCAGTCTCAGCACAATCGGCGGCCTCGCGATCCCCTACGAATCCAGACCTCTCTGCCCATACGACAGTATCACAAGTGGCGGCCTCGCGATCCTATACGAATCCAGACCTCTCTGCCCATACGACAGTATCACAAGTGGCGGCCTCGCGATCCCATACGAATCCAGACCTCTCTACCCAGACGGCAGTCTCAGCACAAGTGGCGGCCTCGCGATCCCATAGGAATCCAGACCTCTCTACCCAGACGGCAGTCTCAGCACAATCGGCGGCCTCGCGATCCCCTACGAATCAAGACCTCTCTGCCCATACGACAGTATCACAAGTGGCGGCCTCGCGATCCTATACGAATCCAGACCTCTCTACCTAGACGGCAGTCTCATACGACAGTTCATCCTATGATCACCATAACATACAAAAAGGGAATCAGTCTCACTATTCATCAGATCACACAAGGATTGCCAGTTCGAGCATAGCCTGTTCTCAGGTTCGAGGGGCTCCTCTTTCCCTTATTCAGTTACCACTTACCTGATCAGGGTTAACATCTGTTCATGTAGCCGCAGCTGACTAGAAGAATAGGCTACCCTCTCATACAAGAACACGCAGCACATGTTGGTTCACTACAAACTGGGTACTTTATTACTCATTACATACACAATCACATAACATTACGATATAACACATAACCTGCAAAGAAAAGTGAAAGATTAAGTTGTACACTCCAATAAGAAAGGGTCGACATCACCTTAGTAGTATGTAGCCTGCACTCAGTGGTCATCTAGGTTCCCTTCTCGTCTGTGCCTCGGCTCGCCTGGAAGTCACACCTCCGCAGTCACGGATACATGTCTGCACCACTATGCGCTGTTCTCTTCACCCTTCTCCAAGTCACTGGGACCTCTTCCTTCTCGGCTACTCTCTCCTCTCTGGCTATTCTGCTAGGAGAGTATCTGTCTCTCGGTTCTTTTCCGCCTTCAAGATGGCGTCTGTCTTCCCTGGAATAAGTAGTAGCTTTACTGCTAACGGCTAGATGCCGCCTACGGACTGAACATGTAACTGCCTCAGACTTTCACTAATATAGAGGTGCGTTTCCTCATGGAAAATTCCGGCCCGTAACCTGCCGCCCACCAAATTCTTGTACCTCCCCGTACCAAGGACACGTTCCCAGCCGGCCGGCCTGATGTAGTGTCTTCGGCATGAAGAAAAATACAATCCTTCGATAAGGGCCGGCCTGAACCGGTTCTCTCCAAGCGAATAACACCTCATAACTAAAACATTACATTTGACCTAGAAGCATCCCAAGCTGCCGGAGCAGAAAGAAAGATGAAGTCTCTCCCGTTTGAGGCCTACCAGGCCTGAATTCAGCACAGCTCCATGAAATACCCTCACTACAGGACAGGTTATCCCTAATACTAACGAATCTATCCCCTAGGCTATGTGTGCAAGCCCTGATCTATGGGGAAGAGCACAGAATCATGTCGAAGTGCCTAGTAAATAGGCTCCATTCACTACTCTAACCCTTAGACTTGAATGATAAGAGACTGAAGTCACATTCCATCATTGTTCCTCACAAGAAGGCCGGGAAAATCGAGCAGAACATTATCCTATGTAGTCCAAAAGCAAGACAAAGGATAAAAGAATGGAGAAAATTAATTTGTAAGTACCAACAAGCGTGATATGAACGGTTCTAAAATCTGCTAAGACGGGACCACAAGGATGGAGAGAGACGGGAGTGGACGTGAAAACACACACGTGATAGAATCTCGCCTAATGTGAGAGGATATGTAAAATAAATCCCCGGAACCAAAGTAACAAAGTGAGCATCAAGCCAGCATGCCAACCCGTGATAATACACGCAATCACCAGGGCCCCATGGCCAAGCATAATTACCTATTTTCTGTCCAAATATGTTACTATTGAGTAAAGAGAAAACAAAAAAACAACAACACGAGAAACCAAATTAATGCTCTGTTCCCTTGATTCTTGACCTAATATAATGCTTAATAGCAAGACAAGACCTACTTCTAATGTGGGTAAAATTCCGGACCACATGGGGGTCTGATCCTTGACGGGGACACCGGAAATTCACACTCTTTTTCCCAACGTAGCGTGTATATTGCTTTGATCTGTGAATTTAGAGATAAGCCCATGAGTATTCTGCCTGAATTACTAGTAACTCAGGCAGTAGCTTTTAAAGCAACTACCTGAAAGCTCAGAGATGCTGCTATGTAAATACCACGAAAGTATGCTCAGATTATATCTCAAACATTCCCAGATTCCAAGTCCCTAATCAATCACAAAGTCTTTGTGATTAGAGACTTGGAATCTGGGAATGTTTGAGATATAACCTGAGCATACTTTCGTGGTATTTACATAGCAGCATCTCTGAGCTTTCAGGTAGTTGCTTTAAAAGCCCGTTACTAGTAATTCAGGCAGAATACTCATGGGCTTATCTCTAAATTCACAGATCAAAGCAATATACACGCTACGTTGGGAAAAAGAGTGTGAATTTCCGTTGTGTCCCCGTCAAGGATCAGACCCCCATGTGGTCCGGAATTTTAACCACATTAGAAGTAGGTCTTGTCTTGCTATTAAGCGTTATATTAGGTCAAGAATCATGGGAACAGAGCATTAATTTGGTTTCTCGTGTTGTTGTTTTTTTGTTTTCTCTTTACTCAATAGTAACATATTTGGACAGAAAATAGGTAATTATGCTTGGCCATGGGGCCCTGGTGATTGAGTGTATTATCACGGGTTGGCATGCTGGCTTGATGCTCACTTTGTTACTTTGGTTCCGAGGATTTATTTTACATATCCTCTCACATTAGGCGAGATTCTATCACGTGTGTGTTTTCATGTCCACTCCCGTCTCTCTCCATCCTTGTGGTCCCGTCTTAGCAGATTTTAGAACCGTTCATATCACGCTTGTTGGTACTTACAAATTAATTTTCTCCATTCTTTTATCCTTTGTCTTGCTTTTGGACTACATAGGATACTTATCTATGTTCTCACTGAATTGCGCCACAATTTCCATTTTCTTTTCTTTTCACTTCATTAATAACCTATGTTTGGCAATCCACTTTATATATAAAACTTTTTCAATTCTTGTTGGATTATAATGATTGCATTTCTTTGATTAGTGACCCCTCTCTATCCATAAGTTCTTGATGTCAGTTGGTATTTACTACTGTTTTTTTCTGCACAGCCTTGAGGAAGTCGTGGAATCACTTTCCCTATACGACGAAACACGTGTTGGCTGTGACTGTGATGTTTCATTTGAGAGATTCTTGAAATAAAGAGCAAAGAAGAAGACTTCGTATATGACTCACTGATGTTTATGTATTGTATCTGACTTACAGACGGTCAATTTTAGAAACCAAGTTTAATAATTACGTGTGCTGGGGATTTGATAAACAATTACGCCGAGCTCTTGCTTTCCCTGTAGAGTTTTGTGGTTTCTCTACACCTTACAGCACCGTCATATATGTGAATTACATGATATGTATGTGTCTTTCCTTTGAAGCGCCTTTATACCTATGACCTATACCACATATCCGCTGATTTAACTGTTATTAGTAGGTGGCAGCCCAAGGGACACAATGACTTTCAATTTAAGTGACAGACCTAATAGGGATAAAGAGGCTGAGGATCTTTTCAGTAACATTGCGAAAAATGCACCCTTGAACACACTTTTACAGGGTGGGCCTAGCACCAAGAAAGAAGGTCTAAGGGAGAAATTCATTAGACTAGAGAAATTAAAGAAAAATGAACTATCACGGTGGTGGGACGCTGCCACTTTGAAGCAATACATCAAGCTCAAAAGGATTCCGAGGGGTTTAAGATCTCAAATCCTCCCTACATATGAGGATCTTGAATCAGACTTACTGATCGAGTGGGAGAAGGAACTGAGCAATAACTCAAACAAATTCATGGGTATCCTAATAGAGAACTGTGAAAGAAAAGTTATGCAGTTGCAGAAGGAGATAGACATTTTGGAATCAGAAATCAAAGATCTGAATATACCGGAAGGCACTTTTAAAAATTATGCCATCCTTAATGACATAATCGAACGCCACGTTTCGGACATCAAGATACGCAAGGCTCGCAAACTAAGAAGGGACGAGCGTGATTATTGCGAAGGGCGTATTTTCACATTCGCAAGAAAATATGACCACTTGATACCGCAGAACAAACCACAGACCCAAACTGGTAGTGGCTCATTGGGTTCTAGCTCCACCTCTTTAAACACAACACACACTAGTGGCAGCGAAGTAGAGGAGGATAGCAATGCCCTCAACACTGGGAATAGTTTTTTATTAGAGGTGGCGAGGATAAAGAAAGACAACAAGGAGTACAGGCGGCCCCAACAAGGAGGGGGAAGAGAGGAGGCACGGGTAGAAGAAGCACCAGGTGTCAGGACCAGGTCCTGGGACCGGAGGAAGTAGACAATATAAATATAATTAATATGACTGATTTACAACTGTCAAGTGATGCTATTTCTGTGCTGACTAGAGGAATGAGCTTTTGCCCCAAAAATGTTGGTAATGTATGTGATGCCAAGATTGACCTGTTTAAATTTATCAGGCGTGTGAAATTGAAAAAACACTTTGGATCTACTACTGTTGTCAATAAAAGCATGACCAAACATTTGGGTATGTCCTCATTGAATGAGAATTCAATACAAGACATTCTAGACACCAGATTGCTTTTGTCAATAACGGATTGTGAAGATGAAGTGATTACTGCTGAGTCCATTATGAGAGATTTGAATATCAGTACGGATTACAGTATTTCAAGTAGTCTAAAGGAGAAGTCCAAATGGACACCCACATTGATTGCTGGTAATAATGTAGATGTTTTCCATAGACTCGTATTGGCAGACTTAGATAAACATGAAGATAGAAAGACTGTATTTAACAACAAAACTGACAATTTATCTATAAGTGAACGAGCTGCTCTCAAGGAGTTAAGCATTAATCATGACATCACTATACGCGAGGCAGACAAGGGAGGTAATATGGTGATCATGCGTAGTACAGACTATAACAACGAAATCTTTTCACAACTTGCAAATCCTGAATGCTATGAGCCACTACACACTAACCTTATCTGGGCCCTTACGGACCACATCAACACACATCTTAAGCGTTGGCATGGTCAGGGCTTAATTGATGATAATGAATTGATTTTTCTGAGAGTGGACAGGCCGAGATCTCCATGCCTGTATACACTACCAAAGATTCACAAAACATCACCATTTCCCCCAGGTAGACCCATTATATCGGCCATTGGGGGTCCTACAGAGAAAATATACGAATACGTGGACACATTTCTTAAACCCATGGTAGTCAACCTCCCATCATACATCAGAGACACCAAGCATATCCTTAGCACTTTAGCTGATTTCAAGTGGGAAGATGACATGATCATGGTGACCCTTGATCTCACGGCTTTATACACCAGCATCAAGAGGGAGGGAGGGATGATGGCTGTTAGACGGATGCTAAATAACAGATCGGCAAATACCTGGGAACACACTGAGATGTTATTGGAGATGGTGTCACTATTACTGGACAACAATGTATTCCTATTTCAAGACAAATGGTATAGACAGAAACAGGGTGTGGCAATGGGCTCCAGATTTTCTCCCTCTTTTGCTAATCTATTTATGGGTTGGTTCGAGGCGACGAGGATCTGGGGCCCTTTGGGCACAGAATGGAATGATTCGATACTGTACTGGGGAAGGTACATTGACGATTGTTTTATGATATGGACAGGATCCCAGACCAAACTCACTGACTTCATCGGACATCTTAACTCTAATGAACATAACATTCATTTCACCTCACAACAGAGTAGAGACAAGATTTCATTTCTAGACGTAGAATTTTATGTCAAAGACAAATGTCTACATAGTAGATTGTTCAGAAAAGAGACAGCATGTAACTCTTTACTCCATGCATCCAGCTCACACCCACAGCACCAAATTCGGTCTATCCCATTTGGAGAACTGGTGAGGGTGAGACGTAACTGCAGCACGAATATTGATTTTGAATCACATAAAAGGAGCACCCTAGCTAGATTTAAGAACAGAGGCTACAATCATGAGACTCTGAGGAGGGCTGAAAAGAGAATAAATGTAGTCACAAGGGCAGACACTTTGAAAGAACGAACATTGGTCAACAAAGACGACAATAAAATACGGCTGGTTACCAGCTCCAATGACTGGTCGGGTATTCTTAAACGGAGCCTTAATAAACACTGGCACCTACTCAAGGCAGACAAATCCCTAAGCGAAGTGATCACAGACAAACCAGATATCACGTACAGACGGGGTTTTTCACTCAGAAATATTCTGAGCCCTAGCTATCCAATACCCAAGAACAAAGACAATTGGCTGACCCAATATTCTATTGGGTTTTCCGGCTGTGGACAATGCACGGCATGCAAGTGGGCGCACTCTAGAATCACTGAATTTCAGGGCCCGGGTGGGAAAACCTACAAAATCAGGACCAACATTACGTGTCTCACCAAATTTGTGATCTATGCTATAGAGTGTAAATGCAGAAAGAGATACATCGGGAGTACCATCAGGCCCTTACGGGACAGAATCAGGGAACATATACGAGCAGTAAGAAATGGAGATATGAGATACCCAATAGCGGCACACACATCTATTTGCTCAGAACAAACTGCCAATAGAGGTTTTGAATTTTATGGTATTGACCATGTACCTAGACACCCTAGGGGTGGGAACCGAGAGCTGACACTAAGACGCAAGGAAGCGTTATGGATTTTGAAATTGAGGAGCACAGAATGTGGCTTAAATATCGACCACGAGCTACATTATTTCCAAGGCAGATAGGATATGCGCTCACTCACTGTTATGAAATGAAGATAATTGTACCTGTCACAGTGACATAATGAGATGTAGTAACAATCACTGTATATACAGATGTACGAATTGATTATGACCTGGGTAGATGACTATGTTTTAACATTATTAAGTCATATATGTTTGATGTCTATGTCCAAATGTATGCATATTCCTTTTCTTTATGCTTATATTATGTATACATTCTAATCATGGCTACTTTAATTTTTAATGGCCACAGCAGATGGAGAGACTCAAGGGCACACTAAGGGCACACGAACCCAAGGATACTAGTATAGTCAGTTCTAGCCGAACGTTGCCGTTTCACTAATACTCTCACTGCATTTGATTTATTTCGGACTTTTCGTGTATACATCAACGGTGACACGTCGAATGCACGCCTGATTAATTTGGGCTGTCTGAATTTTCATATCTCTTCATACCACATTTGTACACGTGCGCTTTTCAGAACGTCGAATCTTTTAACTGATGTTCGCATGGGATTATACTGGAGACTAGGCACATTTGCTCTGGCTTATCAAATACGGGATTTTCACACACGTCCTACACGCCCATAATCAACTTGATATTTATCACAGCTCGTGTCACACTCTAGTTTATGGTCTTAGTGGATTTTGAATGAGATAACATTAATTACAAGTGGCATAGAGAACGTTACCTACGCTAAAAGAATATTGCCAGTCTTGTTTCTATTTCCACTGTTCTGACGCGGGACGTTGCGCGCCACCCGGGGGTATTTTCACTCGGCGATTTGAGCGCGATAAGGAAACATGCAAAACGGGCCGCTGTACTCGGCGTCTCTACATCTTGGTATTTAGGACAGATACATGGGACACTAACCAATAAGTCAGGTAAGAGTTTGCAGTGATCGTCTAATGAGACGAATGTAGATAATGACCACCGCAATAGGTTAGTCTTTGTGATTATAGACTTGGAATCTGGGAATGTTTGAGATATAATCTGAGCATACTTTCGTGGTATTTACATAGCAGCATCTCTGAGCTTTCAGGTAGTTGCTTTAAAAGCCCGTTACTAGTAATTCAGGCAGAATACTCATGGGCTTATCTCTAAATTCACAGATCAAAGCAATATACACGCTACGTTGGGAAAAAGAGTGTGAATTTCCGGTGTCCCCGTCAAGGATCAGACCCCCATGTGGTCCGGAATTTTAACCACATTAGAAGTAGGTCTTGTTTTGCTATTAAGCGTTATATTAGGTCAAGAATCAAGGGAACAGAGCATTAATTTGGTTTCTCGTGTTGTTGTTTTTTTGTTTTCTCTTTACTCAATAGTAACATATTTGGACAGAAAATAGGTAATTTTGCTTGGCCCTGGGGCCCTGGTGATTGCGTGTATTATCACGGGTTGGCATGCTGGCTTGATGCTCACTTTGTTACTTTGGTTCCGAGGATTTATTTTACATATCCTCTCACATTAGGCGAGATTCTATCACGTGTGTGTTTTCACGTCCACTCCCGCCTCTCTCCATCCTTGTGGTCCCGTCTTAGCAGATTTTAGAACCGTTCATATCACGCTTGTTGGTACTTACAAATTAATTTTCTCCATTCTTTTATCCTTTGTCTTGCTTTTGGACTACATAGGATACTTATCTATGTTCTCACTGAATTGCTCCACAATTTCCATTTTCTTTTCTTTTCACTTCATTAATAACCTATGTTTGGCAATCCACTTTATATATAAAACTTTTTCAATTCTTGTTGGATTATAATGATTGCATTTCTTTGATTAGTGACCCCTCTCTATCCATAAGTTCTTGATGTCAGTTGGTATTTACTACTGTTTTTTTCTGCACAGCCTTGAGGAAGTCGTGGGATCACTTTCCCTATACGACGAAACACGTGTTGGCTGTGACTGTGATGTTTCATTTGAGAGATTCTTGAAATAAAGAGCAAAGAAGAAGACTTCGTATATGACTCACTGATGTTTATGTATTGTATCTGACTTACAGACGGTCAATTTTAGAAACCAAGTTTAATAATTACGTGTGCTGGGGATTTGATAAACAATTACTCCGAGCTCTTGCTTTCCCTGTAGAGTTTTGTGGTTTCTCTACACCTTACAGCACCGTCATATATGTGAATTGCATGATATGTATGTGTCTTTCCTTTGAAGCGCCTTTATACCTATGACCTATACCACATATCGGCTGATTTAACAATAACAGATTACTTTGCCAACAACATAGGATCATTGCAGAGTATGGGAACGATATGGGAAGCATTCAAGGTGACAATACGCGGAGTATGCATAGGATTGCAAGCAGGTGTACTCCGATCATTACGTGGTACTATGAAGCGACTTGAGCATGAACTGGGGCACCTTGAAAGAGAATATGACCTCACAGGAGACAGGGTAATACTGGCAGACATTAGGAAAAAGCTCGAAGAATATAAGGGGACAGCAGACCATGTGGTGCGTCATATGTCACGCAGGTGGACAGCCAGATACTATGAGGAAGGAGGTAGACCTAGGAGAGCATCAGCCAATAAAATTGCGGAGCCATGGGCTAAAACTCATATAGTTAAAGTGATTGCAGATGATAACACTATATATTATGACACACAAGGGATACTCAGTTCATTTGTGCAATATTACCAGAATATATATGCAAGTAGGCACTCAGCGAAAGAAAAGGAAGTAGTACAATACAGTATGGCTTTCCCGTGGGCAACAAGATTTTTTAATGCATCAAATAACGTTAGACGAAATTCGAGATGCCATCACAGCACTGCCTAATGGAAAAGCCGCAGGTACAGATGGCTTGCCAGTTGAATTCTATAAAGAATGTATTGATTTGTTGACACCTTATCTCCAGGAGATGTACTTAGAGGCAAATGATGAGCAGCGACTACCGGCCACGCTTCGGGAGGTGCTGATCATAGCACTGTTGAAACCTAGTAAAGCACCTGACAGCTGTGAATCATACAGGCCTCTGTCACTCAAAAAAAATGATATAAAGATTTTGGCAAAAGTACTAGCCAACAGACTGCGTTTGTTGCTCCCTACAATGGTGCTACCGGACCAATCGGGGTTGGTACCTACTCGCTCCACTTCGCATAACCTGTGTACGCTATTTGCAGTACTGCATATCTTTGAGCCCACATTGCCTGCTGTGGCAGTCCTATTAGATGCCGCCAAGGCTTTTGATTCCATCTCCTGGAAATATATGTTTGCAGTCCTCCATCGCATGGAAGTACCCCCCGTTTACACGAACTGGATCAAGCTGCTGTACACTGACCCTGTAGCACGAGTGCGTATCAATGGACATGCATCTGATATATTCCAGATTCAATGAGGCACAAAGCAAGGTTGCCCATTGTCGCTTCTATTATTTGCAGTTGTGCTGGAACCGTTAGCGTACATCTTAAAACAGAGATATGCACAAGCGGCACTGCGCTTTTACCAGCGCCCCCTTGCCGTGTCGATATACGCAGGTGATATGGTTTTATATGTTTGTGAGCCGGAAACACATCTAGAGCAGCTTATCTGGGAATATGTCAGATTTGAGTGGTACTCAGGGCTTGGTATTAACTGGGATAAGTTGATCATTCTGCCATTGACGGTGAGCACACCATGCATGGAGATTGGGTATCCACTAGAATGGTGCACAGAGCCGGTAAAGTACCTGGGTATATGGATCCATAAGGATCCGCAGGTGATTATACAATCCAATTATGGGAGTGCCATCGCACGACTTGAAGAACAAGTAACTAGATGGATAAAGCTATCATTATCACTTGCAGACAGAATAGCACTATGATTGTGCTCCGACGTTTTTATATATGTTCATGAATATACCCATCCGCTTAACACAGCACTTCTCCGCCACGCTTTGCTCATTATTAATCACGCTTACATGGGGAGGTAAAAAGCCAAGAATGAAGTGGAAGCTGTTGACACTTCCATATGATATGGGTGGGTTCACGGCTCCAGATCTACAGTTATACTATCTCTGTGCTCAGGCACATTATGCATACTATTGGCAACAAGCCCCTGATTTCACCCCGCATGTGGCTGTAGAGGCTGGTGCAGTCCATCTGACGCCCCTTAAAGCTATGATTGTTCATAATAGTACTATATTTGATAAGGGGGAAATAGACATGGTGCAATGCACAGTCAGTGCATGGAAAGAGCTTGGGAGGCGGGTGCAGAAGCTCCCATTGTATGCTCCAGATATGCCCCTCCTGCACCATACTGGAATCTCTGTAACGGGTTAGACTGGGGCGCTCAGGGTTCTACACGAAGCAGCAATGCGCAAGATGGGGGATATATTTCAGGAGGGGAAGTTTGTAGATGTTTCAACATTTGTAGAAAAAGGGAAAGATACTGCGATGACCGTGTTCATATACAGCAGACTGCGCGCAACTTTGCGTACATTATATCCGCACTTTCCTGAAGAGCCGCACAATTTAGGGGCATTGCAGTTAATCTACATGACACAGACAAGACCCAAGCCTATTACACGCCTATTTCACGTTTCACGAATAGATGTGGTAATTGCGGGGGATTGGACTTCGAGAAAAGTGGAATGCCATTCTCTCTGAGCCGCTGACGGTAGAGGATTGAAAAGTGTGTTGTAAGCTAACGGGACAGTTGACTGCAAATGGAAATCTTAGAATTATTCACTTTAAATATATACATCAAATGTATTATACACCTGCACAGCTTCATAAATATGGGTTACGGGAATCCGCTTGCTGTGTCAGATGTAAGGCATCAAGCGTGGATTTTCAACACTTGTGGGCCTGTCCGAAGGTAAATAAGTTTTGGGTACAAGTAACGCACACTCTGACAAAAATGGTGGGGGAACCAATAGAATGTACTCTACGCATGTGTTTATTGGGAAATGTAACAAAGATACAAGTTGTTAATCGGAAATTAGTAGCTATAGCGTTGCTGTTGGCGAAGCAGAGAGTTGCCATTCATTGGGGTGGAAGGCCCGCACCGACGCATAAAAATTGGATACAAGATATGGTGTATTGTCGAGATCAACTTACCTGCTATGTTGGGGAATTACCAAGTGCATCTAAGCCACGTGAAATATGGGGCCCTCTGACTTCCTTCTTATCGAGTACACTTGAAAACTAATGACTTGCCATGTACTGTAAATTTAGTGTTGTTGCTGTCCAACCTTTATCTGTATTTGAAATATACCAAGGGACTTTCATTGAAATGTACCAAGTTGCCCATATGTGCTTTATAAATGTGTGTAAATGCTGATGAACCTTTTGGTTGTTCATAATATGGAAAATCAATAATTAAAAAATAAATAAAAAAAAGAAGGTGCTGGTAAATATGCTCACTTGTTTTACACCTGTCCTCACAATCCAAAAGCATTGGCATCTTTTTCAGCACTCTGGTATACCTACAGCAAAATCTGGCTATGGGTCATATTCGCTTGGGTGGGGACGCCAGCATGGCGACACAGCATCTGAAGATCTCAATCAGACTGATAGGTTTTGCAGGCAAGAAGGACATGTGATGTAGCAGCATAATTGGAGTACCCTTAGGGGACCTCAGGACTCCCCACCCCCCTCCCCACTGTGGTTAGATTGACCTTTGTCTTGGTTTAGGTGGGGAGGTCCAACTGGCGCCCTCGTATGGACATAAAGCTTAAATATAATCATGTCATATGATTCCAATGGGTTCATGCCAAGATTCATTTGGGGTGGAGGGTACCATCGGTCACAAGACTCTAAACTGTCCCCGCACAATGACCTACTCCAGGCGGTCCATATTTCACCTGCTGGTGCAGTAGTGGTTATCAGTTTGAACCCTCATATTTAGGACTCGTCAAGTAAGGAGGGGGGTGAACAAGGGCTTAGTCAACCCCCAAATGTAAATGCACAAATTGGCACCCGGTGCACAATGGATTATATCACATAGAACTGTGGTTACGAAGAGAGCAGTAGTCTTCAATCTTCATGGGGTCCTATTTCCTGCTCTCACTGAGCTGCCAGACAATTGGAGGTCAGGGGGTAGATATAAGGGTATTGGTTGACCGCAAGCAATAACCTGAAGGGTAATTAAAGCTGTGCTTAAAGAAGAGAACAGTGGATCCCAACTTCCGGGGAAGCCATCGACATTCCTACAGATGGGTAAATAAAGCCATGTACAAGCCCACCAAGTTGGAAAGCTTGGTTCAACTCAAATTTAAAATAATATAAGATGGGCTTGGTAAATCAGGTGTGGCCTCTTTTGTGCACACACCACACAGTACCCGATAGGGACGGGGCACACCTGTCAGAGGTAGATAAGGAAATGGTCCACCTAAAAGGACTGGTAATGGCAGGTTGCATGAGGTTATGGAGCATGCCATGGTGGGGAGGCCCCAGATATGTCGGCGGCCACATCCTGGGCATTGGCGGAAATACAGAGCTATCTGGAGGCTGATTGGTAAAAAGGGGTACCCTTTCAGGAGCACAGAGGGGTGCCTTATGCCAAACCCCAGGAGTCTTTATGGCAGGACCCTGGATGAAAAGATTGGTGCCCCGCCAGCCCTTTGGGCGGTTGTAAGCCTGAGCAACCAGGGGCTTGCCTTGCAACGCTCCGCCCCTAAAAAGGCCTGAGTAAAGTTATGGACTCGTGGTCCATGGTATTTAAGGGGGATAATCCCCACATAAATGGTAGCACCGATTTGGTTGGCCACGGTGCAGTTTGGCTGATCAGGAGGGCAGGGCAGCTTAGGTTAGTCACCGCTGCCTGCCCTTGGATCGCCCGTAAGTTAACCCACCATGTTGACATACTTCTTGTTTGAAATAAACCTGTAGCAAACTGTTTTCCAACAATAATTGTGTGGACTTATTATTGTGTTCAGCGCACCCAATTACTGCTAAGCTGGGGGTTGCTGATATCGACACTAAGGCTATTGCAGGGCACAACTGGTAACTTGATTCTCCCTCAGATAGTGATGGTGGTAGGGAGAGATGTTGGCCAAGTGTTGTACCTCATTAAGCACACTGCTTCCTTGTGGGAACGTACAGTGAAATCAGTGTTGAAACGGGACCCATTTTCTAGGGAATTTGCTTTCTGGGACCTACCAGCCTTTTAGTGCTATCGGATTCCACGGATGTGACCTCTTGATGGGAGGGTGGTTGTGAGACCCTCGGGGTTCTTTACCCCATTGAGGAATTGATCTCATTTGACGACGCACAGATCAGTTTTGGCATGGGCGGGAAAGTCCCTCCAACACGCTAGTCTTAGCGCTATAGCCAAGGGTATATGGCCCTCTATTTCTTCAGCTCTGAGCGCGTCACACATTTTCCGTGGCTTGTTGGAACTGGGCCAAGATGGCAGATTGGTCAAGCACTTCCCTTCCCGCTCGAGTGGCCTGGGATTGTGACCTAGGGGTGCAACTTGAGGACACACAATGGGAGAGTATGTGTGCTTTGGTGAAATCCGTTTCGTCTAGTGGCAGGTTTACACATACTCATTTTCTTTTCCTGCACCACATGTACACAACTTCTGTGCTTTTGCATAAAATGGATCAGAACAAACCAACCAGCTGCCCCCGCTGCCAACAACAGGTGGCTTCCTTTTTAGGTCTCACTTAGGCAGCACGCATGCGCTGCTCTAGGAGGGCCTTTAGCCATTGGTCTGCTCCTTTTCCCCACACTCGTGCTGGCATCCACATTGCGGGAGCGAGCAGCGGTGCATGTGGTGTTTGGCAGCATATGGCTCTCGCGCTGCCGCTGCTCGCTCCCACAAGGCGGATGCCAGCACAAGCACGAGTGCATTTGCCTGCTCTTTCACGGCAGCGGGGCCACGCCACGCTCCCTCACAGCTTACCCTCCCCCACCCTACCTCACCTCCCTAGCAATGTTTAAACACGCACGTATTTTCAGCATGTATCTAGTTACACATGAGACTACGGTGTTTGCGCTTTCAGACCCCTCCCGCCTCCCAACACAGGGTGCCTTTATTATTTACATCACCGGTGCTTTCAGATCCCTCCCGCCTCCCAACACAGCAGGGAAAAGCGCCTTTATTTATTTCTCATCACAGGCGCTTTCAGACCCCTCCCTCCTCCCAACACAGCATGGCGAAGCGCCTTTATTTATTTAATATTACCGGCGCTTTCAGACCCCTCAGCTAGTCTCATAAATCACACACTCAGCCGCTATGGGTGTGGGAGGAACCGCTCTGGCTTTGTTCCATCTGGCGGGCTTAACCGTTGGCGTTTACAAAACTTAATCGGGTAAGAGTATACCCCTTTAGCTCTCACTTTGTTTTGGTTATTTTCACAGCAACGTTCTTACTCAGGATATCTTGTTGTTTTTATGTACAGCCGTTCATGTTCACTGTGAAGAAAGATTGCATTTAAACAGTATCCCGCATACGTGCTGGGTCATTTAAGCATTTTTTAACTTATACATGTGATTGCACGCATGGTATATCTGTGATTCTTTTGTTTTACTTTGGGCTTCAACTTGGTTTAAACACGCACGTATTTTCAGCATGTATCTAGTTACACTTGAGACTACGGTGTTTATTTTCCCACCACATCACAGCGTCGGTTCAATCCAACAATTTTTGAAGCATGTATTTATTGGAACAACATTCGACAGTATGGAATTTCAATCGCGATCTTTGATTTACCTTGGTTCTCGTCTACATGGCGCCTCTCGCACGCATCGCCCGACATCACGACCTCAACATAATCTCCTATGTCGACGACACGCAACTGATCCTCTCCCTCACCAAGGACCCCCTCACCGCCAAATCCAACCTCCACCAGGGAATGAAGGCCGTCGCCGACTGGATGGAGGATAGCCGCCTTAAACTGAACACAGACAAGACGGAGATCCTCATCCTCGGGCCCAACCCCCAGCTTGGGACGACTCCTGGTGGCCCGCATCACTGGGGACACCCCCCGCACCAACCAACCACGCACGCAACCAGTCATCCTCGACTCAAAACTCACAATGACCAAACAAGTCAACTCTGTCTCCTCCTCCTGCTTCAACACCCTCTGCATGCTCTGCAAAATCTACAGATGGATCCCGACAGACACAAGGAAAACAGTCACCCAGGTCCTAGTCAGCAGCAGACTCGACTACGGAAACGCCCTCTACGCCGGAGCCCTGACCAAGCTCATCAACAGACTGCATAGAATCCAGAATGCCTCTGCACGCCTGATCCTTGATGTCCCGCGCCGCGACCACATCACCCCCCACCTGAGGAACCTGCACTGGCTCCCTGTCAGCAAAAGAATCTCCTTCAAGCTCCTGATCCACGCACACAAGGCACTCCACAAGCCCGGCCCAGCCTATCTCAACAGTCGACTCTCCTTCTACGTACCCAACAGGAAACTTCGCTCCGCAGACCTCTCCCTGGCTACCGTCCCATGCATCCGTAGAACAACAGCCAGAGGCAAATCCTTCTCCCACCGCGCCACCAAGACCTGGAACACCCTCCCCCTCATCCTACAACAAACCGAAGACCTTCTAACCTTCAGGAGACAACTCAAGACCTGGCTGTTCGACCAGTAGCAACAGCACCCCCTTCCTCCCCACCCTTCAGCGCCTTGAAACCCTTGCGGGTATGTAGTGCGCTTTACAAATTATCTGATTGATTGATTGATTGATTGATTATGCACCCACAAAGAATTTATGTTATTGTTGAAGCATGAAAGTCACATCATGAATTTATGGGAACACCAGCATGAAACATTGTCATGGCACAAATTTTCCTGGTATAAGTGGCATGTAAACCACACTCACAGCAGGTCTTTGATTGATTGTTCAGTATTTTATTATTAAGTGTTATCATATTGTTACACTGGCCTTATGTTTCCTCTAATTTTAACAGTGATTTTTACCCTGATGAAGGGCCATTGCCCGAAATGCATTGGGCTGTTGTATATACAAATATAAAAGAAGTATGAGATAAGAAAACAATGATCATAATGAAGGAATTATTAAATTTCAAAGCATCACTGAACAACACAAATAAAGCGAATTGTGTAAAAAAAACTTTATTGACAAAGAAAGTGTTTATTTGAATACAGTGTTCTGATTGCAAGTGGGGGACGCCCCTCAATCGTGAGGACCGCGCTTTTTGCATTTGATAAATTGCTCAGATGAACAAATAAACACCCATATGCTTTTGAATTTGCCGCATACATTATATAAATACTTAAACAGCCCGCCACGAGAACAGATATTGTGAAAGGAAGAGCGGAGCAGAGTTAAGGGCGATCCTGCTCAGTCAACATGGAGTTGGTCAGTTGCTGAAAAGAAGCTGTAGCGTAGGAGCCATCCCTACCAAATAAACAAACCTGCCAGCATTCTACGGCCAATAAGCAGTAGGATTTCTCTGGTTTTAAAACCTATAACTTGCATAGAGACAACAGAACTCTCGTGCTCCACGGGTCTATGAGCACGTCTCAATCAGTGCAGGCTTTTTCTTTGCATTCTGCAATATATGTACTTTTTTGGGGCGGATTGCAAGTTTCTGACATGAAAACCTTGCTATGACAGAACACACCAAGAGCTTTTTTGTTGTTTAATATTCTGTTTTCGCCTTTGGTACAGTCGAGCCCGCTGACAGATCATTCAAAGACAAGAGTTTTATTTCTGAGCTGAACAGCTAATTAAAGTGGGGATGATTAACCTGACTGGCAGTGGTGCTCTGTCTCCCCTCTCTCTCATTCTCTCCCTGGCGGGCTTCACTCTCCCTCCCTTCTGCACTAGATGCAAAAGTGGTGCAGATAAGCCTGATAATGCTTAATCCCTGGCGGGAGAGCACCCAGGATAATGTGCTGCATGACTAACCACTTATAAGGTCCCAAAGGCGAGACCTATTGGCTATGCCAATGCTTGTTACATTTAGTGTGGGACTGTCCACATGTGCAGGCAATTTGGGCAAGTGTGATGGCTAGGGCGTGGGCAGTGTTGCACATCCCATGTTCCCTAAACTCTACCATCTGTTGGTTGGGTGACATTCGTAGGCCCAAATGCTCGAAAGTAGTGTTTACGTTTCTTCATTTGCTGTTGCTGCTGGCTAAACGGTGTGTGTTATGTGTTATATGTTTTGTAAGTGTACTGAGAGTTTGTAAGCCCGGATTAAAAATGGATATCACCGTTAAAACAGAAAAGCTTTCAGCTGTTTCCTAAAAATGCTAAACATTGGGATTTTGCGCAAGGCTGGTGGGGAGCTCATTCCAATATCTTGGCGCAAGATATGAGAAGGCTCTACCCCCAGTGCGGGTGAGGCGGATTCGAGGAACCTGGAGGAGATCCAGTATTCACATGGATGGGGTAGGCGGGCCCTAGTGTTAAGCGATGGTGAGTGATGTGCCTGAGTGGGTGGTGGCGAAGGAGGTGCGATTGAGAAAGTGCAGGCATTATGATAAGGTGGAACATGGCATAGAAGAGTGGGGGACCTGCTTGCTGAACTTTTAGACCTTGGAGGTTCCTGGCAGTCTTCCTCTGAAGGGAAGGTGGACTCTACTTATACTTCAGACAACTGAATGTTTCACAGGACCTAACCCTGCAGTGCTTGGATTGCTTGAGTCCACTTGGCTCATGTACACGCTTCTTGGTGATTATCGTCTTATGTGTATTATTTCAAAGCAGATATGCTTGTGACCTATATGCTTGATCTCTCTGTGACCTGGTTACCAATGGCTATTGTTGGCATGTTGCTTGGTCTACTGTCAATCAAATGTAAACACTGAATTAAGGCTGTCTTCATAAAAATAGTTTGGATTTTCCTCATAATTCACCATCTACTGCATAATTTATGGATTTAATAAAAGAAAGGTTTCTAGCTCAAATGGACCAAAGTTGCAAAAAATGTCAAAATGTGTTTCCGCACTGAGAAAGGACCTTTACAATGGTTGACTAGTCGTCTTTCAGCTTATTGCTGTATTTGGTCGGTAAACTAGTGCAAAGGAGATTAGATTTTCGTACAGTGTTACCAGGTGTATAAAATAATTAAGTAATGCTATCCCAGAATTTGTCGCATTGAGCTACATAATTTTTCCTTTTCTTGCCACATAATTTAGTCAACCTGCCGCATAATTTCAGTGGCCCTGATTATTACCCAAAGATTTGATGGCTGTGGGCAACAGATAAAATAGCGGTACGTTGATGCCAACCCTGCGGAAACTAGAATAGGCGCAATATGTTCACGCCCAGAACTTCACCAGGACAGAATATTTCTATTATGAACATCGTTTCGGCAATTTCATGTTACCACTATAAAAAAGGTCCGTGTTGCTATGCATAGAAGGTGCTGACAGAGAAGGCAGTGGGAGACTGATTTTCACTGACCGGGCCTGCTGTAAACCACATAATAATGATATATGAGTCTGTGCCAATGGGGTATCAAGGTAGATGTGAAGATAATCTACAGCAGAGGTCTTCAAACTGGGGGGGGGGGGCCTTAATTGATCGGGGGGTGATGGAGGAGGGGGGGGGGGCACCAGGCTCTGACTAAGAGAAGCATTATGCTGATAAAAGTGCTTTGTTAAAAAAAGGAGTATCAGTAAGCCACTCTGTAATGGGCCATCACTAACATATTTTGTCATTTATATACTGGCTGGGTGTAGGTGTCAGAAGGGAAGCGACTACGAATAATCCTTAGACCGCCCCCTCCCACCACCACTGATAATTACACTGTGGATACTTTTACACTTTATTAAGGCCTGGCCGACCAGAATAGTACGTTTGGCAATCGTGTATTTCATTGTATTTTTAAAAAATGCGACCGAACTTAACTGCAATATTTAAATATGTTAGACATATTTAAGCATTGCAAATTTATTAGAATAATGGTTAGAAATTCTGGAGAAGACCGATGATTTTTTTTATCATGGGGGCGGGGCCCGGCTTTAAAAATCTTGAAGACCACTGATCTACAGGCTTACGGCAGCACGGTAATGGATTTCAAATCCATTGTTTATCAATGAGAAAGTGAGCACTGTGGTTATAAGATGAGTTGTAGCCAGTTGTGATTATTTAGCCCTTTGATCCTTCTTTGTATGTGGGGAAACAGCGTTTACAACGCTGTCATTACATCGTTGTACCATTACAACGTGGTCGATACAACGACCGCTTTGTTAGTACACGATGCATTTACATCGCAAGTCAATACAACGACTTGCACTAGGGGGCGCTGAGGTATTGGAAATTAATTCCAACAGCTTCCCTACTGTTGTGCAAACTGGAGTAGGAATCGAAATTAATACTATTCCTAAGTCCAACGCGCTCCCCAGTGCAAGTCGTTGTAATGGCTTGCAATGTAAATGCATCGCGTACTAACAGCGCGGTCGTTGTAACAACCGCATTGTAAAAGCACTTGCAATGTACCATATTCTTGTATGTGTCACCAATTCTGCTTCTGTGTGGGCAGGTAACTTGCCTTTTTTGCTCTAACCATTGAGTATTTTTTTAATTAACCTATAATAAAAATGTGATTTGATTTCAAGTTTGTGACCTTGCCTGCAATAATCTGACACTGCAATTCAGCTGTCCTGAGAGAGACAGAGGTACTTTCAGAGTATCCATGATGTTTACCAGAATTGTGAAGTGTGCCATGAGGCCTCCTGAAGTTACTAAGCATATTTCATTAATGTACATGAGATCTTATTCTGTATAAACAAATACTCCTGGGACATCATCATTAAAATCTTTATTTGGCTATTAAAAGCAAACAGCCATAAGAGCACAAACAAAAGTTTTTTTTGTGCAAATTTAAAAACACCAATATTAAGACCATTCGTTTCTAGTTTATAGCACAATGCTTTTTCTTGCGTTAATCAAATTCAAAGTGAACAGGGCAGCATTATAGGACATATATGTTACAATACTTATTGCGAATGATATATGTGCCTGCTGAAATAGGTGTTCTGTGCGACCTGACTGCTTAACCTCATTGCCCCCTTAAGTCTTAGTCAAAGAGGAGGTTCTTAGTAAACCACTGAGCTTAGGTCCCTATTGTATCAAATTGCAATTGCATTTATATAGCGCTTGCTACCCCTGATGTGGTGGTGAAGCGCTTTTTCGGCGAGTAGCACGCTACTCTAGGATCCATAAAGCATTATTGGTGAATTAGTATAGTGAAAATATGAAAGTAATTTGAGTGATGGATATGTTAGTCAGTTATTTGGATTGAGAAGGATAGTGGAGGGATAGAAGAGGATAAAAAGGTTTGCATTTATATATCACTTGCAACCTTTGATGGGTTATTGAAACGCTTTTTCGGCGAGTAGCACGCTACTTCGGAACTCAGAAAGGATTAGTGGTGAATTAGTATAGTGAAAATATGAAAGTAATTTGAGTGCTGGATATGTTAGTTAGGTATTTGGATTGAGAAGGATAGTAGAGGGATAGAGAAGGGAAAAAGTTTGCATTTATATAGCGCTTGCTACCCCTGATGAGGTGGTGAAGCGCTTTTCGGCGGGTAGCACGCTGCTTCGGAACCCATAAAGCATTATTGGTGAATTAGTATAGTGAAAATATGAAAGTAATTTGAGTGCTGGATATGTTAGTCAGGTATTTGGATTGAGAAGGATAGTAGAGGGATAGAGAAGGGAAAAAGTTTGCATTTATATAGCGCTTGCTACCCCTGATGAGGTGGTGAAGCGCTTTTTCGGCGAGTAGCACGCTACTTCGGAACCCAGAAAGGATTAGTGGTGAATTAGTATAGTGAAAATATGAAAGTAATTTGAGTGCTGGATATGTTAGTCAGGTATTTGGATTGAGAAGGATAGTGGAGGGATAGAGAAGGGAAAAAGTTTGCATTTATATAGCGCTTGCTACACCTGTGGGGTGGTGAAGCGATTTTTCGGCGAGTAGCACGCTACTTCGTAACCCACAAAGGATTAGTGGTGAATTATTATAGTGAAAATATGAAAGTAATGGGGTTGAAGTGCTTTTTTTCGGGGAGTAGCACGCTACTCTGGAACCCATACAGTGTAAGTGGTGGATAAGTATGGTAAAATATAAAAGTAATTTGAGTGGTGGATATGTTTATCAATTATTTGGATTGACTATGGCTCCCAGACAAGTGGCAATGATTGTCACAGTTTGCCTTTGAGTCCCTCAGACCCGGGAGAACTGGCGTCTCTTTTAGCTTTGATTTAACATGCTGCTGTTAATGAAATATAGCAGTCTCTAACTTTTTTCTAAAGACAAAGAGAATGATAGTCTGGTATCACGTTGATGGGAATTCCAGATTAAAGCGCTTCTAACAAGAAACATCACACTCGTTTGGCACATGGGTTAAAGTGCTACGCTTTAAAGAGAGCTTTGTTCTTACTCCACAAAGTATGCACTGTTGGATAAGAGTTCATTTCAGAGATAACGAGCTGGGACGCAACTTGCATGGGCCCTTAAAATGAAGTCACACAATCTAAAGCAATTGAAATCTGCCGAAGGGATCGAACATTAAGATTTGCTATCATGCAACATGTGGCTCAGTTTCTTTTGACTTTTGATCATTCAGACTTCCACACTCTGAGCCTTTTGTAGTGACTGACCTCTTTCTTGTGAATCCCACAGTGGGAGGTTGTTTGAAATGGAGTTTCTGGTTGTGAGTCGGTATGCACCCTGTAGAAGGAGGAACCCTCACTCCAGTCAGGATGAGTAAAGTACACATCTAAGTTTGCCTGTGCTCCCCCTCTGGTAGTTTGGCACATAGCAGTCAGGCTAATCTTCAGCAGCAATGTGTAAAGCATTTGTGCACACATACAGCAACACAGTGAAAACACCACAAAATGACACCACACCCATTTCGAAAAATAGCCAATATTTATCTAATGAAAACAAAACCAAAATGAGGAACATCCAACATACATAAATCAATATCTCACTTTTAAAAGGTTAAAACAGTTCAGTCCATATAAGACTATGGATGCGTCACTTTTGAACACAAAGTACTTGGGATGCATCAAAATCGAAAGATGAAAACAGGCACAGGGGAGGTGAGGTATCGGAAAGCAAAGTGATGCATCGGCTCTGTACTCTCAAGGAAGGTGATGCGTCGGTTCCTTACTTGCAGGGAAGATGATGTGTCGGTTCCTTGCTCCCAGGGGAGGTGATGCGTCGGTCCCTTACTAATATGCAGAGGAAGTGATGCGTGGGTTCCTTACTGTGAGAGGAGATGATGCATCAGTTCCTTAGTGCGAGGGGAGGTGATGCGGTGGTTTCTTATGGCGTGCAGAGGTGATGCGTTGTTTCCATTGACACACAGCCTCAGTTCCTTACTGAAGACCAGCGTCGATGTAGACTTGGTGCACAGGTGTGATGCGTGGGAAATCCAGATGTGCTGGGTCAATGTTGAGGCGATGAGACAGGTGCTCCATTGATTTTTCAGCCGTGGTGCAGATGTTGCATCGAATCTTCAGCCCCACAGCAGGGCCTGCGTCAAAGTTGGAGCGAGTGTCTCTGACATCGGAGACACAGTGCTCGGGACTTGGGATGCGATGATTTTCGGGCCACACGGCAGGTGTTTCATCAGTTCTTTGGCTGGGCAAGTGGGTTATTCAAACTCACTGCAAGTTTGCGGCAGAAAAAACAGGTGCTGAAGTCTGGGGCTTGGATTTTCTTCTCTTGAAACAGCAAAACCACCTCCAAGGGCCCAGAATTGGGGTTGGCACCACTTGGAAGGTCAGAACTCCCAGCAGATGAGTTCAGGGGTGCTGCAGGTGCAGGCTATGATGGCCCAGAGACTTCCAAAAGGAGGCAAGACCAGACAAGCCCTTGGCTAAACTTGATAAGCAGGATACAAATAAAAAGCACAAGTCCAGTCCTATCAGTTTCCAAGAGAGAAGCAGCAACTGCAGACCAACCCAGCAAAGCAACACAGCAAAGAGGCAGTACACCTCCTGACAGCTTCTCCAGCTCTTCTTCTTGGCATAATCTCCTCTCGATCGAAAAGTGTTCTAAAAATGTGGGGTTACAGGTCCAATACTTATACCCCTTGGCCTTTGAAGTAGGCATCCTTCAAAGGAAAGTCTTTGTTGTCCAAAAAGATCCTGCCTTGGCTTCAGAAACACTACAGGGGGGTGGAGACTACATTGTGAGAGGACAGGCACAGCCCTATCCTCCCACCACTCTAGCTCAGGAAGACCCATCAGCCTGGTGATGGGCCATTAGGATATACAGGGCACCCCTCAGCTCTCTATGTGTGACTGCCTAGAGTGAATGCACAAACAGGCCCCTGTTAGTCTAAACCAGACGCTGATTCCACATGCAGGCAGAGACACAGGATGGTAAAGTGAGAAAATGACCACTTTCTAAACATGGCATTTTCAAACACACAATTTAAAAACCAACTTCACTAAAATATGTTTTTTAACTTCTGAGCTTAGGGAGCCCAAACTCTAAATCTCTATCTTTTCTCAATTGAAAGTTACACTTGTAAGATGTTACAAGGCAGCTCCAATGTTAATCTATAAGAGAGATAGGCCTGCCAATAGTGAAAAGGAAAATTAACAGTGTTTCACTATCAAGACATGTAAAACACACCAGCAGATGTCCTACCTTTCACATACTCCTGCTTATGGGGCTACCTTGGACCTACCTTAGGGGTGCTTTACATGTAGTAAAAAGGAAGGTTTGGGCCTGGCATGTGGGCGCACTTGCCAGGTCGATATGGCAGTTACAAAATTGCACCCGCAAACAACTGAGTCAGGCCTGAGACATGGTTAAAAGGCTACGCATGGGGGAGGCACAATCAGTGCTTCAGGCCCACTAGTAGCATTTGATTTACAGGCCCTGGGCTCACAAAGTGAACTCTACTAGGGACTTTACAGTAAATCAAATATGCCAATCATGGATAAAGCAATCACAAGTACAATTTACACAGAAAGAATATGCACTTTAGCACTGTTTAGCAGTGGTAAATTGCCCACATTCCTAAAGCCAACATTAACAGCTCAGAACAAATAGGAGGAAGAAGGCAAAAAGTTTGGGGGTAAACCTGAAAAAAGGGCCAGGTCCTACATGGATGTTACAGTAGTCTAATTGAAGGTAACTGTTTGCCCCACACCCTACGCATGATGCCGAAAAAACAAGGAGTGAACATAAACCTTGAGAATTGAGTTTTAGAACATTGGGTAACACCTAAACTGTAGTTTGCCGTGGGTTTTTGTCCAACTGCCAGGATTTGGCAATATGAGCTGGACCTCTCCGTCCGCATATTGAAAACTGCTTTGGAACCCTCTACCACTTTACCTGGATTCCAAACTTTGACTTTCGATCAATTGAACAAGTCACTGAGATTCCACAGTTAAGTGCACTCTGATAGCTATTCCAGTTAAAGAACGGAAAGGAGAGAAGATGATGACAGAGCGAAGAGGAGAGTGCAAACAATTTAATCGTCCTTTGAGCCTAGCATATTTAATACCAAACATTCCCATAGTGGCAAGTACAAATATTTTTACCTAATGCTACTTTTTCCCTTCACCAATCAACGTTTTGGAGGAAATGGTGCAAAATGAAGATATTGCACTTCTGATCTGAACCCTGGGGCAGACCTATGACCTTGCAGACACCAGGTTTTAAACCTTTAACCCTCAGACGAAGAGTCTGACACCTTAACCACTAGGCCAGAATTAACTCAATATTTCTTGTGTTAAAATCATAACAAAAACATTCAATCCAATTATTCAAGTTAATGCAATTCCATAGGTAAGCGCACATTGATACCTATTCCATTTACAGAATAGGATGAAGGGACAGTGATGATAGAGGACAGAGGACAGAGCAATATTCTTGTCCCTTGAGTTTGGCATATTCTAAACTAGATATTCCCAGACAAAGTGGCAAGTAAAAATACTTTAAACCAATGCTTTTGTCAGTTTACCAAACAAAATGTTGCACATTATGGTCCAGAAAGAAAAGTGTTCTCTTGAATCTCTGAGCAGACCTTCAAACAGACACATGGCCATGGAGACACCAGGTCTCTAACCTTTAACCTTCAAACCAAGAGTCTGGCACATTGACCATTAGGCCACAAGGACTCTCTACTACTGTTTGCCTCGGAATCATAACTACGTCATTCAATACAATTGAACGAGTCACTCATATTCCAAAGGTGAGTGCACACTGATAGATATTCTATTTACAAAATATGTAGGAGTGTCAAGAATTCCTGTCATGCGAGGGGAGGAAAACGGTAACCAGCGAAAACGAACTACATCTCCCAGGATGCTTAGCGGTTGAGAGGTTATGTAAACAGGAGAGCTGTTACATAACTCAAGGAAAACACGCCCTTATGTAAACAGGAGAGCCGTTACATAACTCAAGGAAAACACGCCCTTATGTAAACAGGAGAGCTGTTACATAACTCAAGGAAAACACGCCCTATAAAGGGAGGAACCGGGAGGTACAACGCTGTCGGATATTGTGTTTACACTGACGTACCTGCTTAGTGAAGAGCAGTGTTCCGGAGTGGTGCTCCAGTAAGGCAAGAACGGAGGTAGGTCGAGTCGTTACTCCCTGGGCCGTGTCTTGCCCCATCGTCACCTGTGAAGGACCCGGAAGTTCTACCGGATAACCATTGAGCTTCGCTTTTTGACTCGGCTGAGTCAAAGCGCAGTGGCGCTTTTGCTGGTTGGAGTCGTAACTCCCAGCCCGACCAGAGATACAGGGACTGCCAGCTGTAACGCACACCAGGAGGTGTTTGCCGGGTTACAGACTCGGAAGTCCACAGGATCGATCGAGCGGCTGCTCTCGGTTCAGTCTTCTTTGCTTGTGATTGGGGTATCGGTGACGCATCACCAGGAGGTGACTCCGCGTCCCGGTGCAGTCTGAGGAAGAGGTTGAGCGGCTGCTCCCTTCAGGTAGAGACCCCGGCTGGGTGTTTCCCTGACTCCTCGATTCTCCCCAACACTCTTCGTGCCCCTCACAGCCTACCGATTGGCATTGTCGGCCATTTCATTTCTGCCCTCTGTTGGCATACGCCGGGATCGGCGTATATGCAGAGGACGGTTAGGACCATCCGTGCTGTGGGCTGGTAACGTACTTAGCCTGGAGGATTCCAGTGACTATAACCTTTGTTTATTCCTTGTATTATTTTTGCCTTCATTAAAATAACTAAACCGTCACAAGTGGTTGCGTTCTCATTATCGTGTCTGTTAAACGATCCTGAGACGTTCAGGGCGTTACAAAATATCCGACCGTCCAAGTCTCCGGCCGCCTCGCCACTCTTCTTCATCCCGAAGGCTAATGGGGAGCTGAGAGCCTGTGTGGACTTTAGGGCATTGAATGCGATAACCGTAAAGAATCGGTACCCCTTGCCTCTCATCAGTGTACTTCTGGAACAGGGCAAGAAAGCTCGTATCTACACCAAGTTGGATTTGAAAGGGGCATACCATCTGGTGCGCATGAGGGACGGAGACGAGTGGAAGACCGCCTTTAAGACCAGGTTCGGCCTTTTTGAGTACCTCGTCATGCCGTTCGGTCTGTGCAACGCCCCGGCAGCCTTTCAGTACTTTTTGAATGAGGTATTCAGAGAGGAGTTGGATATCTACGTGGTCGTATATATCGACGACATCCTCATCTATTCGTCCAGTGTGGAGGAGCACGTACACCACGTCAAAGCTGTGCTCCAAAAGCTGAGGGAAAACATGCTGTTTTGTAAACTCAGCAAGTGTGACTTCCACGTCACATCCGTGGAATTCCTCGGAGTGATGCTGAGTCCAGAGGGACAGGAGATGGCAGAACGAAAGATCAAGGCGGTGAAAGAATGGCCGGTGCCCCAAAGCGTGAAGGACGTCCAAAGTTTCATTGGCTTCGCCAACTTTTACAGGCGGTTTATAGATGGATTTTCAGGATTGGTGGCCCCAATCACACAGCTACTGAGGAAGTCCAAGGAGTTTGTCTGGTCCCCTGAAGCGAACAAAGCCTTTGAGGCCCTGAAAAGCGCCTTTGGTAAGGCGCCGGTGTTGGCTCACCCCGATCCGGATCTCCCCTACGTGGTGGAAGCGGACGCATCGGATGTGGCGCTGGGGGCTATCTTGTCCCAATGCAACCATGACACAGGGGTGCTTCATCCCGTTGCGTACATGTCCCGCAAACTCAACGACGCCGAACGCAACTACCATATTGCGGAGAAGGAGCTTCTCGCAATCAAGGACGCCTTCACCGAATGGAGGCATTGGTTGATGGGGGCAAGACATGTGGTATCGGTGTACACGGACCATCGGAACCTACAGTTCATGACGGCCACAAGACACCTTTCTCCCAGACAGCTGCGGTGGATGATCTTCTTTGCGGGGTTCAACTTCCGCATCACATATCGGCCGGGGACGGAAAACCGGAAGGCGGACGCCCTGTCCCGTCAATCTGCAGTTAAGGAACCATTGCCTGCGACCGAGCATTCCATCATTTCCCCGAGGATGGTATTGGGGGTTATCCAACCGGATACTTTCCTGAGGGGAATAAAGAGAGGGATCAGGTCATTCGCATGGCGGAGGTGGCTCCTCGGTCACAGAGAATGGCAGCTGAAGGACGGGATACCCCTGAAGGGCAGGTGCCTATTGATACCCACGCCTAGGCTAAGGAAACAAGCATTCATCTGGTGCCATGACTCTCCATGCGCAGGTCATTTGGGCTTTGAAAAAACGGTGGCTAGCATGGGACGGCATTTCTGGTGGCCAACCATGAGAGTGGATGTCAGGAGGTGGGGACAGGAGTGTCCTACGTGTGCTACCATGAAGGCCGACCATGGCCGAACCCAAGGGCTCTTACATCCACTTCCGACCCCGGATAGACCATGGGATAGCATATCACTGGACTTCGTGGTGGGCCTACCGGTAGACCAGGGGATGACGGCAATACTGGTGGTGGTGGATTACTTGACGAAAATGGGGCACTTCATCCCCTGCAAGAGAGTCCCTACGGCCAGGGAATTGGCGTCACTACTCCTAAAGAATGTGGTACGACTGCATGGATTACCTGGGGTGATCGTGTCGGACCGGGGATCGCAGTTTACGGCGCAATTCTGGAAGACTTGGTGCACTGCGCTGCATGTTAAGACCGCCCTGTCCACCAGCTACCACCCTCAAACGGACGGCCAAACCGAGCGCCTGAACCAAACGCTCAAACAGTATCTGCGATGTTTTGTGGACCAGGGCAGGGAAGAATGGGTTGACTTGCTATGGGTTGCAGAGATAGCCTATAACAACGCCACTCACAGCTCCACACAGTCATCTCCGTTCTATAGCAACTATGGCCAACATCCCAGGTTCTTGCCATTTCTACATCCGTTCAGAGAGGACAGGATTCCCGCCACAGCGGACAGGGTGGCACACATAAAAGACACGTTGATGCGCTCAAGGGCTGTCCTAATAGAGGCCAAGAGAAGATACAAGGCTGCGGCAGACAGGAAGAGAAGGCCCGGGCCACTGTACCGCACTGGAGACTACGTCTGGATATCCACAAGAAACATGAGGTTTCGAAAGAACAGTATGTTCCATCCCAAGTACATGGGCCCCTATCGAATTACCAAGTGTATGGGTCCCGTGAACGTGAAGGTGTGCTTGCCCCAGTCATTGCGGATACACCCTGTCTTTCATGTATCATTGCTCAAACCAGCACCCTCCAAGCCGTCTGGGACACCTAGGCCGGTATGCGTGGAGTCGGAGGTGGAGTATGAAGTGTCGGGCATACGGGCGTCCAAATGGCGCAGGGGGAAGCTGTGGTACCTGGTTGCGTGGAAAGGCTATGGCCCGGAGGAGCAGTCATGGGAACCGGCTGAAGGGGTTCATGCTCCGCGCTTGGTCTCCTTGTTCCATCGGCGTTTTCCTGCCAGCGCTGGACCCGTGGGGAGCCGCTGAGAGGGAGGATGTACTGTCAAGAATTCCTGTCATGCGAGGGGAGGAAAACGGTAACCAGCGAAAACGGACTACATCTCCCAGGATGCTTAGCGGTTGAGAGGTTATGTAAACAGGAGAGCTGTTACATAACTCAAGGAAAACACGCCCTTATGTAAACAGGAGAGCCGTTACATAACTCAAGGAAAACACGCCCTTATGTAAACAGGAGAGCTGTTACATAACTCAAGGAAAACACGCCCTATAAAGGGAGGAACCGGGAGGTACAACGCTGTCGGATATTGTGTTTACACTGACGTACCTGCTTAGTGAAGAGCAGTGTTCCGGAGTGGTGCTCCAGTAAGGCAAGAACGGAGGTAGGTCGAGTCGTTACTCCCTGGGCCGTGTCTTGCCCCATCGTCACCTGTGAAGGACCCGGAAGTTCTACCGGATAACCATTGAGCTTCGCTTTTTGACTCGGCTGAGTCAAAGCGCAGTGGCGCTTTTGCTGGTTGGAGTCGTAACTCCCAGCCCGACCAGAGATACAGGGACTGCCAGCTGTAACGCACACCAGGAGGTGTTTGCCGCGTTACAGACTCGGAAGTCCACAGGATCGATCGAGCGGCTGCTCTCGGTTCAGTCTTCTTTGCTTGTGATTGGGGTATCGGTGACGCATCACCAGGAGGTGACTCCGCGTCCCGGTGCAGTCTGAGGAAGAGGTTGAGCGGCTGCTCCCTTCAGGTAGAGACCCCGGCTGGGTGTTTCCCTGACTCCTCGATTCTCCCCAACACTCTTCGTGCCCCTCACAGCCTACCGATTGGCATTGTCGGCCATTTCATTTCTGCCCTCTGTTGGCATACGCCGGGATCGGCGTATATGCAGAGGACGGTTAGGACCATCCGTGCTGTGGGCTGGTAACGTACTTAGCCTGGAGGATTCCAGTGACTATAACCTTTGTTTATTCCTTGTATTATTTTTGCCTTCATTAAAATAACTAAACCGTCACAAGTGGTTGCGTTCTCATTATCGTGTCTGTTAAACGATCCTGAGACGTTCAGGGCGTTACAAAATATCCGACCGTCCAAGTCTCCGGCCGCCTCGCCACTCTTCTTCATCCCGAAGGCTAATGGGGAGCTGAGAGCCTGTGTGGACTTTAGGGCATTGAATGCGATAACCGTAAAGAATCGGTACCCCTTGCCTCTCATCAGTGTACTTCTGGAACAGGTCAAGAAAGCTCGTATCTACACCAAGTTGGATTTGAAAGGGGCATACCATCTGGTGCGCATGAGGGACGGAGACGAGTGGAAGACCGCCTTTAAGACCAGGTTCGGCCTTTTTGAGTACCTCGTCATGCCGTTCGGTCTGTGCAACGCCCCGGCAGCCTTTCAGTACTTTTTGAATGAGGTATTCAGAGAGGAGTTGGATATCTACGTGGTCGTATATATCGACGACATCCTCATCTATTCGTCCAGTGTGGAGGAGCACGTACACCACGTCAAAGCTGTGCTCCAAAAGCTGAGGGAAAACATGCTGTTTTGTAAACTCAGCAAGTGTGACTTCCACGTCACATCCGTGGAATTCCTCGGAGTGATGCTGAGTCCAGAGGGACAGGAGATGGCAGAACGAAAGATCAAGGCGGTGAAAGAATGGCCGGTGCCCCAAAGCGTGAAGGACGTCCAAAGTTTCATTGGCTTCGCCAACTTTTACAGGCGGTTTATAGATGGATTTTCAGGATTGGTGGCCCCAATCACACAGCTACTGAGGAAGTCCAAGGAGTTTGTCTGGTCCCCTGAAGCGAACAAAGCCTTTGAGGCCCTGAAAAGCGCCTTTGGTAAGGCGCCGGTGTTGGCTCACCCCGATCCGGATCTCCCCTACGTGGTGGAAGCGGACGCATCGGATGTGGCGCTGGGGGCTATCTTGTCCCAATGCAACCACGACACAGGGGTGCTTCATCCCGTTGCGTACATGTCCCGCAAACTCAACGACGCCGAACGCAACTACCATATTGCGGAGAAGGAGCTTCTCGCAATCAAGGACGCCTTCACCGAATGGAGGCATTGGTTGATGGGGGCAAGACATGTGGTATCGGTGTACACGGACCATCGGAACCTACAGTTCATGACGGCCACAAGACACCTTTCTCCCAGACAGCTGCGGTGGATGATCTTCTTTGCGGGGTTCAACTTCCGCATCACATATCGGCCGGGGACGGAAAACCGGAAGGCGGACGCCCTGTCCCGTCAATCTGCAGTTAAGGAACCATTGCCTGTGACCGAGCATTCCATCATTTCCCCGAGGATGGTATTGGGGGTTATCCAACCGGATACTTTCCTGAGGGGAATAAAGAGAGGGATCAGGTCATTCGCATGGCGGAGGTGGCTCCTCGGTCACAGAGAATGGCAGCTGAAGGACGGGATACCCCTGAAGGGCAGGTGCCTATTGATACCCACGCCTAGGCTAAGGAAACAAGCATTCATCTGGTGCCATGACTCTCCATGCGCAGGTCATTTGGGCTTTGAAAAAACGGTGGCTAGCATGGGACGGCATTTCTGGTGGCCAACCATGAGAGTGGATGTCAGGAGGTGGGGACAGGAGTGTCCTACGTGTGCTACCATGAAGGCCGACCATGGCCGAACCCAAGGGCTCTTACATCCACTTCCGACCCCGGATAGACCATGGGATAGCATATCACTGGACTTCGTGGTGGGCCTACCGGTAGACCAGGGGATGACGGCAATACTGGTGGTGGTGGATTACTTGACGAAAATGGGGCACTTCATCCCCTGCAAGAGAGTCCCTATGGCCAGGGAATTGGCGTCACTACTCCTAAAGAATGTGGTACGACTGCATGGATTACCTGGGGTGATCGTGTCGGACCGGGGATCGCAGTTTACGGCGCAATTCTGGAAGACTTGGTGCACTGCGCTGCATGTTAAGACCGCCCTGTCCACCAGCTACCACCCTCAAACGGACGGCCAAACCGAGCGCCTGAACCAAACGCTCAAACAGTATCTGCGATGTTTTGTGGACCAGGGCAGGGAAGAATGGGTTGACTTGCTATGGGTTGCAGAGATAGCCTATAACAACGCCACTCACAGCTCCACACAGTCATCTCCGTTCTATAGCAACTATGGCCAACATCCCAGGTTCTTGCCATTTCTACATCCGTTCAGAGAGGACAGGATTCCCGCCACAGCGGACAGGGTGGCACACATAAAAGACACGTTGATGCGCTCAAGGGCTGTCCTAATAGAGGCCAAGAGAAGATACAAGGCTGCGGCAGACAGGAAGAGAAGGCCCGGGCCACTGTACCGCACTGGAGACTACGTCTGGATATCCACAAGAAACATGAGGTTTCGAAAGAACAGTATGTTCCATCCCAAGTACATGGGCCCCTATCGAATTACCAAGTGTATGGGTCCCGTGAACGTGAAGGTGTGCTTGCCCCAGTCATTGCGGATACACCCTGTCTTTCATGTATCATTGCTCAAACCAGCACCCTCCAAGCCGTCTGGGACACCTAGGCCGGTATGCGTGGAGTCGGAGGTGGAGTATGAAGTGTCGGGCATACGGGCGTCCAAATGGCGCAGGGGGAAGCTGTGGTACCTGGTTGCGTGGAAAGGCTATGGCCCGGAGGAGCAGTCATGGGAACCGGCTGAAGGGGTTCATGCTCCGCGCTTGGTCTCCTTGTTCCATCGGCGTTTTCCTGCCAGCGCTGGACCCGTGGGGAGCCGCTGAGAGGGAGGATGTACTGTCAAGAATTCCTGTCATGCGAGGGGAGGAAAACGGTAACCAGCGAAAACGGACTACATCTCCCAGGATGCTTAGCGGTTGAGAGGTTATGTAAACAGGAGAGCTGTTACATAACTCAAGGAAAACACGCCCTTATGTAAACAGGAGAGCCGTTACATAACTCAAGGAAAACACGCCCTTATGTAAACAGGAGAGCTGTTACATAACTCAAGGAAAACACGCCCTATAAAGGGAGGAACCGGGAGGTACAACGCTGTCGGATATTGTGTTTACACTGACGTACCTGCTTAGTGAAGAGCAGTGTTCCGGAGTGGTGCTCCAGTAAGGCAAAAACGGAGGTAGGTCGAGTCGTTACTCCCTGGGCCGTGTCTTGCCCCATCGTCACCTGTGAAGGACCCGGAAGCTCTACCGGATAACCATTGAGCTTCGCTTTTTGACTCGGCTGAGTCAAAGCGCAGTGGCGCTTTTGCTGGTTGGAGTCGTAACTCCCAGCCCGACCAGAGATACAGGGACTGCCAGCTGTAACGCACACCAGGAGGTGTTTGCCGCGTTACAGACTCGGAAGTCCACAGGATCAATCGAGCGGCTGCTCTCGGTTCAGTCTTCTTTGCTTGTGATTGGGGTATCGGTGACGCATCACCAGGAGGTGACTCCGCGTCCCGGTGCAGTCTGAGGAAGAGGTTGAGCGGCTGCTCCCTTCAGGTAGAGACCCCGGCTGGGTGTTTCCCTGACTCCTCGATTCTCCCCAACACTCTTCGTGCCCCTCACAGCCTACCGATTGGCATTGTCGGCCATTTCATTTCTGCCCTCTGTTGGCATACGCCGGGATCGGCGTATATGCAGAGGACGGTTAGGACCATCCGTGCTGTGGGCTGGTAACGTACTTAGCCTGGAGGATTCCAGTGACTATAACCTTTGTTTATTCCTTGTATTATTTTTGCCTTCAGTAAAATAACTAAACCGTCACAAGTGGTTACGTTCTCATTATCGTGTCTGTTAAACGATCCTGAGACGTTCAGGGCGTTACAAGGAGGAAGGTAATGACAGAGGAAAGATAAAAGTGCAAAAAATGTTTTTTCCTTGTGAAGTTGGTGCCCTTTGATAGACTAGCCACTGACCAGGAGTCTCTATGGCCAGTAGGCTATGATGTATCCTCACTTTCAGGGGCCATCACCACTGGATATTGTTATTTCACTGCTCAACCTCAAGACACTTTCCATTTCATTTGAAGGGTATTGTATCACTGAATGTTGATTGATTCTCTTTATTTCAGCTTGTGTTTGACAGCTGTGTTCAGAGGTATCGGCAACTGTAAAGCTGTTTGAACTATCACAAAATACGTTTTGGTGGGAGCATTGCGAGCCCCCATTTTACAGTTTGTGTTCTTGATCAAGTCGTGACAAAGAACGGTCAGGCACATGCATCAACCATTTTTGCGAGTGCAAATAGTGCGATTCGCAAAAATCAGCTGTTTGCGCCCGCAAAAAGGGCATTTGCGATGCATCACGGTTCAAGGCACTCGCAATTTGAGAATTCACAATTAATTGTGATTTCTCAAATTGCAATTGCATTTAAGGAATCGCAATTTGCATGCCCTTGGGGCATGTGTGTGCGCAACATGTGTGCAAGAGCAATTTCAGGGGTGCAACAGGGTGTCCTTTTGACACCCTTGTACCCCTGAAATTGCATGCACAATTTACGAGTACCTATTGGTACTCGCAAATTGCGCATGCAATCTCCCATTCATTCCTATGGGCCTGTAGTCTCATAGGAATGAATGGGAAGGCATTCCTTAATTGTGACAAATTGCGAGTCGCAATTAAGGAATGTTTGCGAATCACTAATTTTATAGCGATTCCTACATGCATAGGCTTATGCAATTCCCTAATTCGATTCCTTAATAATCGCAATCAAGGAATCACTAAAGCCTACATTGATGCATGTACCTGAGTATGTTTGTAAAAACTTGTTTGAATCATTCCATTGCCACCGCCACTCATTCCCTGGCACCTGTTAAAAGGGCCAAGATTAAGAGAAACAACATATCTGCTCCCTGGTTCACCAAGGACTTTAGTGCCCTTAAGCAGTGTTGCAGGAGACTGGAAAAATGACGGAGATCACAATATTGTGAATCAGATATGGATATATATATAAGAACTATCTATCCGTATACAAAGCCTTGATTTGAAAGGAAAAAATAGCCTATTTCACGGGTAAGATTGAAGCAGCTAAAAATTAATCAAAAGAATTGCTCTCTGCAGTCGAAAAACTGACCACTGATACTTCGAATGCACTCAAAGACTGTAATCAGTCTTTTTACAATACCCTGGCGAATGCTTTCCATCACAAAGTTGAAGATGTCTACAACAAATTTTCATCCCTGATGTCTGTACCATCCACGGATATGCACACTTCCAAACACTTGGCCAGGAACAGTACTCTCAGCCACTTTATCTCGCCATCTAAGGAAGAGGTTACCAAACTAATGAAATCATCAAAATCTAGCTCTCCGTGTGACCCATGTCCACCTAGGGTAGCCATTATAGCAGCTGAGACCATTGTGACTAAATTGACAGACATTTTTTACCTCATGTGCTGTTTGGGCTTGTTTCCCTCAGTTTGGAAAAAAGCCTTAGTTTTACCTCTAATTAAAAAACCTTCTCTTGACCCATGAGATCCAACTAGTTTGTGCCCTATGTCCTGTCTACCTCTGCCAGCGAAGCTCATTGAAAAAGTCTTGAACAAACAACTGGTTGAGCATGTTCATAATAATAATGTCTTGGATGCTACCCAGTTTGGCTTCCAAGCTGGACACAGCACGAAGACTGTACTTATTAAAGCTACAGAGGCGATCAGGATGTCTCTTGAGCCGGGTGGGGGGAGACCCGCCCTCATCCTGCTCAGTCTATCAGCAGCCTTTGATACTGCCAACCTCGAGCAATCTGTTCGACTGGGTGAATTTATCTCTCCCTCTTACTCTCTTCCTTGCGGGATCCCCCAGGGGATCTCGCTTAGCCTGACACTTTTCAATGTAAGCTTCACTCCATTGGCTGAACTTATGAAATCTTTTGGCTTCTCCTTGATGGCCTAGGCCGACAACACTCAAATCGCTGTCTCTCTGGCCACTGGGGACATGGGGATTGGTGTAAGATTCTGCATCTGCATGCAGGCAGTCAGTCTGTGGATGTCCATGAATTTCCTCAAACTCAATTAATTTTGACATTGGTACAACATAGATCATATGAAATAGCAAGCCGTGTTGGGCGCCACAGTCAACATAAAAGGCACAGTAATATCATATAGCATTGTTACAGCTCACATTTGGAGTTATGTACAAAGCGGTCAGGCATGTGATTGACAGATATATTTGTGGCCCGTCCTAGAAGACAGGTGAGGACTGAGGGACAGGAAAAGAAGGAGAGTAGGAAGGCAGAATGATCACATCATTGTCCATATATTGGGTGCCTTCCAGGGCACAAATGTTGGCGAATGTCCGTTGCCGTACATACATGCAGGAATCTGGTAATCCTTATTAATGACAAACTGACTTTTATCAGGTTAATGCAATTACCTCTGCCGCCTTCTATATTCTCAGGTTGATCAAGAAGATCCTACTCTTTATCCCAGCTCATTTGCAGGAAACGTAGTCACATCTCTGGTATTGTCTAAGATCGACTATTGCAATGAGCTGTATCTTAACACCCACCAGCATGTTCTCAACAAGCTGAAAACCCAGCAAAATGTGGCAGCCCACGCACTTCACAAAATTCCTAAATATCAATCTGTCTCCAAGTTTGTTGAGAAACCTTCGGCTTCCCGTTAGACAGACGGTCGCTTTAAAGCACTTTGTATTGTGTAAAAACACTGCATGACCAAGGTCCCAAATTCCTGAAGAAGAGTTTAACCTGGTATACTCCGGGTAGGTCGCTGCGCCCTGCCTCTGCCAAATTGGTTTCAGTGCCCAGTTTCAATCGCATGACCTGGGGTGGCAGAGGCTTTGTGTTGGGAGCATCGAAAGCTAGGAATGCTCTTCCTCTGTATATCAAAGCCATGTCGAACCTTCTGGCTTTTAGGAAAGCCTTGAAAACATGTCTGTTGTCCTGTATATAACTTTCACATCTTGAGGCTTCCTTTCCTTCTATTTCAGCCAGCACCAAGACACCTTTTTGGCAATAGGGCGCTCTAGAAAAATAATTCACAACACATAACACTGTTACAGTAGCTGCATTTATGTAATGCTTTGGCTTTCCATTATCAGGAGTGTTCCGGTTTTCCTGATCAATCAGTGATTTTGAAGTATTCATACCAATAGGCATCGTTTTAGCACTATATTATATGATTTTATTGTTTTATTGGGTATTATATGATTTTTACTATTTGGCACCTAGTGCTTCTGCAAACATAATTCTATATTTTGATAAGTTATTAAAGTGGTCTGTACTTACATAAAAACACACAGCTCTGCCTGGACAGTCACATCTTTTATGCACCTACAGAACGTCCAAAACGCCGCTGCCAGACTGGTCCCCGACATTCCCCTCCGCAGCCACATCACGCAACACCTCCGACAACTCCACTGGCTCCCAGTCAACAAGAGAGTCACTTTCAAGCTCCTCACTCATGCCTACAAAGCCATACACAACGAAGGACCAGCGTACCTGAACCACTGCCTCGCGTGCCACGTTCCCACCAGACAACTCCGATCCTTCCAACTCGCCCTCCCCTCTGTCCCCAGGATCCACAAGACCAGAACCGATCTCCTATCTCGCCGTCAAGACATGGAACACCCTGCCCCTGTAGCTCAAGCAATCAGTGTCACTGACCAAATTCAGGAAGGACATCAAGACCTGCCTCTTCGAATGATCCTCCACAAAGTCCAACCAACAGCCCCCACCCCCAAAACACCGGCAGCCATCGCTTGCTGCGGCTTATCCCGTCTTCCTTGTATACAGAAGCAATCTGGTAGGTAATACCGCCACTCCCCCTGCAACTGTAGGCTACCTTACCACTCGTGCCCTTCACCTCGCCTAACAAAATTCCTTCTCCTGCAGCTCTGACCTTAAACAGGCAGCCCCCGGTTGCTGCACTCCATGCATACAGCAATAAATTCTGCCCTGTACTCAGTTCGGTGATCCTACCCTCCTGACGCCACCACTTACGACGCTACCACTACACGTTAAGGTAATCCTCATTCCGGCCCCCCTTCTCCCAACTCTACCCCTTACATCCTGATGGCCAACATTGTTTCCTCCTTTTAAAGGCACATTCACCACCTTGTAATGAGAAGTTCAATCGGAGATCAGACACCATTGCTATTGTTCTGTGCCAACACGACTTAGCCTCGAACCCTATCACCTCTTGAAGGTCAGATATCAGCGTTCACCATCACCACTACGACAACGCCTCGCACTCAACAGATTCGTCACTGAATTGAAATTGTCTGTTAGGCACTTTATAAATACGCCATCACCCTCTTCACCCTCTCACAACTTTTCCGAATAAGTTCACAGGAAAGCTCAGAAAACCTCGCCATTGATTCACTTATGGTCACAAAGTCCTCTGTCTTGTTAACCTTTCTCAATCAACAGTTAGCGCATGTTCCACGTTCGCATTCTAGGAATTCACAGTTGTTCTATATATATTGCATATGTATGTTGACATGCATCCTTTTCTTACTATAATGGCGGACTATGTTTTCTTATCTCCCTTTTTTCCTCGTTCATTCCAACAGGCGTATAACTTCTATCAGGCAACTTTAAAAAAAATTTAGTCCTGAGGATGATCCCACTGCATTAGGAGCTAGGGATCGAAACGTCGACTTTCTGTAACAGCACCACATTTTATCCATTGCGAAAAATGTATTGTGGTCTCTGTTGGTTTGAGCTTACATGATTTTCATATTGTACTGTAAGCCTCCTTGTTTGCTCCCAAAGTTTTTGCCTGCTATTCTTTTCTTCCTCTCCTCCCCTTGTTGAAAACTCGGTACAGGCTTGTGCCCTTGTTTCATTTTTCTTCCTTTATCTCGTTTAAAACCTTTTGTAATTTCTCAAAATAAATGTTCCTCTGTCCGGCTGGACACAGGAAGAATTTGCACAGGTCTTATTTAAGTCTATGTGTTTAATAGTTACATTATCCATGTTTAAGCTAAGGACCTTTGTTCTTCAATAACAAGCACTCACAAAGCCAATATTTCTGGCTTGTTTTAGGCATATGTGTGTTCTACTGTGCTATATCTGGATGCAATAGCAGAAAACTTACAAAGAAGCACCAAAATGCTGGTCTGGCAGCATGCTGTGTAAAGCACAGGATTGTAATTTGCATGCTATAAGCCACACCCTCAATTACTTTGGCCAGGGCCCTTTCAGAGACCCACCCTTCCAATCTTTATCCCATTTAAATCACTGCATTCCACAATAGACTTTTGCCAGAGAGAGCTGAAAGCTGTCTAGTAGGCAAGATCTAAAAACTGATTTTGTCTAAAAGCTAAACGTCATTCCAAAACCATGACACTTGCAGTGCAATAGATGTCATTCCCAGTATTTAAATTTTCCACAACAGTTGTCTATTTAATGTTTCTCCAAAAGGATTTGGCATATCAATGATTAAGAAAGCAATGCCCGAAAAGCATAAGATATCCATTTCTGTTGTCGTTGTCCAAGTCCTCTATCGAACACTTCTTCAAAAAATGTACCTTTCTAATACACTTTTAACTATTTTAATGGTCTTTGCATATCATATTCTGTGATGGAAGTATGGTCATGTTCTGTAGCACAATTCGTCTTGGCCTCCAGCAAATAAATATGATAACTAGACTATTGTCTATGTTGACTGTCATTACATGTGGAATTGGCATTTATGTGGAATGTATTTTCTCAATTAACTTTCTAATAAAGGACCGTGAAAGTATAATGGTGTGATTAAGTCCCCCTTGACGACTGCAGAAAGCATCAATTGCTTCTAATTGAGTTGAATACCAAATTTGTGATGTTTCAACACTGCCAAAAAACAAAGCAGTGACTCAGTTGTAGCACTTACAGCTTTGCCTTTGGAAAGGTTATGTAAGGCTAACTACAGGGATATTTATAGAGACTACTATGTGCCTCATTCTTCTTAATCTGAAAAATATTCCTTTCCTTAAAATTTGCATGCATTTCTACATGTTTGAAGAAAATTCCCTAGGATTATGCATGGACATTAATGCAAATCACCGTTTTCTACGCATACTCCCATCGCCCATGATTAATCTAAGCTATGCTGCAGTTTACATGATAAACACGAGTCACATCTGGGTGACCGCATCAGACCAGTAGTCTGGATATTGCTAGACTGAAGACAAAACATTGTAAGAATGGAAACAAGCATTGGCATAGCCAATAGGTCTCGCTTTTGGGACCTTATAAGCATTTAGTTATGCAGCACAATATCCTTGGTGCAACAACATCATCAACTGTTGCATGGCTAAACACTTAGAAGGTCCCAAAGGCGAGACCTATTGGCTATGCCAATGCTTGTTTTCAATTTAGTTCCCGTAATCACGCACTATTATCTTGTTGCCAGGCCTGCATTCATCATTTTAAACTTTTATTGTGGTCAGTGTTGCACAAGCTGTCAAGATTGCAACTGTACACACTGTACAACTGTAAACACAACAAGCGAATACCCAGAAACATTGCTACACCATTCTGGAGACGGCCAAGTCTGTGGCAATGTTTTCGAAGATTATACTGGGTAAATGAAACGAGAGAGCCACTCCGCTCCGATAACTCCAAGCAAACAGCAGAGAACGAACCGCACTTGTGGCCAGAGCGGTCTGCAGCCATCAAGAAACAAATGCTGACCAGGGAACGGCCACGGATGGATATTTACATGTATTGAGACTTTGAAAGTCGCTGGCCTTTGTAGTTCCACCTTTACAGCTTGTCACCACTTTCCTCAGTCAATAGAAAAGGAGTTTGCAGTTTTGCTGGAAGTGAGGGCGGATGAGTTTCGCGTCTTTGGACGGACCGGAGTTGCTTGCAGCAGAGCCGTGTATCAGTGGCGCCTGTGGGGCGGGTCCTTACAGGGCAAATTCTTGGCAGTCAACAGAACAGTCGGCATTCACGTTTGCTGCCATAGCTGCCGAGCCCTTTCCTCCCGTACCCGAAGTGTAAGAAAACATCTTGAAACAAAGGAAACATCTTGGAGTCAGCGGCACCCCGGGCGCATTCAGGCTTACCCCTAGAATCGAGCAACATCTCGAAGAATGCGGATTTTTATAGCTTTTGAAGGAGTTTGCGAGCCCTTTGACGTTCCGCCGCAGCAGACGGTGGGCGCCGTGAAGCGGGCGATAAAGGTATGTGAATCCAGCCAGCAACGAACCGCCTTGTTAATGTGTGTTTTTTAAATGTACCTAGAATATGGCTCATTGGTGGTTGTGGTTATCCCAGCTATTAATGACATTTTTCTGGCGAGTACCTTGTTGTTAATGAGGCTTGCGTAATATTTTATATTAAAAATTAAGAGTGTATAGTATTATGTGCAGTACAGTACCTGTGAAACAGGCAACGCGTGGTAGTAGTCAGTGTCAACTTAAGGGTTTTTGGGGCCCCGGGCAAGATATATTTTGGGGCCCCGGTTTGGAAGGACTGAATTTATTGACCCATTTTCTGCTAATTCACGCCCTATGAACCCAAATAATATTGAATTCTGCATGAAAAGTTGAGATAGAGAAATAGACAAAAGTGTGATCGAGAGAAAATCACCTCCCCCAGAGGGAAAAAGGGCTTTTGAAGGTGGGGACCCAAAAATCCCCTTCCCCAGGGGCCTCTTTTGAAGTGGGGGGCCCTGGGCAGTTGTCATTGCCAGTTTAATCCGTATTATAAAGCATTTATACATTTTGAGGAAGCTTCGCAGATTCTGTTTCAATGAATAAATGCATTGGAATCTTTAGTTATAGTATGTAAGTGACATGGCCGGGTCTTGTTAAAGCTGCCGCCTTTCGGGAATGGGATGACAGCCTTTGAGCAGTGGGGAGGTAGTCCATGCCTTTTGTCAGGGTTCTGGTCCAAGTTTGATTATAAAATGAGGATTCCATGTAGAAAACTGGTCTTCAAACTTTTCAATACCCCCCCCCCCCCACCCCTCGTAGAAAAAAACAAATCATCGGGCCCCCTCAGAATTTTTCACAATTATTCTATTAAGTTGGCAATGTTTAAATATGTCTAGATTTAATTAAACATTACAGTGGAGTTCTCATCCCATTAAAAAAATGTAATCAAATACATGATTGCCAAACATACTATTCTGGTCAGGCCGGCCTTACTAGCGTGTAAAAGTATCCCCAGTGTGATTATTAGAAATGGGGTTGGGGGATTTTAAGAATATTTGGAGTTCCTTCCCTTTTGACACATACTCTAGTGATGGCCCATTACACAACGGTTTACTGCTTGATGCCCCCTAGGGACGCCTGCCCTCCAGTTTGAAGACCCCTGATGTAGAGGGATTGAGCTGGCATTATCAGGGGCCTCTGGGGTGCCAGTAATCATGCTCCATCTAAAGGGCCTTGGTACAATAATCTAGCCCAGTGAATAGATATTTGACAATAATGAATCCCACAATTCAATAATGTGCTATCAATCATTCCCCATTGGAAAGTTATTTTGCCATTACCCACACATCACAACGATGTCCATGACTCCTGGTAGGGGCTTCATGCCCCAAACTATTCTGCTACAGTCCACACCAGTCATAAACTAACTTTGCTACAGTCACCGACTTCCAAGCTTTTTCTGCAAAATGTCTGACTTGGAGCTGGACTAGTGGGCTTTAACTGTGGGTAGATAGACTGGCGTTAGATTGGTAAGTGGCTACAAACAAACTGCAGTGAGCCATCAGTGCCCACCTCATGGCCCGGTCATATGGAATAGGAAGGTGGCATGCTGGGATCTCAGAGTGGCCAGTGGACTGGAACGAACCACCCTCAGAACTCTGGAGCAGGGTACCCTCGGTGATGGCGGGGGACCATGGCTGTAAGTGATATTAGAAGCTCGTTAGCAGGGAGACAACAAGTCCTTTCACCCTTGCATCTCCAAGACACTGCTGCTTTTTGCTGCCACTTAATTTTCCTACAAATGTTCTAGACTGCTGACTCAGGTATTTAGGTATATATAGTTTTACATATTTTAGAATTTCTCAATGTGACTTTCCAGCATTGCCATGAGAGTTTGCTGAAAGGTAAAACTGTCTTATATTTGAGGTCGAGTTAAAAAAACAAATTCTCCCCTCTGTTATGCAAAACACACCATGGTCTGCTGTATACGTCACAACGCTACACCTGCATAAAGTAGACACTTTTTTTCCAATGGTGTCTTCTGATTGATAACACTAGCATTAGCTCATAATCAAATGTTTTGCTAGATACCAATATTCATTAAAAATGTGTTTTACAATGACATATTTAATATATTTTGTATTATTAATTAATTGACTAACCTCACAAAATTATAAAATTACATTACACAAAGACACACTCCCTGGAACCCTCTATCAAGATGTCAGGCTTGCTCATGCGCAGTATACTTTATACATTTCTCTTACGCCTCACCACTTTCAAATTCCACTAGCCCCCACTGCACAGACTACCAAGGGAAACAAAAACAAAATGTATCTTAAGAAATAGCCCAGACTTGTTGAAATCTTCCTTCACTGTATGTTATGTTAAATAACTATAGTGCAACGTATACCCGAGGGTGTCTTGGGTGTCATATATCTGTATGACCCCTAAAATGAAAGCACTGTATTGAGAATAAACATGTAGTTTATATTCCATATTATGGTCTTCCTTAAAATTGAAGGTTCCCTTTAATTCTGTGGGATTCATTGGATAGTCCAGAATATTACAATCCTGCTGGTGGCACCCCTCCTCGGTGGGACTTATACAAGCCAAAAAGCACTGTAAATTGATTTAAGTTTTAGCGACTAACAGTCGACACTAAGCCTTGACCATGTGAAGTGTAAGACAGGATTGCGATCTTATTTAGCTCTAGTGAGATGCTGCTGACTTCTTCATTAGTCACTACGCTATTTCCTCTGAGGATATGTAGTTTATTTTATATCAATCCTCATTTTCATCACAGAAATATGAGTGTGATCTGGTTCTTGGGACTGGTATGCACCAGGGACATGGGCCTATCACCCTCTATTTATATGTTAAGCATGACTCTCAAAGTGAGCCATTGATTCTAAACTGCTATGACGTAGCACCAATTGATGAGGACCCGGGGAGAGGAGTTGGCCTAACGGCTAGGGCGGTCGACCTCGAATCTGGGGAACTGGGTTGAGTCTCAGCAATGACGCTCAACATCCTGTGATTCTGGGCAAATCACTTAATCTCACAAAAATAAATGTGCCCTCATGTAATGCAACTGGTGCTATGTAAAGCGCTCTGATACCCAATACCTTCGGGTCACGTTCGCGCTATATAAAACTCCGTTAAAAAACAAATGGATAACAGAACTTGTTAACCACTGCTGCTACGTCAAATAGGAATTCCAGGCTGCTCTGGCTGGGCTAGAGCCTTTCAGAGCAGTGGTGGAAAGCAAGGAGCACAGCTTCTGGACGATAGGGAAGACACAGTGGTGGATGTGGGTGGTAGCAGCCATTTAAAGGAAATGTGGGACAGTGAGGAGAGGCTGTCTAATGTATGGCTCTGCCATTACTCCTTTGCCCCTGCGTAGCAGTTGAGAGCAGAGGCAGATGCATTTGGGGGCTACACTTTACATGACATTATTGATGGGTAAAAAGTGAATTACAGGAATGTTTTTCACCTCGGGTTCTGAGTCACATAATAGAAAACTTAGAGCTTTTCTCTTGTTGTCTATTTGATGTCACAAGGAACCCCTCAGTGAAAACGTCCCTGTAACCCATCTATATTTGTGTGTTTTATATAGTTGTAATACCCTATCATTCGAATGAACATGGCTTCCTAAAAGCAATATTCCACTGCAAGTGCGCCATGACGGTAGTTACGAAAACTCTTTAATAGCCACTGTGACTACTACAGCTCTAGTGCGTCACTCAATGGACTGTCTGTCACCATCAGCGGTTAAACAGCAATCACATTTCCACGACAAAAAAGGTACTGCTAATGCAGACCAGAAGCAGCAAACTTCAAACTCAAACATCGCCATTTAAAAAAGAAAGAAGGGTACACCTCAGTTCCTTTACTCCTCCTCACTAAGGAAATTAAGGGACATGTGACCGTCAACTGAAAAGACGAAAGTGGACAACCATTTCAAAGTTTTAAGTGCACATGCCTGTTCGCTGTCTATGATAAGTCGAGTCCTCCAGTGCTAGGGAGCCCTGTTGGGGGTAGCCATGCGCTCTATAACTCAAGGTAACATAAAATACCATAGTGCTTCACGGAGCCTCAGGCCACACCAGAGGTGGGCGAGCCAACAAATTAACAGGAAGAATGTTGTAAAGGAAGATACAGGGTCCATCTGTACATGTACATGTAAGTTACTTCTTTATTTGTAGCTTGGTTCCAGTATAGGAGATCAGGATAGTATGAGAAGATAGATGGTACTATGGCAGCCTGGTGGGGCTGTCTTTGTACCATCTATCTTCTCATACTATCCTGACTAACAGACACTCTAACACAGAGAGGCACTCGGGCATTCTATGATGTCATGGAACATTCTGACAGAGCAGTACAGTGGAGAATAGTAGACAAGTAATTTACTACAAAGAGCTGAGCCAGAGCTTAGCCAAGGATATAGCTGGACTGTAGGAGGCTGTGCATGAGCTGAGCCCCACAAATGTTCGGCATGTAAACTGTGCAACAAACTCCACATAAAATTAAGTCAAAGACTCATTAAAATTCAAAAAAGTGTTTTCCTATAACATGCGGAAGTGTTTCAACTTGGTACATGAGAGTATATAACTGCATTGAGACGAATGTACTTAAAAAAATGTATATCCACCACATGCCCAGCCACGACAACAAGGCCATTAGTGAATCAAGAGTCAAGTCAAGTGTTATGGTCGACCTATGTGTGGCCTTGATTCTTACATGGACTAACATTATATTCTGTTTAATTCAGATACAAGGGAGGAGCTTGTGTAGCACACACTCTGAACTCAAATATTTCAAAGTGCTCTTATATGCAGTAAGGAAAATGGAAGCCCAGAGGATTACACAATTTGGTTAAGCCCAGAAAAATCCAAGTTTTTTTTAATTTCACATTGCCCCATTCAGCCCCGAGATGGATACCTATTTCAAAGGTCAATGTTTTGTTTTTCATTCTTGATGCCATAGGTTAGAGCATGGGTGGCACACAGAAGCCACATTAAAGCTGACTTGTTTTTGGGGCGTGGCCAACCGGGCAGCGAAATGGCCGCTCTGTGAGCGAGCTCCGCCGGCTGCACGAATTAATCCTTCTGTAATCCTGCCCCACTCACGTGAAGTGTCCCGATTTCTGCACCGGAGGGCACCGCCTTGCGAGGTGCGCTGCCGTCAGGTCTCTTGAGGTTGCCGGAGACCGTGGAGCCGAGCTGTACCCCTGGCCGCCCTGCCCGCGTGGAACCTCTGGTGCGATCCCGCTGCCGTGAGGTCGGAGGCGGATGGGTGCGGCTGCGTGAGTCCGGGGCTGTGTGGGCCCGGAGCGAAGTGGCCGGCTGCTGTCTCAGCCCTGAGGAGAGTGGACAGGAGGTAATCGTAGCCGCAGGAGCGGAGCAGCCTGGGGGCCCTGCCGCTGCGCTCCGCCCGCCGCGCTGTGTGGGGCGCTGCCGAGCCTGCCTGCGCCCGACCGTGGAGGAGGAGACCCAAGCGGCGCGAGCGCCATTTTGTGATCACTGGCGGAGACGGCCGCGAGACTGGCCGGTGCAGTGCTTGGTGGGTACCGGACTGTAGCTGGGCCCACGCTTCTACACACTTGCTGCGGTGGAGGTCGGTGGCCGTAGTGGGGAGACCTGCGGACGAGACTTGCGCCGCGGAGACCACTGAACATACGCTGCAGACCGCGACTGCCTATGCTGAGGGCGGCCTGATTGTGTACGGACCTGCAAGAAGCCTCGGAGGTGCCTGAACATACCGGGCCGTCCCGGTACATGACCTGGAGATTGCCGGACAGGGGACGCAGCTGGATCGTGCCAAGCCGGGGGGTATCTGGGCCGTGCCAACCATACTCCTGTGGACACTGGCGGACGAGGAGGAAGCGGCATTGAGGCCCTACGAGTTGACACAGGTGAGAGATCGTTGGGCTGCCTGTGACTCGTCGGGCCGCTCCCGCGTCGCCCTGCGAAGTGGGGACTGAGGCGACCCGGCTGGCGAGCGTGCCGGGATCGGGGTGGCGCAACTCGGTAGCCCTATCATACTGGCCTGCCCAAGGGCCGCTCGTGACTTCACGCTGCACCCCTGCTGATCTGGAGTCGTAGGAGTGGAGTTGGTGCAGGGGGGCTGCTGCACCCCGGGGGTCGAGGCCGGCACATAAGGCACCTTCAACTATATACTGTCTTAGTGGCAACCTCCCTATACGTGTCCGCGACGGGCTAGTCGCCATGGGGGGGAAGAACGAGGCGAAACAGTCCAGGCTCACTTTTGACCACAAGCGCCAGGCCAAGCAACAGGCGGCGGACCAGGAGGCGGCGGAGTCTACCTCGCAGGGGACGGGGCCTGAGGGCGAATACCGCACTCTGATGCTGGAGGTTCGGTCTAGCCTAAAGAGTATTGATGCCAAACTCGACGCCATGGCCTCACAGCTGGAGTCTGTCAAACAACAAGTGGACTCGCACGAAACACGGCTAGACAGCCTAGAGAACGAACGCACTGAATGCTGTGAGTTCAGACGTGAAACCAAGCAGCACCTCACGTTCGTGGACAAAGAACTGGAATTCCTCCGGGCCAAGACCGATGATTTGGAGGCCAGGTCCCGCAGATCCAACATTCGAATCACGGGCATACCAGAGACAACGAACACGGGCAAAATGGAACTATATGTGTCAGAGTTGCTCCACGAACTTTTTGATCCGGCGCTTTCCCCGATGTTCGCGGTTGAAAGGGCACACAGGTCGCTGGGGAAGAGGCCGCCGGTGGGGGCGGCGCCGCGCCCTATCCTGGTAAGATCCTGAACTTTCAAGACAGGGACCTCATCTTACGCCTTGCTCGTGAAAAGGGGAAAATTGAACATAAAGGAAATAACATCTCCTTTTACCCGGATTTCACTCCTTTGGTGCAGGCTGCCCGGAAGGAATTTTTACCTGCCAAAAAGCTGCTACTACAGGCTACCGTCCCATATGCACTGTTATATCCAGCTAAGCTGAGGGTGACACACGAGGGCACCACACACTACTTCACCGAGGCAAAGGAGGCGTTGAAGTTTGCTAAGCGGCTCGGAGGGGCTGCGGCTAGACGCACGTCGCCACGTGTGGAGATGGAAGACGGTCGCCTGAGTGACAATGACTGACCAGGGCGTGAGTAGGCGGCGTGTGCCACCCATGCTGTGCATTGTGTTTTATACGTGCGGGACCGTTCCCTTCCCGCCGGTGGCCACTCTTGTGGCCCAGTTTCCAGTTTCTGAAGTGACGCGGGAGACCTGCCCCTGGCATGTGTACTTTAATTCCCGAACTGTAACTCCTCGGCAAGACGAGGGACACGGATGTGATGTGGGGTTCACTATGGTGCAGCCACCCTGTGAAAGCGGGGGAGTACGTCTGGAGCACCACGCCCCATGGGGTGTCTCCCATTGTTTGTGGGTTTCAGTTGCACACACGTTTTGCGTGTACATGGTGGGGATCTGTCACAACCTGATTGGGGGGTTGGTGAGGGTGGGGGGTGGCGGGGGGAGTTGGGTTTGTTGAAGTTTGGCGTGTTTTGGTACGATGGCTATGATTCTTCGCAGTTTATCACTATGCTACCACACGCAGGCCACAGGCTATACATTGGGGCGGCGATACAGGGTAGGTGCAGGGGCGATGGTGAAGTGACATTACATGACTGATGGGATGGCGAACGTTAGGTTATTGACGTGGAACATTAGAGGGCTTGGGGACTACAAAAAGGCTCGGCTCATGCAGGGGTATCTCGCTCGACACAAGGTAGATATCTGCTTTCTGCAGGAGACGCACTTATCCTCCACACCCTCACATCGGCTGAAGCACTCACGTTGGGCGTGGGTGTACTCCGCTGTTTATTCGAATTATGCTAGAGGGGTGGCCATACTCATACGGGCCGGGCTGGATTGGAAGGAACACCACACTCTATTGGACAAAGAGGGCCGATATGTTATCACCCATGGCGTGCTGCAGGGGAGGGAGATTGTATTGGCTGCAGTGTACGTTGATGACCCCGACTTCTTCAGGGAGCTATGGGCCCAGATCATGCTACTAGATTGTTCCACGATTATTCTTGGTGGGGATTTTAATGTAGCACTGGTGGATGCGGTAGACCGCAGGGGTGCGGGAGGGCCAACACACACCAGAGCGCGGCAGGCCGTTTTCGATATTATGAACGAGGGATTGTTGTCGGATATATGGAGAGCTAGGCATCCTAATGATACTGTGGGGACTTGCATAACGAGCCAGCATGCGGCGTGGTCCCGTCTAGATTACTGGTTGGTCTCGCCGGATGTGGCGTCCTGGGGGGTTGAGGTGGACATTCAAGCACGGTCACTCTCTGATCACGCCCCTTGCTTGCTAGGGATTAGGGTACCCGATGCCCCTACCCGCGCGTTCTCCTGGCGGCTGCCCCAGCATGCGCTTACGGACTCTGCTTTCACCGAAGAAATTAGGGAGGACATTGTGAAGTATTTTGAAACCAACGCGGGGTCAGTTTCTACCGAGGCGTCCCTCTGGGACGCATTTAAGGCGGTGATCCGAGGCCAGTGTATCTCCAGGCAGGCCGGGGTTCTCAAGGCCATTCGCGGGACTCTGGGCCGGTTGGAGGGGGAGTTACGAGAGTTGGATGTGAGATTCTGCGCTGACCCGTCACCCGCACTGGTGGTCCAAATGAAGTCTAAGCTCCTAGAGTTCGGAATCGAGGCGCAGCGCGAGGTGAAGTTCCTGGGCAAACAGGTGGAGGCCCGTCGTTACGGTGAGGGAGATAGACCGAGTAGGACCTTGGCGCGGCTGATCTCTCCGCGTGCGCAGTCCCAATTTATAACCTCCATAAAGGATGAGGGGGGTGTGCTCCGGTTAGGGCACGATGCAGTTCTGACTGCTTTCGCTCAATTCTACTCGACCCTTTACACTTCTAGACAGACTGCAGTTCCGGAATCCCTCGATGCCTTCCTTGACTCGATCGCCATCGTCTGGTTTAGCGACCACCACCGTCGATACATGGATGTCCCGTTCACTGCCCGGGATGTGGCGCAGGTGATAAAGAGCATGCCCGCGCACAGGGCCCCTGGCCCTGACGGACTGACCACCACCTTCTATAAAACGTACGTTGACGAACTGGCCCCCAGGCTCCTCTCGGTATTTGCAGAGGCCCAGGAGACTGGTTCCCTACCGGACTCGATGCGTGAGGCACTCATAATTACGCTGCTCAAGCCGGACAAGGATAGCCAGCTGTTAGACTCGTACCGTCCACTCTCCCTTATTAACGTAGACGTCAAAATCTACGCTAAACTGATCGCAGACAGGCTTCAACCCTTGTTACCGATGGTGGCGCTGCCCGATCAATCGGGGTTTATCCCCGGCCGAGCCACGTCCCACAATTTGCGAACGATATTTTCAGTATTGCACTACCTACACCCCTCAATACAGGCGGCGGTCATTTTCTTGGACGCCACGAAAGCGTTTGACTCGCTAGAGTGGCCCTACCTGTTTCGGATTCTTGGTAGAATGGGATTTAGTCCCCTCTTCATAAACCTTATACGGCCCCTGTATGCCGCTCCCAGAGCTATATGTCACCAACCCCGCCGAGAACCTGAGCCCACTGCTGAGGGAATTCGTCCAGTTCGAGGGATTGGCGGGAGTAGCTATTAACTGGTCCAAGTCTGTCGCGTTCCCTTTGACGGATGCCACCTCGGAGGTGACCTCGGACTATCCCCTGCGCTGGGAAACTGACTCGGTCAAGTACCTGGGGGTCTGGATCAGCCGTAACCTGAACGACTTGTGGACGCTTAATTTCGGCAGGGCGGTAGACTGGCTGGAAGGGAAAGTTGAACTCTGGAATAAGCTCCCCCTGTCTTTGGTTGCACGGATCGCCCTAGCAAAAATGGTGGTCCTTCCTAAGTTTTTATACCTATTTGTGAATGTACCTTTGCCCCTGACGGCACATTTCCACGCCCGGGTGCGGTCACTGCTGTTGACGCTGGTTTGGGCTGGGGGCCAGGCGAGATCTTCCTGGGCGCTGCTCACCCTTCCGTTGCGACAGGGCGGACTGGGGGCCCCAGACATGGCATTATACGCACTGTGCGCGCAGGCGCAATTTCTACACTTCTGGGTTTTCCCCACTCCCTACCAACCGCATATTGCAGTGGAGACGGCAGTTGCAGCTCCTTTACCCCTAAGTGTGGCATTCTACGGCAAGTCGTCCCGCCCCTCCGGGGATGTGGACACGGTGGCCTTGCTTCGCTGGACATGGCGGGAACTGGGGAGGCGGGCGCGTCTCCCTCTCCTGTATGCGCCGGCTGCTCCCCTGAGGTGCAACCCTTTACTTCCCTGCCTGCATGATAGAGGGGGGGCCGTAGTGATTAGAGGGAAAACCCTGCGCACCTTCGCTGACATATACCCAGGGGGTACCTTCGGGGTTCCCGCGGAGGGTGGGACTGACTCGCAGGGGACCTTTACTGATCTTTTTACCCTGCACCAGCTTAGAGAATCCTGTAAAACGCTATGGCCTCAATTCCCGGAAGAGCCCCCACAACTCCAGGCATTACAAAATTTACTCTCGAAAGCTTCTCCTAAAAAACTGGTGTCCCGGTTATATAACTGTATGCAAGAGCAAGCCCCTGTCGTTGTACCTTCCTCGCTAAATGCGTGGAACGCGGATCTGGAGACCCCTTTGTCTGAAGAGCAGTGGGCCTTCTGTTGTGGGCAATTGAAGGAATTATCACCTAATTATAGGCTGCGCCTGGTGCATTTTAAGTTCTTGCACAGGTACTATCGCACACCGAGATCATTGCATCGTATGGGCCTTAGGGAGGATGACAACTGCTGGAAGTGTGGGGCCGAGCAGGCTACTTTCATGCATGTGGCATGGAGCTGCCCGCGCCTGGAGGAATACTGGGTGAATATCTTCACGGCCATCAATCAAATCCTCCATAGAACTGACATGCCGACGCCACATCTGGGGCTGCTGGGATATGTCCAAAATACCCTACCAAAGATTAGGAAACTACATGCGCTATTGCTCCTATATGCTAAGAGGCAGGTGGCGGTGCGCTGGGGCCGTAAATCCGTGCCTAAATTTACGGAGTGGGTGAAAGATGTTACGTATGGGAATGCACAACTGGAATGTTACTGGGAGTCGATGCCAACCGCTTCCCGTCCCAGGGACATCTGGGAGCCCTTTCTGCAGTGGACCCGGGAGGGGGCGGGCTCCCCTGGCTCTCCACGATCCCGGTCTGGGGTGGTTTCTGATGACATGGGTTGAGGAGGCTGGGGGCGGTGAGAGGTTAGCCTCTGATATTGTGCTCTAGCCTATTTTACAACCGTCGGCAGTCGCCTGAGCGCGTATGAGTGGAGTCGGGGCATTGTGGGGGGTGGGGTGATTCGCCTTGCCTGGCTGGTCCCTGTGCCGGTAGGGGGTATGGCTGGGTCCATGTCTGTCGCGTTATGTTGGGGCCCGATACACACACAAGATCGTCACTGCTGTGTGCCACTTAATATTGGTTGCTCCCTTTGCAGGTTTCGCTCCTCAATTGCCAAAAGTGAACTGTTTGTGTACTGATGCTTTCCATCTGTACCAGTGTTTGTGTTGGTTATGGTTATGTAAAAGTGTATTTGGGTGTAATATGAAAACTGAGCATTGCATTCACGCTGATTTACAGTAATTGATTTGTTCTGACATAGCCTGCTGTTGCGGGAGCTCGGTGCATTTATAACTGTAATGTCATTGACTTGCTGACCTGAATAAACAAATATAAAAAAAAAAAAGCTGACTTGTTTTGGGCTTAGGGTAAAGAGGACCTCGTGCTGAGGCAGAGCCAGGCATCTGGCTTAAGCCTTCCATGAGTTTTCAACGGCTCGCTTGCCTCTACTCCACACGGCCCTTAGGTTCTGGGTGACATAGACAACTCAAGCCTAACTCTCATTGTCTATAACATCACTCAGAGCCACTCAGTTGAAATCATGATAGCTACCCATCTATAATTCTATATATAATGCATAGGAGCCTGCAATCCTTGAGTAAAAAAACATCTCTAATTTTCTTATTAAATGTAACTTGAGATGTCTCTAGGCACCTGTATTAATGAAATGATGCACCTGCATGAGTATAATATGTTATTACAGTTGAGTTCTGTTGTCAACAATGCCTGCTGCAGAGCCAGCAGCCAGAGTAAAATTCAAGCCAGGAAGCATAAATATACCACAGTTAAAGCAAGGAATACAGGAACTGGCTTTTCCCCCTTCTGACATCTTTGCCTTAAAAGAAACAAATGACCTGCAGAAAGGAGATATTTACTGCAACATATTTTTTTTCTAGGCTATAAGTCTTTAGAGATAGGATAGAATCCCTGCATGTTTCTACTTATTCTGAGGTATACAAATATTTTCGAATCTGACTTACCTTAAACCGATTCTAGTATCTTCTACAAAAACACAAACAGCTTTATCACTACAGATTCAGATTGTATTCGTGTTCTCTGCAATGGACATGAAAAAGCAAGACACCAAGGATTTAAGAGGTTTGAGGGAAGGGTGAGGGTGGTACCATGTTTCAGAAGGAAAATAATTATTTTTGCCTTATATTAAATGATACTGCAAGTCACCTCAGAGTTCAATGGCCTTAAAAAGTAACCCTGAAAAACACACACTCCTCTTGAACTCCTCTTTGACTTGCAATATCCTAATACTGAAGGGGGTAATTTATCTTTCTCTCCATATATAACACGTTATCGGCGAGTGAAGGCAAACGAAGACACTGCTTGATAGAGCGTGAATATATATACTTAGGAAACTTATTGTAATCCTAGAATTCATGCTGGTACAGAAGACAGACCTGCTGTAAACTGGTATAGTGCTTAGAAGTAAATCTGCAATTAAATTTTGCTAGTTGTTCCTGCCATGTATCTTTAATAACTATTTTTTATGCATTCCTTTTAGGATCGTTTCCATATTCAACTATCAGATGATAAGCAGGGAAGGCGGTATCTTGAGCTAATCTATGCAGGCGCCCTGCTGAAGGATGAGTGGGTCCTGGCTGACGTAGGAATCACACTGTGTTCAACCATTAAATGTGTTGTCAAGGTATGTAATAAAAGGATTGTATTTGCTAATGTCTCACCCATCACTTGCTCCATTTCTAAATGAGGAAAGTGAAAATACACCTATAATGATACAACAGTTGTAATACATTTTAGAGACAATGGCTCTGATTTAGATGTTGGCGGATAGTGAATCATTGCCATGGCAGAGTACTTTACTTCCGCCATGGCAAGGGTACTCCTGCCACCATATTTAGAGATCTCTGCTGGCCCAGGGAGCATCTCTTACATGTACAGGAACCACCATCATGGCAGTAACTGTAATTGCAATTAAAGAGAGCCTTTCTGCTCTGTCACAGATCATGTGACAAAAGACTTTGTCTTCAGTCTTACATCTAGAACAGTCTTAAACACATGTGGTCTGAATGAAGCAAATTAATCTGCTTAATCCTGTCATTTCGAGACACTGGTGCAACTTGTAGCAGTCTATTTTTTTTACAAAACATCTCTTTATAAAAGATTGTGTCGCATTGGGCAATGCATTTAGAAATCTACGGTATGTCGCACCAGAGGTGCTCCCATTGTTTCGGAGATAAGTCTTCCACAATGTCTACGTGCCATTGTGATTGGTAGGGATGTCACAGGATAGGGGTAGAATGTTGGAGGACCTGGTATGCATGTGAGAATAGCCTGTGGGTTTTGTCAAATGACCGAACAAGGGTGTCAAAAGCAGTCAGTTGGCAGGTGAGCCCTGCACAGTGGGTGGGGAGAGAGCCCAGTGGTGCAACTGATGATATTGCAGTCTGGTTGGCTCAGGGAGATGGAACTTCTGTCTAAAATGGTCAAATGACTTTAGGGAGTCACCCTCAAATAGATTCAGTGGCTATCTGAGTGGGGCTGCAGAGTGGGGGTATAGTCTGGGTTATGCACCAAGAGAGTGTTGGGCGAAGGAAAAGTAGTAAGGCCTTACTTCACCACAACTTTGTACCATATTTCCAGAACCATTTTAGTAGGAATAGCAATGTTTGCCCTTCGTGGCCTTGCTTTTGAGGAGTCACGCTAGGTTCCAGAGGGAGTGACATGCCACTGCTCGGTCCATATCTAACCAATGCTTATGGCTTTCACGTACAACCCACTCTGAGACGAAGCGGGGGTGTGCGGCCCTGCAATATTCAAGGAGGTTAGGGCACCCCAGCCCTCCCCTATACCAGGACAGCATACGCACTGTATTGGAAAAGCGAGGACATTTTCCCCGCCCCAAATAAAGGAGTGACTGTCTCTTGGAGGCGCAGGATCTTGTCTTGGGGGATGGGTGCAGGTAAACATAGGAAGAGGTAAAGTATTTTCGGCAGGTGGGACATCTTTGCCATGCTTATATGGCCCAGCCACAAACCTGGATGGGTTTCCATCGGCGGAGGTCCTCTAAGACGGATTTCCGGTACTCTGGCCAGTTGGCCATCGTCCATGTAGCCAAGGTTGGAGTAAGCCAGAGGCCCAGGTGAACAGATCTAGAGGCCCATTGGAAGAGTGTAAAGGATTGGACCACCGAAAGGTCCAAATTGGGGATAGTTAAGTTCAAGGCTTGGGACAAACCTGGATGGGTTTCCATCGGCGGAGGTCCTCTAAAACGGATTTCCGGTATTCAGGCCAGCTGGCCATCGTCCATGTAGCCAAGGTTGGAGTAAGCCAGAGGCCCAGGTGAATAGATCTAGAGGCCCATTGGAAGGGTGTAAAGTATTGGACCACCGAAAGGTTCGAATTGGGGATAGTTGAGTTCAAGGCTTGGGACTTGGACAGGTTAATCTTGAAGCCTGAGACTTCCTGAAGAGCCTGAAGCGTACGCACCGGTGCCGGGAGAGACTTCTCTGGCTGGGCGAGAGTCAGAAGAAGGTCATCAGCAAATAAGGCGATCTTATGGATGCGCCCCCCAAAGGGTATCCCAACTATATCTTCCATTTGCTGAATGATGGCTGCCAAGGGTTCCACTGCTAGGGCAAATAGATTGGGCGAGAGGAGGCATCCCTGTCTGGTGCCCCTCAATAGATGGATGGTTTTGTGAGAGGCCTCCATTGACCCGAATTCTCGCAGTTGGGATGTGCAGGGGGCCATAATCCTGTCAATCATTGCAGGATCTATTCCTATTCTCTGTAACATGGCCTTTAAGAAGGACCAGCTAACTCTGTCAAAAGCCTTCTCCACATAAAGCAAGAGAAGGCACGCCCAAGAAGCGCAGTGAAGAGATTTCTCCACTAAGTGGGCCAAACGGCAGATATTGTTCGCCCCTGTCTGTTGTGGATAAAGACAACTTTGTCAAGGTCTATAAGACTTGGGAGGTAGAGCTCGGGCCTGTTCGCAAAGATTTTAGTATACAGTTTTGCGTCTGTGTTTAGAAGCGATATACAGCGGTAAGAGCCACAGAGCAAGAGGTCCTTGCCCGACTTCAGGATCAGTGAGATCTCCGCCTCAGACATGGTGGAGGTGAGCCCCGAAGTGACTGTGAAGGTGTTAAATAACCCCAGCAGGTGTTCTTGCAATTGCGGGAGAAAATTAAGATAAAAGGCTACAGGCAGGCCATCAGGCCCTGGAATTTTTTTCCCAAGGGAAGACTCTCCAGGGCACGCTGAAGATCTTCTAAAAAAAATGGGGACTTCAAGCAGCTCTGTGTGAGAAGCATCAAGCGACTCCCATTGACAGCTTGCAAGATAATTGGCAAAGGCATTAAAAGGAGCTTTGTCGCTAGCATAGAAGGCCAGGTAAAAGTCCTGAGTACTTGCTGTTTAGCTGTTTCAGAAGTAGCCCGGACACCTGGTGCAATCAAAATCCCTGAGATGTGTCCGCGAGCTTGTTGCTGCTGAAGTTTTTACACCAAGAGGGACCACACCTTGTGCCTTCCTCGTAGTACTTTTGTTTGAGAGCAAGGAGAGGTTGTTCAACCTTGTTAGTGTACTGTGCCCACAGTTGACCCCGCAAGAGGGCCAGCTGACGTTTATTGCTGTGGAACGCGTGGCATGATCCAGGTGTTCCAAGTCCGTGATCTCCGTGACAGGCCCGTCTCAATCAACCTGGCCTCTCCTACCTGGGATATTGAGATAGTAGTGATTGTGCCCATAAGAGTAGCTTTAAACCCATCCCAGAGGGTGGGTGTAGGTCTCAAAATAGTTTATGATATAGTGCGGATTACCTCAATATCTACAGGGCCACGTAGAAGTTGCGGGGAAAATCGCCATCGCGGGAAGGGACCAGTCAAGTCCTCCATTCTAGTCCACGTCAATTCTATGTGTGTATGAACAGAGATCGAAATATCAGAGATGAGGGAGGTGTCGAGGTCTCAGAGTAATGAGTGAGTAGTCAATACGTGAATGTGACTGATGGACATGGGAAAAGAACGAAAAATCCGCAGTGGCATGGTGACGGTATTTCCATGCATCTACCAGGCCCAGATCTGCTATGTCACGTTTAAGGGCTACCGACATGGCACTAGTTCCCTGGAAGGAGGCAGCACTGCAATCTAGAGAGGAGTCCCAGACCAAATTAAAGTCCCATCCCACCACTTTATCTCCACCCTCCCAGAACAGGCTCTCTTTAAGCAAGGTCCTAAGGAAAGCATCTTGTGCTTGATTTGGGCCATAAGCATTCAGAAGAGTGAGGTGGCGCAGACCATGTTGTACAGTAAGCTGCAAGAAGCAGCTCTCGCCATCCCGGACCACTCCCAGAATCTTAGAGCAGAAAGAGGCCTTGCAGAAAATTGCAACCCCTGCTGTCTTGGTGGCCGCGGAGGCCCAGTGATGGATGGGATGTGCCATGCACGAGAGTCCTGCATGAGGAGGTGTGTTTCTTGTAAGAAAATTACGTCAGCATTCTGTTGAAGGAAATACCGCCACACCTTTTTCCTTTTGTTCGGCAAATTGAGTCCTCTCACAGTGTAGCTGTATTTTTTTCATCCATTCATCATCAGCAAATTCACTTCCCACATCCATGGACAATGAATCTCAATTGCTATCCAACCTGACCATCCACATCTGCAGCATTACCCTGTACTTGTCAGAAAGCACTGACCTTGTACTCTGGATGTGTAACGCCCTGAACGTCTCAGGATCGTTTAACAGACACGATAATGAGAACGCAACCACTTGTGAAGGTTTAGTTATTTTAATGAAGGCAAAAATAATACAAGGAATAAACAAAGGTTATAGTCACTGGAATCCTCCAGGCTAAGTACGTTACCAGCCCACAGCACGGATGGTCCTAACCGTCCTCTGCATATACGCCGATCCCGGCGTATGCCAACAGAGGGCAGAAATGAAATGGCCGACAATGCCAATCGGTAGGCTGTGAGGGGCACGAAGAGTGTTGGGGAGAATCGAGGAGTCAGGGAAACACCCAGCCGGGGTCTCTACCTGAAGGGAGCAGCCGCTCAACCTCTTCCTCAGACTGCACCGGGACGCGGAGTCACCTCCTGGTGATGCGTCACCGATACCCCAATCACAAGCAAAGAAGACTGAACCGAGAGCAGCCGCTCGATCGATCCCGTGGACTTCCGAGTCTGTAACGCGGCAAACACCTCCTGGTGTGCGTTACAGCTGGCAGTCCCTGTATCTCTGGTCGGGCTGGGAGTTACGACTCCAACCAGCAAAAGCGCCACTGCGCTTTGACTCAGCCGAGTCAAAAAGCGAAGCTCAATGGTTATCCGGTAGAGCTTCCGGGTCCTTCACAGGTGACGATGGGGCAAGACACGGCCCAGGGAGTAACGACTCGACCTACCTCCGTTCTTGCCTTACTGGAGCACCACTCCGGAACACTGCTCTTCACTAAGCAGGTACGTCGGTGTAAACACAATATCCGACAGCGTTGTACCTCCCGGTTCCTCCCTTTATAGGGCGTGTTTTCCTTGAGTTATGTAACAGCTCTCCTGTTTACATAAGGGCGTGTTTTCCTTGAGTTATGTAACAGCTCTCCTGTTTACATAAGGGCGTGTTTTCCTTGAGTTATGTAACAGCTCTCCTGTTTACATAAGGGCGTGTTTTCCTTGAGTTATGTAACAGCTCTCCTGTTTACATAACCTCTCAACCGCTAAGCATCCTGGGAGATGTAGTCCGTTTTCGCTGGTTACCGTTTTCCTCCCCTCGCATGACAGGAAGTCTTGACAGGATGTTACCGAAGTGATGTACTGCTCCATCCCTCACTGCAACACTAGTAGCATAACACAATAAAGTATATTGGACAAAAGTAGAAATGAGGAAAGTGGAATGGCATATGAGAGGATACTGAAATACTAAATATTGCCACTCTAACACGTTACTTTGCTGGGCACTGGTGTGTTTGTTTCTGGATTTGGCCCTATGATTAAGAACAATTGTAGACCATCCTGGTCACGTACTCTCAGTGTGCCCCTCATGTTGCTAACGCTGACTCCCCTGCCCCCAATGCAGGCCACTGCAGTTCCAGTTATTTTTGGGTTGGATCTACAAAATGTATTGTGGAGCAGAGAGGAGACATTTTTTGTTTGGCTAACCCGCTTTGCTGAGATTCAGCAGGTCAGCTAGAGATCTACTAGAAAGCGAAACGTGAAAAAGTAGATACTTCTGAAAAGAAAGGCCAGGGGCCCCGTCTCTTGCTCATGTTTGAATCAAGAAGACAGGACCCGTGCCCATCGAACATATCCTAAGCCCAATTCAGGAGGAAGAGTAGCAGCAACAGCCTTTAAAGTCAATTTACATTCACTACAAAAACAACTGGGTCCCTCCAGTCACCATGGATTCTGAGACACTGCCCATTTTATGGGGTGCCTCAGCACCATACTCAACTCAGAACAAAGAGAGAGGCACTTGGATTTGGTTGAGTTCCATTTGAAATGTAGTTCAGCATCAGAGTGGCTAGTTGGGCTAGCACCAACTGTGAGAAGATTGAGGTATAAAATGGCCACTTGGACTAGAACATCAGTACATGGATGAGGACTATTCCTGTCGTTGCTCTCCTCTGGTAAAAGGGGTCTGCTGTACAACTGGGGAAGAAGCTTGCTCTTGCTCCAACCTCAAGAAAAGAGGATAGACTGTCACAAGGTCAGAAAGCAGACTGAAAGCAGAACTGCAAGGACTTGCTGCTACACATTTATTGTGAACCTGCCTCCTGGAATCCACACAAAAACAGAATTGCTGCTGCCAGCACTATGAAGATTGTTTACTGCTGTTCTTTCAGCACCTGCCTGTGAGAATACACTCTTTATGTGGGGGCTAAAACAATCATAGTAAAAGCCATTATCATTCTGAAGTCAACCACTCCTCTCATTTCGAAATTAAAATGTGTGTGAGGTTTTTGTCCCAAAAGCTTTGAGTCTTCAGTCCATGTATTTGTGCTGGCCACCCGAAGCTACACGCAACCGGACAGCAGCCCCCCACAATCTGCATCTCCTTGTTGGGTGCCTGTAGATAACCTTCAAGACCAAGCCCTGCATCTGTCACTCACATTGCTTACGTACTCCCTGGTCCCACTGATGCCCTATCGGGAATTTCATTACAAGACCGGAGGTTACATTATGCATTAATCCTTTTAATGCGTCACAGGCAGCCGCACTACATCATAAACAAGAAAGTTCTAGAATGTAGAGAGTAGGGTACAAGTGGCATGAGGCACAAACAGACTGCCTCTTTTAAATGCGGCTCAGGCAGATAAGTAACATTTTTTCTTCTCTCCATATTTATTGTCTTTAAGATTGTTTTTCTTAATGTTTTCCTTTAAGAAGGAGAAAGCGTGATAACAATGTCTTGCTCTTAACATTCTGCTGCTCTCCTCTCACTTACACTGTTTTATGCCTTGCCTATTACGACTTTAAGTTTAAACGCGGTACTCACGTACTCTCGGGTGTCCGTCTATGGGGCTTCCCCCCCCCTTTTTTCACCCTTTCTATCGACTTCCTATGTAGGTTGTCGATTTTCTAACCCCACTCACGCGCGAATTTTGTTTTGGATTTCAATAACTTGTGCTTCCTTTTACATCTACATTCAGACTAACATTAATTCCCCGTTACCTCTTAGTTGACTTCGTATTTCCTTTTGATATCTTACTTCGTTTTCCCCTTTTGGGATCTGTTCGTCGCGCTCGCCTAGCCTGTGCGAGCACGTTACGAGCATCAGAGGAATGCACCCTAGCAACGGTGCACGTTCGCATGGCACCCCCCAGGGCTTCTTCCTCTAAGCTGACGCTTCCCCGGCGGCAGCTGAGCTCGAGGGAGTGCGTCAGTTACTCCACTCGGATCAGCTGTTGCCGGAGATCGCGTCTAACGGAATCCTTCCTATTTTATTCAATTTTGCCAGTTCCTTTGCCCCAATCAAGCCCTAATCTCTATATTTTGCCATCTTTATTTCCAAAATAATAAATTAAAATAAGGAGCTAGAATATTGAGGGGCTAGAATTTTGATTATTATTGCCATCCTTATTCCATAAAATAAAAAAAAAATAAAAAAAAAGGAGATAGAAACCTTATCTATAGTGATTAATTTATTTATATTTATTTATCCAATTTCCTACAATAATGTCAGACCTTGACTCTGACGATGCCACAGCTAGCTCCCCCCTCCATAATAATGACAACTTTAAAGAATTCTTGCAGAAAGAGATGCGTTCCTGCATGCTTTCCACACTAAAAGAGGTGATGTCTACAAAAAGACCTTTTCCCTCTGATCTAGATGGTCGTTCCATCGACATTGTAACCGAGGGTAAAAAAAGTAAAAAAACAAAAAACTGCGAACATTCCTTATCTATGGGAGGTCGTGGCACCTCAGTTGACATGGGAGGTCCTAGCACCTCATTTACGTTGGGAGGCCCTCGCGCCTCGAATGAGATGGCTGCCCCTCGTGGCACGAATCTGATGGGTGTCCCTAGCGGCACAACTATGACTAATACCCTCCGCGGTTCAAGCCGCTATGGTTCTAAGAATGTCGCAGACTCAGACTCTGATTCAGAGGAAGAACATTTTGATAATCCCTTTGATGAATTCGTCTTAGATCTAGATGACCCGAACCAAGACATAGACTTTAATTTACCTGGTGAAGGAGAATCCCCCTCCTCTTCTGACAATATTATACTGAACCCTCTAGGGGAAGAAATGTTCTCTCCCCTAACTCTTTCCCACCCTAACAGTTCTAAGTGGTCCCCTCAGGAACACGTTTCAAAATTTATTAAGAGATGGTTAAGGAACTCACTTGAAAGGGAGACAAGGAATACACTCAGATCGGAGTGTCCGAGACCTACTATTCACGAAAAGGTCTCCCAAACCCCCAACCTTGATCCTGACTTGATTAAATTCCTATTTAAGTTAGGCAAAGATCCCAGAAGAGGTTTGGAGAGAGCTCTTAAGGGCTGCCAGGACCGCCTTCTTGATGTCCTAGGCCCCCTCACCAGAATCCTTGACCTGGCTGAGGAGTCTCGCATTTCCAGAACGCCTCTTGACATAAATCTCATCCGCGGATGGAGTCAAAGAGCTATTGTCTTCCTCGGAAATGCCAATTCCAGTTTAAACACCGAAAGGAGGAGGACTATCCTTTCTAAGATCAATCCAAAACTTAGTGACTTGGCTGAAAAAGAACCTTCAGAGAATCCTAAGGGTCTTCTCTTTGGTGAGGACGTCATCAAGTCAATTTTAAAATACGTTGCCACCTTTACCGCCCTTGATAGGGCTCAATCGAATATGAAGCGTGTTTTTAGCACAAGCCTTTTTGGACATGCTGGAAGAAGGGGCCGTTCTTCCGGCCGCAGTAACCAGCGGCCCTTCTCGTCCTACAGAGGTTCCGGTAGAGGCTTTTACCCCTCAAATCAGCAATTCTTCCCTCATCGAGCAAGAGGACCACGCAACAGAGGCTTCAGGTCCCGAGGAAATCCAAACTCCTCCAACCTTCCAAGTAAGTCTTCCTCTCCCTCTTCCTCTTTCCTCTTCTTCCCAAGTTGGGGGCAGATTGAAACTCTTCTACCATGTTTGGGCGTCGCTAACTTAAGACCCCTGGGTTATCGAAACTGTCCAGGGTTTCAAAATAGATTTTATAGAGACTCCCTTCCAATCTCATCCCCTAAAACCCCTAACTCTTTCGCTCGATCACGAAAAAATTGTCGAAGAAGAAATATCTTCAATGCTCACGAAGGGAGCTATTGTACAGGTACCCTGGTCCTTAAAAACCTTAATCAGCACCCTTTTCTTAGTTCAAAAGAAAGACAAAGGTTGGAGACCAGTAATAAACCTTCGAGAGGTGAACAAATACTTAATTTACAGACATTTCAAAATGGAGGGTATTCACCTCCTAAGGGATCTTCTTCTAGAAGGAGATTGGCTAGTGAAATTAGATCTCAAGAATGCTTACTTTACCATTCCTATGGCTCGGGAACATCAGTGTTTTCTCCAATTTAGCTGGAAAGATCTTCTCTATCAATTCCAAGCTCTCCCCTTCGGACTTTCCTCTGCCCCCTGGTGCTTTACCAAAATTATGAGGACTATCGTTTCTATCCTCAGAGAGAGAGGTATTCGTCTTATTATTTATCTAGATGACATCCTCATAATGTCCCAATCCTTTTTCCAAATTCAGAGAGACCTAAATGTCTCCATACACCTCATTGAGAGTCTCGGTTTTATTTTAAACAGAGAGAAATCTATCCTCTCTCCCTCCAAATCTCTAGAATTTCTCAGATTCACAGTAGATACCTCCAGTTGTCTCCTCCTTCTCCCTACCAAGAAAATCGCCCAAATCAGGAAGGAAATCAGGTATGTCCTAAAGAAAGATTCTTTATCCCTGAGGGAGTTAGCCCGCCTTATAGGCCTCCTCTCCTCCAGCATTCAAGCTATCTTCCTGGGTCCTCTGAACTACCGTGCTCTTCAGAGATTAAAAAGGAAAGCTCTCAATTCTGGTCTCTGGTACGAGGACTTTGTGACCTTGGACGAAGAAGGCAGATCAGAACTTTCATGGTGGCTAGAGAACCTCGACGCCTGGAACGGGAGGGCGATTTTTGGCTCTACCCCGGAATTCATCCTGGAATCAGACGCCAGCCTCCACGGTTGGGGCGCTCGTCTCCTCGACCAAGACACTGGTGGCGCATGGTCGCTTGCGGAGTCCTCCCACCACATAAAGTTCCTGGAACTTACAGCCGGTTTATACGCCCTAATGAGCTTCAAACACTCTCTTCAGGGCAGGTCCGTTCTTCTCAAAATGGACAACGTCTCCGCAGTATCTTATATCAATCGCCTCGGCGGTACGAAATCAGCAGACTTGTCGGCTTTAGCCAGAAAACTCTGGATGTTCTGCTTAGAACACAACATTTCTCTGAAGGCAGAATATCTCCCTGGGAAGTCAAATCTCTCGGCAGACTGGAACTCAAGATTCCTCTCAGACAGGACCGACTGGAAACTCAATGCGAACATCTTCAATACTCTCTCTCTTTTTTGGGGTCCACTAGATGTGGATTTGTTCGGCAGCAGACTGTCGTTCCAACTCCCAAAATATTTCAGCTGGATGCCAGACCCGGGTGCTCTGGCAGTGAACGCCTTTCTTCAATCCTGGCCGAACCTTCAGGGTTACGCATTTCCTCCCTTTGCCATGATTCAAAGAGTCCTTCAGAAGGTGAGATCAGACCAGTGTTTCCTGATTCTGATAACTCCATTCTGGCCGTCTCAGGCTTGGTTCCCAACCACCCTCGAGCTTTCTTGCGACGTTCCCTTCCTCATTCCTGCGGAAATGGGTCTGCTCACCAACGCGGACGGAGAAGATCACCACCTAATCTCTTCAGGGAATTTGAACCTTCTTGCTTGGAAAGTGTCAGGCAATCCAACGAACTGTCTGGCCTTCCGACGTCAGCTTTTTCTCTCCTCGGTGAATCTTGGGCTCCCAGAACACACTACAGATACAATAATATCTGGAAAAAATGGGTTTGTTGGTGCATGGAAAGGAACTTGGATCCCTTGGAGGCTCCTATCGTCAATATAGTTAATTTCCTTGTCGAACAATTCGATAGAGGTTTAGCTTATAGGTCCATTAACTGCTACAGATCAGCTATCTCTGCTGGACATTCCCTTGTCAACGGTAAGACGGTAGGTAAGAACAATATTGTTTGTAGAGTTATGAAAAGTATTAGACTTAAAAGACCTCCCAGACCTAAGTACCAATACATGTGGGACGTGAAAGCTATCCTAGACCTTTTCTCCTCTTGGCCAGATAACGCCTACCTAAACAGGAAATTTCTCTCGCTTAAGCTCGCCACCCTTCTTTGTTTAATCTCCTGTCGTAGAGTTTCAGATGTGAGATGCCTTGATATTTCTTATAGATCCTACGATATGTTTGGAGTTAAATTTGATTTGTTCAGAAGGACCAAAACTATGTCTGACTCGATTTATTATCCTCGTTTCGACCTTTGTAAGAAATTGTGCATCATAGACTGCATGAGAGAATATGACTTGAGAATGAAAGACCGTCGTCCTTTAGATGCCAAGCAACTCCTTTTATCTTTTGTTAAACCCTTTAGACCAATCTCTTCCTCCTCCATAGCTAGATGGGTCAAGTCTGTTATGAATCTGGCCGGTATTGATCTCTCTAAATTCCAAGCTCATTCTCTCAGAGGCGCTATGGCAAGCAAATCCTTCTGGTCTGGTGGCAAATTGGATGATATTCTTAAAGCTGCTGATTGGTCTAATGCTACAACCTTTGCTCATCATTACTGTAAACCTGTGGAACATATGTCTGATGTGGTACTTCGTGGCTACCAACATGCATAATGTAGCCTCCGGTCTTGTAATGAAATTGCGATTCTCCTATTAACATGACCAGAGAATCTGGATTTCATTAAAGACACGGAGGCTATCATTATCCCGCCCTTGGCCACACCCTTGGTGGTTTCGTTTACATTTTGTATGTTTATAATCTGCATTTTGATATGTTGATATTGATGCAGATTGGGGTGTACAAAATCTCCCTACTTCCACGGATAGAGTAATTTCACAGTTACACGCACATACACTCACCATACACTAGGGCCCATTTCACTAACATACACTCAAATACTCTACCAGCATTGATCCTGTGGAAAGAAAACTCCTAAACTCCTAAACCCCACATCTACACCGAGGTCGATAAGACCTAGCTATTGTAATTGTCATAATCTAAACAATCTATACATCAATAATCAAATAGAGTACTCAATAATTGACAAGAAATAATCACCAACACCGTATTAAAATTATGATTCTTTATCTAAAATTAGTCAAAAGAAATTAATCAGAATAAATCATTTTCTCATAATTATCTATTCTAGCTAAATGTCAGAATGGGTCATCAGGACAAGCCTCTCAGTAGAAATCTCCCAAGTCACCGTCCTCACAGCATCGATCCTCACCAACGCAGGTTTGGGAAGAAAATGGCAAAGTGGCAAAACGCAATGGAATGAAACCCTCTCTAGTCTAGTATATTTATAATAATTCAGACAAAGGAAAGAAACATTTAACATAACTTCATCTGCCGAACCGCTGAGCAGAGCGAGAAGGAAAGGATGTAGCATCGCTACATTTTGAAAAATCTCCGCTCAGAAAAAGTCACAAAAATAAAAAGACAGAACAGGAACTAAATCTTAAAATGTTTCTTCTCAACTTCCACACATTTCCTCTGGTGAGCTCAGAGTTTAGAGTCTTTCTTTAAAGCTCCTTTGTTTTCCAAGGCTGCCAAGGCTGCTGTCCCAATGCATCTGGAAACATGCCCAGATCTGCTGCTGTCCTCACGGAAAGTTTTAACCAGGCAAGGACTGTGGACAGATGACTCGCGTCCATATTCAGCAAGGCCTTTTCCATCACAAATTCTCACTCGAAACCAGGCTTCAAAAGTCAGCCATCTTTTAGTAGGCCACAATAGGCCACAATAGACCATCTTAATTAAAAGAGACAAAACAACGTTACCACGGCATAGTGATTAAACAGTGTTAACCCCACTAATACCCTTATGTGTAAGTAATTATCTAGCTTTAGCAACACAAAAAAACATTAATTCAAAAGCGTTTCGTGCTTAAAAATAAACAGCACTCAGCAACGTTTATTTAATAAAACATGCACATTGTCAATAGCAACATGTAAGCGTTCCCTCGTGTCGGTTTTCTCTTGTTAATACATACATATTGATTAATAAAAAAAACATTTACACAAAACAAATAATTAATGATTAAAATTAGTAATTTTATTTTTACCACGTTTAGACAACTGAAGCTTCAAAACCCAATGAATTTTCAACAGAAAACTCTGCTCCAGCAATATCAGTTGATGTTTTGCGAATATGTTTGTTTCTATTTTGTACCTTTACTTTTTCTTCTCTTTTTCAGATAATTATGGATAATCTCCTTCCTCCAGCCTTCTTCGCTTCGGACCTTTTGTTGCCTTCCTCTTCTAGTTCATCCTGGATCTCATTTCTGGACTTTATCTACTCGTTTGCATTTAAAAGAGGCAGTCTGTTTGTGCCTCATGCCACTTGTACCCTACTCTCTACATTCTAAAACTTTCTTGTTTTTGATGTAGTGCGGCTGCCTGTGACGCATTAAAAGGATTAATGCATAATGATAGCCTCCGTGTCTTTAATGAAATCCAGATTCTCTGGTCATGTTAATAGGAGAATCGCAATTTCATTTGCATGCACCTGACATCTTCCATTATCCAGGTTGCATCCATACATGAAATTGGCGTAAGCTGTGGGGGGGGGGTCCAGACATATCAGACAGTACTTGTCACAGATCAATATCCTCTATCTCTGAGTCTTCCATGTCCTAATGAGCTGGCCTGACTGGGAGGTCTTCATCCGAATCACCTGCAATCAATTGAAAAAATCTCTGTAGCTCCTTACAACTTTTTCCCACAATTTACAAGCTTTTGAGACTGCACTCGCCCATGGCTTGAATATAACCACCCCCACGAAAAACTATTTTCTTTAGTTATCATTCTTGATATTTCCCCTGCAACCTGTAAATGGCGAACCGTCACTGTTGGTGATCACTTATATAGGCCCTACTGATTCACAATTCTCTTGGTTCTCCTCCTACCGTTCCACCAGTTCAACTCGGAAAAATTCAGTAAACTTCATATAACTAAGGGCCAGATGTATGAAGCCTTTTTGCATTTGCAAATGGCCTGATTAGCAGAATCTGGCCAATTGCGACAGTAAAAGGGCGTTTTATTATTTATGCAGCCCATCACATTACCGAATAGCAATTTCGGTTTGACACCAAATACTGATTTGGTATTTGGAAGGGGTGTGTTTAGGACCTCCCTGTCAAATTCCGAATCACATTGGTATGAATTAATGTTTGAAACGTCGACGCATCTCATATATGTCAGCACAGTGCCCATGATTATATTGCAACCCTTAAATGGACCCTGGGACATATGCGCTAAAATTGTAAAGACAAACAATTAATTTACTTTCCTTGCTTACTGCACCTTCATTCTTTGTCTTGTACATAGTGTTTTGTCCGTATCACTTATCACCACATGTCACCACATTTACTTGATTATTTTGTGTGCAATCAACTATGTATATTGTCACAGCCTTGAATATTTGATATAACCTTAAATATACGATTCAAACCTTACCCCGGTGTGTGCTATACTTTCCTTTCCCTAAACACTTTGAAACTGTTACAAGTAAATTGTCTCTTGAACTTTGAAAAGCAATTGAAATACCCGACAGAACCGTTTGTTTTGTTTAAATCTAATACCCAGGCTCTGAGGGACACTGGGTCACCCCATTATTATTGTTAAAATAATCGAGAAACCCTGAAGCATGAGATAGAATTAACAAGGCATTGACAATACCAGATAAAAGTAGAGTTCAACCATTACAGTTGTCTGTAGGTCAATGGAGCCCCTAACTCAGGAAGGCACAAGGTTCTTGACCATTAACACTATAATAGAGGGGCGTGTGGGCTGAGAATCTTAGTCCACTATTCATTGTTTCGAGAGTGAGGATGGAGGGTCTTCGCCAGAGTTGATAGTGCTAGTCACAGCTCTTAGTCCAGATTTTCTTGCAAGAACTCTTCTTAGGAAACAATGGACAGTGTTGCGCAGGAGAGATTTGTTGGAGCTAGGAGTTTCATCACTTTCTTAAACTGGTGGATGTTTGTGGCAAGTCAGATTTGTAGGGGGATGCCTTCCCACATGCTGGCAGCACACATGGAGTGGGCTTGTTTATGGATCTTATTTTCTTTGCAGTTCTGTATCTTTAGTCTTGGTCTATGCGTTGCATATGGAGCACTCACTTCTTGGCAAGGGTATCTTTGGTTGTCATGGCTTTCCATATACCATAATAGGTTTTGAAGAAAATATGTACATTTAGGGCTAGTCAGTGGAGCCTTATTCAGGTTGGAGTAATGTGGCCAAACTTCCTTTTCCAGTGTCAAGCTCGGCACAGAGGAGTAGTTCTCTTGGAGAGAGAAAGAGATGGCTTTGCTAATGCCAGTCGGTGGTGTTTTCACTCTGCCTATGCAAGAGCATCTGGATAGTAACCAAGAATTTGTTTTCAAGGAGCTATGTTTGTATTGTAGTAAGCAGCACAACTGGTGCCAGGTTTCTTGTTTAATCTAGCTGCAGCAGTACTTAAAGAAAAGTGGCTATCAATATGAATGGCAAGTGATTTGGCACATGCAGTGATAGGTGGTGAAAAGACCTCTAGGTGCATGACTGACAGCCCAGGTTTCATTGCTTTATCGTTATGTAGGAATGTCTTTGTCCTATAGTAAAAGATGCATTTCATGTCTACATTAAATGTGATGAGTGACAGCATTGAATCACGCAAACTCCAAGTGACAGATGGGAGCGGGGTAATAGGACAAACTGATGTCAAACTACCAGGACAGAGACTAACTAGCCTCAAAGTTTGCTTTCTATGTCCTGTACTTAAAGAAAATGGGATAGCTTGCCTTGTGGCCAGCACTGCCATAAGGTACAGAGTGGCCTAGCAAAGGGGAGAAAGCAGGCATTGCCACTGACCAGGATTTAGAAGGCATCATTGATCACTAAGATGGTGGTGGGTTTGAGGTCCTTTTAAAAACATTTTTTTTATTAACACCATCAATTAAATACATACCGATTAATAAATACATGAGTACATGAGGAAATACAGCCGGGAATAGCTCTACAGAGAGAGTTAACATTTCATCTTTCAGTTACACAATAAAATAGCAGCAGTTAATACCTTTCCAAATCCGAGGAATTGCAGGTTATTCACACTATTATCGCCTTGCCTCGCAGTTGTTTTTCCAATTGTAGATCGGGGCCCAGATACATTTTCCTACTCTTTGCGCCCTCCTACGCTTCCTTTCATAAATCTCCTTTTCAAGATTAAAAATAGATAAAAGCTGCGTGAAAGGTAGGGGGGTTGGGTCCATCCATGCAGAGGAAAGGCAAATTCTATCCACTGCCATGGCCAAGAAAACAACATTTTGGTGGGCCCTGGACGTTCCTTCATTAGTAACCCCTAATAACATTAACTCGCTACTTTAATCTTCAAGGAGTGCTCTATGAAAGTTTCTATATCCTTCTTCAGGGTGTCTGAAATCGGACAGGTGAAAAACATATGAACAATATCAGCTTCTGTACTACGGCATCATGAGCAAAGGACCCCTGCAGAGCCTCCCCATTGAGCGATCTTGACCGGCGTATAATAAAGTGAGAAGATTGTTTTGTAATGTTGCGCCTGCAACCCAGCCGACCGCAGATGGAGTAGCCAAGCTTAAGCGAGTCTAGAAACCTGACGCTATTCCTACCTAGTCTTTGTTTTCAATTTCTCGCAATGCTTATCTAGATAATCAGTCATCAGCTGAGTCAGCCCTCCATATATTTGGCTTATGGTACATCCCTCATGGTCCCAAATAGCCTCCATTATTGGGTCCTTGCTAAATGCTCTTACCCCCCTTTTCTTTTTGGCTAGTTAGCTCCGCACCTGCAAATATTTGAACAAATCTTTCCAATCAACCCTTAAAAACAATTGGATTTTTTCAAATGGCATTATTCCACTTGTATCTAACAGATCCCCCTCAGCACAAGTGATTCCGTTCTGTCAGAGTGCCTGGATACCCGTAGGGTCACAGCTGCGCTATACAAATACTAATACAATACAATACAATACAATCCCCAATCCTCCCCACTCCAAGCTCCTCCCAGCGCGACATTACTACATTATGAAACATCTCTGGGAATACTGGGTTCCTAAAAAGCGTAGCATAGCAATTCATCCTCCCTAGCCGTAATTTCTTTCTCACGGTCTTGTAGTAGCTAGGTTTGTTAAATTTCAGAAGCCAGTTATGAGTCTCCTTTCCAATTAACAACACATATATATCTGGGAAGCTGTTGCTACACCATCGGTCTGTGACCTTCCGCCCAGTAAACCCTGCATGAACTGAAGTGCAGCTGCCCAATAATACATTCTTAAGTCCGGGACAGCCCATCCCCATCTTTCCCTGGGAAGTGTCATGAATCTGAGAGCCCTCCTGGTCTTCCCATGTGCCCATATATATTTATCAACCATCGTTTCTATCCCCTTGAACAAGTGGCTTTCAATCTCAAGGGGTATTGTTCTAAAAAGATATAGAATCTTTGGAAGAAAGATCATTTTGAGAATATTGCACCGGCCCACAATTGTAAGATGCAAATTACTCATTCGAGATCTCTCTTCCCTTTCTGAATAACCGGGGTAAGATTTAACTCCACAAATTGTCCCAACTCTGATGTTATAACCACACCTAAATAGGTGGGTTTGAGGTCCATATTAACATGCTTTTGGTAAATTGATGTTCTCTATTTAGTACTTTGATATCTAGCCCTGGCTTTTCAAGCATTTTTCTGAAGGATGGGAGTGCAGGAAGGTGATGGGGCAAAAGTGATTCTCCAAACTCGTAATCTATTTAATGAGGTATTCCACAAATGAAAACACACTGAGGGGGGGACCAGGAGCAAGGGTTAAAAGGTAGGTCCTGTACCAACGCTCCTAAGTTAACTACTTAAACAAAAAGGTAACAGTTCCTAAGGGTGGCAGTACCAATAAGGTATCTTGCCTGAAGGGTGGAGAGGGAGCAAAAGAGAAGGTTCGTGGTGGTGTCTATGGTGTAGGCCAGATACTCCTGGGCGGTGTTCAAAGTGCCCTCACACACCCTTGCGGGTGCAAAGCATCATCATCGGGCGTTGCTCCTCGTGGGGGTGGCGCTGCAGTCCCTCACGGGCCCTTCAAGAGGGCTCTCTGTCGGAGATCTTTTGTTGGAGTAGCCGTAGTTGTGCGTGCGGGTGTGTGGGTATAGTGGGTGAGGTGGTGAAACTAAAAAGACCCTAAGGTACCCCAAACGGTTTATTAGTGAGTCCGTAGGGTCTGGATAAAATCTAACGGGGAGTGGTGCCAAATTAGCACTCCAATGAGTAGGGGGAAGGATAGATAATCCTACTGCTCTCAACCCGTGTGTGAATTGTTAGAGTGAGAGTGAGGACGTGAAGTGGGTGGTCAACATGTTTCGCGCTGCCCTTGGTCCCTAACGGATCCTTAGCGCTTCGTCAGGACCTAAAGTGAAGGATAGTTGAAAAATGGAGAAAGAGGGAGTATACTATAATCCCATCTTGAAGGGGAGCACGTATTATTCGTGTCCCTGACAGCGAACCTGAGGGGAGGGGGGGAGACAAAAGAGGCAAAAAATGAGAAGGTCAACGTTATATCCAAGGTAAGGTACAAGTCACTAGAGTGGAGTGCGGACAGGTTCGTCAGCATGCTCAAGTGAAGATGCCAGTGCACAGGGGTGGGACAAATGAACCCTATGAAAGTGATACATTTATAATATTGAGGATTGGGGTGAGTTCATCACCAGGGAGAGTTTTAATGTTAAATCAGTGTGGGAAAACAGGTGAGTAATGTGAGTGTTGAAGCACGTGAGAAAGCACGTCAGAATGTGTGTGAGGTGGGCGTGATGTAGAATGTGGATTACAATGTATAGGAGTGAATTGGATCAAGAATTGGAGTGTGGTGGGTGATCAAGGCAATGATTGGCCTCATTGCTCTTTTATAGTGAACCCTATATGTAAATTAAACATTACACCTTACCTGAGTTCACACCTTCGCAATAAGAGGAGTTGACAGGTGTGACAAGGGACAGAACAATTTCACAGCACTTATGGTGGTAGAAAGTAGAACATGAGGTCAAGTAAAGAGGAGGAGACTCAACTGTTGATTAAGAGGTCAAGCTGCACTCAAAGTTTTCACCAGTAGGAATTGGTAACTCAAGTTGTCATGAGACTGAACTCAACTGAAGGGAGGAGTAGATCAGATTTTCCAAAACAAAGCTGCCAAGTGGATCTGAAGAGGGCGCACAAACACGGAGTAACCCAAACTTGGTAGCAGTGTCAAACTCCCTACGCAATATTTTAGTGAACAACGCTGTGTCAAGCATCGTTCCTTCAACTTGTTACATTTTAATCACACTTTGTGAACCTCTGATGGTCTGAGAGATGTGGTCTGAAGTTTTCCTGGCCTATGTTGAGGTACTGGCTAGTTCAAGACATACCCTCTCTAAGGAAAAAGTCTCTTTTTAGATATTGTTTAGGATAGCGGTGTTGGACTAAAATAAACAAAAATGTCCCATCTATAGAAAACATGGGCGATTAAAAATATTCGAATAAGTCATTAACAGGGATGGTTAATCATAGGTAGAAAGTTAACACAGAAATGGGAAGCTTCAAATTGTACTCCATGAGATGAGGGGGGGGGGGGAGTCAATAGAGGACCATGACGAAGCCCTAAGATTTTTTGTTATTACAAGTAATTTTGTTCAGACGACTGAGAGGTGTAGCAAGACCATATACTCATGGAGACCAATAGTAGGAAAGTGAAAAAACAATTGAGAGTTAATACTGATTTAACCTTGAATTAATATTGAAAAAGGGATGTACCTATTGGAAAGACTTTTTTATAACCTTTTTACTAAGTATATAAATAATACAGCTTCATCCTTAATAACAGCCAATCAGGCAGTATTACATACATGTGTTTAAGCATGTTTACAAGGCACATTTTCAAAATACAAACATATAGCATCTAGGGGCTGACATCTTTTAACAGTGTACTTTTTACAGCAAGGCGCATGGAATACTATAACATCTAACGCATGAGGTCCCATATCAAGTAAGTGATTAAACGCAAGGGATCTTTAGGGCATGATCTGGAGGTTATACCTTCAGCATATATTTCCATCTGGTCTGTGCAATACGTCATATCTAGTACCCAATCCCCTAATTTTGGAGCTGTTTTGCTCACTTATAATATAGCCTCTTGTCTCTTAGCTAATAGCAGGGACATACTGACAAACCATCTAACTTTTTTTGCCACATATGCAGTGGCCCCTAACAGTCCCACCAGTGGAGCAGATTGAAGAGGGTCACCTGTCATAGTCTGCAGTGGTTTGAACACTACCTCCCACTATTCATGTACTCTAGGTCAGTACCATGCCAGTGGGAAGTCTGCATTTCTGCTCTGCGAGCGGTGCTTTATTCAGGTAGGGACTTGAAGCTCCGGCCACTCTCTGCCCATATTTTTAATTGGCTTGTGTCATTATCCACTGTAAACTGTGGCAGTTCATTGGTTAATAGGTTAGTAATCCTTCCTTGGTACTGCCTTGTCTCATTTTTTAACCTCCCATGACAAAACCCCCTGTTACATGTGTTGTTACTCAGTAGGCTTTAATTACAGCCTCTGAGCACTATTTTTTCAAATAGCTTTGTACTGCCTGCTGTTGCAGGCAGGACACGCTCTCTCCTAAAGCTTTTAAAAGAATGTTTATAGCACAAACGCATTTGCAAGAGTTTAAGCTATTGGCATGGCATTGTAAATGACAATCCCTTTTATTTATCTATTTTACAAACAACACATAAATAAAAGGCATTGTCATTTACAATGCCAATAGCTCAAACTATCATAAATGAAAAACCTATTGCATTGCAAATGCTTGTTACTGCTTCATCTTCTTCATGGCACATTAGTGTTTGGGTTAAAAATAGCCATGCAATCTGGTGTGTTATAATAATGGGTTAAGAATGCAAACTGAGCTAGCTTAGGTCTGAATTGCATATGGAATATGGATGTGTTAAGGTCCTTCTCCCACCCACTTGTAGCACCCTTAGGCAAGTAAGTCCTGCTAGCCAAGACTTCCGAATACAAGGAATAGATAGACTCGCCAGAATCCACTCGTTGGATATATTTGGTTAAGAGCGGATATTCCTTGGGAGATCTGGGGCCGCCCTCATAGCTGCTGAGTGCAGTCGATGGCAGTACAGCTCGCCCATGGGAGGGTTTTCTCCTTTTGACCTGTAGTCCAGGAGAGACAGGAAATAGGCCTCTCAGTAACTCCACAGCCACCAATCTCAGAATTCTACCAGAGGTCACATCCAGTGGGGTGAGTAGTGGATTACCTGTAGCTGGTAACAGCGGGGAGTATGGCATATCCTAATCAGCTCATCTTGCCAATCCCCACCATGCCCTTCAGGTCATGCCAACAGCATCAGCATCATCTCTCAGGGAAGGAGACCTCAGACATAGACTAACTAACGGTGTGGCAGGGCATGTCAATGTATGTTCTATACGTGCATGCCTTAATGGTGCCAATGTATTATATGGTTTGCCTGTGCAACCATGCAGTATATGTAAGCATCTGGGACCAAAAGGCGGCCATCTGTCACAGACATGATTAGAACAGACCACTTTATATGCAGTTGCATCCCTCCCCATATCAGCTTTGTGAATAGTTGATGTAATTGTGTAATGGAATGCATTGGAATGTGTACAAGGATATTCCCAAATATAGGTAACAATTTTGGCATTATGATGATTTTAAGCAGAGAGATGGGACTGCAGATGGATAGCGGTAGATGTAGCCACCGGGCCATTTGAGACAATGGAACCCAAAGCTACATCAACATTGTGTCTTAATATTTCAGGTATTTTCCTGGTTAAGTGGAGACTTCAATATTTAACAGAGTCTGTGGTTCAGTTTAAGAGGTACTCAATTGTAATTTCAATGGGGGCCTCAGTTAGTGGGAATTGCTCTGATTTCCCCTAATTGATTTGAAAGCCAGAGCAGCCACCAAATGTCACTACTTCTCCAATGGTAAGAGACATACAGTATTACACCGCCTGCATACAACTATACCATCAGCAAAGTATTTCCAGTCCAAAAGCCACGGTGTGAGGTGAACTCCCGCAGTTACATGCTAACGACTCCACAGCTATAGCAGAGATTAGTGGAGGCAGCCCTATCTGACGCCAGTGTCTATCAGACTAGAGTGACCAGAGGGGGAGGGGCTGCCCTGTCTGGTGCCAGTCTCTATCAAACTAGAGTGATCAGAGGGGGCAGGCTGCCCTGTCTGGTACCGGTCTCTATCAAACTAGAGTGACCAGAGGGGGCGGGATGCCCTGTCTGGCGCCAGTCTCTATCAAACTAGAGTGACCAGAGGGGGCGGGCAGCCCTGTCTGGCGCAAGTCTCTATCAGACTGGAGTGACCAGAGGGGGCGGGATGCCCTGTCTGGTGCCAGTCTCTATCAGACTGGAGTGACCAGAGGAGGGGGGATGCCCTGTCTGGCGCCAGTCTCTGTCAAACTGGAGTGACCAGAGGGGGCGGGGCAGCCCTGTCTGGCGCCAGTCTCTATCAGACTGGAGTGACCAGAGGGGGTGGGATGCCCTGTCTAGTGCCAGTCTCTATCAGACTGGAGTGACCAGAGGGGGCGGGATGCCCTGTCTGGCGCCAGTCTCTATCAAATTGGAGTGACCAGAGGGGGCGGGCAGCCCTGTCTGGCGGCAGTCTCTATTAGACTGGAGTGACCAGAGGCGGCGGGATGCCCTGTCTGGTGCCAGTCTCTATCAAACTGGAGTGACCAGAAGGGGCGGGGTAGCTCTGTCTGGCACCAGTCTCTATCAGACTGGAGTGACCAGAGGGGGGGGGGGATGCCCTGTCTGGCACCAGTCTCTATCAAACTGGAGTGACCAGAGGGGGTGGGGTAGCCCTGTCTGGCGCCAGTCTCTATCAGACTGGAGTGACCAGAGGGGGTGGGATGCCCTGTCTGGCGCCAGTCTCTATCAAACTGGAGTGACCAGAGGGGGAGAGGCAGCCCTGTCTGGCGCCAGTCTCTATTAGACTGGAGTGACCAGAGGGGGCAGGATGCCCTATCTGGCGCCAGTCTCTACCAGACTGGAGTGACCAGAGGGATGGAGAGGCAGCCCTGTCTGGCGCCAGTCTCTATCAAACTGGAGTGATCAGAGGGGGAGAGGCAGCCCTGTCTGGCGCCAGTCTCCATCAGACTGGAGTGACCAGAGGGGGCAGGATGTCCTGTCTGGTGCCAGTCTCTGTCAAACTGGAGTGACCAGAGGGGGGAGAGGCAGCCCTCTCTGGTGCCAGTCTCTATCAGACTGGAGTGACCAGAGGGGGAGAAGCAGCCCTGAATGGTGCCAGTCTCTATCAGACTGGAGGGACCAGAGGGGGAGAGGCTGCCCTGTCTGGCGTCAGTCTCTATCAGATTGGAGTGACCAGAGGGGGAGAGGCTGTCCTGCCTGGCGTCAGTCTCTATCAGACTGGAGTGATCAGAGGGGGCGGGGCAGCCTAGTCTGGCGCCAGTCTCTATCAGACTGGAGTGACCAGAGGGGGAGAGGCAGCCCTGTCTGGCGCCAGTCTCTAGCAGACTGGAGGGACCAGAGGGGGAGAGGCTGCCCTGTCTGGCGCCAGTCTCTATCAGACTGGAGTGAGCAGAGGGGGAGAGGCAGCCCTGTCTGGCGCCAGTCTCTATCAGACTGGAGTGACCAGAGGTGGAGAGGCAGCCCTCTCTGGCGCCAGTCTCTATCAGACTGGAGTGACCAGAGGGCGAGAGGCTGCCCTGACTGGCGCCATTCTCTATCAGACTGGAGTGACCAGAGGGGAGAGGCAGCCCTGTCTGAGGCCAGTCTCTAGCAGACTGGAGGGACCGGAGGGGGAGGGGCTGCCCTGTCTGGTGCCAGTCTCTATCAGACTGGAGTAACCAGAGGGGGAGAGGCAGCCCTGTCTGGCGCCAGTCTCTATCAGACTGGAGTGACCAGAGGGGGCGGGATGCCTGTCTGGTGCCAGTCTCTATCAAACTGGAGTGACCAGAGGGGGAGAGGCAGCCCTGTCTGGCGCCAGTCTCTATCACACTGGAGTGACCAGAGGGGGCGGGATGCCTGTCTGGCGCCAGTCTCTACCAGACTGGAGTGACCAGAGGGGGAGAGGCAGCCCTGTCTGGCGCCAGTCTCTATCAGACTGGAGTGACCAGAGGGGGAGAGGCAGCCCTGTCTGGCGCCAGTCTCTATCAGACTGGAGTGACCAGAGGTGGAGAGGCAGCCCTCTCTGGCGCTAGTCTCTATCAGACTGGAGTGACCAGAGGGCGAGAGGCTGCCCTGTCTGGCGCCATTCTCTATCAGACTGGAGTGACTAGAGGGGGAGAGGCAGCCCTGTCTGAGGCCAGTCTCTAGCAGACTGGAGGGACCAGAGCGGGAGAGGCTGCTCTGTCTGGCGCCAGTCTCTATCAGACTGGAGTAACCAGAGGGGGAGAGGCTGCCCTGTCTGGCGCCAGTCTCTATCAAACTGGAGTGACCAGAGGGGGAGAGGCAGCCCTGTCTGGCGCCAGTCTCTATCCGACTGGAGTGACCAGAGGGGGAGAGGCAGCCCTGTCCGGCGCCAGTCTATTAGACTGGAGTGATCAGAGGGGGACGGGGCAGCCCTCTCTGGTGCCTCTGGCAGTCTCTGTCAGATTGGAATGCTGATTAATTTATTTTGATCCGTGCAAGTGGGTTGTGTATAAAAGTGTAATCGCTTTCAAGTAATATGCACCAAACCCCATGTGCCCGCAGAACCTTGTGCCTATAAGGCCGTTCCAATGAGCCTTTTCATGTCTAAACGTACAACAGTAGCTGACAGCTGTGGATCAGCTGGATGCAATATTGTCATCAAGGTGCACAGATTGAGCACAGAAGATCCCTGGGATACAAAGCCAGACTGGTCTGGCTACACCCAGAACTTCATCGGCAGTTGCAAGCCCTGAGCCAGTATATTTGCAAAGATTTTATTATCAGAGTTCATCAAAGAGGCCTACAAGAGGCGCAATGAAGTGGGTCCCTACTCAACTTCAGGATCACAGTAATCGCAGCTTCCGTCATTGATGGGAGAGCTTGCCCTTATTAATGGCAGCATTGTACACATCTTGCAATCCAGGGGCCAATACATCTAGGTGCTCTTTATAGAATTCAATGGGCAGGCCATCCATTCCAGGTGCCTACCACTGGACAAACCTTGGACTGCGTTCTGCACATCTTCTAGCATTAATGGAGAACTGAGCAACTCCCAAGTTTCACCTTTAACCCAGCCCAACGCCACACCATCCAGATATGCCGCAAGCTCGCTTGCCATTCTTATTGCTCTACATGTATCCAGTTCTTTATAGTATTGCATAAGTGTTTGTAGAACATCATTTGCCACAAAAGAAATTGTATCCCAACTGCTCCTTATGCATAATACATGTGGGTAATTTACAGAAACTCCAACAACCCAGGTTAGTGTCTTCCTGGTGTAGCCCCCTACTCGAACTGACACGCTCCCGCAGGTTTCCCTAGGTCTGATGCCTCCTGAAATTCCGGCAACAATTCTTGAGACTTAGCAAGCATGGCCTTCATTTATTGGAAGCATATGCAACTTCTAGATTTTTTAGTTCAGCTTCTAAACGGTTTAAAGGGCTATGCAAGGATGTGAGGATTTCTGCTTCATTTAAGATACAGACTCCACATATGTATTTTTTTGGGAGAGTTTCATATAGCGTGAACTCGACCTGAATGTATCAGAGCTCTTTACATGAGCATCATTTGGGATACAGATGGACACATTCATTTTGTTAGGCACAGGGGGATTACGTGATTTGCCCAGAATCACAGGATGTTGAGCGTCCCTGGCAAGACTTGAACCGTGTTCCCCAGCTTCGAGGTTGACCGCTCTAGCCATTAGACCACATGCTCTCCACAGCATCCTCATCACATAGGATGCCTTGAACGCTTCCTATAGAGTCTCAACCTGTGCTATGAAGTGTTCATTGAGGGTGAAATATTCCAGTATGGCTATCTTCATCTCAATTCGGAATACCAGGTCTTGCAGCTCTGTCTCTTTTAAGTGACAGTTTATAAACCTGGAGGCGGGGAGGGAGCCTCAAGAACCAGTAGGACTGGGGAACGATCCCATAACATTCTAGGTTTTTGATTGTGATATCACGCACCTTAGTCATGATGGACTCAGATAGCAGCCATGGGTCAGTACAGAAGGTCATATCATGCACTGAACAGAAGCAAGTATGTTCAGTCCCACTCATATGGAGGGCCCTACATGTGACCACCAGATCATTGCATAATGTGCTAAAGTGCCTCTCTCGATTTTGTGGGATATCTGCTAACCCCCGATATTCTCTATAAGGGGGAGTGCAACGCCACATTAAAGTCCCCTCTCCACACTATAGGCCAGTGCCTATATTTAGTGCATTTCATCATGACTTCATCAAAGAAAGCGGGGTTGCCTATGTTAGGGCCATAAATATTTCTGCTCAATGCTTGCTCCGTATTGAGTGTCCTTGGTACTAGTACCAGCATACTGTTCGTATCCATAATACATTCAAATAATGTAACCCGGTAGACCTCTTGATAAGTGTTACCATCCCACTCCATGGGAGTAGGTAGAATATGATGAAAAAAACAATGTGCACCCCATGTGGATGCACAAGTAGGTGCACTCGAAGGTTATATATGTGTCTTCTGGAGCAGAGCTATTTCAATTTTGTGCCTATCAAGATTAGCGAACAACCGTTTGGCTTTGCGCAGGTTGTTCAGACCGCGAATATTATCCTTAGGCGGGCCAAACCATCATCCGCACGTAGCTTTCTCCTAACCAGCTGTGCTGCACAGCCAGGTTAGAGAAACAGTGAAGACTCGCAGGCACTGTCTGAGCGACAAACAAAGCTGCTCTGACCAATCCTGGTGCTGCTCTCATGCTATTGAGAGCAGCGCCAGGATTGGATGGGGAGCCTGTGCTGGTGTCCCAGGGAGTGCTGGGACACCATCAGGAGAGAAGAGGAGCACAGAGCCGGCAGCATCGGAACAGGTACGTTTTTTTGTGCTTATTTCCCTGGTCCCTTGTCTCCCCCCCCCCCACCCACCCTTGAGTTGTGCGGTAGCCACCAATGAAAATAATGCACCTAACCATTAAATCTAAAAAACTGTCTCTGTAGGTGAAGCATATGAATAGATGTGACTGAGCACTTTCGTCTCAGAAGACTTTGTTTGTGATATTTGAACTAAAATAAATACTTGCTTTATTGACTTTTCATCTGTAATGTAAATGGGGTTTTAATCTGGTGGTTGTGACTCGAATGCAAAAATGTTGATATAGTGAGAACCATTGAACAGCCCGCTGAAAATGAGCCTGCAGAGCACAGAAGTTTTAATTTTGAGGCCAAGATTGCATACTGTTTGCAGCACACATGTTCCCTATGGAGGAGTGGCCCATCCATAAAACTGTATTAAGCCGTCACCTAGTGTGGGATGTTAATTCGGGCTCCAAATTCTAGGAGAAAATGTAATTAGAACGGAATTTGAGGGCACTGATTACATAGTTCACCAAGGGTGGCGCTTCAGCCTCCCCTGCCCATATACTACTTTATACAGCATACTAGAATTTCCAGATTGGTTCAGTTATGACAAGGAACTCGATGTCTTACAATTCAGCATGTTTTGCAATACCGCAATATGTTACTACAACAGTATGTGGAGTCCCTCACAACTGTATAAGGTGCATCACCGTAGTGCGATGTGTTGCATACAAACTGTTTGCAAGAGCGGTGCAAGACTGGGGTAAAAGTAGGAGGCATGAATTGGTCCCACTCCTGATGAAAAGCAGGCTGGAGATGTATCTGGGAGGCGGATGTCAGCGCTGAGGATTGGTGGACACTTGGTCATTGACTTGCCCTTGGAGACTCATTTGTGATCAATTACACACTTACATACCCAGCAGCTCAGTGCCCAGGTGTTCATCTATGCCAAACAGTGAGGTGAGGGGAGTGGTAACAAGTGTAACGCGACTGCCCGGCGAGCCCCACTGTGATGGCTCCAGTTAATATGCCATAGGTAAAGACAAACACACTGTGATGGCTATTTTTCCCTGCTCACTCCTTTCCTATGCAGTACTGGCACACACACAAAAAACAGTTTCAAAGCTGAGACAAGCAATTGGTCATCTAGTTCTTGTCTGAGCAATATCCATTCAAACCAGAAACCAATCCTGTTTCTGGTTTGAATCCTGTTCCTAAAAAAAGTAAAGGTGTGCAGCCAAATTCCAGTTTCCCACATTGCAGTGCTTGTTTTTAATGACCAATAACAGGTCTGGGGCACAGAAAATATTCTGTCTGCGGAGGGAGATATCCTGCAGGCGACTACCGGAGCTACTATTTTGAGACTTAATGCGGGGTGTGTTCCTTCAAACACTTTGATTTACACCTGAGCCAAAAAGTGAAAGGACAGTTAGTGCCCGATTTACAAAACCTTTTGCAAGTACAGGAAGTAGAACTAGAGGACCATATGCAAGTACAGGAAGTAGTACTAAAGGAGCATATGCAATTACAGGAAGTAGTACTAGAGGACCACATGAAAGTACAGGAAGTAGTTATAGAGGACCATATGCAAGTACAGGAAGTAGTACTAGAGCACCACATGCAAGTACACAGGAAGTAGTACTAGTGGAGCATATGCAAGTACAGGAAGTAGTACTAGAGGACCATATGCAATTACAGGAAGTAGTACTAGTGGAGCATATGCAAGTACAGGAAGTAGTACTAGAGGACCACATGCAAGTACAGGAAGTAGTTCTAGAGGACCATATGCAAGTACAGGAAGTAGTACTAGAGGACCACATGCAAGTCCAGGAAGTAGTACTAGTGGAGCATATGCAAGTACAGGAAGTAGTACTAGAGGACCATATGCAAGTACAGGAAGTACTAGTGGAGCAGTGTCCCATCCATTACGTACTGTTAAATGCTTTCATGAGTCCAGCCCCTTTACTTTTAGGCTAGACTGCAAGCAAAACGCCATAAGAAAATACAAAAAAAATCCTCTGAAATAATATATATTTTTTTCTTTTCAGGAAGAAGATAAGCCAATCCTGTATGTATTCAATGCCGCCACTGGCCTCACTATGCCTATTATGGGTAGTATTTATCTGCTTACTACAACCGTTTCCGACTTGAAGACCCTGGTGACCCAGAAGTGTGGCTTTCCTGTCAGTGTTTACTGCCTGCGGACACCCCAGGGAACGGAGATGTACGACTGCAACACGCTCACTGATTACAAACTTGACATAGGTATGCAACGGCAGACACTGTTATATTGACTTCATAGTAGGTGCTCAAAATTGACAAGAAAACACAATTTAGTACATTGTTGGTACTACATTGATGGGTCATTCGTGCAACTACTACAGAGGTGGTCATTAATGACATTGTGTAAGGCAAGTATTATAGAGTAAGTTAATAAATTTAATTGTATGCAGTAAATTAGAACAAGATTTAGGGTTAGTCCTTTAATTTACATTGAAGAAAGGCTAGACATTATTTAATGCATTTACTCCGATGTAATTAAATTAGGGAGAGTTATGGCCAGTAGAAGAGTTAGCCTAAGGATAAATATTTATATTATTTTAAATAATTAAGGTTTAAGATGAGAGTTAGTTTTAGGGTGAGGTTAATGATACTTATTTCATTTATTTTAATCTAATGTGCAACTCTTAAGTGCTAAGGTTAGAGATAGTCCTAGAGCTAGACTGATAATAATGATAGAATTTTACTTTAATTTGAATGAAGTTTTTGGGCCTGATTTAGATTTTGGGGGATCTGGTCCCGCTGTCACTTTTCTGACGGTTTCACCGTGCGCCTACTTTGCGGTCTGCCTGCCCTGTTTAGATGTTGGTGAGTCTATGGAAGATAGTCCGTCCGAGTGCCGCCATCTCTGCCAGAATTTTCCTCCCGCATCGACGGCGACATAGGCAAAACCAGAAGTCAGAGGGAGTCCAGACAAAATTACCGCTGGGCCAATCATGATGGGCCTTTCTGTCGAAGAAACTGTGGCGGGGACACCTCCAAACTTGAGATGGTGGAATCGAAGGAAATGAGGTTGAAATGTAATTTCTTTTCCGTTTTCAATTTTAATTTCCGTCTTGCACACCATTGTCCAGGTCCTTCCTTTGCTCCTAATACTTTTTTAAAATTTTTATTTATTTTGAACTGACCACACTTGTTGACATACATAGCTGTGCGCCTACAACCCTGAGGCCGGCTGCCATATTTGAAAATAATCACATGTCACCTCAGCTTATACCACATCCCGGAGGCTGGTTATCACTGTGGTCAGACTTACGGCTCCCAATACCTTCCTTGTTTACAAGCCTGTATGCCAGTACTATGAGTCTTTCCCCCCTTGTGAGGGCACAGTTTTTATCTTTTCTCCTTCCCCCCTTCAACCATAAAGAGTAAGAAAACAAACAAAAGGGGGGAAATAATAAAAAAAAAGAAACACAACCCCATAACCTTACTTAGCCCCCACCCCCTTGCTCCTAATACTTGACCACGATGCTAATCAGCTCTGTTGTCGCCTGAATCTAAGGTAAGCTTCTTTTTCATTTGTTTTACTATGACTTGTGCATTAGCATTTGCTTTGGCCTTGTGTAGTTTTACATTGCTCTTAAATGGATCTTTTTTGTATGTGTAATACAATGGTGTTCATATTGCAACTTATCAAGGTAAAATGAACACACCTTTATTGACACTTAGAAAAATATGTGTTGGTTGTGGGAGTTGTGCTGTGGTTGTACATTCAGTTGTGTGTGTATGTTGTGTGTGTGCTATACTTATATAACAAAACTGGCATAACACATTAACTACGTATATTTTTGAAGCAAACATAACATATATGGGTAGTAACACATTAATAAGTAGTTCTGACCAGTCTTCACTCCACCATGGACTCACTTCGACAAGACTCCGCCGCTAGGACAAATCCAGCACAAAAGGGAAATCTTAAATAGGCTTGGCGCAAACCCTCTGGCCATGGAGCACTGTTAGCCAGAATTGGAGTCTGCCAAGTCGACAGAGGCGCGTCGCTTACGCAAGGGTAAACAATTTGTTGATGAGGACGTCAGTTCAACCAGCCACATCTAAATACAGCGGGCAAGACTCCATCAGCTCGACGGAGCAATCATTTAACTCACTGAGCCATTCTGCTGGATTCATAAGCCGTCTTATGTTGTGTAAGATATGTTGATGTATTGCTGTTTAATGTTTATGTCAGAAGTGATGATACCACAGGTGGGTTAATGTTCTTGGTACTTGAGCAGCTGGAAATACAGGATTTATTAAATGCCTGCAGCTACCAGCATGGCATTATATTACTTTTCTACAATGCATCCTAAATTCAAATAAAGAAGATACGCTCTATACAACTGCCTGGATCATGCTCGTCTCTGTCCCTCCTTCATCTCAATCCTCCCCACCCCATATGGGTATTGCTTTTAACCAGTATGTTTGTTTTATCCGATACAACTACACAAGTCAAAACTTTTAAGGATCCAAACTTAGCCTTTGCAAGGAGGTAGACTAAAGCACATTAGACTGCCATGGCAGAGGGTGCAGTTAGAACCAAAGCGAGGTGATCTGGCATTGAACACTAGATGATCGAAATACCCAATATTTACAAATGTGGTTGACCAAATAACATCCAATTGTGATTTAATCTGCCCTAGAAATACAGCAGAACTGTAAAGCTGTGAGGGCGTCCCCACAGATTGCTTTAAACACTAAAATGAACTATGTTTCATTTAAATAGTCAGGTGTTGTTTCCTCTTTGGATTAGAATTGATTGTGGCACCAGAGTATGACATTACCAATGTACCACAAGACCTTAAAGCCTTTATGAGAGTTGAGCATTGCTTAGGGCCTGAATACATCTTTGGCGGTGCAGCTCGGGCGTTGCGCTAGCAGTTCACTGCAAATGCTGTGCATGGTCCGCCTGCCAGATTACAAGTTCAACTTGTGTCTGGTGGGCTTTTCTTTTGTCGTTCCCACGGCGGTGCCCTGAAAACAGGCCTGTGGCTTCTTAAGGTTCTACACCTGTTGCCAAGTGCTTAAGAATGTGATGATGTGAATAGGTTCTCTTGTTCACTAAGAGCCTAGCTGTGAAACCTAAACAGCTTGTCGTAACTGCTGCTTGTGGATGGGATCCTTTCATGTGAATAAACCTACTTTCTACTTCTAAATGGACTGACCTGATTCTTACATTGCCCCGCAATGGGAACGCAAAAGCTGTTCCAGCACAGCATGGACTGTGAAGTGCTGGAACTTGGGGTGCACGCAAACAGTGGGGCACATGTTGTGCCCCCATGAATGCATCCCCAAGGTGGCCAGGGCATGGGGGCCCTATAAGGCCCCTTTGTTTCCCCACTGCCAGCCTTTTCATGGTGGGCTCACCACCATGAAATGGCTGGTGGTGGGGAAACTTGTAATATGCTCTGCGGATCGCTGTAGTCCCACCTTCCATATTGTATACCCCTGTCCGCTGCACCGTCGCCAGGAAATGGAGGTTCCCTGGCACAGCCGGCGCAGCGGTGAAGGTCCGAATGGCCAACTCATAATACGGCAGCCACAGGACCACCACTGCTGCGCCACTGCGAGTCTGGTGGTCAAAGACCGCCAGACTCGTAATTTGACACTTAGCTTTTAGTACAGTTTTCAGAAAGGACATTAGCCTGAGACAAAAGCTTTCAAGACAAGATTTAGAAAGAGTCTCTGTAAGTCCATAGGTGTTGAAGAGTAGAGTAAATCGTCTACATTGGTTAAATTGACAATGTCAATATTTGCAAGTATTTGAGAAAATCAGTCAATTTCATTCATAGTTCCTGGCAGGTAGGTCATATATAATAATAAAAGAAGTGAATATCCTAGGCAACAGACGTGATCAGCTGGCAGCTATACCATTTCACCCTAACCACTTTTTACTGTGTAGTTCAACAATTACATTTACAAGTGTCTTTTTAGTCGCCAAAGAAACGATTTGGAGCACAACTCCGTCAAGCGCTGCAGTATAGTTGATGTAACAGACACATCGGCTGTTATTTGCAGTGTTTACAGGATTCATTGCTAGTATTGACATGGTAATTGAATTGTCCATTGTGGAACAATTCTTGGAACACACTCTTGGAGAACTCTATTAAAAAAATTCCATCAACTGATGCTTCCAGTTTTTGTAGAAGTACCTTTGATAAAACAATCTTTTAAAAACTATCCATCTGACTCTAACCATTCCATCAACCAAAGTTTTTCAGAAAGCTGATTGCTTCATGTTTGTAATCAGCTGTAAGCCTGTCATCTTTCATGAGGGTGTGATGACAGATGAACTAAAGATGTTACCATGGAGTAGTGTTAAACCATTTCTGTACTCACAGGATCTCATTTTACAATATCATCTGGAATCCCATTCTGGCCCAGGGAAAAGGATGGTAAAAAAATATTGTGGTCATCTCTGATTCTTAGAAGAAAAGGATGTTCAGTGTGGCAAAACAGTCCTAGTTTATAGTTCCCTCCTTTTACTCCGATATAGTTGTTAGTATATATCTTAAAGAGGGTATGTGTTAATCTGTGTTCCTTTTAGAGAATGTTAAACTATACCTTACAAGAGATCAAATTTTGCAGGAGCCATTTGCTTTAATCGAACTAAATGGCGTAAGCACCATACGTTCTTCAGTTGTCTGTATTTAATTTCTGATATATTTCTCCTGTGCGGAGCTTGTAAAATCCCTATTAACCAATTCTTGGGGTCCTCAGAGGCTCCTTTAAGTAGATTTTTCATTGTTTCCTAAGTTCCAGTTTGAATGTGTGTAGCTCATATTTAAATAGAAAGCAGTATTAAAGTCTCAACTGGTAAGTTAGACAGATACTGCTATTCACCCTCCGCATCGGGAAGCCACAATATCAAAGAACGAGAATACAAACCACTCCCATGTGCTGGCTCCTAAACTACGTGAATAGTTGTATTTTTCTGTTAAAGGAGCATTTTTCCATAATTTTTGTTTTGACCATGAAACTCTCGATCTGCTGTTAAGAGAGTCCTCCAGTTTGGGGACTTCCTCATTAGAATTTTGCATGCATTGTACTGTACCAGATGATCTGCTTGAAAGGTGATTGCATGCCACCCTATATTTATTAAATGCAGACAATGATCTCTTTGAGACTACTGTAATATTTCAAACATTTTAGACCAGATGAACAGCAATTTGTAAATATGTGCAATATAAGTCTATACTCATGCCATGGGATGTGCAATTGAATTGAGTAGGGAAGTCATTAGTGAACTGATCCAGAAATTCAAATATAATTTTGCCCCACTGATATAATTTTTCCACTTCCACATTTCCTTCAATGCTGGTACATGTTCCTCTGGATACCAAAAACTTCTTCTCTGTTATCTTGGTTGAGGGACTCATTATCATAAACTAAATTTGAATTAAAGTCACCTGTGAGAATTATGAGGATGGAAAGACATTTGTGAACCGTCATTCCTGTTGCACACCGGTATCCCCGCACACCGCACAGCTGATCGAAGAGCTGCCTCGGTGTTTGCCGCCATCCCGACAAGTCCTCGAGCCTGGCCACGCCCCCCGACGCTCGGCCACGCCCACCATCACACTACTTAAAGCGCGACTCCGCTCCTACGTGCATTAGTACTGCTGCTGTCTCCTGAGGCGGAAGCCGGGAGTTTTACTTGTAATTTGTTTTAACCTGTTCTGTTTTAAAACTCACCGTCATTCCTGTTGCACACCGGTATCCCCGCACACCGCACAGCTGATCGAAGAGCTGCCTCGGTGTTTGCCGCCATCCCGACAAGCCCTCGAGCCTGGCCACGCCCCCTGACGCTCGGCCACGCCCACCATCACACTACTTAAAGCGCGACTCCGCTCCTACGCGCATTAGTACTGCTGCTGTCTCCTGAGGCGGAAGCCGGGAGTTTTACTTGTAACTTGTTTTAACCTGTTCTGTTTTAAAACTCACCGTCATTCCTGTTGCACACCGGTATCCCCGCACACCGCACAGCTGATCGAAGAGCTGCCTCGGTGTTTGCCGCCATCCCGACAAGCCCTCGAGCCTGGCCACGCCCCCTGACGCTCGGCCACACCCACCATCACACTACTTAAAGCGCGACTCCGCTCCTACGCGCATTAGTACTGCTGCTGTCTCCTGAGGCGGAAGCCGGGAGTTTTACTTGTAACTTGTTTTAACCTGTTCTGTTTTAAAACTCACCGTCATTCCTGTTGCACACCGGTATCCCCGCACACCGCACAGCTGATCGAAGAGCTGCCTCGGTGTTTGCCGCCATCCCGACAAGCCCTCGAGCCTGGCCACGCCCCCTGACGCTCGGCCACGCCCACCATCACACTACTTAAAGCGCGACTCCGCTCCTACGCGCATTAGTACTGCTGCTGTCTCCTGAGGCGGAAGCCGGGAGTTTTACTTGTAATTTGTTTTAACCTGTTCTGTTTTAAAACTCACCGTCATTCCTGTTGCACACCGGTATCCCCGCACACAGCACAGCTGATCGAAGAGCTGCCTCGGTGTTTGCCGCCATCCCGACAAGTCCTCGAGCCTGGCCACGCCCCCCGACGCTCGGCCACGCCCACCATCACACTACTTAAAGCGCGACTCCGCTCCTACGCGCATTAGTACTGCTGCTGTCTCCTGAGGCGGAAGCCGGGAGTTTTACTTGTAATTTGTTTTAACCTGTTCTGTTTTAAAACTCACCGTCATTCCTGTTGCACACCGGTATCCCCGCACACCGCACAGCTGATCGAAGAGCTGCCTCGGTGTTTGCCGCCATCCCGACAAGCCCTCGAGCCTGGCCACGCCCCCTGACGCTCGGCCACGCCCACCATCACACTACTTAAAGCGCGACTCCGCTCCTACGCGCATTAGTACTGCTGCTGTCTCCTGAGGCGGAAGCCGGGAGTTTTACTTGTAACTTATTTTAACCTGTTCTGTTTTAAAACTCACCGTCATTCCTGTTGCACACCGGTATCCCCGCACACCGCACAGCTGATCGAAGAGCTGCCTCGGTGTTTGCCGCCATCCCGACAAGCCCTCGAGCCTGGCCACGCCCCCTGATGCTCGGCCACGCCCTCCACCATCCCTTTATCATGGGACGGTGTCTTTGGCCGCGCAGCGGACGCGCGCAGCGGGCGCGCCGCCGGCGCGCCGAAGGCGCGCCAAAGGCAAGCCCGTCTGCGCCCGTCCGCGCACGGCCGGGCCCAGGGCCAGAACCCTTGCTGGATAAAGCTGCCCCGAAGGTAAGCTACTCTCGTCGGGACCTCCTAAGTCTCAGACCCCCCATTACCCCCTCCTGTGAGTATGTTCACGACCTGAATGGACCATTCATCAGCTGTACTCACTGCCATCCAGTCCAGCTTACTCTCCCTATTCGAGCCTCCAAGCTCTCAGCCCTCAAACTCGCTTCGCTGAATTGTCGCTCTCTCCCTAAACATGCGACGCTGATTAACCACCTCATAGAAGACCATGACATAGACGTCCTTTTCCTGACGGAAACGTGGCTCTCTTCCCACTCAGAATCAGATATGGTGCTAGCAACCCCACCGGGCTTCCTCATCCAGTCCCTACCTCGTCCCTTAGGTAGGGGTGGTGGTGTCGCCATTATTCATAGGGACCATTTCCTCTGCAATACTAATGACGCACATATTCCTGATTCTGAAAGCCTGCAGTTTACAATTAAGTTAGACCCGACTAACTCTCTCTCAGGGATCCTAGTGTACCGCCCCCCTGGTCATCCAGGTCCTTTTGCTAGTTCTCTCCTGGACTCAGTAACTACACAAGCCCACTCCATTACTAATTTTATGATAATAGGAGACCTGAATATTCACTTCGACGACCCCTCAGATCCAGGGGCTATCGACCTGATCACTGATCTGGCGGCCCTTGACATCCGCCTTCTAAACTCTGGAGCAACCCACAATAAGGGTCACTTGCTGGACCCTGTGTTCACTAGTTCCCTCACTATGATAGCTAGTGAGTCCCTTCCTCTCCCTTGGACGGATCACTTTCTAGTCTCCTTCCAACTTCCGGGAACTTTTAGGAAACCTCATAAACCGCCCACTTATACCAGGGACAGGGCCTGGTCCAGGCTCCCCACCGAAGATTGGGCCAGGACCCTAAAGCCAACCACCCCTGCTTACGCAGAAGACCCGGATGTCGCCGACAGTAAATATAGAGAATGGATTACTACCTCCCTAGATCTCGTACTCCCATTTAGAACTCGGGAGGACAAAAATGGGAAACTAGGCTCCGGCCCGTGGTATACACCGGAACTTCGTCTATTACGCAAAAACTGTAAGAGAGCCGAACGACTTTGGAGGAAAGACTGGCAGCATGCCAGCAAGGAAGCCTACCAAAATTCAGTCAGATTATACAAAACTGCTATTAGGCGCTCTAAAGCTTCCCACTATGATACCCGGATAAAAGAATCCACTAATTCAGCCAGGGAATCTTTCCTAATTGTCAAAGAGCTTCTGAAAGTACCAACCACTCCGCCCTCCAATAGCCCCCCCGTGGACCGAAGCGACGAATTAGCCACCTATTTTAACGACAAAATTGCCCGTATCCTAGCATCCCTTCCTCCTTCATGTCCCTCTAGCTACACGGACAATGGTCCACCCCCCAACCAGTCTGGAAGCAGCTTACGCCCTCAACTTGCGACATTTAGACCAGTAACCTGTAACGAGGTAGAAGCAACCTTGACCAAAATGAAAAGCGGATCACCTTTGGACCCTGTACCCTTGAGATTCCTTAAAACTGTTACCCCCGCCATCATTCCCACGATCACGGAGCTTATTAATAGCTCACTTGCCCGGGGTTCGGTTCCCGCTAGCTGGAAGAGTGCAGTGGTGAAGGCACTCCTAAAAAAAACCCAGCTAGACCCAGCAGATATGGCCAACTACCGGCCAATCTCACTCCTCCCTGGTATCAGCAAGGTAGCCGAGAAACTGGTCAACAGACAATTGTCTCAGTTTCTCGAGGTAAATAACATCCTACGGCAATCCCAAACTGGGTTCCGCCCGGGCCACGGCACAGATACTGCCCTTCTCGCCGTCATCGAAGAGGCAAGGCGCATACTAGATTCAGGAGGGTCAGTGGCAGTGATCCTGGATCTTAGTGCAGCCTTCGACACAGTCAACCATCGTGTCCTCCTCAATCGGTTGACGGCTGCAGGGCTGACCGGGACGGCACTCAGATGGATAGAGTCCTTCCTTGCTGGGCGCACGTTCCAGGTTTGGGACGGCAACCATCGCTCGTCCACTCTTCCCCTCATGAGCGGGGTCCCTCAGGGATCTTCCCTGAGCCCAACGCTTTTTAATGCTTACATGGCCCCCCTTGAAGACGTGGTGATCCCATTCGGCATAAAAATAGTGAGCTACGCTGATGATACACAGCTGGTCGTCTCCCTATCCCAACTAGACGACCACCCAGACAAACTGGCAAACTGCCTTACGGAAATCCACGGATGGATGTGTGAGTCATCACTAAAACTAAATGGGTCAAAGACCGAAGTGATGCTCATGGGAAAGCAATGGGTGACCATCCCCCCAGCGGTCTGGCCGAACGTGTTCGGAGAAATTCCTACCCCGAAACATGAAATTAAGACCCTAGGTGTATGGTTAGAACCCGAGCTCTCCATGAAAACGCAAGCGGCCAAAACTGCAGGAACCTGTTTTGGGCTTATGCGTACTACCCGCAGGATTCTCCCCCTACTCCCCCCCGCAGCCAGGAAACTACTGGTCCAAGGGCTCATACTATCACGTTTGGACTACAGTAACATGATCTACCTGGGAGCCCCTGAGGCCACCCTGGCGAAACTGCAGCGAACACAGAATGCAGCTGCCCGTCTACTCATGAACCTTCCCTCCAGAGTGTCAGCGAAACCTGCTATCAAGGCCCTGCACTGGCTCCCTGTGCGCCAAAGAGTGGAATTCAAAGCCATGTGCACGGCATTTAAACTGATCAATGGAAGTGGCCCTTCGATCCTCAGCGACCTGGTTACTCCATATAAAACCTCCAGATCCCTGAGGTCTGAGAGTGAGCACCTAGCCAACATCCCCAAATTTAAAAAGACTCGCACTGGAGGTCGACGCTTCTCAGTAAAAGCGTCCACTGGATGGAACGCCCTCCCACGCACCCTTAGACTGGAATCCAATTATCTAATTTTTAGAAAAAAATTGAAAACACTCTTATTCCCTAAATAAGGCCATCCCCCTTCTTTCCTCCCTCCCATCTGGACAGCTAAGTTTATAGCGCGGGGATGCCCTTGGGTCACCAGGCGCTTTACAAATCGCTAAATAAATAAATTGTGAACTAGTGTTGCCAACCCCTGCAATATGGATTTTACTTTTGCAAATTTTCAATCTAAAGAGGGTGATCGATAGATACTTAGTATACAAGTATTCATAATTAAAGCAATGTCAGTATTGAAAGAGCACCCAAATACAAGTAGCAAGTCTGTTGAAATTGAAATATAAGTCAGACTGCAACTCAGGGTACCTTTGTGGTTCTATTGAGCTTGGTATTTTTGGAATGCTGTAATAGATGTTATGAACTACAATAAGATGGGATAAGTCTTGGTGTAAAACAGGGTTCTGCAAAGTCGGTCCTGGAGGGCCTGATACATGCCAGATATTTAAGATAACTCCATTTATCTAAATGGGGAAATACTAAAAATCTGGCATGGATCTGGCCTCCAGGACCGTCTTTGGAGTACCCTGTTGGAAAGGATCAATGTCACCTCCAAATATCAAGTTATTTGCATTCTTAGAATAAGGACATGGGTTCATAAGTAGTCTAATGGGACCAGCATAACTATTTATTGTGATCACTGAGATATCAACCGCAGTGACCACAAGCTCCTCTGAGACAAATGGATTTTGTAACCTAGATTTGGTACCTAACCTAAGGGAGTTTGTGAACTACTCGCAGTTTCAAGCAATTAGTGATATTTATTTCTTGAGTACGATTTACCACAATACCAAGCTCTTCTAAAGTCAGTATGGTACACCATACGCTAGTTAAGAAACTGGAATAAATCAGGTGGCACTAGTTAAAACGGTGCCCTTGACATCCAGGATAGGAATACATTGGATAGCCTGGATCACATCAGATATTAACCGGCTAAACTTACTAAAGATGTTGAGTTAAAATCTCTCTCGTCAGAATGATGTTGGCAACAAATCAATTTGGAGAGTTTCACAATTACTCCAGCTGTTGATCTCCACTCTCATTTGTGACCTTTCTATATAACTTTGTATTAATGATATCAAAATAACTACGCTCCTAGTATTTGACAAAGAGGTTTAATATGGGAGGCATTGGCATTCCACCTGGAACGGATCTATAGCTGAACAACTACTGCCTAGCAGTGATGCCCTCAATGTATGCAGAAGCAATTTTAGGTGTGTGGGTTCTAATGGAACCTTGTTTGTGTCTCTAACTACCTACCTTGGAAATTTTCTTTTGCCTTGTAAACAACAAACTTTTGGGAGTTCCAAGACATCCCCAGTAGTACGACTGGATAGCAGAGCCATTCACAGCTTTTCAGGCGTACTACTGGGAATACCATGTGATCTCTGCTATGCCACCAATGTGGTGTTATACACTGTTATTGGGATAAGGCAGCCTGATGTGCAAATGCGCATTTGATTTGTTACAGGGATAACATTTTCCCTAGGCGTATGGGATGGGAAGGGGTAGGAGAGGAGCATAAGAATGCTAGAAAACTGACAAGTTGGTGGTTGTTCACAGATTCTGAAGGCAAACCATACCCACCGCAAGCATGGAGATTACAGCTGCATATTTGTTAGCAATTGTGGTATACAACTGTGCAATAGTAAAAGCACGTGTATTTGACAAGTATCTATCTGCGGATAACTGTCAGCATAAATGGAGCCATGGTTAACTGTGACTGAGTGTTAACAGCTATAATGTATTTGTGAATCGTCTTATGTGTGTTGTGCATGAGTGTGGAAACATGTCTGAGGGTGTGTCCCAATATGGGTCTTTCCATTTGAATAATTTAAAGGAGGGGGCCATTGGAAAACTGTTTGTTTTCTCCTGTCAGCCCAAATGATGAGTATCCAATTGTGGTCAGATGGCCAAAGGAATTCTATAGAGTGAAATAAAGGCTGAATCAGGTCTCATTGAGGGCTTAAAGAAATTCAACCACAAACCCTAATGCCGCAATAATTACATTGGCTCCCTCTCCAGGCCTGCATCATCTTCGGCATCAGTTATATCATCTAAAAGGCCATCAGAGATATAACTTGATTTACGCGAGTAGCTATTCACATCAGATCCATGTTGCTAATCCGGGATCCAAGATATACCAAGACTGGAGATGAAAATGTGAAAGAAGGACAAAAAGAAAGCATGAATTCCCTGTCTACACTCCAGGGCTTTGAAAAGTATCCCCACAGACACCAGAATTGCTCTAACACTCCTGCTATTCATACGGAAGCTGAAGACTCATATAATCATGAAACATTATCCAGCAACTGCTTGCCTCTGACCATGGGTTTGTACCTGTAGACCCTCACCCTCTGTCAGTGCTTTGTTGCTTCTCTGCTAGGTGCATGCTGTACAACTATCTTTTTTTACAATACATGAGGGGAAACCTGTGGAGAGAAAGGTTTTATAAAAACTCTGATGGAGCGCCATCTGACCCTGGATCTTACCACCTTTAAGATACCTAATAGCATAAGGAGTCTCCCCAACAGATATAGGATTTTTTTTGTGAAATATAAGGAAAACCACAAGCTAGAAATGTCTCCATGATACTATTTTGAATATCTACAGACTTGTTATATTACACTTATATAGTGCAAGTAAAACAAAGCTTTATGGCGAATGATGACTGAGAATACACAAAACATAGTGACTCAATATTTGAACCAGTAGGTTTTCAACATCTTCTTAAGATGAAGGAGAGATTGTTCATATCGTAAAGAAAAAGGTAGGGAATTCCATACATTAGCTGCCGCGAGTGTGAAGGTGCAGCCACACTGACAATGGTTCTGACTCTCTAGACATTGTGAGGCAGATCACAGATTACACTCAGGTTTGTGCCAGCAGAATTCTTTGCGACTTCTCTAAGAAGTCTTCTTGTTTGATGTAGGATAAAAAACATGAATGTATGAGCGATTTCTTTAGTTGAGAGAACTAATGCTTCATTGCTATTACATATAGGATACATTTGAATGTAGTGGTAAAATAACATTTTGCCTTTCCATTTGATAACCCGTAACCCATTCTTTTTCCCGTTAAGATATTAAATTCACAAGATAATATCTTGAGTCAAAACCTATAGATATGGCTTTAGAATGACATAAGTTGCCTTTGTACTCTGGTTATTTGCATTTCGAAATGAGAAGTATTAGCATTACATTTCTTATTCTCATAAGTCATAATAAAAATTAAAGCATGGCTTTAAATGCTTTCCAATGAGTAATCTTAGAAGTTTCATCCACTCTATGGTACGAACAGTAATCATTAATAACTATCAACATCTTGGGTTTAATATTTTCTTTGAATACAATTTCCATATTTATTCTCTACATTGATGAAAAAGGGAGATGATCATAATTGTTTTACTAGTTTAAAGAGTTTTAAAAAAAACCACATCACAATAACGCAGTATGAATCTCAATAATGTGTCATCAACAGGTACATACGCAGCAAACTAGCATCTAGTACACATTGGCTGAAAGCAGTGACTGTGAGATAGTAATAAAAGTACACAAACATTTTAAAATGGGAGTCTTGAGGAATAGGGATTTATAGTACAATACTTACAACCTCATTGAACAAATATCATCTGTAAAAGAAAGAAAACGAGGCCCATCAGAGCTATAACATTATCTTTGACAGCTGGTAAATCATGAAACTACAGAAAAATGAGGATGAGACAGCACAGTGAGAAAAGGGTATGATATAGCACCACATACATGTGGCATATATATTGTGTGCAGTTAAATAAAATATTTGGAAGCAACTCCTGTTTGCACAAACTGTGAGGCCTTTTCCCTGCACACAATCCTAACTCAATCCTGAAAGAGGACACTGGTCATGGTTGCCAGGGAGACAAAGCCTTTCCCTAAGCCTCTGCATTTCATGTCCCCCAGCAATCAAGGTAGATTTAAAATCCCAGAAAAACAAAACAATTGTTTTAAAACAGCATTTCAAAGATGGGCTGTGAATATTGTTTTTCTTATATAACTTTCCTACTGGCGACCTGACTATTGTTATAGAGGTTGCTCAACCAACTTCATCTGGGGATTTGCCTATCACCTGATCCGTCACTGAATGAATCCATAAAATTTGACCCTCTACTGCCAAGAGACCTGATGGTCAATCCATAAATATACTGACAAAGGATCCTTAATTGTGGGCCTCTGATTTGGTACGACTGTTTAAAATTATCCGTAACAGAGGTGATATATAACCACTTTGGAAGAACGCTTTCTCTGTGGCAGTTTTTAAGAAAGGTGACCTTTACTCACTGGTATGACAGTTTGTATCTGTGTTATGCCACCAGCTAAATTATTTGCTAAAATCAGTGCCACAAATTTAATCTCTGGATGGGGAAAAGAAAAATCCTACTAATTACACAAAAAAGATCTTACTGTTACATGTATTACATGGTGTGTGTGTCTATAGTTATGAGCAAGAAACACTCAAGAAAAAGTTCATCGGCGCTTCATAAGTCTATCATTGATTTAGTCAAAGGCATTTGATCACAAGGACCACAACCTACTAGGAAAGAAATTGAATACATTAGTATTTCCAACTGGAATAATTAACATCGTGGTGAAACTACATATAAATACATTAGTATAGCTACCTAACACCACAACAAAGTAGTCTTCTTCCACAATTTTTAATTACAATGGAGTGAGACAGAGTGTTTCTTAGCATCAATGATGCTTAATTTATATTTAAGCAATTTAAACACAGCTCTGACTATGCGTCATTATTTTGCTCCATCTTTAGGAGGTATGAAAATGAATTATTTATATCAAGCTGATTATCTCCTGCTGTGGGATATGACTGTGGTAGAGCTTTAGTGTATTTAAGACACATTTGCCACCTATGTCTGTAACATTTCTTTGAAGATCAATGTTAGTAAATTATGATCTTTGGACATGAAACGTTTCAACGCCAGTGGCCTTTAAATAATCTAACAATAGTGGACCACTAAGTTATGATAAGCGTGGAGCAGTGAGAGCTGGGGTCAATGCAATTCACCAGTTTAATTTCACATATCGGCGGATATCCTACCCCTCACTCTCCCGGAACGGCAGAGTGAGGGGTAGGATATCCACCGACTCTTCGTCTACAAAGCTGACACTACACCTTTAGTGTCTACACCCAAATAGGGTTTTGTTGTAGATCTACAGGTACCACTTTTTAGGGTGCTGTACGGGTGGTCATTATTTCACTTCACTTGGTTTCTAACTACCACCAAAAAGTGTAGGTAGATCTAAGTTTGGTCCTGAAGAATTGCAATCTAATTGATAATAGGCAAGAAACATGTTGACCCATACCACAAGCGTATAACTTCACAACCTTAGAGTGAGTGTACGCATCTTTTTTGTTTTTAGTCAGGGTGGTGGCCGCAATTGATTAAAATTGTTGTGAGTGGACCACCAGTTCCTGTTTTAAATTTCACATCCCTACACATCATTATCACCTACACTGACCTAGGGCCCTCACACGCACTGCACCCAACGGCATAAGGAATAAAGATCTCCGCCAAGAAGGCCCCATCATGGGTGTCGATCGAGTATTGCAGCGCCGACCCGATGAGGAGCAGACCCAATGATGAAGCAAGACACCTAGCTGGCTGGGAGTGTGAGGGACTTTTTCTGAAAGGAGGAAACTCTTCTCCTGTCTATTGAGTATACGTTTCCATGTATACTCCCAGATCACATACAACTACCTGCTTTGTACAATAGGAACTGCATACCACTACTGTAAAGAAAATTGCACCACTCAGTGGTAGTCAATCACTTCCAGCAGAGAGCCATCCCAACGCACTGTAGCTGCACCTGCCATCTCAGTGCAGTATGATTATCTGTATTTGGAGTCTCTCCCCACTCTTCTTGCTCAGCAGTCTGGTGGTTTCTTACCATTACCAATTAAAGTTAGGTGACGTCAGCCTCCATATTTGTTTGTTGCAATTATGTAGGGCAGAACCAATTCTAGATGACAGACATAATTAGAGAATTAGGCAGGAAGAGTAGCGAACTTTTTAAAAAAATCATCCTCTATCTTTTGGATGGAGTTTATTGGTACCATTACCCACAGCCCATCCCTGTATGTTGCTACCGAAATTGTTTTTGCATTGCAGATCTTCTTTATCGTCCCTATGGGTTTAGATCCCAGTTTTTTACAAAAACTGGCGATGGCAACCAGAGTTCTTTCCATTGTTAATGCCCTACACTTTACCATGTTCACCCAAGATTGTTTGTTATCAAATGAAACTCCCGAACATGAGAAAGTCTCTACTATGTCTAGTTGTCTTGTCCCTATACGAAAAGATGGTAACCTATTCACGGGTAGGACATCTGACACCATGACAAAGGATTTGGAGTTGGTAACCTTTAGGTCCAGTAATGACATATACCCCACATAGGTTTATTAGGCGTTGGAGCGTGACTCCCGTCCCGGCTATTAGGACTTCATCTTCCGCATAAGCGAGGATCGGTAGTGAAGCTGTGGGGAAGGTTGGGATACATACCGTAGATCCTGCTCATGCGGCTTCCACCCCGTTTGTGTATAACAAGAACAGGAATGGGGCAAGTACACAACCTTGCCTGACTCCTCTCATAATCTGAAAAGGTCTCATGCATTCCCCCTTACTACCATACCGAAAGCTTGCAGTCGCCTGTGAGTACATTTCACGGATTTTATTAATCAGGTGAGGGTCAATGCCCATCTCTAGCATTATATACCATGGCTTATGCAGTCAAAGGCTGCTGATAAATCCATAAAAGCTACGTAGATATGGCCTCCATTGGCTACGGTATACTTTGCAATGGTCAAACGAAGATTTAGGCATTGATCGATCTTACCTCGTCCTTCTGGAAACCATACTGGGTTGGCATCAAAATATCTTTTTTCCCTCGCCCAATATTCCAGCCTGTTCAATAGGACACGGCCTAACAATTTTCCAGTGCAGTCCAGAAAGGAGATAGGGCGATAATTCTAAGAATTGAATTTATCACCTTTCTTATGTATTGGGACTAAAATGCTTGTTTTCCATGAAGGAGGTGGTCCCTTCTTGACTATTTAGTTAAATATGTTGTTTAACAATGGGGCCCACAGCTCTTGGTGTTCGAGGAAGAAGTCAATGGGGACCCCATCCGGGCCCTCTGGCACGGCTACACTTGAGCACCGCTGTTCTCACCTACTCTAAATTAAAAATCAGAGACTCACTTGGGAATTCCATAGAGTTGAAGGGATCATCTCTCAGCATATTACTACTTCCAAAAATACCTTCAAAGTGCAACACCCAAGAATCTTCATCTATATGGTTATCCAGAATTTTATCTGAGCTGTTTTTAAAATCGGGAGCATTCACAACATTCCAGAAGTCCCTACAGTTATTAGAGGAGGCTGCTTTGAGTAGATCTTCCCATGCCTTGTGTTTCATCTCCGCTTCCCTATTCTTCCTTGATTTCTTAAATTTCAGACGTAAATCCTTAATCAGGGACTGGTGTCAGGAAGATGCCATAGGGCCCTTATGGAGATCTTGTAGGGCATGGGAGCAAGCCTCGTCGAACCAGCCGATTTCCCATCTTTTCTTGTTTACATTAGGTAGAGTTAAGGATAATTTAACTTCCTTAAGTAGTTCTAAAAAATTTGGAATTAAGGAGACAAATTCTGCATTCGGATCTAGACACTTCATGATCAGATCTAGTTTATTAGTTACAATCTGCTGTATGATTTGTTTATTATCTATTCTCTCCCATTTCAGCTGGAACCCATTCTGTCTGTCTAGATTTGATTTAGGGACCTTTTCTGTCTGCCTTAAGTAGACACCTACACCAATGACCTCGAACAGCAGTATCGCATGGGCACTCCAATTAGAACATTTTGTAATGGTGTGAACAATGTTACCATAAGAATGGGCAGAGGCGACTATGAAGTTGATTGTCGACCCATAGTTGCCGCGGAAGAAGGTATTACCTAGACCACCTCCGACTGAATCACTTTTGTTACATATTTCAAGGTTCCAAGTAGTTAGCAGCCTATTTAAACAGTTTACATGTTCATTGTGCATGAAATGCACCAGTGGATCCCCCTATGTATCTTCTACCCCACAGACCATTTCAGATAGGTGAGAGCCTATTTGAGCATTAAAATCACCTGCCCAGAGAATGTTAAGATCCTTAACTGGCAATGCCCTTATATATTTAGTAAGATCTTTCTCCAGGGAGCCTACAGTTGACACCATGCTACTCCCGAAATTATTATTATAGTAATTTACCATTAGCCATACTTGCAGGCATTCTGCTCTAAAAGCTAGGAAGTGGAAATTGGGGGATGTGTGCTCGAACTTTATGATCTTAACATTTAAAGTTAAGATCATAAAGTTAAAGTGAGTAAACCTCATTTTGCTCTGCCTGCTGGGGATGGGACAGCGTTAGTTTGAAAAGATCGATAACCATTAAATGAAAGGGGATCTATTGCCCATATTTCCTGGAAGCAGATGATGTGTCTACCCTGCCACCTTGAAACTCACTCTGGTAAGGCCTGCTTGGTAACAATACCCGACACATTCCATGTGGCTATTTGCAGCATGTGCTTCTGGAATCCTGTTCTTTTAACAGAAGGCGATGTGTCTATGTTACTAATTCGTTCAAGGTCACCTGTTACCTCGTAAACGAGCCTGAATAACTTGTCCGATACCTGATGAGTTGACGCATTACTCGTTTCCCCATCGCGGCGTAACTACACAGAACTACCCGGCTTGTTGCCCCCCTTTTCCGATCAAGGTGCCTATTCAGGCTCGTTTATGTTATTGCTCCTTTGGCCTTGCAATTGATTGTTCCCGGCTGGGAACGTCCCTTACCCTCCAATTTACCTTGACTTGGATTTTACATATCTCCGGCTGCTCGCCCCACCGCTACTTCCCTTTATTTTAGGATTCCGTGTTCTAATTCGACCTACCCCATGAGCAACTTCCCAGGCATTTGTTTTACAGCTTAGTCTTGATGAGATCCCTACACCTCAATTGGGATCGAAACGTCATCGACACATACATCTTCAACTCTATACTATAATTTGTATCCAATTGTAGAGTATGAGATGTAACCCTGATTGTGACTTTCTGTTTACGTACATTTTCACAAATTTAAAAGTCACTTTTTAAGTCACTTGCCTGCGGTAAGGAAATCGGCTGATTTCCCTTTACCTTGTCACGTCTTGCTCACTCACCTTTTTTGTATATTATCCTTGCGTTGAATTTAATTATCAATTAAAATCCCTATTTTGCATCGTTACATTTGTAATTCCAATTTTGATTACTAAATTGTGATATTGTAATTATCTAACTTGTATGAGACCATTGTTTTCTTTAGCATACGTCCACCCTTGGTCCCTTCAGACTTTTAGGGTCTCCTTGTCCTTTTTTGAACTTTAGCTTTCTCAAGCAAAACAAAAATTCATGCATTATATTGTGTGTTTGTGCCCTCATGGTAATGACGGGTTCTTTTCGTAGCCAAGACTTAAGGCACAACAGTGTACCTTTTTGTACCTCACTTTAATCTCTCTGTCTGATACTCTCAAAGAACGGTTTGCAAAGTCTCTTAGGATACTTTTTAATGTCATTACTCCTAGGATTAGTATTATTGAGAATTATGTGAATGTCTTCAAGAATGTTGTTGAGAGAGGGTTCTTTTGATTTAACCATCATAGGTTTAATAACCTCCTGAGTTGAACCAGTTTGCTTTCTTTTGTTTGAGTGGGTTTGAGTTTTCTTCGAATCTAGGAGATGTAGCCACGTTGAAGCAACAAATATACCAATAACTAGTTATTAATAATATGCAAGCCGAACAGTTATACTTATTAAAGTTCTATATTAGGCAAAGCTTACATTTATGTATATTCACTGAAAAAAACAAAGGTTAACATGACTTTATAGTTAGGTAAGTATGTCAGTGACATTAACATTTTGAACTAAAAAAAACACAGAAATTCACCAGTTCTTGTTAGCAGAGCTGACTATAGCTTGTGCCACCACCATGCCCTGCTTATGACCTCACATATTACATCACTCATGACATGTTCTATGAAATCATGTAGGACGTCACTGATGACATCTCAAATGACATCACTGATGACAACATCCAACGAGTGTGCTAGTTTATTTTACAATTTACATACTGGCAGGTAACTATCATATTACTTCTCTACCTAATTTTGTACAGCCTGTGTTCAGCTAATGTGTGTAACTCTTTGCAAAACACGTGATCCTTATGCATTCTAGGTGTGTAGAGGTACTGAACATGTTATAAATCTGTGTATTGAAAAGTAAGTTTGTGTGCTGGTGACAGTTGACAACTTGTGTTCATCATGTTCTGCACAAGTTTTTTGGTTCTGCAGAAAAAGTTTCTAAGAGGGCAAAGATTCCACATAGTAGATACTAAATATTGTTAGCAGCCTTGAGTTATTAGACACAATTGTGTCAGCATGACAATTTCTACATAACATACTAACCTATGTATAAGGGCTTGTTTTGCTTCAGAAGTTAGGCTATCTGTAAAGCTTTCACCACAGTATGAAGGCTGCAGTTAGTATAATTTTTAGCACCTTCAGACCTTCATTATTACAACGGAATAGTATTTTTTGGCAAGTGTTGCATAGAGTGTACACTGTTCTTAGTGGATACATTTTAATACTCTGTGGTGTATTTTTTGTGAGAGTTTCACTGTCTGTAAACAGTGTGGTACAAAATAAACTCTCTCCAAAGAGTAAACACTTTTAAAGTACCCACTTTTTTACTCATATCAAATCCATTTTTCAATGTGGATTTGGTGATTGTGAGGCTTTTGATATAGATAAAAGCTGTCCATAGGAGGCTGTCCATAGTAGGGCATTCATTTTGGAGCTGATGTTGAGTATCTTGAGGAACTTGGCTTTCACTGAACAGTTTTGTGCAGATTAAATACAGTGTGCAATGAGGATTTCCCAAATATGTTGGTTGATTGTTAATGTGAACTAGGCTACCCATGAAGTGTATGGTATAGGGTCAATGTTGCACATAACACATGCTTGCTACACGTAAGAGAATTGTATCAGTGATGGTATTAAAGATGCTTCATATTATTCTGGGCTATTTTGTACTTACTTTCAGGCCTCTAATGTCTTACTAGCTTACTGATCAATGTGTAGAAAAGAAGCTCGGATGAGCTCATCAGTGATGTCATCAATGGTGTCATTTGAGATCTCATCAGTGATGTCATAAATGATGTCATAGAATATGTCATGAGTGATGTCATATGTGAAATCATAAGCAGTGCATGACGGGCCACAAGGTATAATTAGCTCTGCTAACTATAACTGGTGAATTTCTGTGTTTTTTTAGATCAAAACATTAATGTTGTCACTGACAGATTCACTGAACTATAATGCCATTTTAACCTTTGTTTGTTCGGTGAGTTTCTACGTTTTCTTTACAACAACAGATCTTTATATCACACCTAACTAAATGTTACTTTAACCTTTGTTTTTTCTGTGAATGTCTAGTTTTTACTTTAACGTAAAGCAATATTTTATTACCATACGTAAAGTCAAACCCCCACCACTCATGGCCTTTGGCCATATGCGGTAGAGTGTTGGCTGAAGGGCCCACATGCAGCCAACCCCAGGCTGCGCAGGGTCTTAGGCCATGCACAGCAGGTGGTTGTCCTCAGGGCATGGCTTGCAGCCAGGTTCTGTGCCAACCCACCTGGAGGCAGCTTACCTCCTGCAGGCAGCCAACATCACACTGCGCACAGTCGTTCAGCACGCATGGCGTGGGGTTGGTGGCAGGCAGCCACCCAGAATGAGCCAACCCCATGCAGCACACGGCCTTTGTTCGTGCGAGGCGTGAGGTTAGCCTCAGGGCCTTTATTCCACCCAGGCCCAGCTTCCATCTCCCCGCAGGTAGTCAACCTCACACTGCGCACAGCCTTTGGCCGAGTGCAGCAGAGGGTTATTCACAGGGCTTGGCCTGCTGCCAGGCCCTGTGACCAAACCCCAAGCAGGCTGCCAACTCCACACCGCTCACAGTCTTTGCCATGCACAGCGTAGGGTTGGCCTTCGGGCCCTAGGGACCCCATCCTTTGGGGACAAAACATATATATTAAGGGGAGGACATGCAGCCGCCTCCCTGACCCTTAATTGGCCTGGGACCCAATCCCCCAAGTTTAAATAGAATTAAACAGGGGAGGGAGGCTGTGAATCGTCCTACCCTAATAATTTGAATCGGGCCACAGGGGATGCGGTCGCTGGGGCTGAATACGTCCTAGGGAAGTGGGGTGCATTGCCACCTACCCTTAACTAAATAATGTGGCGGACCCTCTTTTTGTTTTGTTATTTTTTTGATTCTGCTGGAATCCTGTAAGAATGTGGCATAAAGTGCTGGTTTTCTTTCAATTTGGCCCAATGGGGTCCCTCTTGGACCCCCCCATGTGACTAGGGGGGCAGGGTATCCCTACCCTGCCCCTTATATATATATTTTTTAAATAAATTGTAGACAGAGGACAAAGTCCCCGAGTCCTATATTGCTGTCAGCAACATTTTTCTCATGTTGCTGGCAGCCAATCAGAGCGCTTGCTCCCGTGGGACTCTGACTTCCTCAGGAGAAATATGCCCCAAGGGAAAAAAGCTCCCTGGGCCAATCAGAGCACTCTATTTTTTTTTTTTTTTTAAACATCCAGATATGTCAATATTTTTATCCTTAATTTCTCAAATACTACTGAACTGATTTACACCAACTTACTCGAAACACAATCTGCTGACCAAGACCTAGCATCCTGTGAAATTTGGTGTAGTTCCGTTCTGCAGTTTTTTGCTGTAGCTCTGCCTAAAGACATCTATGGAAAATGCATGGAGATTTTGCGCTTTGGGACCCCCCTTTCTTGTCGGCCTGCTTGATAGATCACCCCAAAATTTTCCATGCAGAAACTAGTCAAAAAGCAGCACCTTTTTGGAAAGTTCAGTGGCGATTCGTCAAACAGGGCCAAAGTTATTAGGAACACAAACAACATTTTTCCTATGGAACAGCTGATCTATCTATAACTACCCAGTGGTAACTGCCACTGGGTAATAACAGGAAGATAATAAAAGATCCTCCCATATTTGCATTCTTTCTTGTATTAATTAGAGCTCAGCAGCATTACATTGTATTGTAATTGAATATGTATAGTACTTACTACCCATGGGGAGGCATTACAATTCTTCATCGCAGGTAGCACACTTCTCTGGAACCCAAGGTTATTGGTTATTTCAGTGGTTTTTAGTTTTTGTTCCTTACTATTAGTTGTTGGAACTAGTCTTGTGCTCTCAGGAAACTGTTCCATACATTTCCTCTAGGTTCATTGTGGTAGATTAAGTAAAAAAAGAGTTAGGTGAGGTTATTAGAGTGAGTTCATCCAAATGGAAGGTGGGATAAGGAGATTGGCTAGATTGCAAAGAATGGTTACACAACCTGAGACTGAGGCGGACAGGCATGTGATAGAGTAAGGTGCACTCAGAGATAATAAGGCTTGCAGATGATATAGCACAAAGAGAGGATCATTTGTTATTTAGAGACATGAGAGAACAATCAATAGATGTAGATCAAAATCAATTCACATGCAGGGTTTTAAGTACATGGTGGGAAGACCAGGCTTTTTGAGAAAGCCTGTTGTCTTAGGATGTCAAAAGTGTAGAGAGAAAGGTTGATGGTTGTCACCTGTGGACAGGTGCTATATGTTGTCCCACCTTTGGTTGTTCCTTTTTAGGTCTCGCTGAGCCAAAGGCTCGAAGAGACATTTTGTATGTGGGATTTTCAAAGTGCTACCCACAGTTTTGGCTGGCCTAAACCTTGAGTGCACGATCACATGCACGTGCACAGCTGCTCCCTCTCCCCCCTCCCTTCTCTATAGCTTTCTTTCACTTTAGCCGCTTTGACCCTTACATTCCCCCCTCCCTTCTCACCCAGCCCTTTGATGCTCTGCTCGATTACTTTCACTTTCGCCGCTACAAACTTTTCAAGCCTTTTACCGCCTTTGATTTTCTTTTATTTTGCTGAGCCTTGATTCATACCCGCTTGTTCCGATTTCAAGGGAAGTCTTACCCATCTTCAACTAACAGCACGCAGTCAAGCGTGAAGGATTATCGCTAAGGATTATCGCTTGTACTTTCATTTCATATCATCTACAGCGCGTGTCCTCTAACGCATGTAAATAAATGTAAAGGCACGATCAGACAAACGGTAAGGATAATCGCTTGTGCTTCCATTCAACTTTGTCTTCAGCACGTGTGTTTGTCAGCGCGTAACAGATTTTCATGTTTCCTCGCTCATGACTATACATCGATGCTTGCATCATGTTTCTCCATCTCTCTCTTCCTCCTATGTTGTCCTTAGTTAACTTTATATCACTCTCTGCTCCTTTGCCACACACTCATTTGTCCTCAGTGTATCGCCTTCACGCTTTGCTTCCACTGATAGCATAACATAACATAGTATAGCATAACAAAACAAAGCATAGCATAACAAAACATAACAAAACATAGCATAGCATCACAAACATAGCATAGCATAACAAAACAAAGCCTAGCATAGCAAAACACAACAAAACATAGCATAGCATAACAAAAAATAGTATAGCATAAAAAACACAACAAAAAATAGCATAGCATAACAAAAAATATCAAAACAAAACATAGCATAGCATAACAAAGCATAGCATAACAAAACAAAGCATAGCATAGCATAACAAAACATAGCATAGCATAACAAAACATAGCATAGCATAAGAAAAAATAGCATAGCATTACAAAACTCAACAACACGTAGCATAACAAAACATAGCAAAACAAAGCAAAGCATTGCATACCAAAACACAACAAAACGTAGCATAGCATAACAAAACATAGCATAACAAAACATAGCATAGCATAACAAAACAAAACATAGCATAACAAAAAACAAAACATAGCATAACAAAACATAGCATAACAAAACAAAGCATAGCATAACAAAACAAAAGTATTAAAACAAAACATAGCATAGCATAACAAAGCATAGCATAACAAAACAAAGCATAGCATAGCATAACAAAACATAGCATAGCATAACAAAACATAGCATAGCATAACAAAACATAGCATAGCATAAGAAAAAATAGCATAACAAAACTCAACAACACATAGCATAACAAAACATAGCAAAACAAAGCAAAGCATTGCATAACAAAACACAACAAAACGTAGCATAGCATAACAAAACATAGCATAGCATAACAAAACATAGCATAGCATAGCAAAACAAAACATAGCATAACAAACACAACAAAACATAGCATAGCATCACAAAACATAGCATAACAAAACATAGCATAACAAAACAAAGCATAGCATAACAAAACACAACAAAACAGCATAGCATAAAACATAGCATAGCATAACAAAACACAACATAGCATAGCATAACAAAATATAGCATAACAAAACATAGCATAACATAACAAAACACAACAAAACGTAGCATAACTAAACAAAAAATAGCATAGCATAACAAAACAGAACAAAACAGCATTGCATAACAAAAAATGGCATAACAAAACAAAACATAGCATAGCATAACAAAGCATAGCATAGCATAACAAAACAAAACATAACATAGCATAACAAAACATAGCATAACAAAATACAACAAAACACAACAAAACATAGCATAGCATAGCTAAACAAAACATAGCATAGCATAAAACATAGCATAACAAAACAAAACATAGCATAACAACGCATAGCATAACAAAACATAGCATAGCATAGCAAAACAAAGCATAGCATAACAAAACACAACAAAACAGCATAGCATAACAAAACATAGCATAGCATAACAAAACACAACATAGCATAGCATAACAAAATATAGCATAACAAAACATAGCATAACATAACAAAACAAAATGTAGCATAACTAAACACAAAATAGCATAGCATAACAAAACACAAAAAACATAGCATAGCATTACAAAACATAGCATAGCATAACAAAGCATAGCTAAACAAAACATAGCATAACAAAACATAGCATAACAAAACACAACAAAACATAGCATAGCATAACAAAATACAACAAAACACAACAAAACATAGCATAGCATAACTAAACAAAACACAGCATAGCATAAAAAAACATAGAATAGCATAGCATATCAAAACAAAACATAGCATAACAAAGCATAGCATAGCATAACAAAACATAGCATAGCATAACAAAGCATAGCATAGCAAAACACAAAAAAGCATAGCATAACACAACACCACAAATCACAGCATAGCATAACAAAACATAGCATAGCAAAACAAAACATAGCATAACAAAACAAAGCATAGCATAACAAAACACAACAAAACATAGCATAGCATAACAAAACAAAGCATAGCATAGCAAAACACAACAAAACATAGCATAGCATAACAAAACACAACAAAACATAGCATAGCTAAACAAAACATAGCATAGCATAACAAAACACAACAAAACATAGCATAGCATAACAAAACACAACACAACATAGCATAGCATAGCTAAACAAAACATAGCTTAGCATAAAAAACATAGAATAGCATAGCATATCAAAACAAAACATAGCATAAAAAAGCATAGCATAGCATAGCATAGCATAACAAAACATAGCATAGCATAGCAAAACCCAACAAAACATAGCATAGCATAAGACAACACAACAAATCACAGCATAGCATAACAAAGCATAGCATAACAAAACATAGCATAGCAAAACAAAACATAGCATAACAAAACAAAGCATAGCATAACAAAAAACAACAAAACATAGCATAGCATCGCAAAACATAGCATAGCATAACAAAACATAGCATAGCACAGCAAAACATAGCATAGCAGAACAAAACACAACAAAACATAGCATAGCATAACAAAACACAACAAAACATAGCATAGCATAACTAAACAAAACATAGCATAGCATAAAAAACATGGAATAGCATAGCATATCAAAACAAAACATAGCATAAAAAAGCATAGCATAGCATAACAAAACATAGCATAGCATAACAAAACATAGCATAGCATAGCAAAACACAACACAACATAGCATAGCTTAACACAACACAACAAATCACAGCATAGCATAACATAGCATAGCATAACAAAACATAGCATAACGACGCATAGCATAACAAAACAGCATAACAAAACATAGCATAACAAAACATAGCATAACAAAACACAACAAAACATAGCATAGCATAACAAAACATAGCATAGCATAACAAAGCATAGCTAAACAAAACATAGCATAACAAAACATAGCATAACAAAACACAACAAAACATAGCATAGCATAACAGAACATAACAAAACATAGCATAACAAAACACAACAAAACATAGCATAGCATAACAGAACATAACAAAACATAGCAAATCATAGCATAGCAAAACAAAACATAGCATAACAAAGCATAGCAAAACAAAACATAGCATAACAAAGCATAGCATAACAAAACACAACAAAACATAGCATAGCATAACAAAACATAGCATAGCCTAACAAAACATAGCATAGCCTAACAAAACAACACATAGCATAGCAAAACACAACAAAAAATAGCATAACAAAACAAAACATAGTATAACAAAACATAGCATAGCATAACAAAACAAAGCATAGCATAACAAAACATAGCATAGCATACACAAAACATAGCAAAGCATAACAAAACATAGCCTAGCATAGCATAACATACCATAAGAAAACATAGCGTTAAGTTTGATAAACTCATAGTAGCGGGCTAGCTAGCTTTAACGGGCAGTGAGTGTAAGCAACTCCGTAAACCCAGAAGCAGTCACTCGGTCACCTTTGCTCTTGTATTGCAGTGGCTTCGTTTATTAAACAGTGCCCATATTTATACTGTTTAATAAAGGGGGGACAAGGGCACCCAAAGCAATTTGACAGGGACCTTGGGAAGTTAAGTATTACAGGAGACAGTGGTCCCTGACATCAGAAAATGTTTCAACATATAATAAATATAGCCAAGATTAGTACTATATTATAGCCAATGTCCAGCCGGACATGGCGACTTTAATGAGTAAAAATAATTTAGCATTGATCAGAAGAATGTAAGTAGAGTCTTGGTGGGACACAAGCCTGTATCCTTAGACTTACATATCAAGAGGACATGAAGTTTGTGAAAAACATTCAGGCAATTGCAGTGATGTTTCCGTTTAACAAAATAATAAGTAGTGAAACATCTTAATACAAATCTTGCCACCTTCACAAAGTTTCATACACAAAAGTTGTTAAATGTGTAAGGTGGGCAACATAGTCGACGACGTTTCGATCCTTGACAAGGGGATTTAGGATCATCATCAGGACTAATTAGGTAAATTGCCCATATTAGAATGCCTGCAATAACATAAATCAGTAAAACAACCAACGTAAACAGATAAAATAGGGGGAAAAAAATGGAAGGGAAAAGGAGAAAGAAAATGGCAACATAATGGTTATTACGTTAAGAAAGTAAATTATATTTATAACATAAAACATAGAAGTCAGATCAAGAGCCAATCTATATATGAGCACCGCGTCTTGGTCCGATAACCAGAACGAAAATTTCGAGGTGAGATGAGTCACTTTATGCTCCTTTTTTCTCGTCACTTTTTTACGCTATAGTACCTCCCCTCATTTTAACTATTTCCCTCGCCAGATATCCCCCTACCGTGTTGCCTATTCTGTACGTTCTACTCCCAAAGGTAAGCCCATTATTCCTTTAGTTCCACTCTTCCCCAAAAATAATTTTTTCCGCTTTAAATCCTATTATTGGGATTTTTCTCCGTAGGCTTTGCACCTCCAAACGCGTCCTTTGAAATTTTCGTTCTGGTTATCGGACCAAGACGCGGTGCTCATTTCGTTGCACCAATATACAACACGAGGTAATTCTCTTCGTTTTCACCGTACTCACATCACCTCCCGCTTCATCCGTTATTTACACCTGCAAATACGGTACTCCTCTTCACTCTCCCAGCATCTTCACTGTTTTCAAGCCACCTCCCGCCTCCATTCGCGGTAATTTTTAAGACCACACGTGAATTCCCCGGCACGCATTCTCTGTATATACGGTTCATCTGGAAAGCATGATCACCACCACCTATTTTAGATTTCTCCTACCCTTCCCAACTCTCACTTCTTCCTTATTCAATTTTTATTACTTCATGACCGCAATGCCATACCACCTCAAGTTCATATATAGAATATGTTGTACATATAATCTATTCATTTTTTGATTGCTTCATGACCACAACGTCATACCACTTTGAGCCCATATATAGATTGGCTCTTGATCTGACTTTTATGTTTTATGTTATAAATATAATTTACTTTCTTAACGTAATAACCATTATGTTGCCATTTTCTTTCTCCTTTTCCCTTCCATTTTTTTCCCCCTATTTTATCTGTTTACGTTGGTTGTTTTACTGATTTATGTTATTGCAGGCATTCTAATATGGGCAATTTACCTAATTAGTCCTGATGATGATCCTAAATCCCCTTGTCAAGGATCGAAACGTCGTCGACTATGTTGCCCACCTTACACATTTAACAACTTTTGTGTATGAAACTTTGTGAAGGTGGCAAGATTTGTATTAAGATGTTTCACTACTTATTATTTTGTTAAACGGAAACATCACTGCAATTGCCTGAATGTTTTTCACAAACTTCATGTCCTCTTGATATGTAAGTCTAAGGATACAGGCTTGTGTCCCACCAAGACTCTACTTACATTCTTCTGATCAATGCTAAATTATTTTTACTCATTAAAGTCGCCATGTCCGGCTGGACATTGGCTATAATATAGTACTAATCTTGGCTATATTTATTATATGTTGAAACATTTTCTGATGTCAGGGACCACTGTCTCCTGTAATACATATTTATACTGTTAGCACTTTACTTGTGCAAATTTCAGGGCTCACAAAACTTTAATGAATCGAAATTCACAACAGAGGCTGTTAAGTTCGTGCTATATAGAACCCTAAGGATAAATAAAAAACATTGCCATTTACAATGTGAATAGCTCCAACAAACACAAGACCTTTTTCAAAGTATAAAACATTGCCATTTACAATACCAATAGCTCCAGCTCCAACAAATGCGAGACCTATTGCATTTCCAATGCTTGTTTTAGCTGTTGATGGTTTTGAACGGTTTGTCCTTTGATGGGTTCCATTAATACCAAATTCTTTTCTTTTTAACATTGTACTTGGCTTTTGATAATGAGAGTCACTGTAATAATTGGTACCTCCAGATAACTGGTTCTATAGATTTGTCAGGTAAGATTTGGAGGAGTGAACCATCTCTGCGATTTGCATCATTTGTACAGGGCTTGGGTTGATTTAGGTGTTGCTTGAGCATAGAGTGTCCTTCGGGGGCATTTGTCTGTAGGTAAAGAGGCCAACATTTGTGATGGCACTCCTTTTTGTGAATTAGATCATATAGGTTCTCTGTTTTATATGTTGGGAATAACCAGTACCTAACCATTCTTCTGCACTTTAAGTGATTTTCCATGGCTCTAATCATTGCGAGTAAAGCATTCCATAGTTTGTGGCTAAACAAGATAAAGTAGCGCCACCAATGATTTTCTTACTGTAAGCATGAGGTATTAAACATGGTGTCAGCCAGTAGCCGATACCACATAAAAAGTACTAATGCCTTCTAATGAGTATATGGTTGGTGCCCTTAAGCTATTTACTATGCAGCAACTAACCTGAATTTGATTAGCTAGTTGATTAGGAAGTGCTTGTGAAATGTAAAGCAGCTCCTGTCCAATAAACCAAAGGTGCCAACGGCAGACATAAGTTACATGAAACTAAGTGAGATCACCCCTAGCCAGGAGCACATGAACTTCATGGCTCTGAACTTTCTTATGAGATGCTATTCATAACAGCTTCACATCAGCCAGATGGATTCTGCATTTAGATTTCAAATTCCCTCAGTAATTTAAATAAGTGATTCTTTCTCTTTTTCAACAGGTGCAACACTTCGAATGGATGTGTGGGATACGTGGGTGGAATTCCTAAATGGAAGCCGGTTAGGACACAAGCATACTGTGGAACAATACCTGCTGAAAGAGGAACCAGTCATGAGGTATAGTACCTAATGTATTCAGTTTCATTGTCTCATTTTCCAGATAAGAGAGGTTTGAATCACCAGCTGTGCCATCAATACTCCTGTACCCAAAGCATATTGTGTCACTTGTTCAGCTTCTATAGTGGGGCTAGACAAAACATCTCTACCAAAGGGATTGTGTTAGCAATAAACTGAAATGAATTATAGGTCAGTCATGAGACCTTTAAACTTTAGACTACAATAATCTTGAATATTTGTATACTGAGACACTAGAGATTATACAAAACAATCATTTATAAACTTTTCTCTTGCAGTACATTGTGGCGAGAAATAAACAAAAACTCAAATATCAAGTATAAAAATGGTTAGTAAGTGCCTCAGTTAGAGGTTGACAGATGCTCTGTCAATCTCTCTTTTCCCCTACTCCAATTATAAGTGGGGAAGTATGCCTTCCTCCACTGGACCATCAGGCCACAGTGGCAGTCGCCCCACCCTTTTTAGAGTGGGGAAGACTATCACTAGATTTCCCTGCCTGGGAAGAATGGCAGACCGAGGGAGGGAAACACACAATGGACCATAGTTATTGGTTTGTACTTAATAGGGGTACACAGACCATGCACCCTTGATGCCAAAGCCTTCTACTCATTACTTTAAGTGGGGGCCCACGCCCATACTCAAGTATTCCCAAGTTTAGCATGCCAAAACACATCCTTTCAAACACATATAATTTCAAAGCACCAATTTTTATACTTAAAAAAAAACAACATTTTATTTTGTACTTTTTCCAAAATTTCTGCAGCAACAGCAATGCACAGTTAAATTTTGCCATGGAGGTCATACATACATAAAGTAATCAAACGACTTACCATCAGCTACTCACATTCACATCCATCACCCCTTAATTACTGCCAACTAATCTTTTGAGTTTATAGCATAGGTATCATATATCTGTACCACCTCCCTGACCAACTCAGAAGGCAGCTACAAATATTCCTGAAACAAAACCCAAATATCCTTGGGTTCCTGGGCCTGTGGGAGAGTGGTATTGTAAAGTTCCACTTGTTCATTGCAAAAAGCTAGATGCAAAGGGCTAGATCCTGTGTCCACATTTTAACAGATGGGACATCTGGTCGCTCGCATTGTTCCAGTGTCCCTTTATATTAGACTTTTTGCATACACAGTCTTTAATTACTCGACCAGGCGTAATTTCTGGAATTTTGAGTAACAAGTTATAGCGCAACGATAGAGATTACGCTGGCACAACAACAAACATTTCTCCTGGGCCTACATAAGACCCTTGATTTGCTTTAGGTACTTTTTCAAATTTGTTTGCATCATGCAAAGTCTTTATTAGATACATTTGTGTGAAGGAGATAAATAGAATTCACTAGTTTGATAAGTACAATAATTAGTACTTAACTGTAGATTATACATGTCATTATTAACTAGTGATATTAAAGATTTTTACCAGTGAATTCTGAGAATCTAATTTACACGAATACTAATATATGACTGAAAATGTCGAAAAGATAGAATTAAACTGTTTCTAGTTATCGGAGGATTGTAAGGGGTAGGGTGGAAGGAGGAAGGTAGGACAAGAAGGACGGGGAACAACAACCTCCTTGGACATATAACTTTGGAGAACAAGAATCAAGAGGCTATAAGTAAGCAGTTACAACTTTAAGTTTTAATTGTGATTCCCTAAGTGCAGAGGCAGACTTCACAGAAGTTCAAGAACGGACTAAAGCACTTGTGGAATGAACTTACAATGAAGCAAACTCTTGACAGGATTATGTTTTCCGCAACTTCTTCCATATCAAAAAGAGCTTCAGCGGGAACAGACAGACATCAAAATAAGACCAGCAGTGATGAAAAGATGAGGTATGCCTCATACCTCTTATAGCTACACGTTCAAGGTGGTGTATAAGCCAAAGGGTATAAATCCAAAGTTCTTACGATGGTGGCGCAGTTTTGTTCTATTTGGTCATTTCATTCTATCTGCGTGGCAGTGGCTACCATGATATCTAAAACTTTTGTTTGCCTATGGGCCAGATCTTTGAATGCTAAACGGAGACAAACATTAGTTTCTCTGTGCTATGGAAGAACTTTAATGTTAATCTCAATGTGGATTTTTACCCCAAAAATCGGACTGAGTCTTTCCTTAGAACGTTTTTAGGATGCTGACGAGCTTGAGTGAGAGTGGCTGATTTCGATCATCGATGGTTTCTCTGCCATACTGAATGATCCATTTCATCATTTGGGATGAGAGTTCTGAAATTGTTGCATACAGTTATGTTTTTTCGGGTGGTGGCTTGTCATCTCCTAGGGTACAGTGGAAGTATGTGACCTTATTTAATAATTTATTTGAACAAGACTGTATATGGGAGTGGAATTGCTGCCACCCTCAACTTTGTGCATATTGAAAGGACTGTTTTTGAAATTGCTCTGTCAACAATCCAATACTGTTTGAAATCAATGCTAAGGTTGAACTGTGGCTGGATAGATGTGACAGGATTCATGCTTACCGCATGTGGACATGGTCTACTCTAAACATATCTTTCGCAAAACAAGCCTTCCAATATTGTTGTTCATATTCATTTTGATGTTTTTGTTAAATCAGATAGGCTGAATGAACCATTCCCTTATAGAATACCTTCTGCTAGAGATCTGTCTGATTTGGCAAGTGCCAGATAAGATTACCATGGTATCCATCAGGTGGTTTGATTTCATGCTAGCAAACCTCAGATAGATGCTTGGGAATTGTCTGTTTAAGAAGACCAAGGAGTGGTTTGCTACATTTTTTGTACCTGCTAATAATACCTTCCAAAATTTGGGAGGTTTATCACCTCCACATCCATCCTTACCAATTACAATAATCCTTAGTTTATCATTTCTGTAGGAAAATATAGGGTTATTTACCTGACCATAAAGACTCTGTAAGGTTTTGTTAATGGCATTATAGAATTATTTAGAGGCTGGCTGTGGGTAGTGATAAATTAAATAAGACTACGAGAATTTCAATAATTTTCTAGGGTTTGGATGCAACACCAAATAAATAGTCTTAAAGCAATTCAATTCTCTAGGGCAGCAACCACATTCCGAACGTCAATTAGAGTAATGGTCTAAGGTTTCATCACCGTGCCTTTTGAACAGTGTACCCAGATACTTGATCAAAGTGGGGTTCTTACCTAAATAATTACTGGCAATATCTTGCTTGAAACATGAGAAGCTATGAGACATATTTTTTTTTAATAAGGTGCGTTCCCAGTGACTTTTTGCAACGCCATTCTCTTTTGGCGTATCCTGTATCGATTTTTGGGCATTCGACAAAAGCAAGGTAATGTCTTTGGTAACTGCTGGGAATTTTACCACGTAATCATCAACTTTCGTCCTTTGAATGCATTCATTTTGTCTAATTTGTTTCCAGGAGTGGCTCCAAAATTAAAATAAAGAGGATCAGTTAAAGGGCATAGTCCAGACAAGTTCCTCTTCTAAGCGTAAAGGAATCTTATTGAAAACCACTTACTAGGGAGCAATGTCATCAATGTTCCTAATCATAATCCTGCATACTGTATGTTTTGCGGACAATATGCACCGGTAGGGTTAAGAGTGTTACGCGTTAGTCATAAGGGATTGTGCATGAGTGTCAAAAACATAGTAAATTATGCATTGTATCCTTCACATCCCTTTTTGACTGAAGCCATTTATCTTCATTGTTGTCCAAAGTGTGTTATATGTCACAGTAAAATCAGTCAAATGATAATACAAATAATAACACTTGGCACTTCATGGAGGTGAAATTCTCTATAGATGTGGTGCTTTCTTTCATATAATTCCAATTCTAGAGGGCTATAATTTATTGTGTGTTTATTGTAGGTATCAACAAAGAGTGGCCCTTTATATAGCCGCCTTTTTTGGCCACCTGGACCTTGCTGAGTGCATGCTGCAGCAGGGAGCGAGGGCAGATGAATCTGTTGGTGGTCACCCTTATCGCGAATGGTGTTCTGAAACTGACCATCCAGCCCTAAGCAAATGTCCTGTTCACGCAGCAGCAGAAGCTGGCCAACTCTTAATTCTGAAAGCCTTTGTCACCTACAACGTGGCATGTCTGGAACGCGAAGACGCCCAGGGTAAATCGCCACTGAAAATATGCATTGAACAGAGGCACAAAGACTGTGTGCGGTATTTGATCATGAAGATTTGGTCAGTGGTTTCTTTTCCAAAGCTATCAATTCCCATGAAAATCTATGTTAAACTAAAGAAATGGCTGGACAGGGCTCAGAAGTGCATCTTGGCCAGGAAATATCCACACCAGGCTTCTGGTTTCCGAACACGTGTTGGAGACTTGGTTGTTGTGGATGGTTTCACAGAGCCAAAAATGACCTCCCAGCGATTTTTCACAGCAAAGAAAAAGAGAATATCCAGCAATTGGGCTAGTATGGATGATGGGATCTTCCAAGGCAAAGAGTGTGTGGGCCAGACATATCTAACAAGGAAGAAGAGCTGGCAGAGCCTTAAGCTGCCATCAGTGAGGCATCCCAAGAAAAAAACATCATCTCTGCAAAAGAAGGAGGTCAGGATAGGGGCGATGTCTGAGGGTGAACGTAATATGTGGACAGGTCGGGTTCCTCTTCCTCCAATTGCAAGCAGTCTGCACCCACCATTTTACTACACCGAGCCTCGGGCTGCACTACTCATCAACACCTCCCTGGAGTCCTTCTTGGAGCACAGTGGCAGAACCTCACGAGAGAACGCAATCTACTGTTTGGCGCTTGCCAGGTACAATATTAACCATTAGAGAATTATTTGTGTTTATGAATTTATTTGTTAGATTTGTTTTTAGGCCAGCATTTGTTTAGATATATTTTTGAGGAGGGATCAAACAGGCCACAATTGAGTTGCCTCATATGTGACACATATTGGTTTATAGCAGCAATAGTGGTTCAAGTAGCAACTATACTGGTGAGTGTATGAAATATATTTGAAGTGCACCTTTGTATTTTTGTCTTCATATTACCTCTGGATGTTTTCGTTTTATTTAGCGAATGGATTCCTACCAAGAATTTGTCTGAACCTTTCCTTTAAATAGACGCTATTGAGGTTGGTTTTTGTGTATTTGTGTATGTTGCACATTATATTAGTTTTCAAACACAATGCTGGTTGGTATACAACAACATTGGTCTGCAATATCAAGAGGGTAAGAAATGCATGGGTAAACTATTGGTTCACAAGGATGGTACAAACCAATAATTGGCACACGTGAGCCAACCACATTTTGGCTTATTTGGCCCCTAATACTTCTGAGTTCACGATGAATCTGAATACCGAACTCAGAGGTTGACTGTGGCCTTATTTCTAAAAAATGTAGGAATTATTTAGTGCAATAATCCAACCAAACCAACATTTTCGCCAACAATGATAAGCTCAATCGTATAGTTCCATTCAAACTAAATGCATTTATTCAAAAGTAGAATTCAGTCAGTTCTTGAGAAATGATGATATAGTGCAACAAATATTAACAAAGTGAAATGTGTGTATACAGTGAATTGGCTGATTCGACACTATTTACAGGAGAGGGCATGGTTCTGTAATCTAACTGTATAAAGGTTAATAGCGTTTCAACCGCTTATATTATTTGAAGATCATCATCAAGGTTAACTGCATTTGCCAGACATTCTGCTCCATTGTACCGTTATCCATTCACTGAAGGTGGTGCACACTGTAGCAGAGATGCCCATGCTTAGCTCCTTGTCTCCCATTGAGTGAGGTAGCCCAAACTGGTGTCCTGCCTCCTCACCCCATTTTTGGTTTTCGGTGTGCCCGATGCTCAAACCCCTGTTGTCCTGCCTTACCCAGCGTGGCTATGCTCTCTTCTCCATCTGTACAAATAGATTGGGCATCCTTTGAGCAAGCACCACTGGCCCTGTCCATACGTCCTTTCGTGCTTCTATTGTTTAGTGACGAGGCGCATGGCTGTTCTCTACCAGACCTCGCCTTGTTCATTCATTTTTTAAGGCCTTTCTACTGGCCTATTTGTGCTCCCATTATTTGTGGTGGGGCTCCTGCATTTCTCCCCCTCCTTGAGGGTGAGTGGTGGGGTTGGCAACATGTTTAATCTCCTCTGGCCTGTCCAGCAGATGACACCCTCTTGGACCTTTACTCGGTCCTTGGAGCAGCAGGCCCACTGTTGTCCCATGGCCATCTACTGCATTTGCGTACCTCTCACACGGAGCACACACTGCCTCCATCTCCTTCCACACAGAGAGAAAAAGTGCTCCCTCTGAGCATGTGTGGGCATTTAGTGTGCTCTCTGCGCTGGCTGTGTGGCTGACGGCCACCAGCATACCTGCAGCAGGCCACACACCCCGAACTGCATACCTGCCAATTCACATGATGCAGAAAAAACGTTTTCCAAGGCTTTGAACTGCCGACGTCCATTAAGGAGTGTGAAAACACATTGGTACCAGCCAGCCGCAGCAAGCCTGGCAAGCTTTTTGTTTGAGGGGTGGAGGAGTGGGCTTGGGGGCAGGGTGGGATTCAAAAGTGCCTCTTAAGTACTTCTCAGCACCAGGCCCGCCCCCTCCAAGACACGCCCCCTTTTCAGGTGGTGAGCTCTTACTTTTAGTTGACAAGTAGGACACCAAGTCTGCTCTTTCTCATGAGCTGCTCATTCACAAGCCCCTCTCAGTGTGTGGGAGGAAGCATAAACACTCAGCAAAGAGAGAGACAAGTGTCAATGAACTTCTGCAATATATATTTGCTTGTTTAAAAAAACTTAGCTAGCTCCCACCACCGAAAACCGGGACAGAAGGGGTTTGGAGCCATGGTCGTGCAAACCTATTACATTTGTGACTGTTTTATAAATGTCCCAGGCACATTACAGTGCAATTGATGAGAGCTTAACTTGATAGAATCTGCTTACAATGTTGTCTGCTCAGCAGATTTCTGACACCATACGGACCTTCATAAGAGACAAAGTCCAGACCAACGCGACCAACGCCAAGGAACTGTTCAACGTCATACAGCAGTTTGCGAAACCCCACTGCGAAGCCACGGACGTCACACACTCCCAGGAACTCTGCAACAAGCTCAGCTCCTTCTTCCATCAGAAGATCAAGGTCCTCTACGACAACTTCAGCAAACCAGCGCCAGACACCACCACCCTACCCACTGCTGCGGATAAGCCGACCATCACATCCTGGGATCAAGCCACCGTCGAACTCATCACTGCGACCATGAAGAAAACACACTCAGGAGCCCCAAAGGACCCCTGCCCACCGCACATCTTCCACAGGGCCGCCGTCGTCTTCGCACCCAAACTAGGACGGACCATCAACTCCTCCCTCAGATCCGGCATCTGCCGAGATGACTAGAAACGGGCGGAGGTGAAACACCTCCTCAAGAAACCAACGGCCGACCCCACCGACCTGAAAATCTACCTGCCTATCTCTCTCCTCCCCTTCGCGGCCAAAGTCACCGTGAGACTCGTAAACGCCCAGCTGACCACCTTCATCGAAGAGAACTCCATCCTAGACGCCTCCCAGTCTGGATTCCGCAACTAGACCGCCCTCCTGGCTGCCACAGACGACATCTGCATGCTACTTGACCAGGGACACATTGCGGCCCTCATCCTTCTAGATCTCTCCGCAGCATTCGACACCGTCTCACATCGCACGCTCACAGCCAGACTTCACAATGCAGGGATACAAGGAGCCGCCCTCGACTGGATCCAATCCTTCCTCTCTGGCAGAACCCAGAGTATTTGACTCCTACCCTTCCTCTCCGAACCAAAGAAAATCAACTGCGGTACCCCAGGGATCATCACTCAGCTCCACGCTCTTCAACATCCACATGGCCCTCCCCGCCATCGCCAGACAGCATGGGCTCAGCATCGTATCCTACGCCGACGACACCCAGCTCATACTTTCACTCACGAAGAATCCCGAAGACACCAGACTCTGCTTCCAGGAAGGAATGAAGAACGTGGCAGCCTGGATGAAAGACAGCTGCTTGAAGCTCAACTCGGAGAAGACCGTGGTCCTCATCCTCAGACCCTGCACCTCTGCCTGGGACAACACCTGGTGGCCCACCGCCCTCGGGAGCCCACCTACCCCTACAGACCACGCCCGGAACCTCGGTATCATCCTGGACTCCTCCCTCTCCATGAACCGCCAGATCAACGCCGTCGCTTCCACTAGCTTCAACTGCCTTTGCATCCTTTGTAAGACCTTCAAATGGATCCCCCCACCTGCAGAAGGACCGTCACTCACGCACTCATAACCAGCAGGCTGGACTACGGCAACGCTATCTGTGCCGGAATCAACAGAACTCTGCCACACAAACTCCAAACAATCCAGAACGCCGCAGCCAGACTCGTCCTCGGGACACCGCGTCACAAGCACATGACCCAACACATATGAGGCCTCCACTGGCCCCCCCGTCGAGAAGAGGGTCCCCTTCAAACTCCTCACCCATGCCTACAAATCCCTCAACAACATCGGACCCAAATACCTCAACAAGAGAGTATCCTTCCACGTACCCATGAGGAACCTCCCCTCTGGCGACCTCGCCCTGGCAGAGGTCCCCCGCATCCGCAGAAACAGAACCGGTGGGAGAGCTTTCTCCTACATCGCAGCCAAGACCTAGAACAAGCTCCCTGTGAACATCGATTGCTCCCCAACCCTGCACGCGTTCAGGAAGGACCTACAGACCTGGCTCTTCGACTGATCCGGAGCTGCTTCCCCCCCACCCCCAGCACCTTGAGACCTTCACGGGTGAGTAGCGCGCACTACAAACCCCTGATTGATTGATTGAGAATGCAGCTGAGGACACCTAAAAAGTTACAATTTTCTCTCTAAATTGGCCCTTCCCATTTTATTTGCACTGATAAAGCCCCATTACCATCATATTTTCAAGAAGTGAGCCTCACCTCCCCATACATGCAAATATACATATTATGTGCAATACTCAATTTACAAAACAGAAACAAACGTGGTGTTTAGGATTTAAATGGGTCCAAGGTACGGTATTAATGGCAGCTGGATCTTTCTTCATAGCATAAAAATATAATCCAATCCTAATATACTTTGGGGGCGCATAAGTCTCTTTAATTTGCTAGTGTTTTTTTACAGATAAATCAAGGCAGACAAAATGTATCTGAATTACTAAGATGAACTATTTACACAATTTTATGGAATTATTTTAGGTGGAATGGCGAAGCTAAAATCAGTTCTTCGTGCTTTTGGAGCTGCCCACATTTTAACGCATGCCCGTGACTGATAAAATATTGCCGAATGCATTTGTTAATTAATGAACTGAGTTCTACACATGGCATCACTGTTTTAATTGTAAGGATTTTTATTAATCAAACAAGAAATAATTTTACTTACTTACTGCATTTGTTCATTGGCAATGAACATCTTAAAATTATGAAAATATCTAGGAATATTTGCCTCTATAAAATGACTCTAACCTTAATGACACATAGCGACTCTGGGTAATGGACTACAGATCCTACACCCAGATAAAACATGCGGAGGCAGACAGGTCAGGTTACCACAAGATGCACCCCACCCCCCCAATACACAAAATAGCTACGCCTGGAGGAAATACAGTGAACTCACAGCAGGAAAAAAATGATGCATTCTGTGTATACTATGAGACACTATACCGAGGCCCGCTAGGAATAACGAGCGAACCCACGGTTGTCTTCCTGGGCGACCTAATCTACCCCCAACTCACACGTGCGGCCCAGGATGACTTGTCAATTCCTATCACCAGATCTGAAATTAAAGAGGCCACCCCGAAATTACCCCGCAATAAGGCCCCAGGCCTTGATGGCCTACCAATGGAGTTTTTTGACACATTCACAGACAAACTGATCCCCCACCTTGAACGGTGATATCACAAAACCCTCGATACGGGAAACAACCCTCTCTTTATCATGCAGGCCCTGGTTGTGTTTCTCCCTAAACCGGGCAGAGCACCCACGGATATCTCGGGGTACCGTCCACTGTCGCTCCTCGCCACAGAATACAAGATACTAAGCAAGATATTGGCCCGCCGGTTACTCCACTACCTACCAAAATTAATCCACACGGACCAATGCGACTTTGTCCCAGCCAACAGTACATCCCTGAACATTAGATGTACCATATCATTGAGGCCACTCCACAAGCACGCCCGAACGCCAGGTGCATCTCCCTGGGCCTGCGACAGGTCTTCGATACCCTCAAATTGGAATAAATGGTAAAGGCCATGGAAAAGTTTGGCATTCCACCCGGATACCTGAAATCGGTTAAACTCCTGTATACGGCCCCCACGGCGCGTGTCCGCACCAAAGTCCACATTTATCCAGTGGGCAGGGGCACACACCAGGTCTGTCTCCCAGCCACCACTGCTCTATGTGCTGGCGCTTGAACCTCTTGCTATCAAATTGCAGAGGGAAGCAGAGCCGATACGAATCCGAGTGGGAAACACTACGCAAGTGTTGTCAGCATATGCAGATGACATCATAGCATATACCCATGGTCTGACTAGGGACATAGAGCCGATGTCAAACATTTTTCAGCAATTTGAACATATCTCGGGTCTCACCATAAATGAGACAAAATCTCAGGCATTCTTCTTTCACCCTGGAGAGCATCCGGAAACTATCAAGTTTGGCCAGCTCTCTCTTTCAGTGGCCAAAAACACATTCAAATACTTAGCCATTCAAATTTATAGGGCCCGCAGGATACTGGAGGGCAACCTGATCAGAGCAGTGAGGGCATTACACTCCCAGACTGCCTTCTGGACCTTGCTACCGCTCTCTGCTATGGGCTGTATAGCCATCTCTAAGATGGTCGTACTCCCATGCCTGCGGTACTTCTTTACAAACCTGCCAGTATTGATTCCTGCCTCTCTTTTTAAAACACCAGACACACTTCTATCGGACCTCATTTGGGGTAATGGCGGCCAAAGGGTGGGACTAACCAAACTACATCTGGAGCCGGACAGAGGGGGGCTCAGTGTGCCGGATTTCCACGCCTACTGTTTTGCAAGCCAATTTCAATTGCTATCGTACTGGCTTCCGGGGCGCAACCTAAACAAATTGGGTTACACTGTGCAAGCCATTAACTGAGGTACCCTGCATACCCTACTACTACCCTGGAGCACGATCCCCACAAGAGCCCCATTGCTTTTACTTATAGCACTCTCATATTGGAAAAAGGCATTGCAATACATGCACCAGCGCCTCCCATACGCCAATAACACTCCCCTATTAGGAATCTCCACACCCACTGGCTTAATTACTAAACGGAGCATACTCATCTGGTCTGGAGAGGGGGTGACCACAGTAGGGACGCTGTTCGCTAATGGCGTCCTGATGGACCATGAGAACTTTGCTCGGGAACATGGAGTTTCGCGCACTCTCTTTATGTTACTTGCCGCCATGACCCAATACATGAGGAAACACTGGGCACCAGACAAGGAAGAACCCCAACACACAAGCTCATACACGTGGTGTACTTAATGGGTGAAGGGCGCCACCTAATAAAATGGTTATACAAGGGAACCCGGGGCACACACAGGAACCTCCCTCACTGGACTACGTGACAAATGGGCTAGAGACCTGTAGAAGGAGCTGGCAGATAAGGAATGGGCCACCCTCTTAGAATATCCCAAAAAGGTGTCACGCAACGCCAAATGTAAATTATTACAGTATATGATCCTCCACAGGGCCTACCTCACCCCGCACCGCTTACAGAGCATTAATCCAAATACACAGTTCCACTGCCCCAGATGCCAGGCAGAAGAGGGAGACATCTTGCACATGCTATGGTCCTGCCCATGCCTTAGAGGGTTCTGGTCGGAGTCACACAAATCATAGGAAACATTTCAGGACTCACCACAGGGGACAGAGCCAAAAGCTGCATCGCCATCCTAAGTGGCAGAAAGTGCAGCTTCACTTCACTGACCTAGCCTTACTCATAGCAAAACGCTCTATTACATACAATGCGATGGAAATCGGCCCGCCCCCCAACAGTTTACACCTGGCATGGGGAGGTGGTTCGCTGGGCTGGAGCAGAAAGCGCAGTCATTAGACGAGAGGAGTATCGGCGACTGTGAAAAACACCGATCTCCATGGACTGGGACCTCTAGTTGGAAGCATTTAAAGCCATTGAACCTCTCCATCCCTTACAACACACGCACATAAGAGAGGTATCTCCGCATAACACTAAATGGAGCATTCCCATCTAGCATTAAGACCGACGCACAATGCCATACCCTGCCAATTACGGGCCCCTATATGTAAATGTAAATGTACAGATATTTTATATAGCGCAAATCACCAACCGGTCTCTAAGCGCTTGCTTAGGGAACCCTTCCTGGTATTCCCCTGTGAGATAACCCAGCAGGGCATCCACAAGGTGAAAGCCAGGCATCCCACCGCGAGGGGCCATTGTGGAGATTAAGCAAGCTATTGCCCAGAGTCGCAGAGTGTGAACCCATGAATCGAGTATGCACTGGAGCGAGAATTATCGAGTCCATGGACAATTTATGGACTCAAGACCCAGCCGAGCCGGGAATTGAACCCTGGTCCCAGGCTGACCTCTGCTTCCAGGTATATGTCGCATTAAGGCAACTGAGACAGAACCACACATCAGCATCATCCAAACCAGGGGTGAGCCAGATCAGAGGGTGGGGGAGGGAGGGATGGGAACGTTCTGTTGTCCCTTTGACCTTATCTCTAGATATATTAAGCCAGCACCAATGGAGGAAACACACAGTCTGATAAAATTGTCAACTTATGTAAAGATAACAATCACCTATCGGCTGTAACTTGTTGGTATTCAATCACTGAATCTCAAAATGCTTTTTCTAACTTATCTCTGTACCAACTGTACCAATGCTTGAACAAGGCTCGACAAAATTTAAAATCAATAAATTGTGTCTTTAAAAATAAAGAAATCTTAATGACACTTTATGTGAGGGCATGTCAGAAAGTCACATTGTTTGATTCGGCCTCTGGAATTGACAGTGGGTCCAGTAACCCTGCCACTGGATCTAAGGGGAAATGATGGGTTCCACAAATGCCCCTATTCAGTTCCCCTGGACCTTTCATCTAATAAAAAAACACCCACAAACTCTTGGGGAAACTGAGGGGTGGAATGGCAGATTACCAGGTGAATCAGATATAGAATTACTAATTCAACAAGTAATCAAGGTGACCGAATCAGAGCCCGTGAGTGAAACAATTCTGGACACACAATTTTATTGACAAACATTTTGGACAACGCCCACATTTTATGGCAATTCCCAAGTACACAAATCAATAAATGCAACTATGAAAAATGAACAGCTTGCACAAGAATATGTGTTAAATGAGAGTGCTGTGTTAGATCTGTTCTATCGTTTATTTAATCAGGAGCTAAATTGTTCTATTTAAGAATATTAATTGCTCCCACATATTGGCCAGATCAGAAAGCACGCACTAAATTTTGTCTCCCCATAATTAGTTACTGGTAACCTTTGGAACATTACAGCTTAAACACCTATAGAACAGCAAACAAATGAGTGTTTTGGGGCATTTTCTTCAAATAAGTTTTTAAAAAACAGGTCCACAATGTGCATTTTGCAGTTGCATTTTCAAAATAAATCTCTAAAAAAACTTGGTTTTAAAAAAGGTTCTTAAGGGGAACTATACTATTTTCTAAAACTTCTGAGTCTACCACCAAATACAAGAGCATTATTCCTCTGCAGCAGTATGTCAATGATGTGCCCTTCAAGAAACCTGTGCATGACTGCAACACAGGATACACAGGAGAAATATAATTGTGAAACATCACTCAAGCAGTACTTCGTACCCTGATAGGCGCATGTTTCCATGCCAGTATCAAAATGCCCCAGTTAAATACACATTTGTACGTGTGTTGAGTGACTATGCTGTCATACATGGCTGCCCGCCCAATAGCTGCAACATATGGCGTGCAAAGAAGGGATCAAATTTCATTAAACAGTTGTAGCTATGCACATATCTGTGTGCATGGCTGCTTATAGTGGTAAAACGCCAGACATCCAATTGGAAGGGTAGCTCTATCTCCTGAATAAATTGTTAACTAGAAAAGTTGCAACACCACTTTTTCAAAGAACACATAATGAATATGGATAAATGCTAATATGAAGAGTAAACCCTAACTATTAAAAAATACAGCCAGAAGTTCTGAACGAAGACTACAGATCCGGGAGGCCTATTTACAAATAATGGTTCCAAAGTGTTAGTTGGTTTCGGTTGCCTGTATCACATATCACCATAGAGCAGTGGGCCACCCTCGATGTTGCACCTCCCCCTTGTCTTAATTTGTTAGTAAGTGTAATTTTACTGCATGCACTGAACCGAAGCACACGCTGCCCCCAAAGTGGATTCAAGCTAGCCTGGCTGATGACGGCTGATGAGCCAGAAACCGGTCCCAGGATGCTTGTTTCTGGTCCAGGAAAGACATGGCTTGGCAATTCGGGCTGGACTGTTCCCATGAGGCACAGGCTCAGACTGATTTGAATATGGCCATGTCTGAACTGGAGTGGCGGAGTGAGCTAAAGAATGATGATGGATTAAACCCAGATCTGTGACTGGGGGTGAGTGTCTGAAAAGTTTCAGCGCTCCGTCCATCATCTCTTTGTGTTTACCATAGAGCAGCGGGCCACCCCCGATGTTGCACCTCCCCCTTGTCTTAATTTGTCAGTAAGTGTAATTTTATGGCATGCACTGAACCGAAGCACCGCTGCCCCAAGGTGCGACCAAAAGGTCAGAAAAAATCCAAAGCACACAAGTTGTAGTGCACCGCAAGGTTAGAGTCCATTCATATACAAGTCCAATCCAAGTTGTGTATAGTCCAGTACGTCTTTATTTTCATTGGCGATTTCAAAATGTCAGCCAACACTTTTCGTTCACCTTACATGAATTTTGTCAGGGCAGTTAGAGTTGTATATCTATCAGCTATAGTATACACTTGTTGTGAAACCCTGTCCCTTAATTGCATTGAATTAACATATCTCCTGCTGATGTAAGTAATTCAGCTGGGGTCGCCTATTGGGCCTTCATCTTTGGCACCATAATCTGTGTCTTGCACCATTTATATCTCTTGGCACACCTCCACACGTTCTGTTTGTAACGCTTACCGCTTTCAATTGGCTGTGGTAAACCTGTCAGCCTTAGGGTGGGCTTTTCCCAAACTTTTTGTCTTCCTCCTTCATTTATTCAGTTTGCTTTTTTACTGGCATTAAGACTCTGTACACTTTACCACTGCTAATCAGTGCTGAAGAGTTTGTGCTCCCTCCTGTAACCATGGTAATATTAGCTTACCCTCAATTGGGATACTTAATTTACTTATAAGTCCCTAGTAAAGTGGTACAATATATACCAAGGACCTGTAAATTAAATTTTACTAGTGGGCCTGCTGCTCTGGTTGTGCCACCCACTCAAGTAGCCATTTAAACATTTCTCAGATCTTCCATTGCAGAGCCTGTGTGTGCAGTTTACAACTGACATTTCGACCTTGCAAAATAAACATTTTGCCAGGTCAAACCTTCCTTTTTAATACATATAAGCCACCCATACGGAAGGCCTTGGACAGCCCAGAGGGCAGGGTGGAATGTACTGAAAAAGTGGGACATGTACTTTTAAGTTTTACTTCTCCTGGTTATGAAAAACTCTTACATTCATTTTTTTCACTATTTCAAGGCTTATCGCGCCCATAGGATAACATCAGAGTTGCCTTATTACATTTTATATGTGTCATTTTCTAATGGGAAAGGATTACCATGTTCATGTTTGGTGTCTTTGGAATCACAATTTAAAATCCTAATTTATGGTGAAGTCAGATTCTAAATTGCAATTCTGGAAATGCAACTTTGAGAAAGTTATCTTCCCGTTTGTGAGTGGTTTACCACCGACTTGGAGTAGGTGGTAAACTGCTAGTGTTTTGTAGCATCAAATGCAGTCGCAAAACAATCACATTACATTGAGACTCACTATTAGGAAGGGATGCCCTTGGCATGCCCCTTCCAAATAGCGAGTCGCAAACCATATTTTGCGAGTCGGTAATAGGTTACCGACTCGCAAAATATGGTTTGTGCATAGGGCAGACCCAATTTTGCAGTTGCAAATGGGCCGAATTCCCGTTTGCGACCGCAAAAACGGTTGTACATCTGCCCCTAAAACATCAAGAACTCTGAGCATCACATCCTTTTATTGTAAACCTTGGAAACCTGTTTATTGTACTATTAAACTATGTATAAATTGGAAGGAGCTTTGCATTTCCCAAAGTAGTGCGGTTGGTCCATCGGGGCTCCCTTTCTCATTTCTGCCAATCTCTTAACCTGGGTTCATTGCTCTCTCATTTTTTCTGCCTTCCGGTGATGTGCCACAGTGATTCACACTATCGTCAGCCCATTTTTAAATAAATATTTACATTCAACCATTGTTATTAATACTTTATGTGGTTGTTTGAGGTACTAATTAGTTTTAGATGAGACTCCATTTATGGTCTCACTGTTTTTATTTTTGTTAGCGGGGAATAATTTGGAGTTTCAGTTCACTCGTTACTCGTAGATGGGGGTGTGGAGCAATGTGTGAGTACACCAATAAGACAGTTTGTAAATACAAGGCACAGCCTGCAGGTTGTTTCTTTTTTTATTTGTTTTAATTTTTGGTTTGCACATCGGGTGATTTTCTTTTAACCTCATTTGTAACGTACTCAGGACCACTGAATCACTTCAACCAGCGTTCTTCACCTCAACTAGTGTTCCTACCATATTCACTTGGCTCACAGAGCGATGGTTTTCACAATAGCGGACTTGCATGTATCATTCCTTTAATCCTTTCAGGTTTGGTGAACGCAAAATACGAGTGTGCCATCATGGCGGTTTGTTTATAGAACGCACAGCCGTCCAGTTGTTCCTTTGCTTTAACTTTTGCATACTCACTATGGGTGATTCTTGATCACTTTTGGATTTATTAAAGAGCAGTTTGTCATTAGGAGAGCAATAAAATCAGCAGATCTGAGTACACTACTTCTTGTGAATATGTCTTTGCCTTTTTATAAATTGTAATACACCATTTACCGTTTACATTGATGGTTGTGCGTGTGAAAAAAATCTACATTGGTAGTAGTGTCTATGTCTAAAAACACGGATACAGGAACATGTTAGAGCGATTAAGCACCTGGAAGTGAGATATTCAGTAGACATGCACATACAGTCAGTCCATCCCACCAATAATCAGGTTTGGTTTCATACAGTGGAACAAGTGGCCAACAATGAAAGGGGGGAAATAGAGAAATGGCATTAAGGCAAGCAGAAGCAAGGTGGATATTTCACCTGAGGGCTGTTGCAATGGGTTTAAATATGAACAATGAATTCCTTCATTTCCTGTGAAAGACATGCACCCATTTATAAATGGGATACAGAGAACATTGTGTAAATTTAGTAAACATATACTAATGGATTACGCAGGGATGGTTGATGGACTAAACATTTTTATATTTAACACATAGATGCGATCAATCTACACACCTATTCATTCCTCTTATGTTGGTATGTTATTCTGTCCCTTAATGATTTTTAATGGAATGATTTCAACATTCAGGTAACTGTTCTCTGACCACAGACGTGTGTCTTGTGTTTGTATACTCCTTTCAGTCAGATATCAGGTCTAGATACCTGTATACAATTGAAAGTGCTTTCACACCCCGTTTTTGATCACTGTCTCCTTTTGCGATACCATTCTATTGCTTTGTAGTTGGCTCTTCTTTACGTTTGTACACTTTCTCCCGATAACTTTACATTCCGTTTAGAATGTTGAAAGATGGCTGCTGCATCTTGATCTGCAGCTCATAACGATTTATCGCACATCAGTAGATGGGACATGTCATGTGATACTCTTTGTATATACCGCTACACTTTGGTTTGTGGAACGGACATGTTTTTTTGTTATGTTTCCCAAAGGAGATAAATATTACACCACATTCATTGCTTACACCATGACGTTGTGGATAGTGCTACATACATGTTTTTAATGAATGGATTTCTAGACTTGCTATTTTGGTTTAAAACAAGTTAACTTCTTCTACTGTATTTATTGTACCAATCCTCAGCTATATGAACATTCCAAAACATAAATCTGCCTCCTCGGTGCTCAAAGAGTTACACTGGTTACCAGTGAAAAGACGTGTTGAGTTCAAGGCTCTCTGTATAGCTTTTAAAGCTATCCATAGTACAGGACCTACCTTTTTCGGACAGAATTTGCAGCCATACATCCCAGCCCACTATCTCCTTTCAGTTCATGCCCATAACCTGGTAGATCCCAGGTTCAAAAAGTGTTCTTGGGGTGGAAGGAGCTTTCTGGTCGGTACGACCAGACTTTGGAGCTCGCTTCCTCTGAGATTAAAAGAAGAAACACACCTGTGGGCCTTCAGGAAGGCGTTAAAGATGTGGCTTTTTAATCTCTGATGTGGTTTTAAAATGGTCCAGTTTATCTTGTCTGTTGAGCTAGTGCCTTGACACCTTCGAGTGAATGTCTGCCGCTTTATAAATTTCTTTTTCATTTCATTTTATTTCATAAGATTTACTTGTTTACTTTACTACTCTCTTTATATGTTTAAAGATGGCGGTGGTTCTTCTTGTTGCAGCATATGACAGGTATGATATAATTTCAGTATATTAATAGGTGTTTAATATCTTGTTTTACTCAATGTTAAATCGTTATGATGTAAAAAGGCGAGATCACTCTAAGACATTTATTATGCTTTGTTTTACTTACGAGAAGCATTGTTTTTTGACATTTAAAGATGGTGGCCACACGTGATTCTTGATTCAACTTGCTCTACGTGTACCTCAGGTTGGTGGGTTACCCGTTCTATTAAAATGCCATGACAGAAGGGATAATTTTTCTCAACCGTGATACTGCGTATAAGGGACGCAACGCATGAGCTATTACACTCACTGGCAAGATGCCATTAGACAATGACCAGTATTCTTTTGGTAATCAGTATTTTTATTTGTTCGCTAGACGTAACTTTATTGGTCTATTATACTTTGTAGTCCTTTAAAACAAAAGACAGTAAGGGTTTAAGCTCCCTTGCTGGGTGCATCTTGGAGTCCTTGAATCTCTTACTATTATGGGCATGTAGCATGTTTCATATTCATTTTTATTCATTGTGTTTATTTCATGACAAACATGTTAGGTCTTTCTTCACTGTTATTACCTACTGCATTAAAGTACTATTTTGGATCTTTGTTTATCCCTGGTCGCCCGAGTGGGTCTGGAACTTTCAGGACTGTTTTACCTGCACCAGGCGTGCGGGCGGATATCATGGGTCCTTTTGAAATAATGAAGAGTTCTTAATCTACTAATACAAAGAGTTTTCTAGCCTCCCATCTTTTTTACTGAATACGTCCCTGCGCTACAGCTACATGGCACTTGATTCATAGGATAGTTTTTTAAACCTATGATTATGTGCTAACATGGTGCCTGATTGTTTACAGAACGTACAACTTTAGCTTGCCAGCGACCATTAGTCTCAGCTAACTTGCAAATGATTTGGCAAAAAATTGCTTGTGACATGAATTGTATGACTATATTCCTCATTTTAGGTTGTTCTTACCACAAAACAGGGTCGGGTAACCCCCTTTTTACTTGTAATGTAAGTTTTACGTTAGGGAGTGGAATTAATTAGTCAGCCACCCAGTCCAAGATGACAGGGATGTTACTCTGACATCCCGTCTTAACATGTTGTTATTTGAGGTGATCCATATATATAATGAAAGGCACTTGGGGCCCGATTACGATGTCGTTAGGAGAGGCTCCAAATGGGATTCGGTTTTGCAGAATCCGATTCGGAACCCTGGTTTCTAAACTAATCATACACATTTTCCAATGACCGATTACGATGCCCGAAAACTGTTCTAGCAGTCTGAATCCGTTCCAAAAGGCATTTGGACAGCCCTAGTCTTTCAGAGCTGATTTGTACAACTCAATGGAGAGGGTTTGTGGACGCGCTATTACGATGACCGATTTGGACAGCCATTCCGATTCGGTCTGCCTGAAACTAAACAGCTGTCGGAATCTGTCTTTGGGGGCCCGTTGTGGGCCCCCCTTCGCCCAGAGGCATCCGAATGGGGCCTGTGGGGTACAGCAAGTGACCCCTCTTCCCAAACATGCACAATGTGGCTGGCACCATGTGGTGCCTGCCACAGGGTGCTAGGTTTTCCCCAACCACCCGTTTTTTCAATTGGAGCCTGTGTTCTCGTTCGAAACACAGGCTCCCATTGAGATCAATGCAAGTCCGACCGTACGATGTTGGGAAGCATCGTAATTGGTCTTTCAGACTCGCAAGACCCGATTCGATTGGAAACGAGCCCGAGACCAATTCGTTCGGATCAGTTTCCTAACAACATCGTAATCGGGCCCTGGGTGTTTTAAACAAATTTCTACATTTGTTCAGATACTGTTTAGTGGGTTAATATAATTCAGTTGAAGTATTTTTGAATGTTCTGAATAGCCTTGTGGATTGAAGGATTTAATCACACTATACTGTTTTTTAATAATCACGTGCAGGCCAGCAAAAGGCTTTGGAGCACTTTGCCACATCTTGTAGCACAGGGTTATCTATTTATTGGTAACCGGCATAAAGATGCATTGTTACACCATGTAGCATAGGGGTTTTTCCCCGTTATTAGAATTTCGGTGCACTTGAGGTCTAAATTTATGGGCACGAATGGACCAAGAAGCGTTAAACCTGAAATTATACAAGTAGGAATAGTGTTTATCATGCACAGACATTCCTTAGCATTTCACTCCAAAAAAATATTTTGTCAATGTTCTTTTTTTGTTTATTTTAGTACCATAACTGGTCCCTAACTACATGGGGTGGGAATTGTGCACTCGGAGGCTATTGCTACAGGACATACAGGGTCCGGAACCTTGTGTTGTGGCAATCTTCATGTTAACTGCTATTATTATTTCACATTGATATAGAGAGAACAATTATCAAGGTGTAACTTGTTCATATAAGGACTAATGTTTTATCAGTACTTAGATCATTGCTCTCTTATGGATCTGTGATCTTGATTCTTGATATTTTGGTTTTATACACGTCACAGGGCAATGAAAGTATTCATTATTGAAGGCACTCCAGTGAAGGAAGATCTTAAAGTATTCCAAAGTTGAAACTTTTTCCTCCTTCTAACAAGAAAAGATTTACCTTATCATTACCTGACACAGAGGATACACTATTTAAAGGTGCGATTCAGTTGAATCATGTGGATTAAATATATTGAGGGCTATCCTGGATCCCCTGAGTTTTCAACCAGTCTTTATACTGTTTATTTAATTTACAAAAAATGCTTTATGTTTAGGTAAATGTACCTTTCCACCCTTCCCCTTAATTAATTTGATATTGAACAACATAAGGACTACCTAGTAGAATAGGTACACAAAGTGCCATTTAGCCAACATACTCTTGGTAAAAGTTATTTAATAAATTCAATGACCATTAAATTAATGCACAGTGAATATGGAAAAAAACATCTTGTGATAGAGTTTGCCTTACTTTTTTGAAACGTTATGATGCACAAATAATTTGATATGATGATTTAACGCATGTATGTTTTGTGACGTTTTATGTAAAGCCAATGCAATGTCAATGTTTATTTGGCATAATGATTTTAAATATTTGTATATATTATCTGTGTTTGGTAGCCACAAAGAAATCCTGTTTGGCGAAACGCATATGCTACTTTAAAATAAAATGAAGACGTTTTTATAGTGAGAATATCATGAATAAAGACATCTAATTTTAAGGAAACAGTCCTTTTGGGGTCTGGGCATCATATGTTCAATGTAATGTCTAAATGCCTTACTTTAAATTAACCTGTACATGATTACATAAAATGACAAAGGGTGTGTGCTAAATCATGTCTTGTTGTTGTTGATGGAGTTTCTTCAGGTGGAAGATTAAGATGACAGGTCTTCCAGATTTGTGCACCCCTGTATTTGTAGCTTAACCAGTGCCCATGATAGTGATAACTGTGATATTCTTTTGCCTCAGTCTCTCTTTGTAAATCAGTAATAATTTGTAGTCACGTGGAGCTGTGCATTTCTTAAAGAATAACACCATTATTATTTATTTCTAGTGAATTTAAAGAGAAGCCGTGGCTGCATCAACTTGGCATGGCAAGGATTCTTGCAAGGAAGACTGTCTGCAACCCTCTTTTCTGAAGAACCTGCATCCAAAGGAAATGTGCACTCTGTGACATAATTACAACAAGGTTAAATGGATAACATGTAGCAGACATTATTCAAAGTGATATGTTTCAAGATGGCCATACCAGGCACTGTCAGCACTCTTAAGGCCCAAAATAAATAGGACAAAATATACTCCTTTTTGATGAAGCATCAAATGAGACTGTACAAAATATCAATGAGTTTGTCACTTTATGTGATTATATATTTAAGTAGTGATTTTACCACCGTCAAGAAGACTTTGAGTACAGTGTTAGTAAACTATGATGAATAGTTGCTGGAATTTCTTAAAATATCACCACTGGCAATTTTGGGTAAAGCTACACTTATAAACATTATTGTTCTTTCAAAATGATTTATCTATATAACAGGTGCAGATTCTTTGAACATTGGTTCTTTAAACCCTGGCTGGCAAACTGTGCGAGAGTACTTGTTAGAGAAGAACACCTTGTGTGATGAGATGGGGGCTGGCTGGCCATGGTATGCCAAATGTTTTACTCTACTGGTGAATGGCTGTGAGGATGAGTCTCCAGCTAGATGTGACAGTTAATGCACCCCACTGTCAGGATACGATAGTAAGTGAAGGATACGAAACCTCAGGAGCGAAGAATGTTCTCACCACTCTCCTCAGGGCATGACCAGCCTCGACTTCAACTCGAGAACCGAGCACCTGCCCCAAGGGGAGGGAGGAGACAGCGAAGGACCACCAGGCTTCAGGGGGTGATTGTAGAAAGGTACAACTCCCAGGGGTGGGTATGGGACTCTCAGGACGGGGAATGTGCCTATAGAAAGAGAAAAGGAACAGCTGTTAAGTGAAAGGATATGGCCGGGACCCTTCTCTAACATCTACCCCCCCTCCCGCCTGTTCTTCCTAATCCTACAGCAGCTACCCCCCTCCCACCTAGGTTGTGTGCTCCCTCAGACTCACCGTGGTGCAATAAGCAATGGCGACAAAGTTAAACACAGTAGGAGCCTGGTTGGAGTCAGCAGACAAAGGAACCTCCACAGGAACGGCAGACAGGCTTAATGCAAGGCACATTGATTTCTGGTGAGGGGCGGGGATAGACTGGTGTTCTGCTTGGGTTTTCGGATCAGGTGGAACCCGCTCAACAGAGCCTTTCTAACCCAAACCAGAACGTTACCCCCTCCCTAGGGCCTTTTTACACCTAAATAACCACATATATATGTACCACCTAGGGACAGGGAATTCCTATTATATATATATATATATATCAAGACCTCACAGCCTCGCGATCTCAAACAGACCCAGGACTTCCTACCCAGACGGCAGCCTCAGCCTCGCGGTCTCAGACAGACCCAGGACTTCCTACCCAGACGGCAGCCTCAGCCTCACGGTCTCAGACAGACCCAGGACTTCCTACCCAGACGGCAGCCTCAGCCTCGCGGTCTCAGACAGACCCAGGACTTCCTACCCAGACGGCAGCCTCAGCCTCGCGGTCTCAGGCAGACCCAGGACCTCCTACCCAGACGGCAGCCTCAGCCTCGCGGTCTCAGACAGACCCAGGACTTCCTACCCAGACGGCAGCCTCAGCCTCGCGGTCTCAGACAGACCCAAGACTTCCTACCCAGACGGCAGCCTCAGCCTCGCGGTCTCAGACAGACCCAGGACTTCCTACCCAGACGGCAGCCTCAGCCTCGCGGTCTCAGACAGACCCAGGACTTCCTACCCAGACGGCAGCCTCAGCCTCGCGGTCTCAGACAGACCCAGGACTTCCTACCCAGACGGCAGCCTCAGCCTCGCGGTCTCAGACAGACCCAGGACTTCCTACCCAGACGGCAGCCTCAGCACGAGCTCATCCTATTATTACCATAATACACGACAGGGGAATCAGGGTTACCATGTATCAGATCACACAAAGACTATTAGTTGAGCACAACCTGTTCTTTAGTTCGAGGGGCTCTTTTCTCCCTCATTCAGTTACCACTTACCTGATCAGGATTAACATCTGTTCATGTCAAGTTGAATCTGACTAGAAGAATAGGCTATCCTCCTATACAAGGATACACAACACATGCTGACTCACAACAAGCTAAATACTTTATTTAATTGCTACATGCACACTCACAGAATACATCATATATACAACCTGCAAGGAAAGTAAAAGGTTAAGTTATACACTTCAATAAAAAGGGGTCGACATCACCTTAGTCGTATGTAGCCTGTGCTCAATGGTCATCTAGGTTCCCTTCTCGTCTGTGCCTCGGCTTCGCCTGGAAGTCACACCTCCGCAGTCGCGGATCTACTCCCTTCTCCCTCTCCGAGTCACTGGAACCTCTTCCTCATCGGCTACTCTCTCCTCTTTAGATTCAAGTTCATCATCTGTCTTCCCTGAAATAAGTAGTAGCTTTTCTGCTAACGGCCAGGTGCCGCCTATGGACTAGAAGCAAGTGCCAATATCTAACTCAGACTTTCACTAATATAGAGGTGCATTCTCTCATGGAAAATTCCAGCTCGAAACCTGCCGCCCACCAAATTCCTGTACCTCCCCGTGCCAAGGACACGTTCCCAGCCGGCCGGCCTGATGTAGTGTCTTCGGCAGGGGAAGAATACACTCCTTCGATAAGGGCCGGCCTGAACCGGTTCTCTCCGAGCGAATAACACCTCATAACTAAAATATCACCCTTCACCTAGAAATGTCCCAAGCTGCCGGGGCAGAAAGAAAGATGGAGTCTCTCCTGTCTGAGGCCTACCAGGCCTGAATTCAGCACGACTCCATGAAATACCCTCACTATAGGGCAGGTTATCCTTAATACTAACGAATCTATCCCCTAGGCTATGTATGTAAGCCCTGATCTATGGGGAGGAGCACAGGATCGTGTCAAAGTGTCTAATAAATAGGCTCTATTCACTACTCTAATCCTTAGACTTGGATGGAAAGAGACTGAAGTCATATTAATCGCTCTACAACACAAGAAGGCCGGGAAAATCGAGCAGTACAACTGGTCTGTGATCAGAAGTCTGTAATTCCTTGTAGAAGTGTACGTCCAGCACACGACCCTGGAAGCGTGCCAACTAGAAGTCCAATCACCCTGCACAGAGCTGTAGAGCCAGTAGCGGCTGTCAGAGGAGTGGGGGAGCGGGTAGAATAGTCGAGCACCCTACGGAGAGAGTAGCAGATGCAGGATTCGATGCTCGCGCCAGTATTAATGCGGCCCGCCTGATGCGTGAGGAAATATCAAGACGGCACACGGGGGGAGCCGAAAGGAGATCCAGCACAATGTTACTTTCCAAAAGTGTCTAAAGAAATCCCAATCTCCTCCGGGTCCAAGGAGGATTACGGAAAAGAAACTAGGACCAAGGGAAGTGAGGCTGCACACGGGGAAACGCGCAACAACCAAGGGGAACAGACGGGGTCAAGACAGGTTTGCAGCATACACTTGAAACACAAAGTCCAACAGCGATCAAAGAGTCCGAAGCACAGCTGCGGGAGGCGTGGTCCATCACAAGGAGGGATTGTCAAGCACCGGAATCACGTAGCGAGACGTTATTTAACCGTCTCGTCCATCAGGTGACCGCTGCGAGTGCACACAACCTCCTCCCCTTCCCACTGCCTTCTGGGACCTGTAGTTTACTGAATAAGGGATCGGGACCGTGACAGGGTTTTAAAGGGGGTTAACGGTGTAGGGGCCACAACCAGGTCTAAGGTGTAACACCCCACCACCATTGGAGTTCCCCTGCAAATGTACCCTATTGGGTCATTTTGAGAAATCAAAAACCATGTAACTCCCAAACTATGACTCTGAAGCTCTCCTGAGCCTTGTCAGTGACCTCTCAGACATCAGTCCTCCTCGCAACAGTCTCGAGGGAAAGACAGCACCCCTCCCCCCCCCCCCCCCCCCATTTTAGGTCTAGGCCCCTGACAGCGTAATTATAGATTGTGTGGTGCAAAAGCAGCATCAGCACAACTTCTACAACTCCTAATGATGCCATGTGGCCTCCTGTGTAAATCAATTCCAGTGATCTCAGGTAAGAGGGACCCCTTTTATGTTTATTGATTTTTTATAATGAAAGTTAATATCTACAAACATCATTTGAATTCTGATCAAGTAAATGATTGAGAATATTTTAACAATTCCAGTTGGAAAAATGATCACAATCATCTCCAGTGGTCCTGTTATTACAGTTACCTGTTGCTTGCCAAGTGGTCTGATGATCTGGGAACACTGCCTAAAGTATTGAAGGAAGTAAGACACCTTGGAATGACCATGGACTCCAAGCAATCAATGAATGCCCAAGTGGACAAACTAGCAAGATCAAGCTTTGTTACTATAAAAACTCCGCAACAAATCTTCCTTCATTTGGGATTTCCACAAAAGGTCCCGGCTACCATCTCCCTTGTTCTGTCCAAACTCGAATACGCAAATAGCCTCTACCACAGATCACCTGTAACGACCATGAAAAGACTATAACCGATTCAGACATCGGCTGCCAGAGTACTCCTACATATAAAACCACAAGACCACATCTCCCCTGCCTTGAAAGCCCTGCATTGGTTACCGATTGCCTGAAGATCCACGTTCAAGCTGCTTTGTATCACCCACAAAGTGATACATGGAACAGGACCGCTCTTCATCAGGAATAAAATCACTAAACAGATTCAACAAAGGAACCTCTGCTCTAGAGTGGCACCTTGCCTCAAACCCATATGTGCAAGAAAAAAAACATGGGTGGCACATCCTTCTCTGTTCAAGCAGCCAAACTATGGAACTCTTTACCCCCAACAGAAGATGCACGGCTAACCACCTTATCTTCAGAAAACTACTCAAAAATTGTCTGTTCCACCCCATAACCAACATATGTAAACGGAAATATATACCATATCCCTCCATCTATAAGCATTTATGTGTACTATATTTATGTACCTAGATATGTGTATTGCTCTGTATAAACGTGTAGAGTAATTATGTTTAAAACAAATATAGATATTCACTAATTCAGCTTAACAAATATACACATTACTGATAGTTACATTATTCTATGTTTTTAACATGTATATAAGTGACTACATAAATAAGAAAATCTATTTATTTAGAATTGCTTCACTGTTGAATTACAAAAAGTATTTTTTTTTAAGTACAACAACATTTGAAACCAGGAGTTTATTTAATGCATCTTTAATCTACACATACTACTTTCCTTTATGCATCTATACACTTTCCATGTATTTATGGATTATATATTTATTAGTTTTCTTCTAATTTAGCATATACAATTCACAACCCTATTTCTCACCCTGTACCACTCGCTATATATCATCTACCTCAACCCTCTGACTCATCTCAAATCTATTTCTACTACTCTTTTCAATGCACTACCCTATTTCTCACCCTATACCTCTATCAATATATCCTCTACCTCTAATCTCTCATTCATCCCAAACCCCATACCACTACTATAATCCCTAAAATAACCCTTTCCAGACAATGCCCTCCTCTACCCCTCCTTGCATCATCTCATACCTTTTTTACTATTCTGATTTCCCAAAGCAAGCCTGTCTAAACCCTTCCCTCTGACTCGTCCCCCTCCACCTCCCTTTTACTCATCCCAAGCCTCCTCCTACTGCTATGAGCTACATACAAAAAATCTAAACCCTTCCCTCTTCTGTCCCTCCACTATCCTTTTCAATCCAAATAACAGACTAACATGTCCACAAATCAACTTAATTTCATATTTCACTATACTAATTCACCACTAATCCTATATAGGTTCTGGTTTAGCATGCTACTCGTCAAAAAATCGCTTCAACACCTCATCAAGGATTGCAAGCGCTATATAAATGCAAATCTTTTTTCCTCTTCTATCCCCCCACTAGCCTTCTCAGTCCAAGGAACTGACAAACATATCCCCCACTCAAATTACTTTCATATTTCACTATACTAATTTACAACTAATCCTAGTCTGCCAGTCCTACTATATGCGGACGACGCGGTCCTCATGGTGAGGACAGTGAGGGGCCTACATCTTTTATTGAGTTCTTTTACTCACTTTATGGAGGACCTGGACCTGACGGTTAATCACTCAAAATTGTTTATTATGCAGGTGGGACCTCGTACAGCAAAGCAGTTTACCTTTAAGCTAGGATCATCACTAATACCCAAGACTAACGTCTTTTCCTATTTGGGGGTTGTGTTCGATGACTCCTTGAGCTGGTCCCCCTTGCTTACTCGGAAGAAAGGGGAACTTGTGAAATCTTCTGCAGCTGTTTTAAACTTTGCCACCAGAGTGGGAGGGAAACCAATAGGGGCACTCTTGAAGATTTACCAAGCAAAATGTATTTCAAAGGCCAGTTACGGGAGAGAGATCTGGGGCCATATTGGGGTCGGGACCCTGCAAATCTCCGAAAACTCTTTCCTGTGACGGGCCCCTTCTATGCCCCAAAGTATTTCTTTGTACGTTGTGCATGAAGAACTTGGGATGCCTTTTCTCTCAGATTAATTGGCTTTTCGTCCCCTGGCATTATGGCTCATGATTTGGTCCAAGCAGGAAAATACACTTAGCAAGCACATCTTAAATGAGGAAGTAGAGCTGTGCAAGTCCAGTGTGCATAGGCACATTATGTTAAAAACTGTGCCAACCACAGAACTATATCTTTTAGGTCTCAAAAGCATTTATGATCGTTTTTTATTGACGAGGTTTCGGCTCGATCTTTTCCACTATCTCCTGGCCCAACCGCGTGGCTCCCACAGAGGTCAGTGTCTCATGCCCTGTGGCTGCGACGGATAGTCTCCTCAGGGCATGCTGCACTTTTTAATGTTCTGCAGTTTTTATGATATTCCCAGAAAATTATTTATTATCCCTATCCTTTAAAAGGCTGGTTTCAGGAGGGTTAAACCAGCTTTTATCTTTTTACAACTTCTTTATACAGACACTGTTTTGTACACTCATAACTTTTTAAGGGCAGCCCTAAGACTCAGGGCAAGTTGTGATTAATTTCTGCACTGTAATCCATGTATTTTAGTTATAAACCCAGTGTAATTTGATGTATTAACAGTTGTTAACCTGTATTGTGGAACACGTTTTTAATCATGTTTGTTTGACTTTTATGGTTTTACTCATAAAACCGAATAAAATTTGTTGATGGGAGTACCATGAACTCCTTGTTTTTGCTGTGTAATAAGTGGTTTCCACCACCACTTCCCGGTTGCACCCGCTGCGAGTTCGGCTGGCCCCAGGTGGAATACTGTGTTTTGGATTCAATTTGGGCTGCTGAACCGCCGCTTACGGACTCTATTGACCTATTCAGGTTGTGGCTTATACAAAGCTAGAGTGCTTCACCATATGTGGGACACTCACAGAGTTTTCGTTCTAACAGCGGCAGGCGAGGGGATGTTTTTATTGACGGCTTTTCCGCACTGATGACGGCAAGAGCCAGAAACGCGTCTGCGGATGTTTTATAGCCGACACATACCCCGTGAGTGGACCGGACCTTGGGAGTACCATGAACTCCTTGTTTTTGCTGTGTAATAAGTGGTTTCCACCACCACTTCCCGGTTGCACCCGCTGCGAGTTCGGCTGGCTCCAGGTGGAATACTGTGTTTTGTTTTACATATATATATATATCTATATATATATAAAAAAAAAAAAAAATATATATATATATATATATATATATATATTCACTTAAAAAACCATAGGTTTCACACATGTTATAGTTAGCTGGGCATTTCACTCGTGAAAAACCAATGAAATTCCCCCGTTATAGTTAGGTCAGATAACTATAACTCGCGTGACCGCCACTCTATCACAAGGATGATGTCATCGGTGATGTCATGAGTAATGCCACTGACTATGTCATGAGTGATGTAATATGTCACGTCATGAGCACTGGATTGCGGGCGCGCGAGTTATAGTTATCTGACCTAACTATAATGGGGGAATTTCATTGGTTTTTCACGAGTGAAATGCCCAGCTAACTATAACATGTGTGAAACCTATGGTTTTTTAAGTGAATTTGCAAGGTTTTTTAAATGCTAATTCCTAACTATAACGTGTGTGAAACCTATGGTTTTTTCAGTGAATTTGTACGGTTTTTTAAATGCTAATTTATGTATTTATTTATTTTTTTAAAGTTTTTTCACCGTGCGCGTACCGTGCGCGCACGGAGCGCTTCACGCACCGCGCGCGCCCACGTTACGTAGTTCGCAGAATTTTTCCGTTTCTACCGTGCGCGTACGCTACGCGCACTCCGCGATTTTTCGTAAAAAAATTCAAATACATTTTTGCCCTTGGGGGTCCTTCTGGGACCCCCTGACCAAGGCTAGGGGGTCAGAAACTGTCCAGCCTGCCCCCTTTTCACGTTATCCACCTTTGTTTTTCAGCCCCTCAGACTGCGAGAGACAAAATGGCGGCCGACACTTCCTGGTTTCGACCGATTCGAATGTTTACTAAGATCTAACAACCAATCAGAATCGCGCTCACGCACGGCAGCGTGCGCGTACGGTAAGCTTACAGTACGCGCTCGGAGCGCGCCTATAGATATATATATTGATTTAAATGCTATTTTCTCAGGAAATACTGAACAGATTTACACCAGACCTGCAAAAGGCACATCCCTGACCTGAGGACTACCTCTCTGCCAAATTTCAAGTAATTCTGTTCAGCCGTTCGGGCTGCAGCTTGGACTAAAGGTCCTATGGAAAAATGCATGGGGAAAACGCATTTTGGGACCCCCCCTTTTTCTCAGCCCCCGCTTGACGAATCCCCCCCGAGACTTTCAGGGAAGGAGCGGAGCGGAGCGCCCCACCTATTTTGAAAATTTCGCGAGGATTCGTCAATCGGCGCCAAAGTTATTCAAAACAGAATGTTGCGGATTTCCTATGGAAACACGGTCCTAACTATAACTATCTACTGGCGACCGCCAGTAGATAATATATATATATATATATATTATCTACTGGCGGTCGCCAGTAGATAGTTATAGTTAGGACCGAGTTTCCATAGAAAATCTCAAAATTCTATTTTGAATAACTTTGGCGCCGATTGACGAATCCTCGCGAAATTTTCAAAACTAATGGGGCGCTCCGCTCCGCTCCTACCCTGAAAGTCTCGGGGTGATTCGTCAAGCGGGGGCTGAGAAAAAGGGGGGGTCCCAAAATGCGCTTTCCCCATGGATTTTTCCATAGGGACTTTAGTCGCAGCTACAGCCCGAACGGCTGAACAGAATTACGTGAAATTTGGCAGAGAGGTAGCCATAAGGTCCATGAAGTGCCTTTTGCAGGTTTGGTGTGAATCTGTTCAGTATTTCCAGAGAAAATAGCATTTAAATCAATATATATATCTGTACGCGCGCACCGTGCGCGCTGGGTGCGCGCACCTTGCCGTGCGCGAGCGCAATTCTGATTGGTTGTTAGGTCTTAGTAAACATTCGAATCGGTCGAAACCAGGAAGTGTCGGCCGCCATTTTGTCTCTCGCACTCTGAGGGGGTGAAAAACAAATGTGGAGAACGTGAAAAGGGGGCAGGGTGGACAGTTCCTGATCCCCTAGCCATGGTCAGGGGGTCCCAGAAGGGCCCCCAAGGGCCAAAAAACAATTTATTTTTTTTTCGAAAAATCGCCGAGTGCGCGCACCCTGCGCGCACCAGCCAAACGGAAAAAATTCTGAGAAGTTCGCGCAGCGTGCGCGCACTCCGCGATATATATAAAAAAAAAAATGTATTCGGCCCACTGCATATAGTGGGCGCGCGGTGCGCGAAGCGCACCGTGAACCCCCCTGCGAGCGCATGGTGCGCGAAGCGCACCGTGCGCGCGCCGTGAAAAAATTTTGTTTAAAAAAATATATTAATAAATACATAACTTAGCATTTAAAAAACCGTACAAATTCACTGAAAAAACCATAGATTTCACACACGTTATAGTTAGGAATTAGCATTTAAAAAACCTTGCAAATTCACTGAAAAAACCATAGGTTTCACACATGTTATAGTTAGCTGGGCATTTCCCTCGTAAAAAACCAATGAAATTCCCCCGTTATAGTTAGTGCAGGCAACTATAACTCACGCGACCGCAATCCTCTGCTGATGACGTCAGATATTACATCAATGATGACATATGTGTCTTTCTGAAAAAAAAAAATATGTAATATATGTATAGCTAAAGATGAATGGAAGAAGACATGGGTAAATAAGTGTCTAAATACAGTGATGTAATATCTGACGTCATTAGCAGAGGATTGCGGTCGCGTGAGTTATAGTTGCCTGCACTAACTATAACGGGGGAATTTCATTGGTGTTTTACGAGGGAAATGCCCAGCTAACTATAACATGTGTGAAACCTATGGTTTTTTCAGTGAATATATATATATATATATATATATATATATATATATATATATATATTTACAAATCCTGGTTCAAGGTACGTAAAACAGGCGCTGACCTATATTACCTGCTGACGGTCGCCAGTAGGTAGTTATAGTTAGGACCTATTATCCATAGGAAATACACAACATTCTATTTGGAATAACTTTGGCGCCGGTTGACGAATCTTTGTGAAATTTTCAAAACTGGTGGGGCGCTCCGGTCCGCTCCTATCCTGAAAGTCTTGGGGTGATTTGTCAAGCAGAGGCCGAGAAAAAAGGGGGGTCCCAAAACGTGTTTTCCCCATGCAATTTTCCATAGGAACCTTTAATCGCAGCTACAGCCCGAACTGCTGAACGGAATTACACCAAATTTGGCAATAAGGTAGTCCTTGGTTCAGAGTCGTGCCTTTTTTTTTTAAATGGTGTAAATCCGTTCAGTAGTTCCTGAGAAAATCAAAAGTAAAATCACATATATATCTGGGTGGAGCCTAACCACACATCTCATCGTGAGATCTGATTGGCTGTCAGCACTTCATCCAAGAAGTGTTGGCAGCCATCTTGGGACCAATATACATGATAGCACCTCATTAACAAGCATTTACAATGCAATGGTCTCGGCATTGTTAAAGTTAGAGCTATTGGCATTGCTCATGACATTATTTTTGTTCATGTTTTTGTTTTTAAAACATTTAAAGAAACGGCATTGTTATTTACAATGTCAATAGCTTAATCACTCACATTTTCGCTCTGTTGCATATCCTCAGTGGTCTGCTGACCTTTCACCTTTGTACAGCAGCGCAGACCGTCAGGAATGAGATTCATGGGAACCACTGCTGGCGAATGCCTCCAGCCATGCCCGACCCCAATCCCTGCCATAAATGCGATGTCTGGGCTTCCTGCAGAGCTCCAGTCCCTGACAAGGGTAGCCTCTCATACATATATTACAAAATACCCCATGCCACACTCCCACAAAGACTCCTCAGGGGAACAGTTCAGATCACCAGTACAATAATATGGGCGGGGGAACCACACAAACCGCACTGAGGACACTCCAGACATTAACTGATGAAGGGGCACTGCACTGCCTCATATGAGGCAGCATCGCTTCATATAGTGAATGTCTTGGCATACACACAAAGCAAGGAACCGCCATTCACAACAGATCACCACACACCTGGACCACAAGGAAAGGCGCATGCAGTCTAAGAGCAAGCCGCCACCACTCCTAACATTAAATCTCGGAATGCCAGCCAAGTCTTTCAATCTTCCAAGGTCAGTAAAAACAGTACCACTAAACTGCACAAAAAGTATGTTTCCTTTGCTTAGAACTGACAAACGTGCTGTATGACGTGCTGTATAAGCATCACAAAAAAATACACAACACACACAAATAGGCCAACATTCAAATGGGGGGCAGGAACAAGATTATATATAGCATCATAGCCCAGGCTGCATATTTAAAACATCCAAATCTCCTTGGAGTTAAAAGCCTCTATAAACGCATTCAGCCACAAACTATAGGGCCAGTCCACTCCTTAGTGACTTGAAATGTCCTTATACCGTACCCCTGAGAAAATGATCCTCTATGTAATTCACGCTACCCAAAAGAACATGTTAGACAAAACGTTTGACTCCCTTATTCCCACAAGAAGCATATATAATTAGCCACGTGTCCGCCACCTCAACCTCGCACCACTGCACTGTTTCAACATAGGATTTAAAACGGCTAAGGGAAAGGAGTTAGGTAAAAGCCTACCATGCAACAAGGCAAGGAATCCACGACATTAGTTTACAATGTCGCTCAGGAGAATAAGCCAGCAAAGGTCAACCATTTACCCATGTGAAAACATGTAAATGGCAAAGGCTTTTGACATATGCCATGGCTTTGTGGTGAGCAGATCACACTACCAAGATCCATTGTCAGATAAGCAGAGTCCACTTCACACAATAAGAAATATGAACAATTAGTAGCCAATACAATAATTAAACTCATCTTCGCAGACCGCACACGGAACCAGTTATCCTCGGATACAGAAGCGCAACTAGAGCCAAATTTCGGGGGGGGGGGGGGCTAAGCAAAAATTTCGGGGGGGGGGGGGGCTGAATCTTTAAACAGTAGGCAGAGTGGCGCTGATTTCGGGGGTGGGGGGCTGAATCTAGGCAGAGTGGAGCTGCAGGGGCTCTTAGAAGGGGTGAAACAACAGTGTGGCCTCATTAACATGCAAATGGTCTTTTTAAAGACCTGTGAAGTGCTCGGGCGCGGCTTTGTGTCTGCCCGGGAAGCTGTCTCATCCCGGGCTGCCACACACGACGGGGGGGGGGGGCTGAAGCCCTTTGAGTTCAATGGGTGTTGCGCTCCTGCTTGGATACAAGCTAGAATTTCGTAAACAGTACTGAAAACTGTTCCAGGACTCTTGTTGGGTTGTAGTGCCACACAGATAGTATAAGTACATCATACAAAGGTTAACTTCACACAGCTAGGTTCCGTAACAAAGCCTGGTGGAGGTAATCAGTGCAGTTCAACCGGGACTCACAATTACAAACTGCAATAAGCGAAGGCAAACGAAGCCCAACGTCCTGTCTACACCTCCCAGAAGTACCAACACCTCAGCTGTGGCCACTACAAAGTGCTGGAGGAGGTGAACCTACACGCGGAGGCTAGAATTTAGGAGACCTCTCACGTTATCTTGTTAAACTCTAGAACTGGATAAAAACACCGAGTGTGCACTGGCAGTTACACTGCAAATCCACCTGCTTCACCTACCCGGGACAGCTGCTTCAATGTGGATGGTGTCCAAACAGTTCAAGGAGACGCGGCACTTCTGGGCCATTAGCAGCTGTGCTTCCACTGCGAGTTGGTAGTTGTGTCATGTGGTATCTGCGACAGCAGTGCTGGGCAGAAATACAGGAGGTCAAAAAGCTAATCACCTAGTGTCCGGGACAGAATGCCCAAGGCTGGCAATGAACACAGAAACACTGAAAGTAGTTAAGAGTTAAATGTTGTATGCGTTGGGGAGTTTTATGTTTCGCTCATATTTAGGTCCTGTCAACACATACTTCAGGTAGCTCCATGTAAGCTTACTAGCGTTATATTGTTTGATAAACAGCTGCATACATTAGATCATCCACCTAACGAGACTGTATGCAAGGGGAAGAGGACGCCATTAACACCGCCGCCTTTCTCCGAGGCGAAGCAGAAATGCCTCCTAGGACCGGTTTCTGGCATTTCAGCCGTCTTCAGCCAGGCTTGCTTGAATCCAGTGGCAAAGTGAGCAAGGGACTCACGTCTGAGCATACCCTGCCAACTTATGGCGAACAAAGCAAAAAACAAAGGAAATGATGGACGGAGTGTTGAACATTGCAAGCACTCACCCCCAGTCATGCCAGAAAACCGGTCCTAGGAAGCTTGTTTCCGGTCCAGGGAAGACATGACTTGGCAGTTCGGGCTGGACTGTTCCCATGAGGCACAGGGTCAGACTGATTTGCATATGGCCATGTCTGAACTGGGGTGGCAGAGTGGGCTAAAGAACGGTGATGGATTAAACCCAGATCAGTTGACTGGGGGTGAGTGCTTGCAATGTTCAACACTCCGTCCATCATTTCCTTTGGTTTTTGCTTTGTTCGCCATAAGTTGGCAGGGTATGCTCAGACGTGAGTCCCTTGCTCACTTTGCCACTGGATTCAAGCAAGCCTGGCTGAAGACGGCTGAAATGCCAGAAACCGGTCCTAGGAAGCTTGTTTCCGGTCCAGGGAAGACATGGCTTGGCAGTTCGGGCTGGACTGTTCCCATGAGGCACAGGGTCAGACTGATTTGCATATGGCCATGTCTGAACTGGGGTGGCAGAGTGGGCTAAAGAACGGTGATGGATTAAACCCAGATCACTAGCTGGTGGAATACAACACAGAGGTGTGTGGCACTCGGCGGGCACTGGTGGGTGTAACACAACATTGGGCTCAGCCAGATGCACGCTGTGACTCTCAAGTGAGGTTCGTCTCCTTTCCAGAGAGTAAAATAAAAAGTATTACACATCCGGCGGTGGATGTGTGTTTTATTAACCGAGAGGGGGGTTTCTTGCATAGTTTTGGGTGAATTTTTGTCGAATCCCCTTTGATTGGCTTGGTGTACTTGTGTATTAAATGTGCCCGTCAATAGCTACCCATGTTTGTATAAATAAATGACAAGGGTGTCTACTTGGAGAGTCCCACCGGCGGGGGTGCTGGGATTAGGCACGGTAGGGTGTCAGACACGTCAGAGCTTCACCAGTGGTGTAAATACATTCCACGTGGATTCATTGTATGCATAGTCGCCTTTTAATGAATATCACGCAAATTGTCATGGGGATAGGTACGTACGGTTTGTCCAGCATGTCCTAGGTATTTCTATAAATATATATTTTTTTAAATAATAAAAAACAAAGGCCGGCCCCAGGGGATGGGGTCACCGGGGCCATAAGTGGCCCGTGAATATGTCATGCCACACTTGCCTTCGCACTAGTGATGTCAATGGAGATGTCATGAGTGATGTCACAGACCATGTCATGAGTGATGTAATACGTGATGTCATCAGCAGTGCATTGCGGGCGCGAGAGTTATAGTTAGCTGAACTAACTATAACAGGGAAATTTCAATGGTTTTGTACGAGTGAAAAGTCCAGCTAACTATAACGCCCCTGAAACCTATGTTTTTTTTCAGTGAATATATATATATATATATATATATATATATATATATATATATATATATATCCCTGCACGTTTCCCACCAATCCCACTGAACACATGATGGGGGCCACCAACAGCGGGAGTGAGACCCGCTCTGTTTCCACAACACTCAGAGTACACCAGGGACACTCGCGGGGCATACAACACATCTTTTAATAACTGCATACACGTTTCAGTAATGCGCCTTCATCAGTGCGGTAAGTTCAAATCAGCCATTATACTTTAAATAACAAGTACCATAATTGGTTAAAATTCAATCCAATCAGGAGTCAGTCAGTTGAGCCTGGGTGGGGATGACAAACCGGCATCACCATTAATAATGAAAGGAATTATGGGAGTCGTATGCCTAATGTAGTTAATGTTTTTCAACCGATGTTGCGTTGTCGGTTTTCCTCATCCCATCCTTTGTCTGTGCCTTTGTTGTTGCATGTGCTGCGCACAGAAAAAAGATGTAAAGTGCTCCTCATCTGCCACAAGTTTGTATACAGCACTTCCGCAGGAGTCAGACATATAACTAGCTTCCTCAGACTTGTATAGTCCACGACCTCCAGTGATCGACGGGGGCTGATCAGCGGCGGTTCAAGCAGGTTTGATGTCACATCCCTGCACATTTCCCACCAATCCCGCTGAACACACGATGGGTGCCACCAACAGCGGGTGTGAGACTCGCTCCGTTTCCACCACGCTCAAAGTACACCAGGGACACTCGTGGGGCATACAACACATCTGTTAATAACCGCATTCGAGTTTCAGCAATGCGCCTTCATCAGTGCGGTAAGTTCAAATCTCAGGACATGCGCAGCCATTATACTTTAATTAACAAGTACCATGATTAGCTAAAATTCAATCCAATCAGGAAGCAGTCAGTTGAGCCGGGGTGGGGATGACAAACCGGCATCACCGTTAATAATGAAAGGAATTATGGGAGTCGTATGCCCAATGTAGTTAATATTTTTCAACCGATGTTGTGTTGTCGGTTTTCCTCATCCCATCCTTTATCTGTGCCTTCATTGTTGCATTTGCTGCGCACAGAAAAAAGATGTAAAGTGCCCCTCATCTGCCACAAGTTTGTATACAGCACTTCTGCAGGAGTCAGATATATAACTGGCTTCCTCAGACTTGTATAGTCCATGACCTCCAGTGATCGACGGGGGCTGGTCAGCGGCGGTTCAAGCGGGGTTGACTTCACATCCCTGCACATTTCCCACCAATCCTGCTGAACACATGACGGGTGCCACCAACAGCGGGGGTGAGACCCGCTCCGTTTCCACAACGCTCAAAGTACACCAGGGACACTCGCGGGGTATACAACACATCTTTTAATAACCACATACGCGTTTCAGCAATGTGCCTTCATCAGTGTGGTAAGTTTAAATCTCAGGACATGCGCAGCCATTATACTTTAAATAACAAGTACCATAATTGGCTAAAATTCAATCCAATCACGAGGCAGTCAGTTGAGCCAGGGTGGGGGTGACAAACCGGCATCATCGTTAATAATGAAAGGAATTATGGGAGTCGTATGCCCAATGTAGTTAATGTTTTTCAACCGATGTTGCGTTGTCGGTTTTCCTCATCCCATCCTTTGTCTGTGCCTTTGTTGTTGCATGTGCTGCACACGGAAAAAAAATGTAAAGTGCCCCTCGTCTGCCACAAATTTGTATACAGCACTTCCACAGGAGTCAGATATATAACTGACTTCCTCAGTCTTGTATAGACCACGACCTCCAGTGATATATATATACATATATATATAACAGCTAGTCCTGCTGTTCACCAACTACATCCACATGTCGGGCCGGTGCAAGGCAGCGGGAACAGGCCCCGCATATTTGTATTATAAATGTAAACAAATAATATTATTAGATATATTTAAACAACATTAAAAAATATAACTTTCTGCAAATAATACATATACTAAACCCACTCCAGTCTGTGCAACAGTAGGGAAAGCACTGGACATCAGAGGGGGAGGATTTACTTTTCCCACTCCAGTCTGTGCAACCGTAGGAAAAACATTGGACTCCGGAGGTGTAAATTTACTATTCCCACTCGAGTACGTGCAACAGTAGGGAAAGTGTTGAAATTCAGAGGGGTAACATTTACTATTCCCACTCCAGTTTGTGTAACAGCAGAGAAAGCATTGAACTCCAGAGTGGTAACATTTACTATTCTCACTCCAGTCTGTGCAACAGTAGGAAAAATAATGGAGTAAGGAAGAGTAACATTTACTGTTCCCACTCCAGTATGTACAACAGCAGGGAAAGTGTTGGATTCGGAAGGGTAAAATGTACTATTCCCACACCAGTCTGTGTAACAGTAAGGAACGTATTGGACTTCGGAGGGGTAACAATCACTATTCCCACTCCAGTCAATGTAATACACAATTCACATGTTAATTATTCAATTAAATAATTATTACATGAATATTTCATTATTAATTAATCATTACTCAAAAAATGCCCCACCTAATACCCCTACAAACCAAACGGCCCACACATAGGGGTCGATTCCGATCCTGTATTTTTTTTCCCGTACGACTCGTATCCGTATATTATTCCGTACGAATCGCACAAGTCACGTCCGACCCGTGAAGTACAATCCGTACGTGAAAAAGTACATGCAGATTGGCCCAATCCGTACGAATCGTACCTGGAAAATTAGTACGAGACGGACCCGGACACTTCTCCGTACAAATCGTAAAAATGAAGTCCGACCGTACTAGTACGATCCGGACCGGCGTTACAATTTACGATTCGTACGGCAAACGTCCCGTACACGGGGAATGACTTTGGCTGCTATGAAGCGAAGTTTGTACGCACCGTACCCCCAGTACGAATGTATGGTGCGTACCCCCCATGCGTAGGTACGCACCGTACCCCCAGTGCGAATGTACGGTGCGTACCCCCCCACGTAGATATGCACCGTACCCCCAGCGTGTAGGTACGCACCGTACCCCCCCATAGGTACGCACCGTACCCCCATTGCGAATGTACGGTGCGTACCCCCAACATCGCGTATGTACGGTGGATGTTGCAGGTACGCGATGTTGCGGATACACACCGTACATACGCGATGGCGGTCTACGAACCCGCACCTTACAGAAGCAATGGGGTGTATGCACCGTACATGGCAATGTCCGTGTATGCGCCGTACATACACAACGCATGGGGGTGTGTGGCCATACGACTCGTACCCCTGTAGCGTACTGAAACACGGACACTGTAAAACAGCACAAGGAGGGCCTATTCGACTCGCACAACACCACAAAACACGTCTACACTGCAGAATAAATGAAAAGGACTGTCCTGGACACATCCAAACAGGCAAACAGAGGGGCAACCTCACAACCACCCCTTATAACACACCCACCAAAAATTCAAAATGAGCCCCACCCACAAATGGACCAATAAAAAGGGACTACACACAAACCATGAGCCTTTGCAACAGACTCACCACTGCTACAGAGCACACACAAACCACTGCACCCATCCACCTAAACATATACACCTACACACACACCCCTTCACACATACCCCCTCTCCACATTCACACCCACACCGTCACATTCAGACCCACACACCCACAACCATCCACACCCTCACCCCACACCATGCCCACCGACAAGAATTCAAAGTTCACAAGGGAGGAGCTGGACATCCTTGTCAACGAAGTCATCAGAGTCGAGCCACAGCTGTTTGGAACATTGGTCAGACAGACCAGCATAGCCGAAAAAACACGCCTGTGGCAGAGGATCGTCGATAGGGTGAATGCCGTCGCACCCATCAGAAGGACCAGGAATGAATGCCAAGCCAGGTGGTACGATCTGCGGAGGGCGGTAAAGAGAAAAATGAATGAAGAGCACGCCCAGACCAACATCACTGGAGGTGGTGCGCCCCGCAGACCAGTACATTACCATCCCTGGGAGGAGAAGGTGATGGCCATGCTTCCGCCGGTGGGAGTACATGGACTCCAAGGACCTCCAAAGCCTGGTGAGTACACAAACCACTTACGTAACATGGGGGTAATGGCATCCACACCCCAACTACACCTAATGCAAGCAACTACCCCCAAGCCCTCACCCGCCAGCACTACAGTTACAAACAACGCGAATGCCAATAACATGTGTATGCCCCATGGAGAAAGCAAGGCCATGCCATGTCCCATGCTACACGAAGCACCAACTCAAGAATGGATGTCCCGTATGCTGGGACCAAAACGCATGTTTGAATTCCAAATCAGACACAATTGCCCTCATTCCATATGGCCCAGCTACATACCCATGCACCATGCGCAATGCACAGGGATTGGGAAAGTACTGACAAGATAGCTCACACTTGGCCCTGGTGTAGGCAGCACAAGGGCCTCCTGTGACCAGTGCAAACACAAACACCAACACAACAAGGTCAGATATCTAGGACAGGAACTCACACTCACTGTCATGGCAGCATGCTCCATGGGGGGACAGATACATCACCTGGGAGCCCCAGGGCCGAATCACACTACACCCACCAGCAGGCCCTGTCACACACACCCCTTACACAAGCACGCACCACCAGGACAGGCAATGGATTTACCCACTGCCACAATGGACATGTAACACAACAACACCAATACATAGCCTCAGAAGCATCCAAGCCACAAATGGACATGTCAAAGACTCCGGAGAACATATCAATCTGTCCCCCGCAACATACGCATACACAAGTGAACATTGAGGAGAATGCTAGGCACATACAACTACCTGGAGGAACTGTGCCAACTTGAATGTGTATGAAACATGCATGTTGCATTAAACAGCTTTAACATTGTCTCTCTCTCACACACAGGGCAACGTGATGAACATCCCCCCAACAATAAGGGGGAAGAATCACAGTCACAGGCTCGGGAGGAACCGGATCCCACCAGCAGCGACGCCTCTCAACACTCCGCGGATGACCCCGACCGACCTGGACCCTCTGGTGTACAAGCCCCTGCAGCACCTGCTTCAGGAACATCTGTGCCAACCACCACCCCCATTCCTGCCACATCACAGGAGACACCCAGGAGCTCTGCCCGCAGTGAACAGAGCCAGTCTGACCAGGAGGGACAAGGTGCGGTGGGCACCCAGGAGGAGGCAGACAACACCGCCACTGCCATCCCTCAGGGGTCCCGTCGACCCGATGTGCCCACAACAGCAGGCCCGGCTCGTGTGGGCAGGGTTGGCGGGAGTGGAGGCAGGCGGAGGCGAGAACCTGACCAGCCAGCTGAAAGGACCGGTATGTCACACATCCGCAACATCATGGAGGCATACCGGCGTGACACCAGGGAGATCAGCCAGGTAGTGGGGACCCTCACAGAGATCAAAAACCAGCAGGCCGAGCAACACGCCAGTCAACAACAACACCAAGGACGGATGGAGGCAAGACTGGCTGAGCTCCTGGCGGTGCAAAGGGACATAAGCCATTCACTCCGTCGGATCGCCGACAACATGGGCAACCCTCCCTGTGACACCAGGCGCAGACCAGCACCAGCCACAGGGAGGGAGGAGGAGGAGGATTCGTCCGACGGAGCGTCCCAAACATCGTCAAGGCCTGCATCTGAGGGTCCCCGGAGGAAGGTTGGTCGTCCACGGAAAAGACCGTGAGAGGCAGCGGGCCATCCACATCTCCCAGGTCACCTGGCCAGGCACCTGGCCTTCATGTGTGACAGCATCACCCCATTGACTGACATCATCTGCCACATGGACTTGCTGGTCACAGCCTGACCAATGATGCCAAACACTGTTGGCTTGACTCTGATGACTTCAAATGCCCAGGATCTCATCTCCCCCTGTGAACTTTGGATTATATGGTCCCTGCATTTCCCCAATTTTCTGTGCACAAATCCCGCCCCAGAGCTCGAAATTAAATATTTAATACTTGAATTTTCATGTTGCAGTCATTTAGCATGAGCCCACGACCTACGTGTGGGGATATGTTAAAGTATGCCTGAGTGTGGAACTAACTCCAGCCATCCATACACTTGGATCTGAGTCCGGTCGAGGACACACATGGCTCACAATGTATCACAAAATACAGACATGGAGCCTAACACTCACCTGTGATGGCCTCAAGCTGCTGAGGGGGGGCTTGCTATATTGCTCTGACAGACCAATTTGGTAGAGTTACATGAAGGTGTAGAGGTCATGGGTCATGTTGATGTGCCCGGGGAGGGAGTACCAGGTCTGTTTTGCGAGGTGGGAGAACTATCTCCTGCATGCAGAGGTTATGTGGATGTGATGAATGGTGGCCAGGGCAAGGTGGGCTGGCATGGAGTAGGGCCAACGGGGTGTTGGATGACACACGTCCAAGGTGGGTTCGGGTCTGGGGTTGTGGAGTGCCTCCTGAGTGTGGTTGAGGAGTCTGAAGGTGATCCTGCAGCACACAGTGAGCCATTGTACCTCTCTCAGGTGGACGGTGATGTGGCTGGGGATGTTGCAGATGAGGTGTGCTAATGCACCCTGGATGTGGATAAGTTCTCCTGCATGTTTGCTGTTGCCCTCTGAAGAGGCCGGTGCTGTATTTGAGCCGGCTTGTGTCCTGGACCAGGGGGATGGTCTGTCTTGCCTTGGAGTGGATTTATCTGGGGGCCATCAGCAGCATGTGGAGGGTGTTGCAGCATGAGGTACAGATGTTGGTGAGTTGCATGTTAATTGTGAGCGATGGGTCCATGATGAACACCAGCTTGCCTGCGTGGCCACTGGGTGCTGGTGCGGTGCACAGACCAGTGGGACGCAAGGAGTTGACCCAGACAATCCTCAGATGAGGACCTCTGTCACGTCAAAGTCCAGCCTCAGATGGCTGATGTTCAGCTATTCATCAACGGATCTCATGCCTTCTTGAAGTTTGCATCTGGCAATGGCTGACTCTGGTGAGTTTGAGGAGCAGCTGGGTGTCAATGGCATACCAGATGATGATGAGGCTGTGTGTGCATGTGATGGTGGAGAGGGGGGTCATGGAGACATTGAAGATCATCACGCTGAGAGAAGAGCCCTGTGGCATGGGCCAGATGACCCCAGTGTACTACATGTTGCAGGGTGGAGGCAGACTCCCTGGGCCTTGCTGGTGAGATACTTCCTGAGTGAATCCTGGGCCCTCCTCTGGATACCAGTGTTGGGGATGTGTGAGCTGACAGTGTGGTAGCACATGGTGTAGAATGGCGTTGAGAGGTCAAGGGTGGTGGCCTCACCATTGTTGAGCAGGGCAAAGTAGTCGTTGGTGTTGGCAATGATGACGGTTGCAGTGGTGTGATTACTGTGTAAAACTGTCTGGTGCCAGTTGGCTGGAGCTGGTTGCATGTAGGAAATTGGTCAGTTGCTAGTTGAGTGTCTTCCTGGTGACATTTGCTGGGTAGGGAAGTAGGCTGATGTACCAGGAGATCCTGCGGTACTGCCGTCCGTTGTTTAAGAAGGGCCTGGGGCTCTTCATGCCTCCTGCACCCATGGAATGTGGCTAACTCAAAGGTGCCTTAACTGTTGTTGTGCTTCACAGGAAAGTCCGTCAATGTGGCAAGATTGATGGATCTGTTGCTGATCCAGTGTGTGAGTTTGCAGAGTGTGACGGTGGTGTTGTTTTGAGTGTCCCACACAGCTTGTCTGTGGTGACTTACATCCGGCATCTTTGAGGGATCGGTAGCGGGGTGAGTGGCACTGTGTTGCTTGTTGGAGACGTGGATTCAAATGTTGATGGACCAATGATGGATGGCGGTGTGTGTCCCCTCCAGCAAGAAGTTACTGGCACCCAGCCACATGTAGCCAGTGGAGGTGAGGGCCTGCGTGCAGATGTACGTGGTGATGGCTTAGCGGAATTGTGGAAGTAGGCCTGCAGATCTGTAGATGAGTGATACTCCGAGGGTTGCTAGGGAGTTGCTGCGAACCCGGACTTGTGACTCTGAGGGTGTACTTGTCAATAATTACCAATTCAGCCCCCGGGAGTGGTGTTGGCGTCCCTGCGGGTGATCTTGGATCCGTCTGAGATGGCAATGAAGACGTCATGTGCTGAGGATGCTTTTGTCCAGGTTACTGTCATGAAGGTGATGTGTGGGGCTGTAGTGTTGAGGAGGTAACAGAGTCCAATGTCGTGCTGGTGGATGGAGCGGGTGTGGAGTAGGAGGCACATAACCTGGTTGGAATGACAGGGTCTGGTAGGCTGGGCAGCGCTGTGTAGGCAGTTGGAGTAGCACACTCAGCATGCAAAGGTGTCGTGTCTGTGCCTAGGGGTTGCCTGATGGCAGGAGGATGATTGTCACAAGGAAATTGCCTGGAGAGTGGCTGCAGCGTAAGCCTGTTGTGTGATGTGGGTCATGCAAAGCCTAGAAGGTCGTGCACTGTGCATGTTGCAGGCGCAGACGGTCCGGCCTTTGGCACGGCGCTGGAGCTACAGTGGCACAGACAAGCTGCTGGCTGCATTACAAATGGGTAGAGGGGGAAGGGCTGAGCATTTCTGAGGCGTGGGGGTTGCAGAATCAGGGCACTCGGAGTGGCGGGCCGCAGATGAGGCAGCAGCAGGCGGAAGGGGTTAGAAATCATGCAAAAATCAACACACAAAGACAAGGAGGTCTGCAAGGCACAGTGCAACAGGTGTATGTCAAGGAAGGAGTGTCAGCTCACTCATGGGTCACTCCCATAAAGTGTATGATCAATCACCATAAATGACAGCCCCTGTGTCAGGCAACAAAATGTGGAGATGCGCAAAGGAGACACACCATCAGCAGGCATTCACGTCCCGTTGTGGGCAGCAACCTGCACAAATACATACACAACCAGACACGTCATGCACAATAGAGATCATTAGCCATGAAGCACTGAATGCATGTTGCCAAAGTACACATACACTCATATGCTCAATCTTTGTCAATTCACCCATAGATGACGCATGCAAACTGGTAAGAGATCAGCAGTGACCGAGATGAGGCACTTTGGATTGTGCTGAACACCTTTATTCCACATACACACACAAAGGGATATGCCTCCATATTAACAGACTCACAGGTCAGTTGACAGAACATGTGGGACATACGCTGGACCCCTCCTTCACAACACGGATGATGTCAATCCCAATGAACTGGTACACAAGGTAAGGGGATGAGCCAAACACATCCTGCTGCACACTGAGAGGCTGCAATTCCCCATAGAGCATGTTGTTGTGATGTCCCCCACTATGTCCACCCGTAGCATCTGCAATGTTTCAGAGCCAAGGTACACACACATTGAAGCCTTCATCAGACGCCATATTCCACAACAGATGACTGTCAAGAAGGCTGACTATCATGTCATGGGAGTGATGCTACATGTCATATGCTCCATGGTGAGAAGACATGTATGCATGGTACCACAACATGCACAGAAGCAGTCACCACACATTCCCAACCTGTATCACCACAAAAAAGCCTTGCTGCAATACTTACCCAAACTGACATTTCCACATGTCTGTGCATGGAACGCTGATTCAGCCCACGTTGCAATCCACACGAGGAATAGCAGGAGGACAACGATGACACGACCAGACAACAAGTGCCAAATACCTGGGAATGACAGACACACGAGAAGTTACCAAAAATAGATTCTCAACGCACACATGGAAGTGTACAAGACAGCAACAATGTTGGACACATGTAAATTGCCAATCAAGTCTCTCTGCAAAACTGTGTTGCATGACATCATCACTTGAGTGACACATCAGAACACACATCCAAGTCACTGTGCATTGAGTCAGCTGGACACACACATCGCAAAACATGCCACTCAACGCTACAAGCTTGCACACTCCTAGCCAGTGACTCACCATTATGAGAAGAAGTTGCTTATGAGCTGACTCCGGATATCATCCCCCTCCTCCTCATCACCACTAGCCTCGTGACCAAGCCCTTGATCCTCCACGGGTGGATGTTCCTGCTCATCCAGATCCAGGATGAGTGGCACTGCCTTCTCAACTGCCATGTTGTGTAGCATGCAGCACACAATGAAGATTTTGCAGACCTTCTCCGGGGCATAAGGGAGGGACCCGCCTGTCTTGTCCAGGCACCGGAATCGGCTCTTCAGGAGTCCAAACGTCCTCTCAATCACTCGCCTGGTCTGGCCGTGTGCATCGTTGTACCGGTGATCTGCAGCTGTTCTTGGGTTGCGGAGAGGTGTCATCAGCCATGGCATGTTGGGATAGCCAGAGTCCCCTACATGGAAACATCATGTAAATAAGTGGGTCACGAGATGCCGTAAAAGACAAAGATACCGCAACACATAGGACAAAAAGACTATACCCACCAACAAGACATGCTCGTTCGTTGTGCAGCCGCAGCATCATTTGTGGCACCCTGCTACGCCTCATGATGTAGGCATCGTGTGCTGATCCTGGAAAACGTGCACAGACATGGGAAATCAGCAATTACATGGGGCATCCCACCCAGGGCATAGAAATCCCCCTTGACATCCCTCAACCCCTCTGGAGTCGGAAATTTGATGAATTCATCAAGGTGCTCCAACATGGCTGCTAGAACATCACGCAGGACACGGCTGAACATAGTCTGGGACATCCCACCCACATCAGCTATGGTCAATTGAAACGTACCGGTTGCAAAAAAATGTAAGGCTGCCATCCCCTTCATCTTGGGGGTCAGCGCAGTAGGATACCTGTGTTGCGGTTGGAGGTGTCGTGCCAGCCTGTTTGTCAGGTCCTCAATCAACTGTTGAGTGAATCTGTAACGGCGGATGCAGGCACGTTCAATCATGGCACCCAAGTCTGGCATTATTCTTGGGACAGGTGGTGCCCTGCAAAACATAGTTTTGAGGAATGAAGATTGAGAGTCGGCAAACATCAATGTCAATGAACATAGCACATGCTACACTGCTAATACACATCAGCTAACTATGGAGTCGGGTGGGTGCAATACATCCAGGACACAGATGGCAGCTTGCTGGCACTCCTACAAAATGCATGATACACCTGTTGATTGTCAAGTCTACATGACATGCCCTGAAAAGATTTGGGGGCCAGTCTGAGTGAAGAGCCACAGATATCACCGGAGTGACACACAACCACATAGCTGCATAGGAAGGATGTCATCTCATCCAGACAGCTGACTGCAAGGCACACGCACAGGTCACATGGAATGTCAAATGTACATGTCAAACACAGTGCGATGAAGGGGTACACGTGACAACACAAAGACACAGCCATTGAGACAACAAACACATGTATGACAGCAAAAATATGATGTCCCATGCACACAGACCCTACAGCCTTGGGAATCCACATGTGGCATGGTGTGCGTAGATGTGTTACATGCCCATCTCCACACAGACCCCTGTTGGATGCACCAACTGCAGATGCCGTTGACGGGACACTGACATGAAGCTCATGTGAACACATGACACACAGCCGACATAGTCCCAAAGGGGCACGCAGATCGTGACAGGTCAGTTCATAAAGTGTCCCTGGCATCAGGAGACAGGTGCGGGTGTTGATGACTGTGCCACCCACTGCTGCTATGCATGACACAGTTGGACTACAGACACACATATGGCACGTGTCAAGGTTATGTGTGGCACATCGTGCCCCATCACACATGACATGTGTCCACAGGTCAGAACACATCAATTGTGCTACGAGATGGAAGGACCTGTGCAAGATCACTGGCTAACACACCTAGGGCCTGCACCAGAAAGTATGCAATGACAAGTACTTGATGGACATCCATGTGGGACTTGTAGACCTCCATTCCTGGAATGTGTACGGCTGTATCACCATTGTAAGCGTGTGAAATGCGTACCCGTATGTGTATGCCATGGTAGTAGACGTACTTGTACATGTACGTGTACGCACTAGTTGTACTCGTACGTGTAGGCACTGGTAGTACACGTACGTGTACGCTATAGTTGTACACGTATGTGTACTACCGGTGCCTACACGTACGTGTACTACCATGGCGTACACGTACCTGTACAAGTACGTGTACGCACTAGTTGCACTCGTACGTTTAGGCACTGGTAGTACAAGTACGTGTAGGCACTGGTAGTAAATGTACGTGTACAACTGTAGCGTACACGTACGTGTACTACCAGTGCCTACACGTACGTGTACTAGTACGTGTATGCCATGGTAGTACACGTACGTGTACAACTGTAGTGTACACGTACATGTACTACCAGTGCCTACACGTACATGTACTACCAGTGCCTACACGTACGAGTACAACTAGTGCGTACACGTACTTGTACACGTACATGTACGCCATGGTAGTACAAGTACGTGTAGGAACTGGTAGTACACATACGTGTATGCTACAATTGTACACGTACGTGTACTACCAGTGCCTACACGTACGTGTACTACCAGTGCCTACACATACGTGTACTACCAGTGCCTACACGTACGTGTACTACCATGGCGTACACGTACGTGTACAAGTACGTGTACGCACTAGTTGCACTCGTACGTGTAGGCACTGGAAGTACACGTATGTGTAGGCACTGGTAGTACACGTACGTGTACGCTACAGTTGTGCACATATGTGTACTCCCAGTGCCTACACGTACGTGTACTACCAGTGCCTACACGTACGAGTACAACTAGTGCGTACACGTACTTGTACACGTACGTGTACGACATGGTAGTACACGTACGTGTAGGCACTGGTAGTACACGTACGTGTACAACTGTTGCGTACACATACGTGTACTACCAGTGCCTACACGTACGTGTACTGCCATGGCGTACACGTACCTGTACAAGTACGTGTACGTACTAGTTGTACTCGAAAGTGTAGGCACTGGTAGTATACGTACGTGTAGGCACTGGTAGTACACGTACGTGTACAACTGTTGCGTACACGTACGCGTACTACCAGTGCCTACACGTACGTGTCAAACGCACTGTGCAACTGGTGCCATAGGGGTACGCGTGAAACGCACCGTACCTGTGTGTGGCTTTCAATTTTACATAGGGGACACATAAGGGACAGGTATTAGGCCCTAAATGCATGCAGGTTGCCATGGATACCGAGTTTTCTCTTCAAATTTTTCCAGCAGGTGTGCTGGAAAAGTCAGTTGGCCACTAAACACATTGTTGTAAAGTGGTTGTTGACTTGACATGATGCTCTAAATTTGAATGATGCTAATGCTGTCACTGGTGTATGTTTAAAGGGATTGGAGTAAACGTAAGATGCGAATGATTCAGACCAATCACTATGTACTCCTCAAAATGAATGCCCCTCAGCAAGACAGACATAAGGCACCCAGAAGCCATGAGAGGGCACTTGCCTGCACAACTTTCCTGTTGATGATATTGCTGCTGTCTGTGCTTCCCTGGACCATGTCTCGTTCTGTGGAGAGGGCCCAGCTATTCACCCTGGAGGAGAATGAGGCCCTGCTGGACGTCCTCCTCCCACAGTACACCAGCCTGTATGGGAGACCAGGGGAGCAGGTGAGTTCTGAGTCCACTACCTTTGCCTATGCACCTGTTGTGTGACACTCAATATTGTGTCCAGGTGGGACTGACATGCAGTGTTGTTCAGAGTGTGTCCCGGGGGGGCATGCTTATGTCACTCATGCAGTGCATCATGTAGTTCCTGTGTGCACTCCTCGCTTGCATGGTGCTTACAGTGACTTTCACTGCATTGTGCATGAGACATTCAGCCTTGCTAATCCTTGGGGGCTTTTATTCATGTTGTCCTGGGGTGATTCAGTGGTCCCCCCAGTGTGACAGGTGACTGTACCCACACATGTGTATGAGTTGGGTGCACCTGTGGTGAGAGTGTCCAAATGACGTGTACGACCTCATGGACATTGACGTGTGTGAATGTTCCTTGTCATGTGGGTGAGTGTCTATGTGAAGTGTTGCACCACAGCTGCATGTTGAAGGCTATTGATCTAACCATCTGATGTGACAAGTGAGCCGTGCTTTGTGTCTGACTTGCAGAGCTGGCACGACACCTGTGACTCCCCCCTGTCAAATGGCACATGTGCAGAGTGAGGGTTGTATCCTCTGTAGTCAATGACAGGCCAGTGATCAGTGGCTGTGTGTGTCTGTCTAGTCTGCTGAGGGTACGTCAGTGGAGTGGGACATGTGACTGCATGGCACGTGCTGCCCATCAGTCTGCTGTTGCATGTGCTGCACAGTGTGTGGCAGGTTCATTGAGTGTTTTGCACCCCTCATGCCACCTGTAGACTTTCAATGCCATGTACTGCATTGGCGCTTGCACACAGGCCACTTGCATGTTGTGAATGAGGCTATTCCTGTCTGCATCCTATGCCCTGTTCAACATTTCAAAGATGTTCTGATGTGTGTTTCTGGGACATGGAGCAGGTGTATTGATGTTGTGTCACTTTGTCATCCTAACAGGTAACTGCCTACGAGAAGGGGGTCATCTGGACCAACGTCGTCAGGGCCGTGAGGACTGCGGGGGGCGTGATCGGCAGCTGGCCCAGGTCCGCAAGAGGTGGCAGGACATCCGGTGCTGGACCCGGCGGATCATCCGGGTCCAGCTCAAGCTCTCTCCACCTCGCCGCCACGGCGGGCGCCGACACCTGACCCACCACATGAAACGTGTCCTGGCGGTGGTCTTCCCTGACCTCGATAGGCAGTTACAGGAGGAACTGCAGCAAGGAGGGGGTAGGTACATGGCTTTTTATTGTGTTATGTTTTGCCAGCTTTAGGAAGTGCTATTTTGCATGAATACACTCCCAGAGTTCATATGTGCAGTGCATTTTATCTTTCAAAATGTCACCTGGGGATATTTTTCATCCCTTCCTCTCCTTTACATGTGTCCCCTGGTGTGTGTGTGTAATCACATTTGCACATGGTCATCTAGGGTGCCAGTACATCTAAGTGCACATTGCTTTCTGCATCATGTGGGAGGGTGGTCTGTGACTTGTGTCGGTGCCTTGCCTGTGCCATGACCTGTTCACTATGTAGGGGGTCCATAGTTGTTGTCACTGATGCAGATTATCAACATAGGAGTGTGAGCTTTCAACTGGACACCCTTGCAGCATGCATGTGCAATGTTGTGGCCTCAGACATGATGTGCATGAGTGTGAGATATGCATAGTGCCATGACAGTTGTACATGGTAGAGTCATCTCAGTCCAGGACCATGGAGCAGTGTGCCCACTACAGTCCCCTGAGACACCCTGGTCTCCTAATCATGTGTGTCATCCAACACTGTGCACGTTCTCTGTGTGTGCTGCATAGGTCTGCCTCTGTGGCATTGTTCCCTGCCCTACTTTTATTTGGTTAATGTGTGCTACATGTGTCCACTGGACAGGGATACAAAATGTTGCTTGTGCATACTCACACTGGGCAGTGCCTGTGTGGCTATTCACAACAATCTGTTGATGGTTGTTAGTCACAAATATGTGTTGTCAGCCCCACAAAGTGATGTGGTGTCAAAGAAGCAATTTTGCAAGCACAGTTGTTGTAACCCTGAATAAGAGGTGTCCCTTCTTGATCTGTATAAATCACATAGACTCAGGTATTGGGGGAGGGGTGTGCGGGAGAGGCATACATGTGCAACTCTGATTTTTCAGTGGCCGGTCTGACTTGTGTGGGAGAATTGCCTGTACTAAAATACACTGGGCAGTGCCCCTGTGATGCTGGCCAGTGCTCAATGTACCTGCTTTGCAGCCTGTGTCATTTTTTAACAAACAAGAATCCTGCTCATACATTTTTGGCACTTGTGTGGTTCAGATGCAACGCAGTTTGGACTGTGTGTGCTGACATCTGTGTGTACATTCAGGCTTGCCATGAGGTTGTCCCCACAGTACATCTGGCCCTTTTTACCACCCAATTGCAGGCCCATTAGCTTATGCATTGTCCTGGGTGTGGACATGGGTGCCACTCCAGATGACAGGCAGTAGGTCATATGTGTAGCCAACTGTGTAATCAGGTGACGGATGGCCTGGTGACAACTGACATGATTCAAGTTGTTACTCTTCATGATTTTTACCTTGGCACTCACAGCACTTGTCAACAGTTGTTCATGTTTCACATGTGGAAATTAGTTGATTTGTGTTAAGAACACTAATGTGCCTGCATGCAATATGTCGCACATGGCAGTGCACACAAAACTACATTGACACTGTCATGGAATGAGCTGGAAAATTTTCTATGACGCCACTGTTATAAATAAATGTTGGCACAGATTCTCCATATACATGTGCCCACGGTGGTCTAGATTTTGTGAGACTCATTAATTGTCGGTGATACAAACTAATGAGTGTCAAGACGTCCAGACCTCCGTGGGCCCATCTATATGTACTTTCTGCAACACAATTTATTTCTAACAGTGGCTCCTCCGAAAAGGTGCCAGCTTCTTCAATGTCAGTGTCAATGTACTTTTGTGTGCACTGCCTTGTGCAACATCTTGCATGCAGGCACATCAGTGTTCTTTTTGCAAAATGGTCAATTGGCACATCCCAAACATGTAGACTGGTTGCAGTTGTGTGAGTCCCAAGGTACCAACATTTGTTTATTTTGTGTTCCAAGGGACTTACAGGTCTCTGAGTGTGGTGACACCTTGAGTATTGAGGTGTGTTAGTTAACCTTGAGTGCACCACTCCTGTTTCTTTCAGGGTAAACAAGAGGTGGCATGACTTCATTGTATTGCTGTGCTCACCGGTTCGCAGACACTAGCTCCTCAGTGTATTGCTCAATCAAGTTGTGGCCTTTTGTTTATTGAGTTTCCTGGTGTCAAAGTGGCATGGTGGGTCTACCAACTGGGCAGTACAGGGCTTACATATGTGCGGAGTAATCCAGCTGTTACTCATGATGCATTGCCTGATATGCACTGTGACCTATTGTTCTTGTGCTCATGTGTCAGATATATACAGGTGACTGATGCTTTCTTGTTTCTTCTCCTTGCCAACAGCATCATCATCCACATGCGAGGGAGACACCGGCATGGACCTTGAGGAGGGACCCAGCGACAGTGCCACCAGTGCTGTGGAGTCAGCAGGAGACAGTGGCACGGAGGGCGAGGGGAGTCAGTCGGAGGACCTGTCCGGAGGCGAGAGCATGTACGACACCGACGGGTCCCAGGCTGACATCCTTGAGGAGGCGGAGGATGCTACAACATCTGGAAGCATCCCACCATCTGTACCCGCCTCCTCCATTGCCATCTCCGCCTTCCAAGTTGCTCCGGTCCCTTCTGTCCGTGCAGGGTCCCACCGTGTCTCCTTCGGACCATGCACCGCAGCCCCTGCCCTTGTCACCCCTGCTGCCCTCAGTGAAGAGTCTGTGGACACACTGCACCAGTTGCAGGTTGGTCAGGCATCAATGCTGCATGTCCTCCATGAACACACTAGACTGCTCACACAGTTGGTGTCGTTCGTGGAGGGCATGTAATCAACGATGAATGAGCAATGCAGGTTTCTGCAGTCCATGGCCTCTTCACTGATGGAAGCAGTGTCTCTCCTGCGGCGCTCCATCCCCCCCCTACCCCGGACCCATCCACACTGCCCTCTCCCATGCCTGTCCAAAGCACACACAGACAGTCACAGGCACACACCACAACAGACAAATCCAGCACACCACCACCTACGGCACAGCGCACACCTCCTGGCACGCACACTCAGGGGATGTAGTCACACCCACAGGGTCTGGGGGCAAACGGCAAACAAGCAGCCACAGTCAGAGTCCGCAGTCCTCACGACCCACTTCCTCCAAATCCTCTCCCCTTATCTCCCCTGGCAAAAGGTCACCCAAAGAGACCTTCCTGGCTAGTCTGTCCCTCAGCCCCACTGTGACACCACCCCGCAAGCGGTTGAGGAAGTCTCCGGCCAGGGGAGTTGAGTCCCCCCCCAAGTCCACCACCTCCCCTGAGAGCGCTGCACCCCATCCCTCGGACACCCCCCCCCCTCCGTTGGCCCTGGTGTTCGTTCCAGGGCAGGGGTTCCTCTGGACGCCCTGGCTGCAGTGTGCAGCGAGCTGCTCACCACCACCTTTGGCGCTGCACCACCCCCTGTGGTGGATATGTCCAGCCCTGCACCCACCACACCTACCCAACCCACTCCTGTCCCTGTGGTGCCTGGTACTCCCAGTGATGATGCCCCCCCCCCCCGGTCGACAACCCTTGAGGTGACTTTGTGCAGGCAAGGTAGGGGTGGACAGACTGGCATACGTCCACCCTTGGACTCGAACTATGGACTGGCCATTGGCCTTTGTAAATAGTGTTTTATTACAAGTTCTTCTTTTTGTGTGCTGAATTAAGCCTTTTCTTTTAGTTTCCACACTATTGCATTTCAGGTACTTGATGTTGGTGATGAGGCCCATGAAGTTGGTGTTCTGGTAATGTGTTAGGGTTCTGAGAAATGTTTTAGTTTGATGGTCATGAGGTGGATCATGGTATCTGTGTGCCATCTCAATGTCTGTGAAAATATTAATTGGTAGTGTGTGTTCCTTTGGATTGTGAGACATTGTTCCAGGAAGTGATCCTTCCTCTGTGGCACCTGGCATGTTCCCTGCAAACAGTTGCACAATTGTTGTGCTGACCTATGTCAACATATCCTTTGTTGGTGACGGATCCCTTCAACAATGGCCATGCATGCTCACCGATGTCTCCTGCTAACTCGTCTGTGCCATCCTTGCCAGTCACTGTACTTGTGTTTTGTGTATGTAGGAATGGCATCAGGGACTAATTGCCCCTTTTCAGCACTATGCATGTGTGTAATCACGGCCTAACACACAAATGGCACGTGTGATGCAGGGTATTTGGGCACCTGACTCACAATTGTGGGCATTGTATCTAGTCGCAGTGAACCCTATTCCTTACATAAGAGACATCATCTGGGTGGCTGGACCAGCACCTGGACATTCCTATCACTCCTGTGATGTGCGTGACATTGTGTGTTCCCCTTGGCTAACTTATTTTAGTATGCATTTCCATGACTATACATTCTGTTGGCATTAAATCCGGGTGTGTATTGTGGGGCATCCGCCATGGGTGGGTATAGATGTGTTGTATGTCCTCACACCCACATGTGGTGTGTCATGCAGTGTGTGAATGACATCCATCCTCCTGGGAGTGGGGCACTGCTGGGAGTCCTCTGCACCCACCCCTCATGTCTGGGCACTGATGGTAGTGATATGCACCCACCCCTCATATGTCTGGGCACTGCTGGGAGTCCTCTGCACCCACCCCTCATGTGTCTGGGCACTGCTGGTAGTGATATGCACCCACCCCTCATGTGTCTGGGCACTGCTGGGAGTCCTCTGCACCCACCCCTCATGTGTCTGGGTACTGCTGGTAGTGATATGCACCCACCCCTCATATGTCTGTGCACTGCTGGGAGTCCTCTGCACCCACCCCATGGGAGTCCTCTGCACCCACCCCTCATATGTCTGAGCACTGCTGGGAGTCCTCTGCACCCACCCCTCATGTGTCTGTCCTCTGCTGGGAGTCCTCTGCACCCACCCCTAATATGTCTGGGCACTGCTGGGAGGCCACTGCACCCACCCCTCATATGTCTTGGCACTGCTGGGAGGCCACTGCACCCACCCCTCATATGTCTGGGCCCTGATGGTAGTGATATGCACCCACCCCTCATATGTCTGTGCACTGCTGGGAGTCCTCTGCACCCACCCCTCATTTGTCTGGGAACTGCTGGGAGTCCTCTGCACCCACCCCTCATGTGTCTGGGCACTGCTGGGAGTCCTCTGCACCCACCCCTCATATGTCTGGGCACTGCTGGGAGGCCACTGCACCCACCCCTCATATGTCTGGGCACTGCTGGTAGTGATATGCACCCCCCTCATATGTCTGGGCACTGCTGGAAGTGATATGCACCCACCCCTCAAATGTATGGGCACTGCTGGGAGGCCACTGCACACACCTCTCATGTGTCTGGGCACTGCTGGGAGGCCTCTGCACACACCCACGCACCCCCTTGGAGCTGTACACTGCTGGCCAGGACCTACACACACAACAATTTGTAGGTGACATGGTGGCCCAGTCCTCTATGGCCACATTCCTTGCGTGTGTACGCCTCGTATCCAACATTTCCTGCTGCCGTAACGGGGTACGTGTGGAACGGACTGTACCCACTCATGTATGCGTGGGTACGGTCCGTACCTGATTAATCATGTGGCCGTAGGGGTACGCACCGTACCCACGCATTCATGTGTGGGTACGGTCCGTACCTGAGGACTCATGGGGCCGTAGGGGTACGCACCGTACCCACGCATTCATGCGTAGGTACGGTCCGTACCTGAGTACTCATGGGGCCGTAGGGGTACGCACCGTACCCACGTATTCATGCGTGGGTACGGTCCATACCACTGTTGGCATGGTGCCGTAGGGGTACATATGGTACGCACCGTACCCACGCATACATGCGTGGGTACGGTCTGTACCTGAGGACTCATGGGGCCGTAGGGGTGCGCACCGTACCCACGTATTCATGCGTGGGTACGGTCCCTACCACTGTTGTGATGGCGCCGTAGGGGTACGTGTGGTACGCACCGTACCCACGCATGTTGTTTTCACCTTCTGCAGCGTGTGCGGTGCACCAGGTCGTAGGCCAAGAGGACCGGGATGACACGTACGATGGGGTACATGGCTGTACGTCACGTACCGGGGCTCCGTGGTGTTGGGTTCTGCTTTCCCGGCAGTTTTTCGCTCCCGTAGTCACAGCGAGGTACATAGTGACGTCGGTACGAATCGTACTTGCTGGGCCGGAAAACGCTGCTGAAATACGTGCGGACGTCGCGTACAAGCATTTCCAGATCGGATTCGTGGGTATTTTTTAGCTGTATGGTCTTTTGAACAATTCGTACAGAAAAAGGCTTTCTGTACGAATCGTACTTCCTAGGTTGTAGAATGAGTTTACCTGGTACGAGTCGTACGGAGAAAACGCTCCGTACGACTATTCGTACAGCCTTTTTCCATGATTGGAATCGGCCCCATAATGTATAACTTAAAATTATAGCTATTACACAATTTACATACTTAATAATCAATGAATGATTAATACTATAGGAATTAATTGTTAATTAATTATTACTTAACTAACTTCCTACCATATATCCCTACAAACCCAGCAGCCCGCACCTAATATATAACTTAAAAAACTAAAATTATTGCACGTTTGACATAATTATTAAGCAATTAATGAATTAATATATTATTAATTCATTCTTAATTATTACTTAACTTCCCACCCTATACCTCTGCATACCCAGCCACCCATATCTCATATATAACTTTAAAAATAGAATTATTACACATTTTACATAATTAATAATCAGTTAGTTGATTAATACTGCATTTTGAATTGCTAATTAATTATTACCTTATTAACTTCCCACCCTATACCCCTACAAATCACGCATACCACACCTAATACACAACTTCAAATACAATGATTACACATTATACACAATTAATAATCAATTAAATAATTAATAATACATTAAGTAATAATTAATCACAATTAATTACCTTCCCTCACTAAACCCCTAAACTACCTATCAACCCGCTCCGACAATTTAAATTACTAGTAGCAATTAAACAAAAACGTACAAATCACTTAAAATTAGAAACTATATTCAAAAATATTATTAATAAGTATACAAAGAATAATGAATTAAATTAATATAAAATAACACATACATATAATTAATTAAAGAGAAGGGGTAGGATAAGGTTATGGTTAGTGTAGGCTTGGACATACGATGATATAGGAAAATATAGTTAAGGGTGTTATATGATTCAGTGTTACAGTGAGGGCTAGACCAAAGGACTGAGAATAGGATAGTAAAAGTACTGATTGTAGGGCTAGGGTCCTTCAGTGAGCAGTAGGAGTGAAGAGTATACTCAGGAATTATGTGATTTTGCAGATTTATTTTCCACCTAATTGTGGATTTACTATACTAGCCAAAAATTCCATCATCTACTGCATAATTTACAGATTTCAACAAAAAAATAGTATCTAGCTGAAATGGATCAAATGTTACTAAAATAATATGCCATGCTAGGTGCAGTACAGTAACAATGCAAGAGTAAATGGTCACCGAACAGTTATCGATTGTTGTATTCAGATATTAATGGTGTACTAATAATATGAAACTTTTCCCCAGACAGTTATAATGTCCCCAACTGAGGAAGGGTGTTTCTCTACAACATAAAACAATCATAACATGTTTAAACAATTTAAATTGGGTGAAAATGTTGATTACATTTTTTATCATCAAAGTGCTTTGCTTCCTTATTTATGTAAATCCTTGTTACACCGCAGACACTCCACGAAGCAGCCATTATTTCAAAACGGCACTCAGAGTATAGAAACAACTCAAACATTGTACCTTTGTTTTTAAGATGTGATGCAATGTTTTGAGTTTTACACTTCACCCTAGTGAGATATTTAAATTATCCACATGCAATGCAAAATTCTGCTCTGCTGGGCTGATTCTTAAAGGAAATGGGTTCTCCTAGAGGACAATACCCTGGGTACAGGTGAAAGCAAATACTAAAGACCTGAACTAAAAGACAACTGTCCTACACAGCATAAATATGCACACATTCTATTACAGAACTGTGCATTTGTAGGCTTGTTTACTGCTGAGTTCAACCGTCTAAGCTGTGCATAAAACATTTTAGTGTGATAGTCAAAAGGGTTTGTATTATTAAAATGCTTTTCTTGTGCGGCTTCCGGTCAAGACATGATTACTATAGCATTAAAGCCTGCTGCCGAGTGACATAGCGATTGTTATAGGCCCTGAACCTAAAATGAGAGTGAGGACCTTTAACAACCAATGTGGACTGAGGTGGAATGGCTTTAATCTATTAGAACATTTCACCCACTGAGAGTAGAATATTCCAAATTATGATAGCAGATAAACAAATAACCAGACATAGGAGTGTTTGGGCAGAAGGACTGTACCCGCCCTGTTTGGCCCTGAGCCACTTCATTATCATATTAAAAGGAGCTTTCAACATTCCATGGTTTAATATTGGTTGGTAACAAACATTTTATATAGGATCTGATGAACAGGTATACTTTTTTCTGTATTTTGCATGGATCTCATATATGTGTTAACATGAAAATATTACGAGAAAATATTGCCAGTGTGTGCCACATATTGTCACGATTCACTCCCTGTGCTCTTGTTTCCACCACCAGGGGGCCAAATTGTGGGGCTTTCCAGTAATCTAATATGCTTCAAGACACTCCCCTGAATGCATATCCTGACATCCAGGCATTTGAACTTCATTTAGGAATTGACTTCCATTCCCGATCCATGCCGGGTTTTGTGGAAGCCAGTCTGCTCATGCTGGAAACTCCATTACCTATAATCCTCTGCTCACTACTTTGTCTCCACCCCTGCAGGCCAAGGATGGGTGGAGGAATTCAGCTCACCTGTGGCTGACTGCTGCTAGACTGCTCACACCTGATGCACATGAATACTGTGAGCTCTTTTAAGTCCCATCTCCCTTCAGCCCAGGGTTGGTAATTGTAGTTGTTTTCCGGTGAGACTGATCCTTGTTTTCTGAGCTTTTGATACTCCTTGATCCCTGAGCTATAGTTAATCCTTGATTCCTGAGCTATAGCTATTCCTTGTGCCTGAATTAGCACTGCCTGCAGTGCTACTTTGTTTCCTGAGTTCCTGAGCTATAGCTATTCCTTGTACCTGAATTAGCACTGTCTGCAGTGCTACCTTGTTTCCCGAGTTCCTGACTTATAGTTACTCTTTGTACCTCTTCCTGGGCTTCAGCCATTTCTTGTTCCTGATTTGCACTACCTGCAGTGCTCTCTTGACTCCTTGTTGTCTGAGCTGTAGCTATTTCCTGTTTCCTTGACTCCTGAAACTTTAGTACTTCTCTGTTCCTGAACCAGCACTGCCTGAAGTGCTACCTTAACTCCTGAAGCTTTAGTAATTCCCTGTACCTGAACTAGCACTGCCTGAAGTGCTACCTTGACTCCTGTGGCTTTAGTAATACCCTGTACCTGAACTAGCACTGCCTGAAGTGCTACCTTGACTCCTGAAGCTTTAGTAATTCCCTGTTCCTGAACCAGCACTGCCTGCAGTGCTACCTTGACTCCTGAGCCTTAGCTCAATTGTTGTTCCTGCCCCAGCACTGCCTTCTATGCTACTTTGTTTTCTTGACTCCTGAACGTGCACTATTCTAGTATATCCTTTTAGTCTCCCCTTCTGTATATCCTTTTCCAGTCCCTGCCTTTTTTTCCCATTTCCTTGGTTCCAATTCTAGTTTGCTGTCTTTCTATTCTGCTGTCTTGCTTCTGTTACGTTGTATGTGTGTTACCTGCATTCTGCCAAGTGTGCCCTGTGATTTCCTTCCTTTCCTGTTAAGCACTCCTCCTTGCTAGCTCCTTGTCTATTGTGCTTGTGTTTAGTTATACTGCTTTGCTGTTACTGCCTTGCGTGTTCCTGTTTGATCACCGGGATCCTTGGGCACAGCTGACCACCTAGGTGGTCTTTCTAGTTCACTGTGAGTATTGTCTTTGAGTTACAGTTATAACATCACCATAGGTATAAGCTCCATAGACCCTGCCTTTGCATACATATGTGGGTATTTTCAGTCAGTATCTGTTACAGCAATTATGGGTGAGGAACTTACTGAGCTTCAGTCTTACCTTGTGGAGCTCCTGAGTGCTTTACCACACATTCTCTTTATTATTAATGTTGTATAACATGTATGTCTTGCACGTTCGTCTTGGGTGTAGTTAGTCTGATTGCTAAATTGCCTTGTGAGTGCCCTTCCTTTCTGAGTCTTACTGATCTTGTTCCTTCGTGCAGGCTTTCCCTATGGATCCCTTTTCTCGTCTGACTTCTTGTATGATGTTGGGCAGCGCTGTACTTCTTTTATTCTGTGTACGTTTTCTACCCAGTTCCCAGTCCTTGCCCAAGTCCCTGACTGCGTTCCTGACATAGTCCCGGACAGTCCCTGACACATATTGTTATGGGGATTCTGCTCATGCACAGAACTATGTGCAGGAAACCAGGACCTCAGTGAATTGTGGTGTACCAAAAACTCACCTCAGTACCTAGAACACCTATCTGACTAGCATCAGTGTCTCGTTCGTTCTCCGTATCATATCGAAGCTACCAATGATTAGACATCCCAGAACAAGGGACTTAGAATACTCTCAGGAATGGTGGGAATCAGAAACACTTTTCGTTGTTATTCTCATATCAGTCCACAACGTGAGTAATCAGAGACACGGAAAAGTTTTAAAATATTTTTTTTTAACTACATGCTCTAAGATGCAGTACTTTGGCTAACATAAGCAGACAAATGATTAGAAATAAAACCATCAGCATTGTTACAATACCATAAAAAACAAAGGGAGAAATCATATTACAATGATAGTGCAAACAGGTCCTATAATACCTTGTGAACCACCCTCCCCTGGCTAGTAAGCTAGTTTTATATAATAATAGAAGGTCTCTAGGTTTGAATGGGGAGACCCATACCTCAAAGATCAGCTTAGGTGAATCACATCTCTGGATCAGCACTGCTCTCTGTGTCTGGAAAGGTTTTCTCCAAGTGTGTCAAGATAATGCATGCAAATGCAGTATTAAAGGCACCCGAGTTTCAGATATTTGCAGCTGTGTGCTTGTTGTGTCTAGAGCGTGGGCCGATCAACCTGAATTCAACAGCATACATTGTTATTTGACCTTGACGGTTTCTGCACACAGTGTTCAGACTGAGGTCGCAGTGCATGTCTAGAGATGTGAAAAACAGACCGTTCTCATGTGAACAAAAAGCAAGCAAGCAGTTTTGCTTGTAATAACAACTACCTGTAGTGTCGTGTGCAAAAGTAGCAAAGTGGCAAGATGGCGCTAACATCTAAAACGCTTATGCTAACATAGCAATGTATGCAGACAAAACCCTGTCTCCACTACAATATCACCACATGATTTGTCCTTTCCTGATATTTAATTTAGCCAGCTTACAGCAAAATGTGGTACTCCTTTGTCTCATCCTTCCTGTGGCCAGGAATAAGATCAGATGATGGGAGTAACGTTAGGACTATAGTGTATGGTTATGAGGTGAGAGATAGGGTTGCAGTTGGTGTTGGCATAGAGTTATGGTTCGGGAGGATCAATTTGCGTTAAGATTTAGGAGCCAATCTTTATGGTTTAGGAAACTTAATAGCATGGTGAAAACAATGTAATTACCATTAGAAATACAAGTTGGTGGCTGCACTTAATAGGAGAAAAATTGGGGTGATTAAAAACACTTAAATGTTTCTTTTAATGCTGTCAACCCAAATGCATTTGCATTAAACTTATTATTTTCACACTTCAAGGTTCCCAATTTAAGTTTGGCACTTTTTTTCTAATTTTTTTAACCTGCAAAGTGGTAATCCATCCAAGGGCTAAAAGTGGTTAACCGGGTTTAGCTATGGCATTGGACTATTGTGATGCTCACACACCCTACAGCATTTGGTTGTTGCCGTGCTCCTTTTTGTCCCTCTAACATCTATTATGCTTTTCCTGCATGTTAAAGGAGGCAAAGATGGACACATTCGGTCTACTACCGAGCTACTGGCTTCGGTCGACCCCTTAGGCCCCGATTTTGTCTTTGGTATAGCTGCACCAAAGCTGCAAGAAGACAGCCAGCCCAATAACTACTTTTTAGGTCATTGGTGTGCATTCATTGGCGGCATTTCCTTTGCCAGTCCCACGACGGTGCTTAAAAAATAGGCACTGCAATGGGAACCTCAAAGGAAGCTCCATGCCGTGCTGGAACTTCTGTGCATGCACACAGGGGGGCACATGCTCCCGGTGTGCATCCACAAGGATTGAGGTACAAGGGGGCCCTGCAAGTCCCCATTTCTTTCCTCTCCGCCGCTGTTTTCATGGAGGTAAGACCTCCATGAAATCAGTGGTGAACAGTGACTGTTGAATGGCTGGGTGAGTGAGTAGATGAGCTAGTGCTTGTATGGATGTTTGAATGGGTATGTCAGTGGTTGTGTGGATGCGTGAGTGGCTCTGATGAGAGGCTGTATGGTGAATGACTTAGTGTGTGAGTAGCTGTATTGGCCAGAGAGGGGGTGTGAGTGGCTGTAAGGATATGTGGCTGTGTGAGTGACTGTATGGATATGTGGCTGTGTGAGTGACTGTATGGGTGAGTGAGTACCTGTGTGAGTAGGTATATGGGTAAGTGAGTGGCTGTATGTGTGAGTGGGTGTATAAGTGGCTTTGTGGACGTGAATGTGAGATGGTGTGTGAGTGGTTCTGTGGATGATGTCATCAGTGATGTCAGCGCAACTCACCGGGTGCTTTGCCTGTCACTGGATCCTGTATTGACTCTGTCTGCCTTGGTGCCACTGGTGTTTCCTGCCACCACCGCCAACAGAGTCAAGCGCGGATATTTCAAGTCCCGGCCGCGAGTGAGGAGGCCGGTTAGGGATTACAAGCTCCAGCGGCCTTAGCGGCTTGTACGCTGCCCACGCCAGTTGCAAGCGCCGGGAGGTGCTTAGGAAAGAGCACAGGGCTCCCGCAGCGCGGGAGCCAAACTCACCTGGTGCTTTGCCTGTCCCTGGATCCTGTATTCACTCCGCCTGCCATTGGTGCCACTGGTGTTTCCTGCCACCACCGCCAACTGAGTCAAGCGGGGATATTTCAAGTCCCGGTTCTCGGCCGTGAGTGAAGAGGCCGGTTAGGGACTACAAGCCCCAGCAGCCCTAGTGGCGCGTACGCCGCACATGCCAATTGCAAGCACCGGGAGGCGCTTAGGAAGAGAACAGAGATCCTGCAGCGTGGGACGCGCGCGGGCAGGCCCATCTGCGCCCGTCAGAGCCCAGAGGAGGCCGGGTCATCTTTCTGACACCTCGGCCACCAGCCAAGGTCAAAAGCTGTTGGTAATCAGGTACTGTTGTATATTTATAATCTACAATCAAAACCATAATATTTGTACACGCTTGTGGGGTTTGGTGCAGGGATTGGTGCTCTACAGCCCAACTATAAATAAGCATAATGGAGTTACGGGCACATTGGACGCCATTGTAGTTAGGGCGGAGTCCCTATTGATTCATGAAATAGAATTAACCGAACAGCGCCTCTCCTAGGATCCATCTACCCTGCAGAGACGTCTATCACTGGGCGTCTCTGATTCTAATTTGGGGGACTCTGCACAAACATCTATAATGTCCTCAAATGAATCCACCTGTGCTAATTACGGACCCAACACTACCTGCGGGTTTGGAAGCTTCTTGTATGGCCACAAGAGCAAGGGGTTCCAAAACCTCTGACGCAGGAAAGGTTACAGAGTCATGAACAAAGCGAAAGCAGGGTGCCCGAAAGGAGCTCAACCTGGTGATTATGTTAAAAAGGCAACTGCTCATGACGTGTTGAACACTACTTCAGTTGGTACACAGACTGATCTGGTCCCTTTGCTCCCTGCACTAAGACACGATAATACAGTGGACGTTACAACTGCCACCCATTCTACAGTTGAGGCCTCTGTATTAAGTACTGTGCTAGCCTGTGTTGAAGAATTGTTAGAAAAGAAACTGACTCCTTTATGGGAAACACTTGATCAAATTAATCTTGCCATAAACAGCTTAAATCATTTAAGTAGCAATAATGTGACTCAACAACCAAATGCAACAGTGAGAGAGGGTCTGAAGGTAGTAGTAGAGGGTAATCAACTTGGGAATTTGTGAAATCTAGAAGGTAAGGCTAATGATTACCCTTTGATAAATCACAATGCAACAAAAAGTGAAACCCAGGAAGTACCCACAGGCTTGAACATGAAATATGTAGATCTGCACAATACTGTTTCACAATGCTCAGCTACAGACACTGGGTCGAACAATGTAGCAAGTGGTCCAACCAATGTTTATTTGAAGCCTAATACTGATGTGCTGAAGTTACCACCAGCCACGTGCCCCTATGTTCTATTTTGGCGGGCGTCCCTCCTCTTAAGGAAGATCAGAGGGAGACATGGCTCGATTTATGTAATAAATCCACGGATTGGTTAGTAAAACATAAAAGATTCCATCCGTCCACCATAAAGGAGATCCTAATGGTCCGCAGAGTTGGGTGGGTTGGTCCATCTCCCAAGTGTGTTGATGGTGACTGAATTGTGATTAATTTCCGCAGGCCACAGATGGTTCATAATTTATTACATTCTTGTGCCTTACCCTTACCCTGTACTCAGAACACTAGCCTTTGTGCCCTTCCTTTGGGATAAACCTCCACTTGGGCCCTTTTCGTATAATCCCACTCCAATTCCTCTTTCCAACAGGTTTCAGGCTTTATCAGATTTAAATGCCCAAGACTGACAATCATCTGTATTACAATGTGACTCAGTTATCGGATGGTTCTCAGGCTTCAGCATTTACCGCTTCCGTAGATACTCAAAATGGTCAGTTAGATTTACCCAAGGATCAGGACGGGATACATCTGGCATTAATACAAGAAGTGGCTACACTCCATGATAAATTTGAGGTATTGTCAGCGACTTCGCCTGACAAGAGTGTGGTTACAGAAGGGGTTAACCAGTCAGTACAAAATAAAGGAGCGGATTATTTTAATCTCAAATGTACAAATGATGATAATATGGGGCAGGATGCTGTAGGAACTAGGAATGAGAGGGAAGTAGTACCTAATCAACTAACTAGGAATAAAGGGCAGCCAGAAATATGATTTACATTATGGAATATAGATGGGCTGTCAAGAAAAAAGTTGATGTAGAGTGGCAAGAGTACATTGGGCAAAGTGAAATAATTCTCTTGCAAGAAACCTGGGCCTTAGAAATCCCACATAAAATAGGATTCAATACTTATAGCGTTAATGCTATTCCCTCGACTAGAGGGAGCCCCTCGGGAGGCCATGTTATCTGGATAAAAATTACCCTGGAGTACCGGGGGATATGTATCGATATATTTCAGTTAGATTTTTCATCACAGGATCTAGTTGGGGTGAAGATCCGAACACAAGACAAAAATTTGGTATATATAATAAATATTTACAATAGATCTAGTTTAGCTAGCAAAGAATCTCCGCTAATAGAACAACTAGACCAATTCTTAAGCACAATTGACCCAAGGGCTAAGGTAATTGTGGGGTGGGGGGGCGATTTCTAATCAGAAAATTGAGCCTGTTGTGGGACTTTAAAATATTTTTAAAGAAGAAGACATGGCAAATAATATTCCCCCATTGGAAAGTACCCCGGTAGCATCGTGCACAGTTGTTGTTGCACAGTTAACAAGATTAGTGTCAGGACATGGTCTCCGAGCTTGCAACGGCCGTTTGCCTTCTGATAGCCCGAATGCTGCTACATTTAGCAGGAGTAATGGCAAGAGTTGTATTGATTACATATTGGTATCCATTGACCTTTGGCCAATTTTACATGATCTCGTAGTTGAGGATAGATCTGACAGTGACCATTATTCCCTAAATACATGGCAACAAAAGTTAAAAACATAGTGGTCTTAAGGGAGAAAAGGACTAAGTATAAAAAATTACTAATACAAACCAAAAAAACATTGGATGATATTTGGACCGAACTGATCAGTGCAGCCGAAGCCAAGGACCATTCTAGTTTTTGCCAATTGATATCTAAAGGAAATAAGATGTGGAGCAGCTGCAAGGACCTTTTTTTAGATGCTAAAACATGGGTTAGTCACTTCTCCAGCCTTTATTCTAAATCTACGAGTGATATACAACTTGACATGCAAGATTATGTAACAGCGCCAACTGTAGCTCCTCTACATTTTAGTTTAGAAGATACTCTGCTAGCTATAGATGCAGTAAAACCGGGAAAAGCGCCAGGTCCTGATAAGATACCAGGCTATTTATTAAGGCATGAAAAAAAATATTTTTTTCTGTAATTCAGTTGCCACAGGTGCATGCATACTAGAATCATGGAAAGGTGCTGAAATGACAACAATTTTAAAAAAAGGTAATCGCCAGGACCCTTCGCATTATCAACTGATTAGTCTAATAGATGTTTTACAAACAGTTTTCACGCAACAAATTTTAACAAAATTAAATGCTTGGATTGAGGAGAATAATATTTTATCAAAATATCAGGCCGGCTTTAGAGCCAGAACCAGCACAACTGACCAGGTTTTTAGATTCCTTTGCATGAGTTGGAAATAAACAGTACTTAAGAAGGTCCATCTGTATATTGAATTTGTTTACTTCAAGGCCGCCTTCGACCTCATCCCCAGAAGTCTCCTCTGGAAATCGCTAAAAGAACGAGGAGTACCGGGGGAAATACTATTGCAAATTATAAGATTGCATGAGGGTAACTTTGCAAAGGTCAGATGGGGGCCGAGGGGGGCACTCACCGAGCCAATTAGAGTAAATAGGGGAGTTAGGCAGGGATGTGTGCTGGCACCCACCTTATTTTCACTGTATGTATGACATTCCAGAGTATTTACTGGGCTGCAAACATGATTCTCCCAAATTAGGTGGGGTGCCAGTACCCGTCCTCCTATTTGCAGATGACACCATCTTATTATCCCAAACTCCAAAAGGTTTACAATGGTTAAAAAATACCTTTGGTACATATTGTGAGGCTAAGGGCCTGGAAATAAATTCTAGCAAAATAAATGGCAATTAATCCACATAAGTCTTTTAAAAAGAACTTAACTGTTAAAAACCAGAAGCTAGAATGTGTACAAAATGTTAATTATTTAGGTATAACTTTGGACACTAAAATGTCATGTAAACTGCAACTGGAGAAAAGTAAGACTATTCTACTCCAAAATTCCCTACCAATAGTTAAGAAACACGAGAGCAGTATGTCTAAAGCGGAATCCCCAGCCCTTGAAGTATATAAATACAGGGCACAATCAGCATCACTCTATGGGGCAGAACTGTGGGGGCCCTCATCCAATAACACTTTCATGATAGGTGAAAACAAGTTTTTTAGGAAACTATTATGCCTTCCAATGCGTACTCCTCTCATACCTATAGTAATGGACCTAAATGTACGCCGCTTGGACCACCAGGCAATTCTAAGACCATTATTGTTCTGGGTATGATTGTGGTCCACAGAAGAGCTTGTGCATTATAAAGAAGAGCTGGAGGAAATTCTACGGCTCAACCACGGCATAGGTTTGCCGTGGTTTAAGCACGTCCATGGTTGTTTCATTAAATTAGGGCTGAAGCATTTTTGGAAGGAACCCGCTCAATTATTTATGGCCTCTGAAAAAATATTAAAATCAACCTTTTGGGCCTATATTCAAGACGGCGTGTCCCACAACTCAAACACTGGCACATTAACACGATTCCTTGTAATGAAACAAACTTGGAGCTTTGAGCCATTTTTAGATGAGGTGCAGCCACAATTGGCAAAAATCGCTATATATGAAATTTCGATATGGTATTTTGCAAATAAATTCAAATACACTGAAATGGGCTCGCATCCAAGGGGAGGAAAATACCGAGTGTTGTGCACTTTGTCAATCCGGTTCAATAGAAAATGATTTACATTTATTATTCTTCTGCCCAGCTTACATTAAACCAAGAAAGAAATGGATTAAACCCATCTGTCGTTCATTAGTTATTAGGTCCTGCTGTGAGTCAGCAAGAGTATTGAGAACTGATACCTCCCAGAAGGTCGTTTTTAGTGTTAGTAGGGACCTGTTTGATGTAGGCCTAATCAGAACAACGGAAGGTTTAAAATTTTAATGTACTACATTTGCAACATCATCATTATATCAGTCTTGTACTTGCACTTTATCTACCATATTAGTAACACCGCTGCTACATTGGTTTTGAACTGCTTTTTTTATGTTTATCAACAACACTAGTAGATTGTCACATTAAGTACATATGTTGCACTTTAAGCATTTGCACTATTGAGTATACCATACTAGTTACATCACTGCTACATTGGTTTTGCATTCGCACTTTATGAATTAGTAAGATTGCTAGTAGAACGTTACAATAAGCATGGTTGTAGCACTAAAAGCATTAGAACTTTTCAAACTGACGCCCTTTAAGGAGTCCTATCCAAAAGTAGCATTTAAAGTACCTGCACTTCCTGAATCGACTCCTTTTTTAAGAGGTTTTATTTAAAGGATGCCAGTTAAATATCTGTTCCTTTAGTGTTAGTCCTTGGTTACCTATAACAGTATTTGTTGTGCCTCCTCAATAAGTCTGCTAAGTTTTATTTATTTATCAAGTTTAAATTTTAACTGTACTTATTTTTTCTGAAATATAAATGTGAAAGGTCCTGTACTGAATATATGAATTTTAATACTTATGCAATGGTCTAGCGCTACCTTTAAAGACGTTTTTATATTCTAAATGTATTTATTGTCACTGTATATTTTTTTTGGTTTTTTAAACCGAAATAAAGATTGAATTGATGTCAGTTGAGATGCCATCAGTGATGTCACTGCCCATATCATGAGTGATGTAATATGTGAGGTCAGAGGCAGTGCACTGCAGGGGTGTAAGTTATAGTTAGTTCAGGTAACTATTAACTGTTGAATTTCTAAGGCTTTGTATGAGTCAAATCTGAGCAATCCTTTTGTCTGTTTTCCTTCCCACATGACAGCAGGTAGGAAAACAGACAAAAACACTACTCCCAGCAAGCGGGAACGGTTTGACAGCTTCCGTTTGCTGCAAACAGAGTTTGTTTTTGTTCTTGCTTGGCAGGAGCTGTCACCGCTCCTGCCATGCAAGAGCAAACAGCTATCACCCGGGGGTGGGCACCTAGGGAGATAGCAGGAACCAGCCGTGGGGGGTGGTGGTCCCCAGGCCCATCTTGTCTCCAGGATCCAGGGGGGGGCCACCTGGCCCCCCTCTTTTCAATTTCATGGGCCGGCCCGGGGAAGGGCGTGGTCCTCAGGGCCGTATATGGCCCAGGAGGGGGGCCGTGCAGTCCCCCTCTCCCAATTTTATACATTTGGTAGCTCATGGGAGGTGGTAGTCCCCGAAGGTCTGTGCAGCCTCCAGTAAATATTTTATTGTAGTCCTGGGGAGGTGGTTGTCTTTGGGGCTTCAAACAGTCCCAGGAGTGGGAGTCTGCGCGGCCCCTATCCATTTCAATAATAAAGCCCTGGGGACGTGGCGGTCCCCGGGGCTCCCTTGTGCCAGTGGAGGGGGATCCGTGTGGCACCCTCCATAATAATGATAAATCCCAGGGAGGTGGTAGTCTCAGGAGCTCTATAAAGCCTTAGGAGTGGGGACCAGTGCGCTCGCTTCTTCTAATAAGAAAGCGCATGCCCCTGGGACCTGGCTCACCTGGGGGCTATATTATGAAGAAGCGGGAGACTGTGCTTGTTTTTTTGTTTTATTGTTGCCGTTGTCACGGATCTGTCGCGATTTTCAGTTAAAAAATGTAAAAAAGGCTTTTTTGCAGTGGCGGTTTCCCAGGGGGACCACAGGACCAGGGATAGGGGGCCAGGATATTTCTACCCTCCCCTTTTCTTTTTCTTTTTTTTTTCAGCATTTTTGGGGGACGCGGATGAAGCAGAGTCCCAAGATGGCGTCCAACACTTCCTGGTTGTAGTATTGGCAGCCAATCAAATTTCAACACTGGCACTGTTGGATCCTCTGAGGATTCACGTCCCAATGTATACAAATTTGGATTTATTTTAATAAGTCTAAAACTACTGAATGGATTTACAACAAAAAGCACTCTTTCTGGACCAAGAGCTGGCTTTCTGGCAAATTTGGTGTAATGTTGTCCAGCGGTTCGGGCTGTAGTTGCGTCTAATATCCCTATGGGAATTAATATGGGAAAGGCCCTTTTTGTGACTCCCCCTTTTTCTTGGCCCCTGCTTGACGTATCACCCCAAGCCTTTCCTTGCACAACTAGACCCAATTAGACACTTTAAAAAAAAATAATTTCGGAAGCTTCATCATTAATGCCAAAAATATAGCCTAGTACAAAAATGCTTTTTCCGTGTTTTTTTTTTTTTTTTTAGAGAGCAAAAAGAGCAAACAATGATAACCACTAATTTTATAGTTTTCAAATCAGTACAATTTTTAAAAACTGATTCCTCGGAGTGTGCTATAAAATAGATGAGGGATTGGGTGAAGTAGGGGTAATTGGTGAGTAAATATTTGGCTGATATAGCATGAAACTAGTTATATACCAATGGGGTGCTGTACATCAAGGGGCCATAACCAGAATTGAGGGAGAGATTGCCTAGGGGGTTGTGGGGAGGGACAGATGAAAATTGAAGATGAAAGGCAGGAACACCCCAGAGAGGAATGGACAAAATAAGTTAGAGGAACAGTTGACTGCAGTAGGTTAGGGCATGGGATTCAAAGTTACAATTTGGTGAGATATTGTTTGAAGAATAAGGGAATGAGTGCTTTTCTTGAGCCCATGATAGATAGAGAGAGCGTCGCAAATTTCCACAGGGATGAAGTGATTTTTAGGACAGATGTGGAGAAAGCCAGTGTCCTCTTTTTGAATTTCTTGAGTATCCTGATCTCCAGTCAATGTCAATGCTGATGCTACTGGCTTCACAAATACCTCCTGATGTGTTGACCTTAGTGGCAAGGTATGGCAATACATCCACGCTGATTGGTTTGTAGATGAAGTGGCTAGACTTTAGGTGCATGCAAAGTGAAGGACATGAAATGAGGCCCGGTCAAAATGCTTTCAGTCTGAAATGCTTTCATCTAAAACCATGCCTAATTATTTATTCAATCGTGGATGTTTAATGTGTTTAGTTTAGATTTAACCTCACTATAGAATGTACATTTAATTAGAGAATTTTTTTTTGTGCTGAATTAACATGTGTTTTTGCAGTGTAGAAAACTCGTGATTTCAGTTTCCTCTTTAGCTATGAAGATAAGCATGGAATGTGTGTTCTCTCCTCCCAGTTCCTTTCCCTTGTAATCTACACTCCCTGTTCCCATCTCAAGAGACTTTGGCTTTGTTCCATATTTAGACAATGCATTTCAGTTCATTACACATCTTCTTATAATGTGTATTAATTAACCAACCATGCACCAACCCTACATGTGGGGCAAACGCATTTTGCATAAAAAGCTATTTAAAACATTAGAGCAGATTGCTATGAGTATGTATTAATTGTTTGTGCTTTGAAAATTTGCACTAGAGCATGTTTATGCTATGTTGTACATTGCACATTTGCATGTTGTGCACAAATAATAGAAAAGCTGCTTTAAAATAATAGCTTTTGCTAGGTAATAACCAATACAGGGTACTAGCATGGGGGAGGTAAACATAATGGGTTTTATTTCATAAATTAATATTCTTTTGTGTTTGTTTTGTTTTTGGCTCCAAAATAAAATGGCTGCCTAAGAATCCAGCATGGCTGAGAATTGTTAGTAGTGTGCTGAATGAGAGACGCATGCGCAGAAGATTGTGCCAGCTGCATGAACTGCCAAGTGCCTCAAGTGAAGACACATGGGTCAAGGCCACAAGGAACTGTACACTCCTGTCATTGTGCCAATGTACCAGTGTTTGTGGGAGAGTGTCATCCCTGCGTGTGATGTGAAAGCGAGAAGGAAATGGACTGATACAATTATCTGCTTAAATGTTGCAATATTGTATAATTATTGATTTTGATACATATGACTGTATTAAGCCTTAACGCTTCCTTTGCTAAAACTGGTATGAGTTGAATTTGCAATGAGAACAGGATGGTGAGACCCCTATGTCACTTGCGCTAATGAATCACAGTGCGAGTTTCTACTGAAACTGCAACATTATTAGTATGGTCAGCCAAGAATTAGAGTATAAATACTGATCCTTAGGGGGCGTGTCAGACTTAGAGGAAGACGGACTAGAAGAGATAGGAGGAGAGGGGAGTGCAGAAGAAGCAGATCAGACCAGACATCATATGGGTTAGGTACGTGAACGTCGCGGGTGCAACCTGGGAGGAGATTGCGTCCGAGGAGAGAGAGAGAAGGAGGAGGGGGCAGAGAGGGATAGGCTAGCCTTGCACGTCATATTTTTGGCAAGGCAGATCACATTCCTCTATGGTCTTGTGAAGGGAGGGCAGCCTCTCTGTGTGAGACACAGAGACAGATGAACACACCAGGGCAGACAGAGCAGCTGATGGAACAGGTTTAGATTTAGATGCTAAAACTCTGTTTATGCTTTGACTAACTAGTTTTGAAAAGATTGATTTGTCTTATAGATTTATTTCTCTTTATGGGAGATTTTTGCCAATGATTAATTATTGATTAGCCTTGCAAAACTCACTCTTGAATTATATTTTTCTGAACTCTTTAAAGAATTCTGACTGACATTTGATGCCTCATTCCCTTCCTTTATGGAATGCCTTGTATTCAATCTATAATACGTTCTGTATTAATTCTATTTTTCAATTCTGTAACCTGATTGATATTTGACTAATGAATAAAAGGTGAGAGAACCTTAACTTTTAACTAGAAAATAAAACCCTTTAAAAATACTCACAACTCTCTTTATTGGCTTAAATATTAATTGCATTTTGATTTTTCATGTTTATGTAAAGTCTCCTGAAGGTGATACATGGTGGCAAAGGTCCATCACCTTTAAAGCGGTAAACTAGAGGTAAATTAGGTTTTTCATTGAGAAATTACCGTGAAATTTCCGCTGGATCAGGTACAGTAAAAGTGCATACACTTAGCCATCAAATACTTCCACAAAGTAGCTAATGGGCTAGTATTTATTTAAGACCTATCGTTGAGAACCTATACTACCTATCATATAAATGGATGGCTGCAACCCAGTCCATCTTGCTAGATTGTTGTATCTCAACTCCCTCGCTATGCCACAGCTTCCTGCCGAGATCCATAATAAATCAGAGTGGGTAACCTCAGTCATATTCAGCACTTGGGCCTTGTATATAAAACATAATACATATAATAAAGGAACTTTGGGAAATTGGGTTACAGGTTGATAGGGGTGAAACACCTCTCAAGCAGCAGCCACAATTCTTGTCGAGGTGAAACACAAGCAAGCCCCAAATTATCTGTGCTTAACCCTCTGGTAGCTTGGCACAAAATCAGTCAGGCTTAACTAAGAGGCAATGTGTAAAGTATTTATGCAGCACTTCACACAGTAATAAATTGAAAACACAACACAAGAAACATCCCATACCAATTCATAAAAATAGAATAAAATGTAATAAATAATTACACACCAAAGCGACAAAAATGAAATCAATACAATCGGAAATATGCATTTTTTAAAGATTTAGGTAAAAGTAGCATCTAATAGCACATAGCGCCACTCAAAGCTATCTGCTCATGTGAGACCGTATAAAAGTCACAAGTTCAACACAGGTCGGATACAGGGACAAGGTTAGCCCCGCTAAAAGACTTACCTTCAAACTTTAGCGTGAGGAGTCAAGTTCGCAATGGAGGGGGCCACGAGGAGCAAGGCGAACGTCACAGATGGTCATCACTGTAGCGCGAAGAGCAGGCCGAGTGTCACAGACGGTTGTCGCTGTAATGTGGAGATACTGTCGGGTGTAGCGGACGATCGCTGCTGGATATTCACCTTGGTGGTTACTGCAGGCTCTCGATGTTGTATAGTGAAGTGCAGATCTCGAGTTGCTAGTCATTGTTGGTGGTCGCTGTAGCTCGAAGAGTCTGCATCATTGAGCTTCACGCTGGAAAGATCTTGGCGCAAACAGGCCTATTCGTGGATGCGGAGAGACCAAACTTTCAGAATTTGTCTGTTTCTTTGGAGAGGAGATACATTGATGCCACACCATGGTTGAGGACCTGAGAGTCACCTCTTAGAGGTCATGAACCCAATCCAGCAGAGGCCAGTGGAGCTCAGGCAGGTCCAGTTGTTGGTCTAGGCAGCAAGTCTGCTGGGCAGATGCAGGGAGACTCTAGAGCTTGTTATGTCCCTGTACCTCAGAACAGGAGGTCAATGAGCTGACCGTTGAGGTCACTTTAGCCTGGGATGTAGGGTGCAGGCCCAGTCTTCATTCTCAACAGAGCGCAGACCTCAAGCAGCATTGAAGCAGGGTGTCCTTCTTTTGTAGTATCCACAGATCCAGGAGTGTACTGAAGGGTTTGGTTGGAGGGTCCAATACTTATACTTGGTGCCAGCTTTGAAGTAGGGGAAATTTCTAGATGTTTCCATTCCAGAGGTGGAATTTCCTTCCTCCCTGCCTTGCCCCAGTTTGTATGAGGGCACAAAAGACTAGCGCCAAATTCCTAGTGAGTGTGCTCAGGCAGAGGCCTCGTGATGTGCAGGTGTTGTAGGTGACAGCTTTGCCCCTACCAAGTCAGAGATGGGCCATCCTGCCAAAAACTATTCCCTCTTTGTCTCACTGTCTGGAAGCAATGCACAAAGACCAACCACCAGCTACACCTAATCATGTGACTCAGGATACAGACTGCAGGCACCAAAGGGTTAGAAAGAGAAAATACCAACATTTTCTGAAATGTGACTTAAATCCAGCTTTACATTTAACAAGGGTTTTCAATTACAATTCTTTAGACACCAAACTCGAAATTCCTATTTGGTCCTAATTTAAACTAGCATTGGAGGCCACTTGAGATACAGTACTGACAGAAGTTCTACAGTGAGTATTTTCCTAATAGTGTGTGGCTTGTCGTATATTTCTGGTCTGGCCTTTTGCCTTTGGAGGACTTTCTGTATTTGGCCATCATGAGGAGGAGGAAGGCAGCTCCAACTGATAATCCTAGTAGTAACAAGAGGGCAACCATTGATTCCTTTGTTGCAAAAGCGATGGGGGCCATTTCTAAGGAATTTTACAGAGCAGAGAAGAGGCTCTCCTTGGGTTCCATTGGCCCCTCACCATCATCGCCCGGTGAAGTCTCAAACAGTGGTAAGTCCAAACCCTCAGGAATCCGCTACAGGGGCTCTATTGCCTGTTGCAGTAGTTGCTAGCCCTAGTACTTTCCTGGCTCCAATGACAACAGGGCAACTTTAACCCCCAGACAAGGATTGGAACCGGAGGGTTCCCAACATCCAAGAGGTCAAAGAGAGCCAAAATGTGAAACGAGAAACAGACCAGAGGAGAAGAATCTGCAACAACAATTAACTTGACAGGCACAAGGGATCTCTGGGACTCCCTAAGGCAAAAAATAATTGATGTGCTCATGGACCTGTTGTCTCAGTTCTGGGTTAAACTTACTAAAGTATTGTCAGATTCTAGAGACACACTTGTTAGAGTGGAAAGCATGCTGCCTAACATCAACAAAACCCCCCTCCAAATCCTCAGTTACAGGCTGCACGTTCTGGAATTCCCTCTTTAGATAACCCAAATAGAAATCTGCCATCTAATGTCAACCCGAGGAAAACAGGAGTTACGTCCCACGAATCGTACTTGGGGAAGGCTCCTCGCAGATCTTTTAATTTCCGAATATGTGGCACGTACATGGATTATGGTGACCAGCGTCCCCTGACACGGTGCGAGAAACAGCTAAAGAAAGTCCATTTACTACGAATAGTCCTGGCTTTCCAGTAATTGATCTCCCTCCAGCCTGCTGCTCCTATACTGTGGTCCTGGCAGAGGTCCCAGGCTTTGGTTCTCATAGGGAGGAATCAACGGACCAATTAGCTAATAAAGTTGCTCATTGGCTAGGCAGACATACTAGACTGAATGTGGCAGACCATAGACACATTTTGATGGTTAGGAGAGTTTCCTGGATTGGCCGGTCTAATAAAACAATTTAGGGAGATAGCATGATTGTCACCTTTAGATTTCCAGAACTTGCAGGAAACATCCTGCGACATCCCTCCCAGTTCCCCTTTTATGCTTCTGACATCAAGCCACTTGCACTGGGTTTCTTCTGTAGGCCTACCCCAAACACCTTAAAAAATAGCCACTTCTCAGTCATCGGTGGGGGTGCTTGCTCCCTGGGGGGATTAGAGGCTACACCCCTACGCCTCTTTGATGGATCCTAATAGTCTAGATTGACAAAAAGAGGTCGCTAATAATAGTATAACTCATGTCACGTCTGTTGAATTATCGACACAGGAATGGAATCTTAGTGAGCCTCGGCCCGCGCAAATGCACGTTATTACTCAAGTTGCCCAAATCCTATTTGGCCGATAGACCACCATGTGAAAGCCACAGCCCCTTATATAACCTATAATCAGGAAATTGGGGGAGATCTAAGTTTAATTTCCTGGAATGTGGCAGGTTTAGCATCAAAATTTGCAGATGATGGGTGGATTCAATTCATTAGATCCTTTAATATTATTTGTAGTCAGGAGACTTGCGAGGTGGGAAATAGATTCTTCATTGAAGGTTATAAGACATTCTTCCTCCCAGCAGAGGGTCCTTATCTGGTAGAGCGAGGTGAGGTTTCTTTATTTTTATAGCCCTTGGGCTCTGCGGGCTAGTGAAATAATCAAACTTGGACTCCAAAGTAGCACAAGGACTTAAATTAGTGGTGGGGAGTGTGCTGAGGATAACATTAATTAACTTTTATAATGCTAAAAGTAAGAAGTAGGAGCTCTTCAGCCTCTCAGAGTTAAGTGGTCTCTTTGAATTGTTACAGGGGAGTGGCCTCCCTCAGGAGAATCTTATTCTACTAGGAGACTTTAATTGCCATTTGTGCCCAAATATCGAACAGAATTTGAGAGACCTGCCTATATGCATGGTCACAGATGAACTGCATATGAACCATTCCCCAGATGCCCGTGAATTAAACGCTCTCGGTTTAATAATCACTCTAGATAAGGTACCCAATGCCTCTAACTGCTATTTGCCCCATCTTATGAAGGTAGGGTATGTGCTCCGACCATCGATTTCATTTTTGTTTCGTTTGCCCTGAGTCAGCTCGTATCCTTTTTTAATATTCAACATAGCCCTTTCAGTGACCACAATCCTCTGATTCTGGGGCTTGATGTACAGGTCATTCAGATAGCGCCAGGTAGTACGAATGTGTCCACATTATCAGCAACAGACCAGGGGAGGGGTTACGGTGGTCGCAGGAGGCTAATAATGCTTTTAATCATTCTCTTTTTAAATTGCGGCACAATGAGATTTTGTTGTGGCCGGAATCCTCAGGATCGTACGTTGCTCTAAAGGGGTCCCTCTCTCGACACCCCCATGGTCTGATATAGCATTACAGACTCCATGGAGTGGTCCAGCGGGGGAAGGAAAGGATGGGGACAGCAGGGAGGGAGACCTGTGAAGACAGAAGGAGACAGCAATCAGTAACTCCCTGCCTATCTTCCTTCCTACTTATCCTGCTCCACCCCCACTCTTAGGATGAGAAAGGTACCTGTAAAGTAAAAAACTCTCAGCGTTGCATAGGGAACCCACGACCCTTAAAGACGTACTATCCACGATCTATAGTGAAAGAGAACGTAGGATTAGCTAGCACCCCTGTATGTGTCGCTAACCTCACCGCCCCCTTTCCCTCGTAAGACCCTTACCATGGAAAACAAGACTATGAAGAAGACAGGGGAGCGGAAGAGCCAACCTCCTGCTCACTCTCTGAACCCCTGCTGCATAACATGAGAAAAGAAAACACACAATGTAATTTCGTAGGTTTAGAATATTCCACAATCAATATCAGGCACTTGTTATTCGGACACACCTCTGCATTACGTCATGCGACAGTGGCCGGGTTCCATCACAGTGCCTTCTGCCTATTTTCTAAACGGCAGCTTCAATACCCCACAACTTCAGGGAGTTCGTGAGTTCCCTCGGGGAACATGCGAAGTCACAACCACCACAAGGGATTGGGGGAAACACCCAACAAATTGTAGCAACGTAGTGCTTTTAGTCCAGCAGCACCCAGCGTGGTTGCTAACGGAGCCTGCTATACAACGTCACCAATAGTGCCCTTCTTCCCCGCATGAACGTCGTTCTCCGAGTTCACCAACGAGGGAAGAAAGTACCCAAAGAATATATTTATCTTAGCACTCCCGATACCAGCCTAGCGCGTCCTTCGGGTTTTCACAGCAGTAGGAACAAGATACGAATCCCACCGGAAACGTCACAAAGAGACCCTCGTTCCGAGTCTCATTCCAGAATTGCCACCAGGAAACAAGCTGAGCAAAACAGCAGCGAACTTAGCGTGGTGCTCCAGGCACCCTTACCAGCCTTCGCAACGTCCAGCGCAGCTCTCAGCAAAGAGTAAGCGGCACTCTCTCTGTGCCCCGGAACCTCTTTGAGCTCGCCGTGCGCGAACGTCCTGACGTCATCGCCGTCAGGGTTTCAACAAGGCTCATGGGATTAGTAGTTCTTCCCCGCACCGCGCACTCGAGCGCGATTTGTCAGGGTTCCTTGGGCTCCCGGTAGGTGGGCTTTGACAGTACATCCCCTCCCCGAAGAACCCTGACAAGGACATGGCTTGTTTGGAAACGCTGGTGAAAAAGTCTGACATATCTAGGTGCGTGGACCCCTTCAGCAGGTTCCCATGAGTTCTCCTCCTCCCCATACCCCTTCCAGGCAATCAGATACCATAACTTTGCACGGTGGATTTTTGAATCCAGGATCCCCCTGATCTCATATTCTGCATCTTCCTGTACCCGTACCTGGGGAGCCGTTTTACCTTTCCTTGCAGGTTTTAACAAAGAGACATGAAAGGTAGGATGGATTCGGAGAGAAGATGGGAGGGCTAGTCTAACCGCAACTGGGTTGATGAGCTTTATAACTCTATACGGGCCTATGTATTTGGGATTGAATATGCTGTATTTTTTAAACCTGATGTTTCTGGTTGATATATCACAAATAAAAGAGGGGGGGCCAAGGAGCTATTCAAGGTCCAGTGTCCATGCTCCCAAAGTCTACATTCAATTTCACAAAGGGACACTGTTCCTATGGCAGGATGCAAAAATGTCACCCATGCTCGAGGGTGCAAATAGTCACCCGTGCGACAAGAAAAAAAGGGGTGAAGAAGTAAAAAAGAAGAAGAAAAGGAACAAAAGACATCCTAGGTAAAAGTGACCCAGTTACTTCCTGGCAGACGCACGGAGGGGGTAGGTGTAGAGGAGGTAGCACCCCGGCGAATCCTTCCGGTAATGTGCGGGCGTCTCTGGCTTCTGCCAGTGGAGGTTCCTTCACGAAACAGCGGGGTTTTCATCAGGAGCGTTGTTTCATCATGCAGCTGTAGCCACATTTTAGTTCTGGTCCTGAAGAAGCGCCAACGACCCTTATGGCGACACAGGCGCGAAACATGTTGACCTATGACCTTTTGACACCTGGGCATAGTGTGCCTCTTGGACAAGATTTTATGCAGCAGTTGATCTGCAAAGGGTATACAATTTATACATTCGATTCAAGTTTACCCTTTATTTAATATATTTTCATATCACCTTGCACGCACCCTTTTTTTACCCTTCTTTAGACCCATACCCCACACACCCACATGCACCATCCGGCAGTTCTTTAAAAGATCTCCGACAAAGAGACCCTTCGGGGGACCCGTGGGGAATTGCAGCGCCGGCCCCACGAGGAGCAACTGCCCGATGATGAAGCATGACACCTCTTGGGGTGTGTGAGGGCAACAGAGGAAACACCAATGGTTGTTCCACTTGACTATTGGGTCACTTTTACCTAGGATGTCTTTTGTTCCTTTTCTTCTTCTTTTTTACTTCTTCACCCCTTTTTTTCTTGTCGCACGGGTGACTATTTGCACCCTCGAGCATGGGTGACATTTTTGCATCCTGCCATAGGAACAGTGTCCCTTTGTGAAATTGAATGTAGTTTCTGGTTGATAGCCATACATAGTCTCCTATCTTATAGACCGGTCCCTGTCTTCTGGATTTATCCGCGTAGCTCTTGTACCTCTCTTTGGTTTTCTTTAACGTTTTTTGAGCCTGGGACAGGAGGTTTTGGATCTGCCTAATCCGCACCTTGACCTCTGGTATGTGTTCCGTTCCCTTGGGGTGCAAAAAAGGAATAAACCTGGGATGAAAACCATAAGAACAGTAAAAAGGCGAGTGTTTGGTGGAGCTATGTGTTGCGCTATTATAGGCTATTTCCGCCAACCACAAGGTGTCAACCCAGTTTTCTGTAGTGCTATCCACGTAACACCTTAGGTACTGTTTTAAACTCTGATTCATCCTCTCTGTCTGCCCATCGGTTTGGGGATGAAAACTGGTGGATAGATCGGGGGAGATCTGCAGGGAATTACACCACTCCCTCCAAAACTTGGCGGTGAATTGGGACCCTCTGTCCGAAACCACCCTCTGGGGTAACCCATGCAACCTGACTACATGTATTAGTAATAGCTGGGCTAGTTGGCCTGCTGTTGGAAATTTCTTGCATGCAATGAAATGAGCCATTTTAGTTAGAGAGTCCACCACCACTAATATCACGGTATGCCCTTGATCTATAGGCATTCCCACAATGAAATCCAACGAGATGTTTTGCCAGGGGTGGTCAGGGGTTGGCATGACTTGTAATAGCCCTGCGGGTCGGGCGTGTGATGTCTTCATTTGTTCGCACACTGTGCACTCCTTGACCCATTGACAGAGATCCGTTCGTACTGAAGGCCACCAGAATTGTCGGAGAACTCTCTCTGTAGTTTTTTCTACGCCATTATGACCGGCGCTGGGCAGCGTATGACACCAATGAAACACACGTCGTTGGAGTGCAGGCACTGGGACCAATAACTGTTTCTTGCGCAGGGGCAATCCATCTTTCACCTTCCACTCCTGGTGCTGGGATATCCACTTTCTCCATTTGTCGGTATTGATGCGACGGGTCACACTCCTCAAACGGTTCAGTGACCGTGGTACCAAGGATTTTGCTTGGGTCTATAATGATCTGTTCTATCGGTGTGGTGGAGTTCAGTGAGGTGGATTGGCGGGTCAAGGCGTCGGCCTTTTTATTGTCTTTCCCTGGGCGATAAGTGACGATAAAATCATACTCCGCGAAGAACAATGTCCAACGCAATTGTCGTGGAGATAGGTGTCTGGCTGCCTTCATGAACTGAAGATTGCGGTGGTCAGTGTATACAGTGACAACATGGCGGGCCCCTTTGAGATAATGGCACCACTCCTCGAAGGCGTCTTTAATCGCGAGTAGCTCTTTCTCAGCGATATTATAGTTCTGTTCCGCTGGGTTTAATTTGCGGGAACGAAAAGCTACTGGATGTAAGTGACCCGTCTCACGATGTCGTTGTGACAGTACTGCTCCTACGGCATAATCCGACGCATCTTCCTCTACCATGTAAGGTCTTGCAGGGTCAGCGTGAACCAATATCGGGGCCGTCACGAAAGCCTCTTTCAAAGCCTCAAACCCCTTTTGCGTCTCTTGGGTCCATTGAAAGGGGACTTTCTTGCGAAGCAATCTAGTCAAAGGGGCTGCCAAACCTGAGAAGTTGCCGATAAACCGCCGGTAAAAGTTGGCAAAACCGAGGAAACACTGGATGTCTCTGATGTTCGTAGGGACGGGCCAGTTTTTTACTGCGGTGATTTTTTGTTCTGACATCTCCTGCCCGTGTGGTGTTAATATCACTCCCAGGAATTCCACGGTGGAGACCCCAAACTCACATTTACTTATCTTACAATAGAGGTGATGGTTTTGTAAGGTTTGTAGAATGGTACGTACATGATTTACATGGCTCTCGACCGTGGAAGAATAGATGAGCAGGTCATCTATATATACCACTACAATGCGATCCAGGTATTCGCGGAGGACGTCATTCAGGAAAACTGGAAGGCAGCGGGCGCGTTACACAATCCGAATGGCATAACTAGATATTCATACAAGCCGTAACGCGTCTTAAAGGCTGTCTTCCATTCGTCCCCCTTTCTTATGCGTACTAGATGGTACGCCCCTCTCAGGTCCAGTCGCGTGTAGATGACGGCCTTCTGTACTTGTTCAAGCATTACGGGGATTAATGGTAAGGGATATCGGTTTTTAACCGTAATGGCATTCAAAGCCCTGAAGTCAATACAGGCTCTCAACTCCCCGTTGGCCTTGGGGATAAAAAACAGTGGCGATGCCGCGGGAGACTTGGAGTTACGAATGATTTCCAATGCCAAATATTTGTCCAAATATTCCCGTAGGTATGCGTTTTCTGGTTCCGTGAGGGCATATACTCTGCCTGTGGGCACTACCGCCCCTGGAATCAGATCAATCTGGCAGTCATATTGCCTGTGAGGGGGTAGTCTCTCGGCTTCTTCTTCGTTGAACACCGCTTCGTAGTCCTGATACACCTCCGGCAGGATAACTGAATGTTCAGCAGCGGTGGCCACGTGATGCCCCACAGCCAACAAACGTGCCGGGCTCTGGGGTTGAGGGATACAATTCCTCAGGCAATATTCGGAATTGTAGTGTACCTTTTCTTCCCTCCAATTCACTTGGGGGTTGTGCAACCTTAACCAGGGCAGTCCCAGTATTATCCCATATTGAGGTGCGTGGATGACGTTAAACACGAGTTTTTCCACATGGTCCAACCCATGGCTCACCTCTACCGCCTTGGTGTGGAAACGAATAGGTCCAGCCTCAAGTTGTTTCCCATCCACCGCATACACGACTTCAGGGATTTCCTTTTCACAAAGAGACAACCCTATCCGAGTTGCCAGGTTGTTGTCTACAAAACACCCCGTTGCTCCGGAGTCCAACATGGCTGATATCGAACAACGTTCTCCATCCACTAACAGGGAGAGTTCAAGGAGAAAATGTTGCGGGGCAGTCGGCGGGGCACCGCTCAATGAAGGGATGTGGATATGGCTTGAAGCGACCCCTTCTTTTTCCTTCAAGCTTGCTCGTTTCCCGCTGGGCCCTCTGCTGTGGCCGCGAGTTGTCGACGCGGTTCTACCCTTGGGTTTTTGGTCCTCAATACGCATTCCCGTATGAAATGCCCCTTCTTTCCACAATAAATACAGAGGCCTTTCTTCCTCCGGTACTCTCTCTCTTCGCTCGTGATAGCGGAACGTACTGTTCCGACTTCCATGGGCTCGGCTCTTGCTGCCTGTGTACTTTCCGGAGTCCGGACTGGTTCCATCCGTCAGGACCCCCTGTCCTTTCTTCGGTTTTCCCCTCTTCGCTCGCTAAGTCGGTGATCTAAACGCAGAACGAGGGTGATCAAATCCTCACAGGTCACCGGCTGTGGTTCGATCTGGGCCAGAACGTCCTTCATGTCTTCCTTTAAGCCCCTATGGAATATGGCTAACTGTTTAGCTTCTGGCCATTCAGTTTCGGTAACAAGGCGCCGAAAATCGTTGAGATAAGCTATCAGATCTCGATTCCCCTGTCTCAGCTCCAAAAGATCTTTGTCGGCAGTAAGCGTTGCTGCTCTACGATTGAATGTTTTCTCAAAGTCTTTTATAAACGAGTCCCAATCATAGAGCAAGGGATCATCTCGCTTTACTAACGGCACCGCCCACTGGGCTGCATCCCCAGCCAGATAAGATATTAAAAAGGCTACTCTGGCATGGTTAGTGGCAAACGCCTTAGGCTTGCAGGAAAAGTGTAACATTATCTGTGTGAGGAACACCTGGACCTTACTACTTTCCCCGTGAAATCTTTCTGGGGTGGCCAAGGGAACGGGGGTGGGGATCTCCACTACCAATGGGGCTGAATGCGATGCGGCAGGGCTCCCTATGTTGAATGGATTTCTCTGCATCCTTTCAACCGTAGCCTTTAAGACCGCCGTTTCTGCCCTAGAAGCGACCAGTTCAGTTTGTACCATCTGTAAAGCAGCCAGGACGTCTTCTAAGGAAGCCATGGCTGCCCGAGGGACAACGTACGACTGGGAGGATATAAACCGTGGGCCGCTTACTCTGTTGTGGCCGGAATCCTCAGGATCGTACGTTGCTCTAAAGGGGTCCCTCTCTCGACACCCCCATGGTCTGATATAGCATTACAGATTCCATGGAGTGGTCCAGCGGGGGAAGGAAAGGATGGGGACAGCAGGGAGGGAGACCTGTGAAGACAGAAGGAGACAGCAATCAATAACTCCCTGCCTATCTTCCTTCCTACTTATCCTGCTCCACCCCCACTCTTAGGATGAGAAAGGTACCTGTAAAGTAAGAAAACTCTCAGCGTTGCATAGGGAACCCACGACCCTTAAAGACGTACTATCCACAATCTATAGTGAAAGAGAACGTAGGATTAGCTAGCACCCCTGTATGTGTCGCTAACCTCACCGCCCCCTTTCCCTCGTAAGACCCTTACCATGGAAAACAAGACTATGAAGAAGACAGGGAGCGGAAGAGCCGACCTCCTGCTCACTCTCTGAACCCCTGCTGCATAACATGAGAAAAGAAAACACACAATGTAATTCCGTAGGTTTAGAATATTCCACAATCAATATCAGGCACTTGTTATTCGGACACCCCTCTGCATTACGTCATGCGACAGTGGCCGGGTTCCATCACAGTGCCTTCTGCCTATTTTCTAAACGGCAGCTTCAATACCCCACGACTTCAGGGAGTTCGTGAGTTCCCTCGGAGAACATGCGAAGTCACAACCACCACAAGGGATTGGGGGAAACACCCAACAAATTGTAGCAACGTAGTGCTTTTAGTCCAGCAGCACCCAGCGTGGTTGCTAACGGAGCCTGCTATACAACGTCACCAATAGTGCCCTTCTTCCCCGCATGAACGTCGTTCTCCGAGTTCACCAACGAGGGAAGAAAGTACCCAAAGAATATATTTATCTTAGCACTCCCGATACCAGCCTAGCGCGGTCCTTCGGGTTTTCACAGCAGTAGGAACAAGATACGAATCCCACCGGAAACGTCACAAAGAGACCCTCGTTCCGAGTCTCATTCCAGAATTGCCACCAGGAAACAAGCTGAGCAAAACAGCAGCGAACTTAGCGTGGTGCTCCAGGCACCCTTACCAGCCTTCGCGACGTCCAGCGCAGCTCTCAGCAAAGAGTGCGCAGCACTCTCTCTGTGCCCCGGAACCTCTTTGAGCTCGCCGTGCACGAACGTCCTGACGTCATCACCGTCAGGGTTTCGACAAGGCTCATGGGATTAGTAGTTCTTCCCCGCACCGCGCACTCGAGCGCGATTTGTCAGGGTTCCTTGGGTTCCCGGTAGGTGGGCTTTGACAGATTTTAAAGTGTCTAGATCAGTCAATCTCAGGAGAGGATATAATTTATTTATTGTTATTGCTCATTCAGTTGCAAGTCTGCTAACTGTCCCAGTAGTTACTAGCTGCTCGCAAAACCCGTGATGGTTCGACTGTGAGTGTTCCTGGGCTCTCCAGCACCTTAAGTTGGCCTTGAAACAGACCCCACGCGATAGATCTTGGTTGGCTAGTTGTCAGAGATAATTACAAGAGGGCCCTTACGGAATGGAGGCACTTGTACAAAAACAAGCTTGGGGCGAGTTAATACAAGCAAGCGAACTAAGAGATTGTACTCTTTTTTGGAGGGTCATTAACAGTCCTTACTTCTCAGAGCTGGATAAACCGAACTTATGTCATCATATTATGTCCAGTCAGTGGAAGGCCCATTTTTTTTGGATTTCTACAATTACAATCAAGGGGAGGGATTTATTAACGAATTACAGCCCTTTCCCAGTGAGGCACCCATTAATTTCCTTCTTGACAAGGTCAGGCTTGGTATTGAGGAACTGTCCCAGAATAAGGCCCCGGGACCCGATAGGATCCCTTCTGACCACTAGCGGAACAATATTGACATGTGGGCTCCGGTCCTTGCCTGGGTACTAAATGCAGCAATAGCATCAGCGATGCCACCCTCTTGGTCCACCTCCACTATAGTTCCAATCTTTAAGAAAGGAGATAGGGATAATCCTCATTGTTATCGTCCCATCTCCCTCAGTGACTCTACGGTTAAGGTGTTGGGATGGGTTTTATTAAATAGGCTCTCCGAGTGGGTGGACAATTATCAAATCATGTCGGAGGTGCAATATTGCTTTCGCATAGGCAAATCTACAATAGATCAGTGCTTGAATCTCTACCTTTTAATTTCTAAATATACGATCGCCAAAGCGGGATCCCTTTTACTGGGTTTTATGGACCTTATTTCGGCATTTGACTGGGTGAAGCATAATAAATTATGGGTATTACTTGGTTATTTAAGAGTCGACCCAGCGATTATAAATGTTTTAATGACTCTTTATGCGCATACCACTGCCTTAGTAAGATACACCAAAGAAGGGGGGCTTACTGATTATTTTAATTGCTCTAGAGGGGTGCGCCAAGGGTGTATTCTTGCCCCTTTTTTATTCATTTTATATATTAATGGATTAGAATACGCCTTGATATCTTTACAGGCTTATACCCCCAGAATAGGCAGGAGACTGGTGCCTGTCCTGCTGTACGTGAATGATGCTGTACCTTTAGTGCGTACACCTTTGGCGCTGCAGGTCCTAATAGATGGGCTCATTTTGTTTATGAATGGGTTGGACATGTCAACCAATTTGACAAAATCGTATGTGATGGAGTTGGGTAACTGTGGGACTAGACCAAAGACCTATAAGTCACATAGTTTAGCCAAGGTTCTGGCTTTCCCATACCTTGGCATCTTATTTGATGCTAAACAAAATTGGAAACACATGCAGTAGGGGAAGCTACTGGACATGAAATAATCTATGGGCGCTATTGTTGACTATGTACACAGAATAGGCATAGGGTCTCCAGGGATTATTTTAAAATTATATCAGTCTTTCTGCATGTCTAAGGTTTTGTATGGCAGCGAGGTCTAGGGTACATGGGGGTCGACAGATTACAGACAGTACCAAATAAATATTTAAGACGGATTCTGAAAGTCCCCCCAGGGTATCCCTGTGTATTCTGTACACGACGAACCAGGCGCCAAGTATATAATTGACCTGAGAGCTGGTAAACCTCAGTTGTGTTGGGTGAATGTTTAGTCTAGTGAGGAGGCATCTTTGAACCGAGCAGTAATTTAGGATTGCCTCTCACACGACCATGCTTTTAAGATTCCGTGGTTAATGTATGTTAAGGAGACATTAACAGCCCTGGGAAGAGCAGATATGTTTTTGGGATATGGCACAGTGAAGCAACAGGATAAGAAAATGGTGAAAGGATTGTTTTTTTAAAAAGCTACGGCCTACCGTTAGCGTAAGGAGTTTAGTAAACCTATGGTAAGAGGACATGTTTTAGTCAAATCAGTACAGGGCATGGAGACTTATCTGTCTATTTGAACTAGTGCCCATGATAGATTTTTAATTACCCGTTTTAGATTAAATATGTTCCATCACCTAGTGGCACCCACAACAGGATTTGCTTTACACCTAGAAGATAGAGGACCCTGTGACAAGACAATAGGTCTCCACAGGTTACTCACATTTTGTATTTTATTTAAATATTTTACCCATCCTAGGTGATTGTGTCTTAAACCTTTTTTAAAAGAACTGAGATTCAGTTTCAGGAATGCTCATGTAGCCCTATTGTATTTGCAACTCTTGCCTGATGCTCACATGCTTTTTGTTGTTACGTATTTTTTAAGAGCAGTATTAAGTTCAAGAAACCCGAGATACAATTGATGGTTATCGGGACTTTTGCGATTATGCGCAGATGATGATATATTGTTCAAAATGAATTTGTTACTGTATTTTTATCTTTGTATCTTTTATGGCTGTGACTATTTATGAATAAAGATTATTATTATTATGGGAGAGGTAGTCCTCACAGTAGAGAAAAACAAACGTAGAAGTTTTTCACTACCAGGACATGTAAAACTCAAACGTACATGTCCAACTTTTTAAATACACTGCACCCTGTCCTCTGGGCTGTTTAGGACCTACCCTACGGCTGACATATGTGTATTAAAAAGGGATGTTTAGCCTGGCAGGAGGTTTAGCTTGTCAGGTTGAAATGGTAGTTTGAAACTGCACGCACAGGCTGCAATGGCAGTCCTGGGACATATTTAAAGGGCTACTTAAGTGGGTGGCACAATAAGTACTGCAGTCCCACTATTAGCATTTAATTTACAGGCCTTGTTTACATGTAGTACCACTTTACTAGGGAATTACACGTAAAATAAATATGCTAATTGGGTGTAGGCCAATTTCCCCATGTTTAAATGAGCGAGCACTAGTACTTTAGCACTGGTTAGCAGTGGTAAAGTGCACAGAGTCCTAAAAGTCCAAACACAAAAGAGTTAAAAAAAACAGGAGGGTGAAGGCAAAGTTGGGGATGGCCCTGAAGACAGGGCCAAGTCCAACATGACTCCCCCTCCAGCCAAAAGCCAGGGTAGACTAATTTATCAATTGATGAGCTTCCCTGGTTAGGTGATAAACAGAGACAAAGTCCCTCTTATGGAGTGGCACTTGTCAGTTCTACACCCTTCTGTACTCAGTTGGATCCCTCTGTCTACACTCTCCTGAGCTACTGCCCCGATGCATGGGAAACCCTTCTCATCATCTGTGGACCCTCCTCTGTGCATCTCTTAACCTTAACTTGTTCACAAATGCTCCTCAATAGATATTACCATCATGTCCAATAACGTGATGTGGCCCATTCTGCCCCTTGGATCAGACTTCTCTCCCCAACCCAAGGACAATTCTGCCTATAAGGACAGCAACCGACAGAGGTCACTGACATCTGTCAGTGTCAAGAGTCAGGCCATAGGCCATCCAGGTTTCTCTGACCTCTGAGATTTCTCAGAGTGGGGTGTAACAGCTCAGGTGTCTCCTTTCCACCAGTTCAGGGGTAGTAGCCTGAACCTGGCCACTCAGCACAGGATCTTTACCCTGATGCTGACAAGTGCCTAACGATCAATGACTTCCAGTAGGGAACCACTGCCCCCTCAATGGTGACACACTCTGTGTCATGCTGCAGTCTGCCTGGTTCAGGTCTCTATCCCTCTGTCTCTGTGACAATGCCCCTCAGGTCAGAAGGGGCCTCATCAGGGTCCGTTTTGGGGTGGTCTGTTCTCAGAGCTGGCAACATCCGATTCACTGGTCCTCCCACTATGGACTGTTTCCACCTCCTGCCCCTCCATCTGGGCCTCAGTACTCTCCCCTTGGAGGTGGTTTCCCAAAATTTGGAACTGTCAGATCTCCCTGGGTGGCCGCCCCTCCCAGCATACCTGACACCAGGCAACTACTTCTATAGAATGCAGTCTATGGGCATCTGTGGACTAACTATGACGCTCCCATGGGTCATCTCCTTGCACTCCATCAGGGATACCAGAGCCATGGAGCAGAAAAAGTCCTGCCCTTTGAGATGAGTTACCCTCCACACCTGGCCAGTTTACTGCTCTGGAGAAACCAGCCTTTCCATTCCCATGGTCTGGATAGCCCCGGTGCCCCTTAGATTAGTGACAGGTATCCCATTCACTTCCACCTGGTGGAAGTGACGACTCCATCCCTCAGGGATCACCAGCTCCCCCTCTGAGTCTACCTCCCAGCTAAGGAAAATCAGGGAATGGTCTATGACCTGCTCCTGGGGGCTACTTACAGCTACGTCCACATTGGCCACCCCTGTAGAGGTCCCACCTATGGGTGGTTTCTTAGAACAGAGTCCCCTTACTTGTACCCTAGCCGGGAACACTCAAAGCAGCAGGGTTAGAAATGGGGCACTGTTAGACCTAGCATCCTTGCCATGGTTTCACCTGTCCTTTTGCCTCTACCCCCTGTGTTTTTGATTGTCTGCTGGACTTCGTTTTTGCTGGTTTTTGTACTCTGGGCACTTTACCAGCTGATCAGTGCTAAAATGCAATTGCTCTTTGTGTAACTAGTGACTGTGATTGGTTATCCAAGATTGGCATATTTGATTTACTGGCAAGTCCCTAGTAAAGTGCACTGTGTGTGCCAAGGGCCTGTAAACCAAAGGCTACCAGTGGGCCTGCAGCACTGATTGTGCCACCCATACGAGTAGCCTTATAACCATGTTTCAGGCCTGCCACTGCAGAGTCTTCCACTGCAGTTTTAAACTGCCACGTCGACTTTCCCATTTTCTACATGTAAGGCATCCCTAAGGTAAGCCGAAGGCTGCCCCCTCGGCGGGGTGCAGTGTTTGTGAAAGGTAGGACATGTACTGGTGTGTTTTACATTTCCTGATAGTGAAATACTACCAATTTTGTTTTTCACTATTGCAAAGCCTATCTCTCCCATAGATTATAATTGGAGCTGCCTTGTAACATCTTACAAGTGTAACTGTCAATTGAAAAGAGATAGAGATTTGGGTTCCCTGAACTCAGAATTTAAAAATACATCTTTTAGTAAAGTTGTTTTTTAAATTGTGTGTTTGAAAATGCCACTTTTAGAAAGAGGGCCTTTTCTTGCTTTACTATTCCTTGTCTCTGCCTGCCTGTGGGATCAACGTTTCATCTAGACTGTCAGGTGCTCTTTGTACATTCACTCTAAACAATCCCACAAAGGGAACAGAGGTATGCCCTGCATATCCCGATGGCCCGTCACTAGGCGTATGGGTTTTCCTGAGCTAGAGTGGTGGGAGGAGTTGTCACTGACACCTGAATAGGGCGGTGCCTTTCCTCTTACAAAGCTGTCTCCACCCCCCTGTAGTGTGCCTGGAGCCAAGGCATGGCAAGGCAGGATCTTGTAAACTACAAAGACTTCTCTTTGAAGTATGCCTACTTTAAAGTTTAAAGGGGTTTAAGTATTGAACCTGTAATCCCACATTGTTAGAACACTTCTGGGCTGAGGACTCTGCCGAGAGGAAGAGCTGAAGAGCTGTCAGGAGGAGTACTGCCCCTTTGCTGTGAGCTGCTTTGCTGGATTGACCTACAGTTGCTGCTTCTATCTGTGGGCAGTGAAAGAACTGGACTTTGCTTTTTGAATCCTGCTTTCCAACGGTTCTCCAAGGGCTTGTATCTGCTTGTCTCCTGTTGGAAGTCTCTGAGCCATCAAAGACTTCATCTGCAGCACCCCTGAACTCCACTGTTGGGAGTTCTGACCTGCCAAGTGGTGCCACCTCCAGTCCCTTGAAGGTTGTTTTGCTGCTTCAAGAACCGAAAATCCATACATCACCCTTCCAGCACCATTTTCCTGCCGCAAGCTTGCTCTGTGGTTGAAAAATCAACACATCGCTGTAGTACAGCTGAAAAGTCGACGCAGCGGAAGCTCACAGCCCAAGAACCACCGCAGCCCGGGTCTCCAATGTCCGAGAACCCCACTCTGACTTTGATGTGGGGCTGTGCTGTGCGGCTGAAGGAATCGACACATCACCTGTCTGCGGCTGTGGAAAGCTGCATCGACCCACATCGCACCTGTACGCCAAGTTTTTGTCAATGGAGCCCCATAGCTAAAAAGCAAGACAGCGTGTCCAAAATTGGACACAGCGCTTCCCCTCGCAGTAAAGATTTGACGTAACACTTCTCCTGTGCACGAACAACTCCGGAATCAACACCTCACTTGTTTTTTCTGACGTATTCTCTTTTGAGGCTGTTTTTCATGCTGAATTTTGGTGCTCATAAGTACTTTGTGTAAAATTACTGTATCCATAGAGTTATAAGGATAAAATTGCTTACACATTTCAAAAGTTATATTTTAAGTTCTGTATGTTGCATTTTTGTCGTTTTAGTCTTGTTTGGTTTAGATAAAGAATTCTATGTTTCTGAACTGATGTGGTGTCCATTTGTAGTGTTTTCACTTTGTTACTGTTTGTGTGGTGCATATACGTTACACATTGCCTCTGAGATAAGTTTGTCTGCTCGTGCCAATCTACCAATCTACCAAGGGGGTGAGCAGGGGTTATGTGGGTATGTAATCCCCTTACCCTGACTAGAAGGAAGAATCCCTACTAGGACAGGGTGCAAACCACTGCCAACTAGGAACCCCCATTTCTAACAGGCACCCTGGGCCACCACCCACCAGAAACTCCTCCCTGATTTTCAAAAGAGGAATGGGAAACCCCCCCACCTTAAGTTGGGACCTGTCTGTGTCTCCCTGGACCCCCCCCTCACTCTGTTGGGGAGAGCCTGAACCACCTTTCTTGGGCTCACTCCCAGGTACCTTCTTATGGACCATTGTGTCGAGCCAGATGTCCACCTCCTTAGCAAGCCCCCTCGGTTCAGTGAGCTTATTATCAATAAGGTGATGGTGCAGCCCTGGGAAACAAAGACTGATCATGTGCTCTCTTGCCATCACAGTGTACAGCCCTTAGTAATCTTTCACTAAACTGCCCTTTATCCAGCCAGCCACTGCCTTGTAAAATGTTCCACACAATCCAACCAAGACTGGTGGGGAAGTTTGTGGCCATCCCTAAACTGCTGCTTTTACTTTTTTGGGGTGAAGCTATACTTCATAAGAGTGTCCTTTCAGGGATGGTCCTGCCCCCTTCTCTATGGCTCCAGAGCATCCCTCCCTTCACTAGGTATGTGCCTCCAGAGATTGCCCCCCAGTCCTCTTCAGGGGCCCTATTTTAGACTCCACTTGTTTAGTTCTGATGTTCAGCTCCCTGAGTCTTAGCTTGTGGGCCATTTTTTCTCTCTTCCATAGACAGTTTCTCCCTTGCCAAGGTTCTTTCAGTTTCAGCCTTCTTCTCCTCTGCCTCCAACTTAAGCTTGGCCACTCACAACTTAAACTCCATTTCATCCTTCCTGTCTGAAGGCTTCTCTGGGTAAAGGCTGCGGGAGGACACACTGCTTTCCGCTCAGGGAAGGATCTCCAATTCTAGAGGCAAGACGTCCCCCTCCTCAGTGTAATACATTTCAGGACCTCCACGCAGGTCCTCTCCTTACCCTTCCATCTCATCATCCTCAACCTGGTCATCCTCAGCTCCTGCTAATGAATGATGAACTTCCACCCAGGCACTCAATCACATTGTAGCTATCCAGGTTGGCAAGCTAAAACTCCATCTTTGCAGGTGTAGTCACAGGCACAGACAGTCAGGTTGAGTGAAGTTGAATTTGGAATGAGCAAAATGGGCCAATCAAGGAGAATTTTAAAAACTTGAATTGGTATCAAATTATTTACCTGAACTGTTTTGTGTGACACAATATCGCTGTATGGCACTTCAAACGACACACGTCCTAATCTCACTGCTAAGCACAAATGTAGGAAATTGGGTTACTATTATGAGAGGCAAAACCCTTTGCAAGCAGAAACCACAATTCTTGCCAGGTAAAACATAAGAAAACCCCAAATTAACCTGTGCCCAACCTTCTTGAAGCTGGGCACAAAAGCATTAAGGCTTAACTTACAAGGAATGTGTAAAGATGTTATGCAGCACTTCAAACAGTATTAGGGTAAAAACACAACAGAACCACCCCCACATCAATTTAGAAAACTAGAGTACGATGTAATAAATTATTCGACACCAAAACGACAAAAAAAGAACCAGAGGACCCAGAGATATACAACTTTAAAGATTTAGGTAAAAATAGTGCTAAAAGCACAAAGCGCCACTCGAGGCTATCTGGTTGTGTGAGACCGGGTGAAAGTCACAAATTCAGGGTGGGTCAGATACAGGGGCCAAGTTAGCCCCACTGAAAGAGTTACCTTCAAAGTCTAGCGTAAGGAGTCCAGTTTGTGGTGGAGGGGGCCATAAGGAGCAAGGACAGCGACACAGATGGTCTTCACTGTAGCACAAAGAGCAGGCTGCGTGTCATGGACTGTTGTTGCTGTACGTGGAGATGGTGTTGAGGACAGTTGATGATGGAGGTTTGCATTCATGGTCACTGTGGGCTGCCGATGTTGTAAAGTGAACTGCAGATCTTGTGTTGCTGGTCATTGCTGGTGGTCGCTGTAGCTCAAAGACTCTGTATCACCGGAACTTCGCGTAGGCAAGATCGTGGTGCAAACAGGCCTGTTTGTGGTTGTGAAGAGCCCAAAACTACAGGATTTCTCTTTTCTTTGGAGAGGAACTCAACTGATGCCACACCAGGGTCTAGGACCTGAGGGGCGTTGCGAAGCGAATACTCGGAGGCAGTAGTGGTTATATTCAACTGCTTCTTTATTGACTTGAATTCAAGTACTACAAAAGGGGGTGGTGATGGACGGAGCATCAGAACCAATCAAACACTCACACCCAGTCAACAGATCTGGGTTTGATCCATCACCGTTCTTTAGCCCACTCTGCCACCCTAGTTCAGACATGGTCATATGCAAATCAGTCTGACCCTGTGCCTCATGGGAACAGTCCAGCCCGAACTGCCAAACCATGCCTTCCCTGGACCGGAAACAAGCTTCCTAGGACCGGTTTCTGGCATTTCAGCCGTCTTCAGCCAGGCTTGCTTGAATCCAGTGGCAAAGTGAGCAAGGGACTCACGTCTGAGCATACCCTGCCAACTTATGGCGAACAAAGCAGAACAAAAGGGGGTGGTGATGGACGGAGCATCAGAACCAATCAAACACTCACACCCAGTCAACAGATCTGGGTTTGATCCATCACCGTTCTTTAGCCCACTCTGCCACCCCAGTTCAGACATGGTCATATGTAAATCAGTCTGAACCTGTGCCTCATGGGAACAGTCCAGCCCGAACTGCCAAACCATGCCTTCCCTGGACCAGAAACAAGCTTCCTAGGACCGGTTTCTGGCATTTCAGCCGTCTTCAGCCAGGCTTGCTTGAATCCAGTGGCAAAGTGAGCAAGGGACTCACGTCTGAGCATACCCTGCCAACTTATGGCGAACAAAGCAGTACAAAAGGGGGTGGTGATGGACGGAGCATCAGAACCAATCAAACACTCACACCCAGTCAACAGATCTGGGTTTGATCCATCACCGTTCTTTAGCCCACTCTGCCACCCCAGTTCAGACATGGTCATATGCAAATCAGTCTGACCCTGTGCCTCATGGGAACAGTCCAGCCCGAACTGCCAAACCATGCCTTCCCTGGACCGGAAACAAGCTTCCTAGGACTGGTTTCTGGCATTTCAGCCGTCTTCAGCCAGGCTTGCTTGAATCCAGTGGCAAAGTGAGCAAGGGACTCACGTCTGAGCATACCCTGCCAACTTATGGCCAACAAAGCAGTACAAAAGGGGGTGGGGATGGACGGAGCATCAGAACCAATCAAACACTCACTCCCAGTCAACAGATCTGGGTTTGATCCATCACCGTTCTTTAGCCCACTCTGCCACCCCAGTTCAGACATGGTCATATGCAAATCAGTCTGACCCTGTGCCTCATGGGAACAGTCCAGCCCGAACTGCCAAACCATGCCTTCCCTGGACCGGAAACAAGCTTCCTAGGACCGGTTTCTGGCATTTCAGCCATCTTCAGCCAGGCTTGCTTGAATCCAGTGGCAAAGTGAGCAAGGGACTCACATCTGAGCATACCCTGCCAACTTATGGCGAACAAAGCAGTACAAAAGGGGGTGGTGATGGACGGAGCATCAGAACCAATCAAACACTCACACCCAGTCAACAGATCTGGGTTTGATCCATCACCGTTCTTTAGCCCACTCTGCCACCCCAGTTCAGACATGGTCATATGCAAATCAGTCTGACCCTGTGCCTCATGGGAACAGTCCAGCCCGAACTGCCAAACCATGCCTTCCCTGGACCGGAAACAAGCTTCCTAGGACTGGTTTCTGGCATTTCAGCCGTCTTCAGCCAGGCTTGCTTGAATCCAGTGGCAAAGTGAGCAAGGGACTCACGTCTGAGCATACCCTGCCAACTTATGGCGAACAAAGCAGTACAAAAGGGGGTGGTGATGGACGAAGCATCAGAACCAATCAAACACTCACACCCAGTCAACAGATCTGGGTTTGATCCATCACCGTTCTTTAGCCCACTCTGCCACCCCAGTTCAGACATGTTCATATGCAAATCAGTCTGACCCTGTGCCTCATGGGAACAGTCCAGCCCGAACTGCCAAACCATGCCTTCCCTGGACCGGAAACAAGCTTCCTAGGACCGGTTTCTGGCATTTCAGCCGTCTTCAGCCAGGCTTGCTTGAATCCAGTGGCAAAGTGAGCAAGGGACTCACGTCTGAGCATACCCTGCCAACTTATGGCGAACAAAGCAGTACAAAAGGGGGTGGTGATGGACGGAGCATCAGAACCAATCAAACACTCACACCCAGTCACCAGATCTGGGTTTGATCCATCACCGTTCTTTAGCCCACTCTGCCACCCCAGTTCAGACATGGTCATATGCAAATCAGTCTGACCCTGTGCCTCATGGGAACAGTCCAGCCCGAACTGCCAAACCATGCCTTCCCTGGACCGGAAACAAGCTTCCTAGGACCGGTTTCTGGCATTTCAGCCGTCTTCAGCCAGGCTTGCTTGAATCCAGAGGCAAAGTGAGCAAGGGACTCACGTCTGAGCATACCCTGCCAACTTATGGCGAACAAAGCAGTACAAAAGGGGATGGTGATGGACGGAGCATCAGAACCAATCAAACACTCACACCCAGTCAACAGATCTGGGTTTGATCCATCACCGTTCTTTAGCCCACTCTGCCACCCCAGTTCGGACATGGTCATATGCAAATCAGTCTGACCCTGTGCCTCATGGGAACAGTCCAGCCCGAACTGCCAAACCATGCCTTCCCTGGACCGGAAACAAGCTTCCTAGGACCGGTTTCTGGCATTTCAGCCGTCTTCAGCCAGGCTTGCTTGAATCCAGTGGCAAAGTGAGCAAGGGACTCACGTCTGAGCATACCCTGCCAACTTATGGCCAACAAAGCAGTACAAAAGGGGGTGGGGATGGACGGAGCATCAGAACCAATCAAACACTCACACCCAGTCAACAGATCTGGGTTTGATCCATCACCGTTCTTTAGTCCACTCTGCCACCCCAGTTCAGACATGGTCATATGCAAATCAGTCTGACCCTGTGCCTCATGGGAACAGTCCAGCCCGAACTGCCAAACCATGCCTTCCCTGGACCGGAAACAAGCTTCCTAGGACCGGTTTCTGGCATTTCAGCCATCTTCAGCCAGGCTTGCTTGAATCCAGTGGCAAAGTGAGCAAGGGACTCACGTCTGAGCATACCCTGCCAACTTATGGCGAACAAAGCAGAACAAAAGGAGGTGGTGATGGACGGAGCATCAGAACCAATCAAACACCCACACCCAGTCAACAGATCTGGGTTTGATCCATCACCGTTCTTTAGCCCACTCTGCCACCCCAGTTCAGACATGGTCATATGCAAATCAGTCTGACCCTGTGCCTCATGGGAACAGTCAGTACAGCATCAAGGAGTGCCGGCAGAAAACCTCTCAACCCTAGTGCCCTGTCCTCTGGTGAACTTATCGGATTCCACAGCTCGAGAGAAGCTCGAGCATTGCAACTCCATGAGCTCATCAGCAGGACGAGCTCACAACGTAACACTTCCCCTTCCCTATAAAAATAAACAATAAACAAAATAGAAGTACCACTAAGTTTTGCTGGAGACAAAAAACAAAAGAAGAAACCCACAATGCAAAGAAGTAACTGAATGAGCTGAACAAGAGAAAACTAAAGCACCGGAGCACTGCCACAAGGAGAGCACGAGCACAGTGAAGTGCGTAGGAAAAAATCAGCATCAGGTTTGACAAATGTGTGTAATATAATTATCCAACCTTATAGGCTTAACACATGTTCTACCAGCCCTAGGGACCTCCCCACACTTAGTGCCACTCTTCCCCCCTGTAATATTTGAACTTGCACAACTTGTGATTTTTGTCTTAACTGACAAAGGACATGCACAAGTCTCTGAACCCTGAGATAAACAGATAGGTAAAGGCGGAACATTTACGCTGGTCTCCCTGGGTGGCTGATTGTTATTAGCAACAAGAGATGGATCTGAAAGACAAGCACTCCCTAAGGGGGAAACATCCTCAATCCAATCATACCTCAACGGGTGGGCATGGGTCCCCAAGTCGCATCCCGCATTTCTGTCACTCACGGCTGTGTTCTTGCCTTTAAACAAAGTGCGAGAAGTTGGCCTGATATATGATGTCACTAGTTCTAGTGTACACCTTGTATCAGTCCAAACAACCCTTATGGTGATTGGTTGTAAAGTCAACCTTATAGACCAGCTATGCTAGTGGTAGCATGGACAAGAGCAGTCTTAGGCTAAACTCTGTATGGCATGTGAAGCCAGCTGTTATACCATTTGCAACCCCTTGAATACCAAATGAAAGGACACCACAACAGATATATTATAAAAATAGGATGTATTTATTCTAGTCAAAATACCCTCAGCACTCTTTATGAGATTCGAGGTAAGTACAACACAGTCTTATTTAAGCATACATAAGTCACACAGGTAAGTAATACAGTTAGGCCCTAGGGGCCACGCAAACCATATACTAAGTAAGTGGTATAAGAACCACTGTCACGAACACAGGTTAGGCCTAGGCGTAGGGAGTCGCTGGGGCTACACTATCCTATCAGTTGCTAGGCAGTGGGAGGCCCACGGGATTCAGGTGCAGAGTGGAAACACTCACGCGTAATGCGTAAAAGTCGATAGAAATAGTAATGTATAGAAATTAAGAGTTTTAGGACACTTCTGAAGGAACTAGGAGTTAGGGACTTGGAAACTAGACACTAGGATAGTCAATACCCTTGTGAGCACCGGAGTACGCATGTTACCTAGCCTACTGGCTGCGGGTGCATAGGTGTGAACTTGCGTCGGGTTTCGTCGTCGACTCCTATGGATGCCTGAAGAAAAGATGCTGACAGGCAGTCAGTGAAGAGTGTCCGGTGGATTCCAAGGATGGAATCAAGAAGGAGGATACCTGCAAGCAAAGGGGACAGAGTCTAGGTCACCAGCCAGGAGCCGGGAAGGAACCAGGAAGGAACCAGGCGATGTCGTGAAGATGCAGGTGAAGAGGTGAAGCTTGTCACAGCAGCCACGGGTACCAGGAGGCGTCGAGGACGACCAGAACCAGGAGGCAAGCTGTCCCACGCGGGCTCTTGCTGTCGGCGGCGTCGATGTCGAGTTGGGACACAACAAGCCTTGGCAAGCGCAACCCACGCAGAATGAAGGATTCGCCTATGTTGCAGACCAGGAAGGCCTGAGGTGCTTCTCTTTCACAGGGAAGCAAGGGCCAGTCTGGAGGAGCCAAACCAGCAGTGGAAAGTCAAGGGTTCGTCGTCGCAGAGGTTACTAGCCAACGGGCAAGCAACCGGACAGACGCGTCTAGCAGGAAAATGCAGAAGGGCCCCACGCAGAACTCGTGGAGTGTGGAGGGCTGATCTTCGGTGCAGATGGTGCTCTGGGTTGGGGCTTCTCAATCCCCAGAGCACAACTTCGAGGATGCCTCAGAAGCTGTGCTGGAAGCAAGTAGCCAATTTTCCCAGGTCTCTCGTCGCCTCCACGGATCTCAGCTTTGCTGTGGATGTGGATCAGGGTTGGAGAAGTCTGGAAGTCAAGGTGCTGGTCGGGCTCTGCAGTCGGTTCCTCGTAGAACGTTGGGCAAAGCAAACGGCAGGTCGCTTGATGGTGCCTGTTTGCACAGGGTGGCTGCTCCTTGGCCACAAGGGAGATTCTTCAGTCTTCTTCCGTAGTCGAATGTCGAAGGTCCAGAGTTTCTGTTCAAGTTTCAGTTATCAGGATAATCCAAAGTCCTAGGGACTCAGCTCCCACTCTTATACTAATCTGGGGGGCTGGGTTACCTGCTAGGTCCCTCCTATGGGTGGGACCAGGAAGGGGGGTGGTTACACCCCCTTCCCTTTGTCCAGTTTCGCGCTAGGACTGGGGCTGGAGTGCCCCAGCACCGGTTTGAACCGGACTTGTGTGCCCCAGGCAGTGTCTCGTTTCATTCATCCCTCCCTGCCCCAGTACACTAAGGCCTGTCTAGGGTGGTGCTAGCACCTCCCAAGGCAGGAAACCAATTGTCCAAGCCTCCCTCGCTGGAAGGACTCCCAGCAGCAGGAGGTCAGACTTGTGTCTGTGGCAGCAGCATCCATTTTGTGATGCTGGGGCTCTGGTTAACTTTAACCGGGTAGTAGGTCTTCAACATGTCTTCTCCCTCTAGAAGGGAGGAATACTATCCTCATCGCCAGAATTGGTGTGGGGGTAGTATTCCAAAGTGTTAGACACCTTACACGACATGTTTTGATAAAGCCAAACCATAGTTACCATAACTGCGAGGATTATAAGGCACTTTAAGAGTATATGGTAGGCGATATCATAGAACAGCTATAAGGACATGGTTCCGAAAGCTGCAGACAGGCTCAGCTCATGCTAGAGCACCATCTCACATGTTACCAAGCACTCTGCCTTCAGGATTGTTAAGGCCTGCCATAGGAGTGACTGATAGGTTACCCATGTGTCTATATATAAGGTAGGTATAGGAATACTACACCTAAGCAAGGGGTGATTACACGACCTTGCCCCAGCTGAGTGATCAGCCAGTTGTGTCATAATGGAAGGCCAGCCAGGGGTGGCATAATACATGCTGCAGCCCCTGGTAGGCCTAGGGTACACCTATGCCCTGGGTACCTAAGGTACACTGTACAGGGCCCTAGAAGGTGATCCTTACCAATTTGGGTTATGTACCTAAAGTACATAGTATGAATTTTGAGAGAGAACAGCTGGGCTGTGGGTCTGATTAGCAGACCCACAGCCACATCTAAGTCGAAAACCAGTGAAGCAAAAGCAAAAAGTGGGGGTGAACATAGAAAGCAGACCCTAATCTCCTACACAAAGCTATTCTATTGGCATGCCACACCTTTCCATCACTGAGCACAGCAGAATTGCACAAGACTTTGACAACTTTAAGAGGAGCAGAAAACCTACTCTTTCCTTTGCGCGTCAACCTTCCCTTCTGAACTTTGACGGTGTCACCAACACGTAAACACACCTTCTTAGTCCCTTGGGACTGGTCACACTTCTCTTTATACTTGGTTTGACCCGCCCTCAGGGAATCTCTTACTCTCTTGGCAGACCATGAAACAGTTTTGGTGTTATTTAACCACCCCATGTTGTCCTTGGTGCGAGGCGAGCTTCCTCTCATTAATTCAAAAGGTGAATACCTAGTAGATCCACAACGAGTGACCCTGAAAGCACACACAGTTTTTCTCAGTTCACCCTCCCAGTCCTTGTGATTACTAAATGACAGCTCAATAATACCCTTAATGACTCTATTAAAGCGTTCAACGCCACCGTTTCCCTCTGCATAATCGAGGGAAGTAGTCCTGTGTGCTATGCCTGCCTGTTTGATGAATTTCTTAAGAACGTCACTAATAAATTGTCCACTATTGTCAGAAATTATATCTTTGGGTAAACCTTCTCGTCCGAAAACCTCCACCAAAAAAACAGTAATGTTTCCAAATCAGCCTTCTTGACAACCTTAATTTCCGACCACTTAGAGAAGTGGTCAACCAAGACTAGAATGTACTTTTGTAGACTATTGACGTCTCTCACAGGCCCGAAAATATAAATTACCACTCTCTCCCAAGGCATGCTAGGTGTCATAATAGGGTGCAATGGAGATCTGTAAAGACTAAACTCTTGTCAGAATTGGTGCACTACACACAATCCCTGACAACCCTTTCAATGTCCCTGTCCACTCCGGGTCCCAGTAGGACTGTTTAATCCTGTACTTACTCTTAACAATACCAAGATGAGCTTCATGGCAGAGGTTGATAATTTTGTCCCAGAAATCCAGTGGTGGAATCAATCTGCCACACTTGAGTAAGAGGCCACTTTCTACTGACAACTCATTTCCGACCTCCCAAAAAGCCAGCAAGTCACAACTTAATTGAGCTTTCTCAGGTCAACCCACACTAATGTAGTTAACGACCAACATCAAATTCTCAGCTTGAGACACACCATAGGACCATTCATCGTGAGAGATGCTGTGCAATTCCTCACTGAGAATGCTTGCTACTAGCCAATGATCCCACTCATTCTTTGTATCACCAGTGACCGGCAAGGGACATCTGCTAAGGAAATCGGCGATTCTGTTGCGAACACCTCATACGTAGTTGATTTCGTAATACCGCACCTAGCCCTTTACCACTAGCATCAGTGGTGATGAAACTCTTGAGACTAGGCTCAAAACTCTTAAGTGCAGGTGCTGACCAAATATCCTTCATGATACCATCAAAACTCATCTGGCACTCTTCAGTCCAATTGAATTTGCAACCTTTCTTTAGCAGTTGTCTGATACAAAACAACTTACCCGAAAAATGATGGACAAATTTTGAATAAAATTCGGCCAGACCTCAAAAAAGATCTGACCTCCTATTTGTTCTGAGGAATGGGGACCTGCTGAATGGTATCCACTAATTCAGACTTAAAACATATCCCTACAGAACTGATTTCATGCCCCAGGTATGTCACACTCTTTCTCACAAACTTGCATTTAGATTCCTCTGCAGTCAAAGCATTCCACTCCAGGGTCCGAAGTACCTCAACCTGTCGTGTTCAACTTTATCTGACCCCATGACAAGAATGTCATCCTGGAAGAAGACCACATTCTTCATGTTGTTAAAAATTAAGTGCATGAGTCGTTAGAACATGGCAGCGGCAGATACCCAAACAGTACGCGTTTGAATTGAAAAATGCCAACGGGGTGACGAAAGCAGTCAAGTGTCTGCTGCTCTTATGCAAGGGTACCTGATGGTAGGCAGAGGTCAGGTCTATCGTAGAGAACCACTGCATGTTTCTCGTAATGGACAATAATTCTGAAATTCTGGGAAGAGGGAATACATCAACAAAAATGTTCTTATTGAGCTCCCTCAAGTCCACACAAAGACTAATCCGGCCATTGGCCTTGCAGGCGACCACAAGGGGAGCGACCCAATCCGAAGACTCAACACGCTCATTAAGTTCATTATCCACCAATTTATGGATTTCACTAATTACTTCTTCTTTAACACCTGTGGGAATATTTCTCACTTTGTGAATACAAGGACAGGCATCTTCTTTTAAAATGATCTTGTGTGAGAACCCTTTCAGCTCACCCACACCTCCAGGGAAGACCTTGGGGAACTTGGAAACCATCAAACTACAAGCATCTCCTCCCTTTCACCCACACTAAAAATGGGATCAGGACTGTTGGGATCAAATAAAATGCACAGTTCCCCTTGAGCCCACCACCCCAGGACACATGGTCCCGAAGCCAACAGAAAGTTTGCATTCTACGCATCTTCCTTTAAATTCAAAAAGGAATTTGCGAAACCCCAATAAATCAACAGGTTCGCCTGTGTACCTCACAGGATGGATATCGGGAATTTCTAAATCCTCACCCATTTTATCCCTGAAGGAATCAACCCAAGTATTGAGGTCGATGATTGTGTAGGGTGAGACAGAATCAGCCATAAGAGTAACAGACACACCATCAGCCACGATCTTGCATACCGACTTTTTCCTTAGTCTGCCTTTAGCCCCGTAAGACTCCTCCCTCACACAGAATCTTGGAGTCTTCAACATCAGACTCCGAACTCTCCTCACCTTGGTCAAGTTCGTCTACCACACATTTCACTGATTTAGTCTTGCAACAAACATGTGCATATTGCCTAGTAAGCTTACACTTGACACACTTCTGCCCTAATGCAGGACACCTTTTGTCATGTGCCAAATGAGACGAGCTACTACACCTGTAACATTTGCCGTTTAAGTCACAAAACTTGCCCCTTTGGTTATATTTGAACCCCCCTTCTCCTTTATGTGGACCTTTTCATTCTTCATTCCTTGTTTGTTAACACGTGAAATGCTCCCTTTCACCTATTTGATCATTTCATCGCTGTTATCAACCTTGCTTGAGGCAACAACTTCCTTGGCACACTGGGAAGTAAGTTCAGCCTTAGAGATGATAGCAGTAATTTCACGTAGACTAGCATCCCCATTGATCCAGAGTTTGTCCTATAGATGAGGGTTGTTGCAACGCATAACTAACTGTTCACAGATTAACTCTTCTTCTACCGCACAAAACTTAGAAGAAAGGGCAAATTTCCTCAAAGCAGCTACATAATCCTCAATCTTTTCATTAGGACCTTGTTTACGGTGATAAAAACTTGAACGGTGCACAGCTTTGCACACAGTAGGTGCAAAAGAAGCACCTAAATCCGCTATGGCTTGTGTAAATACGTTGCCTCATCAACTACCCTAGGTCTCTTCTCAATACGATTGTAGACCTGTAAACCACCCGGTCCTGAACAATGTAAAATAATTTTCTTTTTTACTTTCAGGGGGTAGTTCCTTACTTTCGAAGGTGTCAATGTAATTAATTAGGTAATCTTTCCACTCTTCTCACCTAAGACTACTGACCTCAGCATCCTTCACCATAAAGGGTTGCGGAGCAGGAAGATTAATTGTGGCCATAATGTACAGTACCAGATAACTGCCAAACGTATAAATAAAACATGTAAAATGCAGCCAAATGTGCTAGAGAAGAACAACAAGTACAAAAAGGGCAAGAGTATCTTGAAGGTGTGCACACTCCTTCAGTACATCCGGTGCATACCTTATCAATGTGATGGTTGAAACCTAAGTGTAACAGACAAGGTGTGCTTGTCACCGTACAGTAATGGACTGGAAAGCGTGCTGGATTCGCTCACTTCGTACCACCGGTAAATTAAAATAGTGGTATGCTAGATGTGCCTTGTTGTTGTTTGTACCGTGTTTGTGACTTGTTTTGGGCTTTATTTGGGCTGGCATTGGGCTGCGCACGCCACGAACGTCCCGTTTGAATGTTTTTTCCGCTATTCATACGGAGGATTGCAAGAGCTTGGCAGACGCCTGATAGACAGTAAGAATCATCGCCTTGTGGGAGTGGGCGCACGCTCCAAGTATTTAGATATTGGCTCCTACACCTTTTAAGGCTGCAATAATCTGATTACAGCACTGCTGAGGGGGCTTGGTACTCTAAAGAGAAACAGACATACTGTGTGCAAGTGGGCTGCCCCCCTCTTACTCCTCCATTAGCCTAATACTATTACTAATATTTAATCTTGTTACTCACCTCAGCTATAATATATCAGATTTAGAACATGGATGACTGGGTGAGATATTAAGATGAGGAGGAGGTTTATTATGATGGACAGCAGGAGACTGTTCTTGAGGATACCATTGTTGATGCACTGGACGCCTCCGTCCAGGAGTCAGTTAACAAGATTTTGGAGAGCACAGTCCCAAGCACTGTGCAACAAGCTTTGGTGGCTGCATTAAAACCTATCACTAAGCAGCTTGAAAGTTTTGCTAAGCGCCATGGGTTCGGAAAAACTAAACCCAAGCTTGATACCCCTTCGGACAAAGATGGGGCGAAGAAGGGGCAGTGGCCCCACTCAAACGCATTAGATTCATTACCTCAGAGGGATCCAGGGGATCACGCGTATTTCACAGGAGGAAAGGTGAAGAGCAAACAAAGGGTATATGTGGATATGGACACCACAGACACTGACACTACTGACGAGGAAGCTCCCCCTAGGAAGAAGGCTAAGAAAGTTGCCTCTTTGGTTCCCGATACTCCGCCAACCATTACCCCTTTCACTTTTAACCCAATTGGCATTGTGCATCCCCATTCTTCCGACTGGGCCCTGGCCCCTGAAGTCACGGATTATTTGCATGACAACCTTTGCAAAGGGTTTGACAAGGAGGTATGCAATAGGCTTCGATCGGAGTGCCCTCGACCCAATTTACCGGACAAAGTGGCTGAAACCTCAGAAATCGACGTAAGTCTTCTCACCTTTCTTTAAAAATTCGTCAAAGATCCTAAGAAAGGGATCGACCGCGCTTGGCGCGGGTGCCAGGACAAACTCCTGGATGTTGCAGGCCCATTGGCAAAAATCTTGGAAATGGCCATGGTGGCCAAAGACTCCGCGACACCAGTGGATCCGAATATATTGGCAGGATGTACTAATAAGGCCGATCTGCCTGCTTGGCGATGCCAATTGCGCCATATCTACCGAATGGTGCAAATCCTTGCTCATGTGCCTGGATTCGAATCTCACTGAGCTTGCTGCTGCAGAGCCTGGACCCCTAGCTGACGGCAATCTCTTTGGCGACCGCTTTGTAAAAGATGTCTCAAAATAATTGGGAACATTTACATCCCTGGACAAAGCGCAGTCTGGCTTAAAACGTGTATTCCAGCAAGGCCTTTTTAACAGGGCCAGACGAGGCAGGGGAAGCTCTTCAGGCCGTTTCTATACTCAAGATCCCCCCAGAGGTGACTATGGCCGCGGCAGGGGAGAGTGGGATTCAACTAGAGGAGGTACCTTCTATCCCACACGCCGACGCTTCAACAGACGCCGTTTCCAAGGAGGTGGAAACAGAGCGGGATTCCAGGCACAGAATTCTGCAGGTAAGAGTAACAGACATTTCTCCGTTACCATTGGGGGATCGGACGCAGTTCTTTGTCCACAATTGGAGAAAGTTGACACAGGATGCATGGGTATTACAGACTGTTCAGGGGTTCCATCTAGAGTTCTATCGTATGCCACTTCAGGACACGCACCCCAGGCAACTCAGTTTTTCCCAACAAGAATGTATTTTTACTGCAAAAATTGCTGCATTGCTGCAAAATTGATGCAAAAACAGCGATTGCTCACTGCAACAGCAGGCCTCACAGTTTGTGCAGCAATGTCTTCTTAGTCCAGAAGAAAGGTGGTGGTCTCAGACTAGTTTTGAATCTGAGAGAGTTCAATCAATTCCTGATTTACAAACACTTCAAGATGAGGGGGATCCATCTTTTGGCGGACTTACTGAAAAAAGGGGATTGGATGGTCAGGCTAGATCTCAAAGACGCTTACCTCTCCATTCCCATTTTTCCACCACATCGTTGTTTCCTGCAATTCCAATGGAGGGATCAATGGTTAGAGTATTTGGCCCGTCCTTTCGGTTTTCCTCGACTCCTTGGTGCTTCACCAAGGTAATGAAGCCAGTGGTGGCACAGCTGGGAGAACAGGGTGTTCGCATGATCATTTATCTGGACGACATCCTAATCATGGCACAGAGTCCAGAGTTGGCCAAGAAACATCTTCAGATAACAATGTCTCTCTTGCAAAGTTTGGGGTTTGTGATCAACGCACCCAAGTCATCTCTTTGCCCGTCTCAGACAATAGATTTTCTGGGTTTTGTGATAGATTCTCAGGCTGCTCAACTGAGCATTCCCAAGACAAAACTGAAAGATCTCAAGAAAGAGATATGGGCAATTCTCAACAAGCAGATGGTCTCCCTCAGGACAATTGCCAGAGTAGTAGGATTACTGGCCTCCTCCATCCAGGCAATTTTTCCGGGCCCTCTGCATTACAGGGCTCTTCAGAGGTGAAAGATTCAACATCTCCAAAAAGATTTGTCTTACACGGACCTAGTTCCGTTGTTGCAGGAAGTGCGGGAGGAGATGCAATAGTGGCAGGGCCACGTGGAAGCGTGGAACGGCAGAGCTATTTTCGCCTCGCAACCCGCGGTTACAATCGAATCCGACGCGACTCATTGGGGCCGGGGAGCGCATTGCAGAGATATCACCACAGGAGGATGGTGGTCTCCCCAAGAATTATCCCTACACATCAATTGCCTGGAACTTCTAGCGGGTTCCTTTGCAATACGGACACTATCTCCCAAGCAGAACTCATGTTGTATCCTTCTCAGGATGGACAACATTTCAGCAGTGAGGTATATCAACAAGTTGGGAGGAACGAGGTTGTCTCTACTAGTAGAGATTGCCAAAGACTTTTGGCATTATTGCCTGAGTCGACAGATCACGGTAATAGCGGAGTACATTCCGGGCCAGTCCAACTTGGTAGCAGACTGAAATTCCAGACACCTCAAAGATTACAGCGATTGGCAACTGTAACCGATCTTATTTCATTGGTTGCAGGAGATTTGGGGTCCTTGTCAAATAGACCTGTTTGTGTCCAGACTGAATCGACAGGTACCGACCTTTTTCAGCTGGAGGCTGGACCCGCTGGCGAAGGCGACGGACGCCTTCCTTCAGGATTGGTCAGGGGGGCTGAATTACAAGTTCACCCCCTTTCACCTGATTCCCAGGGTGACGTCACACATTTTCAAGCAGCGAGCGGAAGTGATTCTGGTGTCTCCCCTGTGGAGATCACAGCCCTGGTTCCCAGTATTCTTGGAGATGAGCTGCGATCTCCCCAGGATGCTTCCCTGGTCGCAGTTGCTGCTCCTGCGTTCTCACATCGGGGCGACTGTCCCTGATGGCATGGAGGCTTTCCGGCAGCAGTGGGAAATGCCGGGATTTTCGGACAGAGCTTCAGCTTTCATCAAACAAGCCTGGGCACCCTCAACAAGAAAACAATACTCTTCAGCCTGGAAAGGCTAGGTGGGTTGGTGCCTGGAACGGCACGTGGATCCCGTAGGGGCAGGACTATCTCACGTTGTGAACTTTCTCTCGGACAAGGCAGCTGAGGGTTTAGCTTACCGTTCTGTAAATAACTTACGATCCGCCATTTCAGCAGGGCATTCTCAGTTTGATGGTAAGCCGGTTGGCATGCATCCAGTGGTATGCAAACTTCTCAAGGGTATACGAGTGGTGAACCCTCCTAAACCTAAGTATACCGGTTTATGGGACGTTTCTTTGGTCATATCCCTATTTAATAGTTGACCAGCGAATAATCTTTTGTCCAGAAAGCAATTATCTGCCAAATTGGCTATCCTTTTATGTCTGTCCACTTGTAGGCGCTCATCGGACGTACGGGCCTTGGATATTTCAGGTAATGTATTTACTCCGGAGGGAGTTTCCTTTAATATTACAGGATGTACAAAGACTTTGTCAAGGTGTATTGAATATAATGCATTTCCGGAAAATGGCAAACTATGTGTTGTACAATGTTTGAAAGCTTATGAAGAATGCACATGTTCACTGAGACCGGAAGGTTGTACACAATTAATAATTGCTTTGCAAAAACCTTTTAAGCCAGTGTCAGCTGCCACTATAGCCAGATGGTTAGGATCTGTTATGCAGGAAGCTGGTATTGATATTCAAATTTTTGGAGCCCATTCTGTACGTGGTGCCATGGCATCAAAGACTTATATGTTGGGTTCTAATATCCAAGACATTATGCGATGTGCCGACTGGTCATCTGACTCAACTTTTAAGCAATTTTATTATAAACCGGTGGGTGATATAACCTCAGTTGTGTTTAGTAAGCGTTAAACTAGCATAATCCGAAGCCTCCGGTCCTGTAATAGAATAAAAAAGTTGCTAGCATTCGCGCCAAGAATTTTCAATTCTATTAAGGACACGGAGGCGAGGATTATCCCACCCGGTTATATTGCAATGTCATTGTAATAATTACCCGCCCGTATATGATGTGATGTGATTTTCTGGTATACAGAAATTACGGGTTGTTCATTTCACTTCTTTCAGGGTCGGATGAGAAATCCGAGTAGGAGATTCTTCGAGTTGAAGACTTTAGAGGGAGTCTTGGTTTCCTGTTAATCTTCCACGTTGGAGGACATTGTTTGATATTGCAGTTAACGGTTCACACTTGGACTACCAGTTTGAGCAAAGAAAGAGGCTCATGGGATTGTGGTGATGGCTCATATCAGGGCTGATGGGACATGATTGGTGCAAGAGCATCATGAAAAATGTACTTTCTGTTATTGAATGAATGTTTTCATTGGCTGCTGTGTTGACAGTAAAAGAAAGAGAAAGCATAATCCTCGCCTCCGTGTCCTTAATAGAATTGAAAATTCTTGGTGCGAATGCTAGCAAATGTTTTATCCTGAAAACGTCATAAGGTTTGTGCTGCGGGGAATGCCTCGCGGGCATAAAGGTTAATGACCAGCGCAAGTTGAGGTACGAATGAATGAAAAATAAAAATGTAGGAACTAACCTGGCAGTAATGCGAGGCAACAGATTTAAATAGTTTGTAGTCATGCGGCACCTCACGCTGTCCCGAATAATATAAACTGTTGTTTGAAGTTTGACGATGGCCGAAATCAACAAGTGGATTTAACAGGATTCAAGTCCCTCGTTGCCATTGTTGCAAAGCACATACTCGGAGGCAGTAGTAGTTATATTCATCTGCTTCTTTATCGACTTGGATCCATGTACAGTGTCGAGGAGAGCCGGCAGGAAATCTCCTCTCAATCCAGTGCCCCGTCTTCTGGTGACCTCAACGGATTCCACAGCTCAAGAGAAGCTCGAGCATTGGAACTCCATGAATTCACCAGCAGGCACGAGCTCATAACAAGGGGCACTTCTTGGGGGTCAGGAACTCAGTCCAGCAGAGGCCAGTAGGGCTCAGGCAAGTTCAGTTGCACGTTAAGGCAGCAAGTCTGGTTGTATGCAACTGGGCGATAGTCACAAATTCAAGCCAACCGCAATACAAAATATCCAAAGTATAAGAGGTCTGTGCTTCAGTAGCTTATCTACTACAAGTTTTTATTTTTTTATTTTGGGACTTGTATCTTGATTTTATAGTGGGAGACAAACCACTGAATGTACCAGAATGCAGACATAACATCTGAACCAGATTACCCACTCACTCAAAGACATGGAAAACTTGAGAACTCTGCATCCATGAACTTCATGACTCATCTACTCATGCAGTTTATGTTCTTTTATTTATCCAAATGCAGTAGCTCATTCTCATATTCATCCCTTCACCCATCTAAACACAGCGAAGCACTGTCCATAAGATAGATCTATTGACTTATCGATGCTTCTCTTTTTGAAAATCACCCTCCCGCCGCACTAACTCCAATACCTGTCATCGACTTTCCATCACCCCTGCCCTCCACAAACTGCCTCAGGAGTTTGAGTTACCACCTAGCCATTTTTTGTCTGCCTTATCGGTATTTTAAAGTCCAGGCCAGTAAATATTTTGGGAGCAGTGAAATCCGAGATTGTTTCCCCTTCTCAGCCAAAAACAGGACCCGCACGAAGAAATCCATTAAAATGTATTTGACAGAGGGGCGTGGTCTGGCCACGCAGGAGGATGGCCGCCTGAACACCAAGCTCCGCTTCGGGGTGGGGGCTTCGCCAGGAGGAACTTCTCTTCTCAACGCGCCTAGGACTTCGACGCCAACGTTTTTCGCAAGCTAAGTGAAACGGCAGTGGCTGGGCAATTTATTAGATACCTCTGCCTTTCCTTTGTGCTTTTTTTGGCGCGGCCGTCTTCTCCTCAGAAGACGTGCTGGAGCGGGTTATGCAAAATTTTGTATACCCACCCCATTTTGCATGTTGTTCTACTAATTAGATTAATTAATTAATTATAATCGAATTAATGGTTTGGAGTGATGTGGAAAATACTTACCAACCTTACTAATATATGAATTACACATGGGATTTGCATCTGCATGGCCTAATTAATACGTGAACTAAAAATTCTGTACGCATATTAATGATAGACAATTAGAATATTGCATGATATATGTCACTTTTGTGATGTAATTGTGATTTGTGCTTTATTTAGTAAGTATAAACCGCACTGAGTGTTGCTTTTGCTAGATAAATACACACACATATGGGTATTAGCGAGGGAATAACATTTAATTAGCCATTCCTATGTATTAATTACGTTTTTGTGTTTCTTTGCTTAAGTTGACCATTTCGAGTGGCCACAAAATGGCTGACTCCTGTATCCGATGAAACCGGCTCCATTGCTCAAGGTTCTGGGTGAAGTGTGCATGCGTCACCGCTAGCAACTGTGGCCTAGACCTGACCCCAGATGAACATGTACCTTCCAAGGACAGCCTGGGACATTAGCCAAATATTCTGAACAAAGACTGTTGTGTGAACCGGAACTGACAAGGGTCATAACTCAAAAGACACTTTCGTGAGAACCCAGAAGGATGATCCCTAATTGTCCAATCAGCGAACTCGGATGCCCAAATTTTGATACTTGTTAACATCAATTTTACTATAAATTATGGTAGAATAGAGAGGTAATTGCGGTCGTTTTCCAATTTCCTGATGTTATGCTGACGGAGAGGACGGTGACACTGCAGGACAGCTGTTTCCCTGAATCTTTGACAGACTGATCGAATGCCCAATTTCCTGATGAACTGAACTTTCAAATTTGACGGGCATAGATTGATGAGACTACTGGATTTGACTTAGAAGACGATATTTAGCCAGAATAGGTAAATATGATGGTCAGCTGCTTGAACAACTAATGAATTTATTTGTATTATTTAGATAAAAAACATATTTGATTCATTACAGAAATGAGTTGGTTTGTTTATTTATGAAAATGTATTAATGCGAAGAGAAAGAGAATTAGATAATCATTTAAACAGCAACTAGCAGATCCACCGCCAAAATTATGAGAGAAATGCCAAAGATGGAATATAGGGCCTAATGAGCAACAGAAGGTGGAGTAGATTTGTCACTCATTAGGGTAAAGTGGTATTTCCTTCTCATACCAGCGTTTGGAAGATAATCGCCTCCCACACAGACTAATGGTGAGTGAATGTTGGTGTTATGGGCCCCACCAGCGAATGTATGGATAATGTGTGTATGTGAGATCTTTGGTCTGTGATAGAGGGAGGGATTTTGCACTCCACGCTGGAGTAGGCGCACGTCGGGCCTTTCCCCGCAGCACCAATCCCCGCGACTCTCGTATACCAGGTGCGCCCCGCTCCCTTCACATGTGAGGCTTATCTCAAAAGGACAACAAACTATCTGCTGTCATATGAGCGTCATCGTCATTAGAAGGAATCAACTGATATCTGTCACCATTTTGCCTTTGCGCTGTCCGTTTGTGAAGTGCCAGACAGCCTTGCTCAATCGAGAGGCTGTGAGGGGAATTATGTGCTGTCATCTGCCAGAGCCAAGCTGCACCCGCCTCTCTATCTACCTCTCAGCTGATTTAACTTTTGTGGACGAAGCTGGCAGGGAAGAGGGAGCATTCCTTTCCACATAAACAAAACAAGCATTGGCATAGCCAATAGGTCTCGCCTTTGGGACCTTATAAGTGTTTAGCCATGCAACAGTTGCATAACTAAACACTTATAAGGTCCCAAAAGCGAGACCTATTGGCTATGCCAAGCGGCCGTGCGGCCGCAAAAGTGAAAGTGATCGCGATCAAACATCAAAGCGGCCGTGCGGCCGCTAAAGTGAAAGTAATCGCGGTAAAAGTGGCGCGCGCGCCCGCGCACATGCACTGTAGCTCTAGGCTGGCCTGGTAGCACTTTTTGGAGCCCTCTCAAGAAGTCTCGCCAGACCAGCGCATGCGCTGGGTCAGGCGAGACCTAAACAAAGACAACCTTTTGTTACACGAGCAGCTTTACGAAGAAGATTTCAAGGAATTCTACTGCCACCTACTGGTTTCAAAACAAATTACCCTTGACAAGCACAGCTCTTGCTTGTCAATTATTTATTAGCATCTTGGATTCTCGCCTCATATTTATGCTGACAAGCACAGCTGTGGAGCTGTAAATATAACACTTTCTGCCTCCCGCTCTTCCTTGGCAGCTAGTGTGACCTTCATTATCCAATATTTGTTCTATTCTAATGGTGACTCATTTCCCTTTCATTTGCCAACAGCTGTCACGAGGGAGCACCTCAGTGAGAGTGCCTGCCTTGCTGGAGCCTAAATGTCTTTCATGCCTAGATTGAATTGCTTGTGAGCGCCCTTTTGTACCAAAGGGAGATAGTAACAACGAAGCATTTTGTTTAATATTTTGCTCAGCATATTTTTTTTATGTTTTTTAATGGCAATTCCAACGGGAAAGAATCACTCTCACTAGCACGCCTAGGACCCTGGCGCAAACTTTTTCTGTCAACTAAGTGTGACAGCAGCGGTCAGCTGGGGTTCTGTTCTTTCAGATACCTCTACCTTTGCTCTGTGAATTTACCTGGCGCAACAGTCTTTCCCACAGTGAAGGTGCATCAGGCATTTCACTGCAGAGCAAATTCCAGGCTCTTGCATAACTGCCACTTGCCGCTTCTCCCACACGTACAGTTTACCTTAACACGTGCAGAATGGAGTGGTAATAATAAACTTCTCCTTGCTTTCTGCTCCTTTTTGGCAAATTGGTAAGGTCTTTAATACCAATTCTTTATTCTATTTTAACTGACTTACCTTTTGCTTGCAGCTGTTAACGCAGAACACTTTCGTTAGAGTACATGCTGTTTTGGAGCCTTTCAGTACATAAGCTAACTTACTCATGAGCAATCCTTTTACTTCCATACAAAAGAGGCAATTAAAACACAGAGCATTTCATTCAGCATTTTTATAATAGAATCCTCGGACTCCTATAACTCTGCTTCAAAACCTATTATCTTAGTGCTGCCATTCATCGTTCAATTCAGGCCACCTCAGCCCTACAAATTAAGCTCCTTCTGACTGTCATTTTACATTCACTCCATTGCTACTGCGACGATAATTTTTATCAAAGGGGCAGTGCACTGTCTATCATATACACAAGCCAGAGCCAATCTCCACACTCAGCTCCTTCTGGCATGTACCTTTTGCACTAACTACGTTACTGCAACAATAAGTGGTCTTGTGGCTACAGAGGTGCAGTGTCTATTGTTTTTGCATTCACCAAAAATATAGAGCAGATACCCTTGTCTATCTTTCTCATGGTTCTCTGATTCCGCCACAATCCACGGTTTCCTTACTGTTTTGCTATTGATTTTTCCTCATTACAACTTTTTCCTCTGCTAAACTTTCTCCCCACTACCATTTAGATAAGTGGTCTTGTGCTATTGTTATTTGTACTCTTTTACTATATCACAGACAATATCCAAATGCCTAATTTCAAGAACGAGAGTAATAACTCTAAGCAGCCTCTTTTCACAGAAGTTCTCAAACAACCCCAAAGACTGTCTGCGAAAGGCTCAACCTCACCAGTATCTAATCCATCTTCGGCTACCTACTCTACAATGTCAGGGGCAACTATGGCTCGCACTTTACAAGAACTCTCAACTATCAGCTGCCGTTTGACAGATTTAGACATTAATATCTCCTCTCTCACCACAGAGACCAAATCAATCAAAGATGAGTTCGTACAATTCAATGCAAAAACAGATGGATTAGACCAACAACTGACAGCAGTGGAAACCAAGATGTATTCTATGCAAAGCAGAGATCAGAAACTCTTACTTCTCCGTAGTAAGCTCGTTGATCTGGAAGATCGCAGTCGACGAGATAACATCCATTTTTTCGGCTTTCCTGAAAAGATTGAAGGTCAAAATGCTAGAACCTTCTTATGCAATGTCCTTCCCAAATTGCTGGATATCTCCTTCACTCCACTGCTTGAAATCCAGCATGCTCATCGTATCGGTCCTCCACGTGCTGCCTCAGATTCTCGACCACGACCCCTCATTGCTTGCTTTTTACGGCATGAACAAGTACGTCAAATACTACTGGCAGCACGCACGCAAGGCTCCTACATCTATGCTGGCCATGAAATCCGTTTTCCAGCTGACTTTTGCCGAGAAACTAATGAACGGAGAAAGGCTTTCCTCTCTATGAGGCCCCAATTACGGAAAATGGACATCAAGTATGGTTTATTTGATCCTGCTCGTTTCCGCATTACCATAAATGGTGAATCCAGAAACTTCTACAATCATGCAGATCTACAACACTGTATAGATGAACTGCATATTCAGGACATGGACATACAACATACATCTATTGAACAGTTACCTCACGATTCTCATCATCCTCCACCACTAGTCGATACTCGACGATGCACCATTAGTGAAACTCGACCTCGTGGTAAAGATATTAAAGATCAATTCGTATTCATGAAGACAAAATCTCTGCCCTTCAAATAGTATCTACTTTTACGCAAGATCTCCATAGAGACAAATCTAGATCTCCCTTAAAATCTGCCTCGGATGAAGAATGACCTTGCTAATATTTATATTTACGGTCTATGTAATCGATAGTTCAGATTTTACCTTGTATAACATTTATTTTCTCTGATATTGCATACTTTGGCTCATAATGATGTGATTGATAACTCATATCTTCTTAACACAAAAAAGAGAGGCTACCTTCTATAACGGGGGCTATCTGCCTTCTCTGCACAATTGTTTCTCAACCTAGAACAGTTATACAATTATTTATTACATATTTCTTATTGCAATGCATTACTAGATTTTACTTGCATTTATTATATTTGAGTATTTAAGGTTTACTATTTCACTTTCAATAGGTAGTTTACTTACTTTTCTCTATAAGTTAGAATTATAGGTATTTTGCTATGTCCCTTCACATCTTCTTAGCTTCACTTTTTCCTTTTACTATTTATTACTACCTATGTTATTATTATATATTAGATAACATCTATGTTTATAACTACATTTTGTTCTTAAATGTTACCTATTTAATGATATACATATCTATTTACGCATATATTGTCACTTATCAATTAATGGTTGCACAGTTTATGCCTTTACTTATACATCCATGGATTACTGCATCTTTTTATATACTTCTACATTCATGGATTGATACATATTTTAATATATATATTTGCATTTTATTAGTTCTTCCTCAATCTTTTCTATATTTTTAAATTATAAATATTCTACTTGTATAATATCTATACTTCTATTCATATACAAGTTCATACTACTGTTTTTTTCTATTATGATACTTCTTTTTATATATATTTATATCAGTTTTACTTTACTCTATTTCATATGTGCATATTTATTCTTTAATAAATATTACTTACAGTTATTCATAATCAAGAGCTTATTCTGTATTTTGGTTTGTATTTAGGCGATATTGAATTAATGTATATATTTTTATATATATTTCTGTACTCTCTATCAATCTATGTCTCTTCCCTTTCAGCGCTCACTCTTCTATATACTTGGCTCTATCCCTCTTCTTTACACACACTTGGCTGCTCAGATTCTTTTGTTTCTCTTACATAGTCCTCACCATGTTTCAACCCTCCTGGCGGGGGCTCTACCCGCGGCGGTGCTCTAGTAAGCACAGACCCGCGGCTAAAGTTCTTCTTTTCCCTTCCTTTTAGTTTTTGTTTTTCATACTTTTATCTTTTACATTTTGTTTTCTTCTTTTTTCTGACATCTTTTTTCTTTAGATTCCTTTCTCCTACTAGATTTCCTTATACTACATGTTATCCTATTAATACTCTCTCTCTTTCCCTTTTCCTTCCCTCCCCCTTTTTTCTTTTACACTACACCTTGGATTACTCACTTAATAAATCTTGTACTTGCTCTCTACTTCATTTCTACCTTTAGCTTAGTTCATTACTTTCTTAACTTTTTCAAGCGTTCTGGTTTCCACTTGAAGTATGACTACTACTCATTCTCTGCGGGTTATAACATGGAATGTAAATGGTTTAACAGACTATATAAAAAGAATAAAAGTTCTTTCCTATCTGAATTCAAAAGGAGTAGATGTGGCTCTCCTTCAGGAAACTCATCTTGAAGCATCAGAATCTGAAAAATTACGCAGAGAATGGGTGGGTAAAGTCTACCAAAGTAGCATTCATACAGACAGATCCTCAGACACTACCCCCATTCGTAAATGTGGAGTGGCAATTTTGATCCGTAAATCTTTACCAGTTACAATTTCAAAAACTTGGGAAGATCCAGATGGCAGATATGTGTTTGTCAAATTGTGCATCGGTGATACACATCTTTGCATAGGTTCCGTTTATGTCCCAACGGGTACAAAAAAATCATTTCTTCTTCAATTAAATCGCATTTTGTCCGAGATTGGTGCTTCCCAATACCTGATAGGCGGGGATTGGAACCTAGTCAGAGATCCAGTGCTCGAAAAAACAGGTCCTCTTGACAAGAATAATGCAGCGGACAGAGCTCTTATGGGCAATATTATTGAAGATCATGGTCTGATTGATCATTGGCGCCTTTCACATCCAACTGCTACTGAATATTCCTTTCTTTCTCCCACTCATGGTACCTTCTCCAGACTGGATTATTTCTTAATCTCACAAAGGGTTGTTCAGTTAGTCCATGAATCTCAAATCTTAGAAGCATCAATCTCTGTTCATTCTCCAGTTTTGCTATCCCTTCAGACAGGCCTGACAACACAGGGACGCAAACCTTGGAGAATGAATATTCAGCGCTATAAAACTCCTCTCGGTAAAACACAGCTTCAAACCCATCTTCAAACATATCTTTCCCTTAATCACGGATCTGTGCATCCAAGCAGAACCCTATGGGCTGCAGCCAAAGCTACCATCAGGGGTCAACTTATGAAAGACGCGGCACAGGCCAATAGACAAAATGCTACTCGACAGAAAGAGTTCGAACAGGATATTGAAACGTTCACTCAATTATATATTAAAATGCCTCTCTTTCAACATCGCAAGTCCCTAGAGCAGGCATGTATGGCATTTAACAGCCTTTTTACATCCAAAGCTGAGTATGCTTTACAAAAGATGAAAGGACGTCATTATGAACAAGGGAAAAAGGCAGGGCGACTCCTAGCGGCCCAATTGCGACTACGAGAGGTTGCAATGGCTATTCCAGCCATTAAAACATCTGGGGCAAATATATTAACTCATCCACAGGATATTGTCAATGAATTTGCTTCTTACTATCAATCATTATATACCCCAGACGCATAAATAGACCACAACAAAATGCTTCCTTTTCTTTCCCAAATAAATCTCCCTTCTCTGTCTGACGAAGACAGAGCACTACTTGAAGGGGACATTACTAAAGAAGACATTTCACAGGCAATAACTAAGCTCCCATATCACAAAGCCCCAGGGGAAGATGATTTCCCTGCAGAATTCTATCGCTGGTCAGGTGAACAAATAATTGGCAGTCTCTATACTGCTTTTCAGGAAGCAAACAACACAACCTCCCTAGGCTGTATATCTAATAAAGCGATCATTGCAGTCCTCCCTAAACCAGGCAAAGATCCATTAATATGTAGTAGCTATAGACCCATATCTCTTCTTAATTGCAATATCAAAATACTAACTAGTATCCTCGCATCTCGCTTGCGTAAAGTCTTGCCTTCTTTAATTCATCATACCCAAGTGGGATTTGTACCTGGACGTTCCTCTAGAAACCATCTGCGTACCTTGGCACATACGCTCCACTCCACCAAATCTCTTCAGAATGATGCATTGGCTCTGTCTCTTGATGCCGAAAAGGCATTTGATCGAGTGGAATGGCCTTATCTTTTTCATATATTGGAAAAATGTGGTTTAGGATCCCAATTTATACAAAAAGTACAGTTATTATACCAACACCCTACCGCTCAAGTGAATTGTGGAGGTTTCATTTCAGACCCCTTTCCAATTTCTAGAGGAACACGTCAAGGTTGTCCCCTATCCCCTCTTTTATTCCTTCTTGCTTTAGAACCTTTAGCAGCAGCAATTCGTCAATCAATTGATATTGTAGGTATCTCTCTTCCGGTGGGGAACTCAAAAAATGTACCTGTATGATGATGACATATTACTCACTATTACTGATTTTTCGCATTCTCTGCCCTCACTGCTTAAAATCATAGAAGAATTCTCCTCTTTCTCTGGTTAAAAGATTAACTGGGATAAGAGTAAAGCACTTCCAATATCCGATGGTACTAATAAATCACCCATTCAGGACTTTCCCTTCCACTGGAAACCCTCACAACTAAAATACCTTGGTATCCTGGTAAACAAGGGAACAATTGGAATGGTTGCAGATAATCTCGGTCCTCTGATCACACAGATGCAGTAGGATTTTGACAAATGGAAAATATTAGGATTATCTATGTTGGGAAGGGTTCAGGCTGTAAAGATGGTCACACTTCCGCGTTTCCTCTATACTCTTGGTATGCTTCCCCTTCACATACCTTTATCTTCCCAACGCCTTATAGATTCTAAAATTAAATCCTTTATCTGGGGCTCTTTTAAACCCCGTCTAGCTATGCAAAAACTGAAAGCACATCATTCCCATGGAGGTCTAAGTCTCCCATCCATAGAACACTACCATTTGGCTTTATATTTTTCCCAAATCATATACATGCTGCAAGATAATTCTCATACACCACAATGGGTGCACGTAGAGCGTCATTTACTATCCGCTGAACCTGGTCTCTCAATTCTTTATGCCACAGGTACTAGTCGCCAAGAGCCTCGCAATCCACTATTGGCTTCAATGCGTAAAACGTGGCAGAGAGCTCATCGCCTCTTAGGTTCTAACCCACTTATTCATATTAAAGCTCCAATATGGAACAATACTGCCTTACGTGTCAAGGGCAAAACCATTTCCTGGCCCCAATGGAAACAGGCGAGTATTTCTACTCTAGATCAACTTATACATACTGGTGAGCTTAAACCCTTTACCCAATTAGCTGAAGAATTTGGTCTTCCATCGCATCAATTCATGAATTATACTCAACTTCATCTCTGTCTTATCAAAGTCTTGGGACATGCCCATGGTCTCCAAACTTCACCAATCCTATCCTCTCTATATACTTGGGGGACTCATAAAGGGGTCATTTCTGGTTTATATAAAATATTCACATCTCATTTATTCTCCTAACCCTTATCATGTGCTCTTCGTCTCAAATGGCAAACACGCCTTTCACTTACATATAATGATGAAGACTGGCTTACTCTTTTGGAACCTTTAACCAGAGGAGTCAGAGAAGCACAACAGCAATTTTGCTTATTCAAGATTTTACATGACTGACATTGGTCCCCCTCAAAACTGCATAAAGCAGGACTTCTTCTTCATACTAATTGTTGGAGATGTGCTATTTCTGGTTGTGACATAGTCCACATCCTCTGTTCTTGCCCTATCATCCAATCCTATTGGTCCTACATAGGCCAGTTTTTACAACACACTCTGCCTTTGGATTTACCGTTAACACCAGCCATCATTCTTCTGCATGATTTACGAACTTTACCACACCTTTCCAAACCACAATGCCGTTTTTTATATATCGCCCTAACCACAGCTAAAATATGCATACTATGGCAATGGAAATCTTCGACTCCACCCTTTTCGGAATCTTGGCTGGTGGCTATGGTTCAAACTGCCTCTTGTGAAAGAGTTATCTACAATTTGCAAGATCAGACACAATCATTTAATCAAATTCGGGCCCCCTTTCTACAATTGAATAATCCTTCTGTGATAGACTATTCCGGTTGCTCTATTGTGGATTCCACTGTATCATAACTTGTTCTCTCTTTCTATTTTACTCTCGCTTCTAATTTTCTTCTTTTCTCACCTTTACTGTCATGCATTTACATACCAACACTGAAAACCTGTTCTAAATCCGCTCTCATTTTATTTCCACCAATTTCTTCCTTTTTATCTTTGGTTAATTTCCCTATATAATTTTCTATACTAAACGTTCTATTCTTTTATATTTTACTGCATTGATACCTCTCCTTTATTATTCTTCACTTTCTTTCTACCCACATCTTCTGTCTTTCTCTCACTTATTTGTTTGCAATTTTATGCTTCACCTTACATCAAGTTCTTGATCCTTTTTGGCTTTAAAATTACTTTTTATCTCACCGTAAGTCATTAGTTTTTCAATCAAATAGCTTATTGTTTTATTCACAACTGAATTATTTTATCCTCCTTTCATCTTATTATTGTATAACTTGTATTTCAATCAATCAATCAATAGTAACTTTATTTCGGTCAAAAGACCATAAAAGCACAGAATAGGAAAAACACACTACAGTATGCAATTTCATTACAGAAAGGAGAAACTGGCAACAGTGACTTATAAGGTAGTGTGGTTTTGAATAACCAAAAACATGATCATTGATTGGTTGTAGAAATCATGACCCAATAATATATACAAGTGTAGATACTATCGAAATTTCTTTGTAGTAAGCATAGTTGGTCAAACACCAAAGAATACACAGATCGAGAAATACTGCAAAATGGACTGTACAAAAAGCCAACATTCATAACACATAACCTTGCTATATCTACAGTATAAAAAACACATTTGGCTAATTCATTTCAGGCCAAAAAAAAAACATATTATATTCCACGTATAAATCTTAAAAACAGAAAGTGGCTCAAGTTAAAAGTGTCATGAAACAGGATAAAAACACACAGAAAAAAAATAGAATTAAAAAAGAGCCTGAGTCACAATCAAAAAAGAGTACGCAGTATACTCAAAGATTCACATATCACTTTACGAGGCCCCTGCGTAAATGCCACATCGAATTTAAAAATCGAGAGACTGCAAATACTATTGGAGGATGGGTATCCTGTTTTAATACCCTGAAGGCCTCTAGATGTAACCTAAACCCAAGGTTGCGACATATTTGTGTTATCCATCGTTTACGTGGGAGAGTATATGCCAGGCAAAAAAATAGTACATGTATTTCAGACTCTTCCCTATAAATACATGCAGGACAGTTCTTCTTGTTCTCTGGAGCCCATTTGCTAGTGAGGGCATTTAGAGGGAGATTCCTCACTCTAAATTGCATATAGAGTTTCCTGGCCTGCAAAGGATAAATCAGATCCAGGAACTCTTCTTTCCTGTATTCAGCCTTAACTAGCAAAAACTCAGCAGTCATCAAACCCACTATGGAACTTCCCTGGATGGCCAACAAGTTATCCTGTCTATAAAGGTGCACCAAGTCTTGCCTAGAAGTTGATAAGCATGATAACTCTGGGGTTAGCCAGAGATCCAGCCTACCTAGCCTAGCCAAGAGATCCTTGATGTACAATAACCACGGGATCTTTTTTGTGGTTTGAATAGTGAGGATCTCCCTCAGCTCGTCTCTATAGACAGAAAGTTCTGGAGTCGCCCACACCCTGCGCCAAAATGTAATGGGCCTCAGGGCAATTTCTTCATTTATGGGCCGCAGACCCAAGTCCATACTAAGGGGGACTATGGGGGTACTGGGTGGGAGGCCTACTACCTGTGTCATAAAATTATTCTCTATTTTTACGAGGTCGGCGGCAGATGTATGTCCCCACAGTTCAGCCCCATATAAGGCAGCCCCTCTTGCCTGGGCTTTAAAAATTTCTACTGCGGGGGCCACTGACATATATGTGGTTGACCTGTGGAATTTCATTATCCCACCCACCGTCTGTGATAATTTTAGTCTGGCTTTATCCATTTGGGGTTCCCATGCAAAATCTTCTGCTTTAAGGTAATTTACCATCTCTATAGCCCAGTCTGGGGAATTCCTTCCATCATTGCTTAGATCGATTATACAAGCATTGGTGGAACTCCCAGATGGTACGACCGGGATTTTGCATGAGCATTTTTTACCCAAATTAGATTTGCTTTTCTTTTGGGACTTTTTAATCTTGGGTGTGTTATTTTCAATACCTCCCCCATAGTCTCCCCCTTGCATTGATATTGGCGCTACTTCGCCCTGAGTTGCCATTGGATGGGGATTATATGTATCATTTAGTTGTTGGTATTCCCTGGTTGTGCCTGGTTTCAAAAATGACGATATGGGGTGTAGTGTTGGCGTTATCGATAGGCGCCTCTCTGATCGTGAAATTTCATTAGTTACAGCGCCAATGGCCTGCTCCAACATTTTATCTATAGCAGTATGCTTTATCATTGGGGTACGGGGTTGCGCTTTCTGTCTGGTGCTAGTCCTAGTAGGTGGAGGAGTATGTTTTCCCATGTTCTAGCTTGGTAATTTGCGAAGGGGACACCTACTTTCTACCACTAAATCAAAAAATTATATAGTAACTAAATGCGGCTTGTGGCTCTGACAATGTTAGACCAGTGGGAGTACAGATACAGCCTCAGGAATGGGGGCCCCCTTGGAAAATAATGATCTATCAGTCATAGATCCAGGGTCATATCCATCTGAGGACCTTACTTGTAGGTCTCAAGAGTGGAAAGTTAGGGAGTGTACCCAGCCCGGCCTCTGGCGGGCAAGGACGGGCCCGCCCGCGTCCCGCGTAGCGGGTGCGGCAAGGCGCTATGTGGACAAGCAGCGCGTCAGGTGGTGTCTGCACAGGCTTTCTGGGACCTGGAGTCCTCTTCCCAGGTTAGTGTCAGGATTGCCGTCGCTCCGGAACAGGAAGATAGCGGTGACCTGCGCATGCGCTCCGGAACAGGAAGATAGCGGTGACCTGCGCATGCGCAGAAGAGTCAGGCAACTTTAAAAGCCTGGCTTCCCCCGGAATAGACGCTTTGCGTTCCGGATCTTGAATACCCAGCGTCCCGAAGCCCGTTCATCGTACGAAAACTTTTGAAGGTGCCAACCCTTTCTCGGCACTCAGCTGATAGGAGTCCCGTCTCCTTCGTGGTACACAGTCGGTACCATCAGCATAGCTTATCCTGTCCTGCCTGACTCGTAAAGGAGTCCAACTTAGGTCCGTAAGTAGCCTGGGTGTAATATTGGGAGGAGGGTCCCGGCCGGAGCGTTTCCACCCTGAGGTTGTGTGGGAGGTTCATGGTTCCACCTGCGGGCCGAATTAGTGTTCGACACGTGGGTCGGAATCGGGGCTTGCCGCTTGAATCGGCGTTGGACGCTCCGCCCCGTGGTCCCGGCTCCCATTCTCCACATCCCCGCTACTGTCTCTGGATTCTTGTTACCTATTCGGTAGACCCAACCCCGCTCCTAGTTCCTGCCTGCTGGCTGAGTAGGAGGATTAAGGTTCGGCTGCCCCCAGCCTCCCCGGTGTGAACTACTTGGACTTCCATCCCCGAAGCAAGCAAAGAGGAGTACACCGGTAACAGCGGAAGTTCCGCTGCTTCTTTACTTTCTGTTTATATTTTTGTATATACCTTACTATTGCATGGAAGACAACTGTATCTGTCGATACCAACGTGAGCGCACTTGCCTGATGTCAAGGTGGGCCTGCGCCTATCTATTCTGGGTTAACCACTTGAGAGCCTAGACTTTTCCACCACAGCAGCGAGTATCCAACGGGGTGAGTTTAGGGGATACAGGGGATCTGTTTAGCCACAAGACTCTTCCTTGGTAAAGTGATTCTATTTCTGTTTCCTCTTAGTCTCGCCATTGCGTTTCGTTGCCTGAGAGTATTAAGGGGTCCCAGATGGGAAGAGGGAGTTTGTAAGGTATGAGTTAACCAGAGTACATAATAAATAGCAGACAGCTAAGGGGATTGTTCTCTGTTCTAACCCCTCCTCTTTATTTTAGTTACTTTGAGGACACACTCTGGAAGCGGCGACGACCTGAGGACGTCCTTCCCCTTTTTCTTCCTTTCTTTGTTTTGTTTCCCCTCTTCCCCGGGTTGCCCTTGGCGCATAGAGCTTGATATGCATGGGTGGTAATCAGGGGACGTGGCGGACTTGTCTTCAGTTCCGGGGCGTCTCTGCAGAAACACAGGTGAGCCGTTGTTTGCCTGTCCGAGCCTGACAGAACGCAAAGCCTACAACAATATAGACGCATATTCTGCCCGGACGCCATGGAACTGAGCCAAGTGACGTTGGCTGATTTGGCCAACATGATAGGGAACCTACAAGTAGAAACCCAGTCTTTGGCTACTAGGGTGGATGCCCTACAAAGGAGTAGGAGGGTGGACGGCGACCCAACTCAATCTGGTTCGGGTTCCTCTCCATCGGTGATTCATGTGTCTACCCCTCAGGCGATACCTTTAGCCCCACCTGAGCGCTTTGTGGGTGATTCAGCTAAATACTCTGTTTTCATTAGTCAATGCCAATTGCATTTCATGTGCAAGTCCACCTGCTTTCCTACTGACCAGACCAAGGTGGCCTTTGTGATTTCTTACCTAGGGGGGGTAGCAGCAAATTGGGCCATCCCGCTCATAGAGAGAGATGATCCATTATTATATGATTATAATGCTTTTCGCTGGGAACTTAGGAAGCTATTTGACAAGCATACCTTTACCCATTCAGCTGACACTGAGCTATTGACACTCAAACAAGGGACCAAAGATCTAGCCAGTTACATCACCTCCTTCCAGAGATTAATAGCCGAAGCAGGTTGGCCAGAGGAGAAACGTAGCGCCTTTTTTATAAAGGTTTGAGAGAAGAGTTGAAGGATGCACTAGCCCAAGTAGTCGATCCTCCTGACTCGTGTCCAGCCTTAATCGATCTAGTGGTGAAATTGGATCGTCGTCTTACTGAGAGAAGGAGGGAGAAAGGCAGAGGCGACAGTAGATGGGTAGCAGTTCGAGACAAAAGACCTGAATCAGAGAAGGGAAGTGAGGACCCTGAACCCATGCAGATAGGTATAGTAAAGGGGCCTATCTCAAGTGAGGAGAGACAAAGACGGAGAGAGAATAAACTATGTCTCTACTGTGGTAAACCTGACCACTTTCTTCGAGAGTGTCCTGTTAGGCCGAAACAGAAGAAACCGTCGGAAAACTAACCAACCCGAGGCTTAAGGAGACGAAGCCCTCGGGTTCCTCTGGTTTGATTGTCTCCCTCTCAGACGTTTCGGTGGGCCCTTCCCATCATTTCTTTGTCTCAGCCTGTATCTGCTGGGATCATCAGAAAGTAGAAGTACAGGTGAGGATAGATTCAGGGGCCTCCGGCACTTTTATGGATCTCGTTTGGGCAAAGACCAACAGGATTAAGCAAGTATCCAAGGACGTGTGGGAGGACGTAATTACCATAGATGGTAGCACTTTATCCTCCGGTCCTGTTACCCACAACACGATTCTTCTTAGATTAGACATAGAGAGGAAACATACGGAAGAATTGAGTTTTGACCTGATTGACGCGCCACAATTCCCGGTCATTCTGGGTTTACCCTGGTTACGTCACCATAATCCGCTAATTGATTGGGCAAACTTAACCCTGGATTTCAGGTCAGACACATGTAAGACTCACGTGCCCATAAATCCCAAGACAGAACATATCCTAGTTGCCTCCTCAACACTCGAAGAAGGATACCTACCCCCAGTATACCAAGACCTGCGTTCTATTTTTGATGAAAAAGAAGCCACTAGTCTTCCTCCACACAGAATATACGATTGTCGTATTGACCTACAGGCAGGGGCACGTATACCATGTAGCAGAGTGTATGCCCTCACGGAAAAGGAAAACATCTATCTCCGAGAATATTTGGACAAGATGCTACAAATGGGGTTTATTCGTTCCTCTCGCTCCCCTGCCTCTTCCTCTCTGTTTTTTATACCTAAACGCGAGGGTGGTCTACGTTGTTGTATAGATTATAGAGCGCTCAACAACGTCACGATCAAGAATAGGTACCCTTTGCCACTGATCTCCGAACTTCTTGATCGTGTAAAGAACGCGAAAGTGTTCACAAAATTGGATTTGCGGGGCGCCTACCATCTGGTACGCGTTAGGGAGGGGGATGAGTGGAAGACGGCCTTCTGTACTAAATACGGCTTGTACGAGTATTTAGTCATGCCGTTTGGGCTGTGTAACGCCCCTTCCGCGTTCCAGTTTTTTATAAACGAAACCCTCAAAGACATGATTGAGGAAAATGTCATCGTCTACATAGACGATCTATTGATTTTTTCGTCCTCCTTGGCGGATCATGAACAACATGTGAGGAATGTGTTAGAGAGACTCTTAGAAAACAAACTTTACTGCAAATTGGAGAAATGCATATTTCATGTACAGGAAGTGGCTTTTCTTGGGTACATCGTTACCCCCCAGGGTCTGAAGATGGATCCAATGAAGGTGTCCGCGATACATCATTGGCCAACCCCGCAGACAGTAAAAGAAGTGCAAAGTTTCCTCGGCTTTGCCAACTTCTACAGAAGGTTTATCCGTAACTTTTCCCTTATGGTCTCTCCCATTACGCGGTTGTTGAAAAAAGGAGCCAAGTTCAAATGGACTTCAGATGCAGAAAAGGCTTTCCAACACTTGAAAACTGCCTTCACTCAGGCCCCGGTCTTACGACACCCAAGACCTGCCCAGGCCTTTGTGGTGGAAGCAGATGCCTCTTTGGTGGCAGTGGGGGGGGGGGTCCTTTTTCAACCAGACCCCCAGTCAGGAATATTACATCCCGTAGCTTTCTTTTCACGTAAGCTCACCCCTGCAGAAATCAATTACGCCATAGGAGATAAAGAACTCCTAGCCATTAAGAAAGCCTTCGAGGAATGGAGACAATACTTATTGGGTGCCAACCAAACAGTGACCGTTCTAACAGACCATCGTAACCTGCAATTCCTCAAATCAGCGAGAGCCCTATCCATGAGACAATTGCGCTGGACTCAGTTTTTCAATGAATATGATTTTATAATACGTTACCAAGCAGGAAGAAAACATGGGAAGGCCGATGCCTTATCCCGTTTGGGTTACGAGTATGAAGAGCCACCCTCTGAACCACCATGCATCATAGCTAAGAACAAGATTGTGGGAGGTATCAGCTCCGAAAATGACTTCTTTGAGAGGGTACAGCAAGAACAAGCCTCTGTAGACTTAGAGAAGCTGACAGGGTCCCAAGCAGTCGAGGGAGAGTCAGAAAGTTGTCATGTAGACGGGGGTTTAATCCTTCCAACGAAAGAGTTACAGCAGCAAGCTTTAGAGTGGAGCCACACCCATCCCCTGGCAGGGCATCCTGGATTAGTGAAGACATTAGAGTTCATGCGAGGTCGTTTTTGGTGGCCTGACATGAATAAGGACACTAAATTGTACATTAAACAGTGTCACGTATGTGCCCAAGGAAAAGCCTCCCACCAAAGACCAGTAGGTCTGCTACAACCGTTACCTACGCCCCAACGTCCATGGCACACGGTTTCTCTTGATTTTATAGTTGAGTTACCGCGTACAGTCAGAGGGAACACCACTTTGTTGGTAGTTGTAGATGCCTTCTCAAAGCTAGCACATTTCGTCCCTTTAACAAGACTCCCCACATCGCAAACATTGGCTAAAGTATTTTTGCAACACATAGTCCGCCTACATGGGCTCCCGTCAGTGTTGATTTCAGACCGAGGGGCTCAATTTCTATCCAAGTTTTGGAAGGGACTATGTGCTCTATTACAAGTAGATGTCCGTTTGTCGTCCAGTCATCATCCTCAAACCGATGGGCAAACAGAAAGGGTCAATCAGTGCTTCGAGCAATACATTAGGTGTCAGAGTTTGCAAACCCCGGGAGATTGGGATGAGGTGGTATGGTTGGCAGAAATAGCCTATAATAACAGTTACCATTCTTCCATTAAAACCACTCCATATAGATGTACATATGGTTATCATCCAAGAACCCTTTGTAACCCCCGTTACACCTCCTGTTCCACCCCCACAGTCGTAGAAGTCATACAAGATTTGCAGGTAATACATCAAGCAGCAAAGGCAAATTTAGAGCAGGCCAAGGCGGACTATAAAAGAGGGGCAGACGCACACAGAAGACAAGAACCAGAGTATAAACAGGGGGACAAGGTGTGGTTATCTACTAGGAATCTGGCTTTGAAGGGCTCCTGTAAATTCAAACCCAAGTATGTAGGACCATATGCCATAGTAAAGGTAGTCAATCCTGTAGCAATGAAATTAGAACTCCCTGCCTCCCTAAAGGTTCATCCTGTCTTTCATGTCTCTCTCTTAAAGTCTGTAGAACCAGGGACTCGCCTCCCCCTTGCTCCCGCACCTGTGATCATTGAGGGAGAACCCGAATACGAAGTAGAGAGAATCATTGATTCCAGGAGAGTCAGACGTAGATTACAGTACCTAGTGCACTGGAAGGGGTATGGCATAGAAGACCGTACTTGGGAACCTGCTAGTAATGTCCATGCACCCCGCCTACTGCGTTCCTTCCATAGACAGCATCCAGAGAAACCCAAGCCGGTGGGAGGAGCGTTGGGAGGGGTGTACTGTCAGGATTGCCGTCGCTCCGGAACAGGAAGATAGCGGTGACCTGCGCATGCGCTCCGGAACAGGAAGATAGCGGTGACCTGCGCATGCGCAGAAGAGTCAGGCAACTTTAAAAGCCTGGCTTCCCCCGGAATAGACGCTTTGCGTTCCGGATCTTGAATACCCAGCGTCCCGAAGCCCGTTCATCGTACGAACACCTTTGAAGGTGCCAACCCTTTCTCGGCACTCAGCTGATAGGAGTCCCGTCTCCTTCGTGGTACACAGTCGGTACCATCAGCATAGCTTATCCTGTCCTGCCTGACTCGTAAAGGAGTCCAACTTAGGTCCGTAAGTAGCCTGGGTGTAATATTGGGAGGAGGGTCCCGGCCGGAGCGTTTCCACCCTGAGGTTGTGTGGGAGGTTCATGGTTCCACCTGCGGGCCGAATTAGTGTTCGACACATGGGTCGGAATCGGGGCTTGCCGCTTGAATCGGCGTTGGACGCTCCGCCCCGTGGTCCCGGCTCCCATTCTCCACATCCCCGCTACTGTCTCTGGATTCTTGTTACCTATTCGGTAGACCCAACCCCGCTCCTAGTTCCTGCCTGCTGGCTGAGTAGGAGGATTGAGGTTCGGCTGCCCCCAGCCTCCCCGGTGTGAACTACTTGGACTTCCATCCCCGAAGCAAGCAAAGAGGAGTACACCGGTAACAGCGGAAGTTCCGCTGCTTCTTTACTTTCTGTTTATATTTTTGTATATACCTTACTATTGCATGGAAGACAACTGTATCTGTCGATACCAACGTGAGCGCACTTGCCTGATGTCAAGGTGGGCCTGCGCCTATCCATTCTGGGTTAACCACTTGAGAGTCTAGACTTTTCCACCACAGCAGCGAGTATCCAACGGGGTGAGTTTAGGGGATACAGGGGATCTGTTTAGCCATAAGACTCTTCCTTGGTAAAGTGATTCTATTTCGGTTTCCTCTTAGTCTCGCCATTGCGTTTCCTTGCCTGAGAGTATTAAGGGGTCCCAGATGGGAAGAGGGAGTTTGTAAGGTATGAGTTAACCAGAGTACATAATAAATAGCAGACAGATAAGGGGATTGTTCCTGTTCTAACCCCTCCTCTTTATTTTAGTTACTTTGAGGACACACTCTGGAAGCGGCGACTACCTGAGGACGTCCTTCCCGTTTTTCTTCCTTTCCTTGTTTTGTTTCCCCTCTTCCCCGGGTTGCCCTTGGCGCATAGAGCTTGATATGCGTGGGTGGTAATCAGGGGACGTGGCGGACTTGTCTTCAGTTCCGGGGCGTCTCTGCAGAAACACAGGTGAGCCGTTGTTTGCCTGTCCGAGCCTGACAGTTAGTGGTGGAATAGGCGGCGAAGTCCAAACTCCCGCAGTGGCACAAAGTAATACCATTAATCTTCTGGTCCTGAGTTCTCCAAGGGGTTGATGACTTATATTTAAATAAGATAAGTCTTCATCCTTCTGAATTCATATATATTTAACTTTATGCATTTCTTCCGATGTAATTTAACATATTGCACATTTCTGTATTTTATTGCTTTTATTGTCTTATATTTAATAAATGCTAATAGACAATTTCAACACAAAAAAAAAATCTTTGACAGCTTTCTTCACCGTTTCAGATTAATTCTTAGAGTAGGATAATTACTATGTTTCAAACTATAATTTTACACGTAATCTCCCAGTGCGCACCAAAAATGAATGTGTCCTTGTGTAACGTAGCTGGTGCTCATGTAAAGCGCTCCAAAACCTTCCGGTCGAGTTCGCGCTTTTTTAAAACCGCAAATCAAAAACATGTTGCACCGTGAGTGATTTAAATGGTTCTGCACCCTACAATTTAAGTACCCATTCACACCGTTGTGCTTCCGATTGCACATCTACGAGGCGCATTCACTATATAGCACGGTACGTGCTCTGACGTAATGAACGGAAGTGAACGTCGTTGCTGGGCAGCACAGTTGTCATGGGATAGCGTTGCTGCCGAGAGTAGGCTCAGTGCGCATGTGCTGTCTTCTGTCACTGCACTCTGTCTGTCATGTGACGCTTCCTGTCACGAGAAGGGACTCTTCCTCTTGGTTTTACAGTGTTGCTTTGTGACTGTGCTTTGGTCCAAGCTCTCTCTGACACCAGCGTGGCGGCTCTAGAAAAATTCTCCAGCCCGAGAAGAGATGTTGCTGGTGCTGACGGAGGAGCAGAAGCAGCACCTGAGCTTCCTTTGCCAGGTGGAGGCTGCGGGTGAGAGTGGCTGGCCTGAGTCTCTGAGGGGGCTGGATTGGGTAGCAGAGGGCACAACCTACAGTAACTGAAGTGATAGAACTCAATTGTTAACCTGGAGGGCGTGGTTAGGAAGTGTGTGATTTAATGGAAGCTTACAGGGGATGTGTTTTAATGACGTGCTCCTGGTATATGCGTGACTAGATGGCTTAGTCCCGTTTTTGCATTAGAATTCTGGGACTTGACGTCTTATTGTCATAGTATTAATCCAGGTCTACAAGTCCCAGCATTCTAATAAAAAGTTGACTGGACTAAGCAGTCGCGCATTATTCGTAGGCACTTGGTAGGTATAGCATGAGGCTCCTAGAAGTACTCGGAGTCCTGGCCGTGACCATTGTGCATAAACATGCTTACGCCACGAGAGAGAGAGAGAGACAGAGTGCTAACATTCCCCGTGAACGAAATATGCAAACCTTGTTGTAGCTGTCATAGGGTTCCCAAGCAAAATATGCACTCTTAAGTTTGTTTCTTCACGGAGTCAGAAGGGACCGTAAGAAGGGATGGTCCAGTTGGAAACAAAGAAATATTGGTTTGCTTGTTCTGTAGGTTATGTGAATTAGAATAAAATCGTACAGTAAGGAAGGCAAAGACAGCTGATGTCCCATACCATTTAATGAGTTTGGGTGGGTTCAACTCTTTCAGAAGAAGGTCGATAGGAGCCCTATACCGTTAGGTGAGATTAGATCCTGTTGGTAGCGCTGATAGTTTTGTTTAGAATGGTACGTAGGTACCCTCGCTGATGATAATGTGTATTACCAGGGCTTTAAGTGGGCCGGGTCTGAGCACCGGCAGTTTTTTTAAGGAGTCCTCGAAACGGGTCTCTATCGGGCTCTGTTTTGTGCCCTGGCACAGACGGTCCGTTTTTTTTCGAGCGTTGTAGGGGAAGGGAAATCCTTGTAAGAGTCATTTTCTCTCTGGATTTCCCTTCTCTTTTTGAAACTCAGGAGCAGCAAATTTGTCGTGGTGTCACCAGGGCTTTAAGTGGAAGCTTTTTCAATATTAATACAAGCCATAGTTGCTGCTCATTTATCTTATGCAACTAACAACCATTGACAAAGCCAATAGTCCTGACTAGTTGTAGGTATGATGTTACTTATATCATATATCTGGATGCAATGACAGAAACAGCAAAATACCAGTCGGGCGGCACACTATGCTAAGCACAAATTTTTAGCTTACATGTTTTAAGCCACGCCCTAATTACTTTGGCCACGCCCCCTTGAGAGACCCCCCCAGTTTTTTCATCCCACTTAAAGCCCTGTGTATTACAAATACACATTACATGAATGCTTTATATTATTTCATGGGTTTTGGAGGTTCAACTCAACTAGATTCTTGTCGTCAAGTGCTCTATGCCAATGGTTCTTGACCTTTTGACTTCTGTGGACCCCCACTTAGTCGTTACTGGAAGCCCAGGACCCCCACTTAGTCATTACTGGAAGCCCTGGACCCCAGCATAAGCATTTTCAATGATTGTAACTGCAAAACAATACAGAAAGAAGCAGTCTTGGAACAAATACACAAATGATATTTTATTTAATTCACAAGCAAATATAAAAAATTACACTTTTCATTGTAGTAGGCAGGTTGGAGCTTTTCTCAAATCAATAGTGGCCGCTCATCGTACCATACTACATTGTGTTTGATGCACTGTTCCCACAAATCAATCTGAGGATACTAACTTAATGTTTAGCCTTAGATTTCAAATTACTTCTTATTTACAGAATGTTTTGAAAATTTCAATTGTACATTTTGCTTTTTTATACATAGTTTTATTAATTGTTCATATTTAATTTTCTAAGCAGGCGAGGACCCTCTTAGTAGCCTTCGAGGGTCCCCAGACCTCAGGTTAAGACCCACTGCTCTAGATCATGTAATCCAGTTTCAGGTAATTGTGGGGAGGAGCGAATCCTCATGCCTAAATACCTGGTACTGGAAGTCCAAATTGGCAGGTGGTATTGGTCAATCAAGACCTTAAGGAAAAGTAGTGTTGTCTAAAGTAATGGTACAGTTTCTTACAGGAGGCAGTTCTGTGATTACCCAGGAGGTACCAGCAATACCTACATGACTCTTCTGCAGGGCATCCATTCGTTTAGACGCTAGTAGGAAATGCCATATTTTTTCCCATCATATAGTTAATGAGTTTAGTGCACCATGTTGGTTGCCATAGTCATTTACACTTTTATTTGGAGAAGAAGCTTCTTCTGGGTTTTTATATATTGGTCCTTGCTTTTCAGAAGTGGAAGGCCAGAGCCGGGAATAGCTCTGTGAGTAATGCACATAGTGCCAATATCAGCAACATACCCCTCTTGCAAACACAGCAATCTCATAATAAAGAACACACAAGATACATTGTTTGTTGGAAAAATATTGCTGTAGGTTTATTTGCATATAGAATATATGCCAACATGGTGGGTTAACTTACGGGCAATCCAAGGGCAGGCAGCAGTGACACCCCTAAACTGCCCTGCCCACCTGATGAGCCAGATTGCACTGTGGCCCTAACCAATCGGTGCTCACCATTTAGGGCAGAGTTCTTCAATTCGTGGAGCGACCCCCCCCCCCCCCCCCGGGGGCGTGACACTATCTCGGAGCGGGGCGCACTCTATCCTAAAATCTTGCCTTTGTTGTTTTCCACTGTCACCAGGTCGAAGTCTTCACCCATTTCAAATGGGAATTTTTTTTCATTAGAGAACTCAGTTAACAGAGGGTTGGAGGGGGGAGGGAGGGGTAATCATGTGGCACGACATGCCCATGCCTTTGTCTGTTAAGAGCTAACAGTTCACCGTCCCTGGAGGGGGTTAATTGGTGGAGCTGAAATGCTTCAGCTGCAGTGGGAGGCAGGAAGTCTCCTCTGCTAAAACCGAAAGCAAACAAACAGACATTCCTGTTCCTTCACGTTCGATTTCATAGCACAGGAGACTGCTTGCCTCCCACTGCAGCTGAAATGACTGATACTAAACAAGATGTCCAATGAAATCCGAGGGTATGGGACGAAGGAGACTAAAGTGTATTCATGAGCCATGTTGTGGGTTCCGGTCTCAAGGGCTCTTCTGTTGGGTTAATAGCTCTGTCATTGTCCATTGTATATGCCATTTTTTTGGTATAGTTAGTGCTATATATATTCTGATTTTATCATTCATGTTTAAATACATGTATATATTGCTTGAACATGCAGTGATAGTATATAAACTGATCATACTTTTGTTTGGTTCATCCCCATGTGTTTATTACCCAAGCACCTAACCATCCATTCACATCCACCCATTCTTCCATCAACCCACAACTAAACATATATCCATACACACATTGAATCCATTCATGTATATAACCACACCCATTCATTTTGTGTTCAGGCAGCCATCCGTTTATCCTTGTATACAGTCATTCAGCCATCGATCCATCCAGGTATCTAACCAACATCCACCTAGTGCCTGTATGGAGTTTCTGGCTGCATGTGCATCTGTGTGTGTTTTGATATGCTTGTATGTTTGCTTCTGGGAGTGGTATGTTTGCATATACATCTCCGGAAGTGTGGTTTTCTGATTTTGTGTCTAGTATTATCAAACAACATACACCCATTCCAACAAACAACACATAGACCATAAAATCGCAAGACAAAAGGCTTTACCAATGTTTATTTTATTAATGCCCAACTGCAGCATCTACACTCTATTTAAGATGCAGACCGCCACAGAGTATGCATTCCTTTAAAGAATAGCGATGGCAGGTTTGTCTGCACTGCTGAGCCCATACAGTAACTATTTTCAGGAAAAAATGTCTTTCCCATTAGTCGAGTAGACCCTTCCAGAAGACTTCTCTACAGACAGGCCCCAGCGTCTGTTAGGTATTGCTTTCCCTCCTTTGGTAAAGGGGGTGTTCAAGTGCCTCTCCCCTCCCCTCCTTCTTTCCCTGTGTTCCCTACATACATGGCCAAAGTTTCCTCTCATTTCGTGGAAGGATGCTCTGGCCTCATGCATCTGTTGTCTGCAATGAACGTGGTAGTAGCTTGACTAATGCTGCTTGCTTTCTTGTACTTGTTTCTGGTGTGAGGGGTGTCTATACTGTTCTCGTTTTTGCTTTTCTGCTTCTTTGGATGTTTGAGGCTCTGCTGATGCTGCTGGACATTCCATGTACATTCCATGTTTTCCCTGCTGCTGCTTGTGCTGTCGTGCCACATGTGTGAGGCAATTACTGTGTTGCTGCCTGTGCTCTGCCTGTCTCGCCTGGCTAAGGAAACTTGGATTACTGCTGCATTTGCACTCAGCCCTTGAAGGCTTTACAGGCGGATGTAACACTTGAAACACTGGGATTCCCACCTCCCAACCTGCCGGCCCCCACCTGTATGGTAGTACCACGCCGGCCAGAATTATTGGGCCAGAAATTGGGACAGTAGTACCCTTGTTAGCTGACAACTCCCACCCCAGCCTGGCTACTAAGCATATCACGGCGGGGGATTTGAAGCAACCTGTAACATGCCCTAGGTTCCAGAGTGCACATACTTTGCTGTGTTTGACCAGACATTTGCACAGACCTTTTTGATTGCTAAACCAAGGCAAACACATTAATGGTGATAAATCTGGCTTGAGGGACTGCATGCATTGTGCCCACTATTGCCGTCACTTCCCCCTTTCTTGGAGAGGCAACGTACTCAGCCCACCAGGCTTCCTTAACTGCAGTCCGATCACAGATGACACCACCTGCTAACCAGCTGTGACTCTTGGTGCTTGAACCAGCAATAGACCTAGTTCCCTAGTTTTCCCCGGAATTGACTGCCCTCCATCAAATACAAGCTGGGTTCGGCTTTTATGTTGAAACATTTTTACCCCGCATAGCCAGAGAGTCTTGCGTATTATTGATCCAGTGATAATGTCGGAATAAGATTCCCAGTTTCATGTTTTGCCGCAAACCACCTTTTGTGGGGCTGCTGGGACCCATCTGCCTCCCTGCAAGTAACCTCGTTACTTAATACAGCTCCCTTACTGCACTTGCCTGTCACACAAAGACAACTGGCCACAACCCGACGCCCTGCTGCTCGGAGAAGAGGATGCTTGAGCCGAAGATGGGGCTTACTTACCTTGTGAAGCCTGCAACTGGAAACCAACCTGAACGGTGTACCCTCTCTGACCCTACCCAAACGGCATGCAACTTCATCAAAAAAGAATCGCCAGGTGGGCGGGACAGGTAGATATGCCGGGCTCCCCACCCATGACGCGAGACGCGCTGGACCCAAGAGGGTCTAAACACTAGCCCGGTGTAACGCCCTGAACGTCTCAGGATCGTTTAACAGACACGATAATGAGGACGCAACCACTTGTGAAGGGTTAGTTATTTTAATGAAGGCAAAAACAATACAACGAATAAACAAAAGTTATAGTCACTGGAATCCTCCAGGCTAAGTACGTTACCAGCCCACAGCACGGATGGTCCTAACCGTCCTCTGCATATACGCCGATCCCGGCGTATGCCAACAGAGGGCAGAAATGAAATGACCGACAATGCCAATCGGTAGGCTGTGAGGGGCACAACGAGTGTTGGGGAGAATCGAGGAGTCAGGGAAACACCCAGCCGGGGTCTCTACCTGAAGGGAGCAGCCGCTCAACCTCTTCCTCCGACTGCACCGGGACGCGGAGTCACCTCCTGGTGATGCGTCACCGATACCCCAATCAAAAGCAAGAAGACTGAACCGAGAGCAGCCGCTCGATCGATCCTGTGGACTTCCGAGTCTGTAACGCGGCAAACACCTCCTGGTGTGCGTTACAGCTGGCAGTCCCTGTATCTCTGGTCGGGCTGGGAGTTACGACTCCAACCAGCAAAAGCGCCACTGCGCTTTGACTCAGCCGAGTCAAAAAGCGAAGCTCAATGGTTGACCGGTAGAGCTTCCGGGTCCTTCACAGGTGACGATGTGGCAAGACACGGCCCAGGGAGTAACGACTCGACCTACCTCCGTTCTTGCCTTACTGGAGCACCACTCCGGAACACTGCTCTTCACGAAGCAGGTACGTCGGTGTAAACACAATATCCGACAGCCTTGTACCTCCCGGTTCCTCCCTTTATAGGGCGTGTTTTCCTTGAGTTATGTAACAGCTCTCCTGTTTACATAAGGGCGTGTTTTCCCTTGAGTTATGTAACAGCTCTCCTGTTTACATAAGGGCGTGTTTTCCTTGAGTTATGTAACAGCTCTCCTGTTTACATAACCTCTCAACCGCTAAGCATCCTGGGAGATGTAGTCCGTTTACGCTGGTTACCGTTTTCCTCCCCTCGCATGACAGGAATTCTTGACACCCGGCTGGCTACGTGCCTTCATGTGGCACTAAGGTGGCTGCCCTCCTAGGGGTGCCCCCTGCGTGCTCCGCAGGCAGCCTCATAACTTTGAAACCTGTCAGAGTAGGTAAGAAGTTGTCCAAAGACTAGATCCTAACTTTAACTACCTACTGGCAATCACCAGTAGGTATCATGTATACACACACACACATATTAGTTTTTTTTAAATGTCAGTGTCCATGTCTGCAACTGAAAAAACAAAACCGTTTCCAACCTGTAACACCATTATGAGGCGATGTTAGACTAAGTAATAGTATCCATTTGTATTATTGGATTAATAAAGCAGTGTTAAACCACTGAACGGTTTCTGAGACTTTACATTTTGTTGTATGGAGCGAGGAGTGATGCTCACCATCCTTCAGGTGATTATGACATTAAGGAGGTGTAAAATGCCTTGGTATAACAACTAGTTGTGTTTAACCCCCTATAAATTCTTTGACAGTGATAAAATGGGGCCTGTTGCTGTAGCATATATGTCGCAATTCCTACAGGGGCAGGTGCACTAAGACAACAGAGTTAGGGTGAAAAAAGTGCTTGTTACAGACAGGCCTGTCAAAGTCAAAGGAGGAACGGTGGGGGACCCTATATGAGGAATAGGCAGAATTCGTCTGAAGATCCAAAAATCCAAGTCTTCAGTGCCTTCGTGAACTGTGTTTCTGTTTTCAACAACCTCAGGTGTGTTGGCATGAGCTTCCAGGCTTTAGTTCCTAATGTGGCTACAGTTTTTCTCCCTTAGATTTATACCTAAAACAGGAGGGTTTGAGGAGGTTTGCCGATGAGGATTTGCGAGTCCTGGCCGTGGTATAGGGGGTGAATCTAGCTGAGAGGTACGTTGGACCTAGATTTCAGGATGCTATGAAGGTGATTAAGATTATCTTGAGTAAAATTCTCTTATGCAGTGGAGGCCAATGGAGGGTTTTAAGAGCTGCTGATGCGGAGAACCTACGTGGTAATTTCAGGACTAGGCGAGCTGCCGCGTGTTGTAACACTTGTAGTCTCTTTAGTGTTTGTTTATTTGCTCCCGCTAAGAGGCTGTTACGGTAATCTAGGCACGAAAGGATTAGTGCTACCACAACTGTCTTCCTTGCAGAAAGAGGGATGAAATCGAATAATTTTTTTAGTGCCATGATTATATTAAAACAACTACCTGCCACTGTCAAGGCATGTGGTCGGAAGGAGAGTGAGGTGTCAAATTACACTCCCAAGTTTTTTTTGCTACATTAACAGTATTTGGGGGCACCGTTGCATCTTCCGGCCACCACACACTTGGCTGGAAGGGACTGTCGTTTCCTAGCAGGAGGATCTCGGTTTTGTCTGTATTGCACTTGAGATGGTTGGCCTTCATCCACTGGATGACCTCAGTTAGACATAGTTTGAAATTGAGTTCTGAGTTGGTGGAGTCTTTGTCCAGGGATAGTATCAATTGTGTGTCGTCTGCGTAGGACGTCACTTCAATATCAAAAGAAGATATCAAGGCTATGAGAGGGGCCATGTATATGTTAAATAACAGGGGGCTGAGAGATGAGCCTTGTGGTACTCCTGATGTGATGGGACGTTGGGCAGAGGGGAATGTTCCAAGAGCCACTGCTTGCCTATGATTGGTAAGAAAGGATCTAATCTAGGCCAGTACAGTGTTTAAGATGCCACTGGACTTTAGCCTTGCAAGGAGAGTGCTGGTTGAGATGGTATCAAATGCGGCAGACAGGTCGAGCAAAAATATGACTGCCTTCCTGCCTTTGTCAGCCATAGATTTTAGCGTGTCTGATATTTCCAGAAGCGCAGATTCTGTTGAATGCTTGGGACAGAAGCCTGATTGCCACGGGTGAAGGATCCCGGCGGTTTCAAGGAAATTAGACAGTTCTCTGTTGACTAATCTTGGTGTGATTTTGCCCAATATTGGTAGGAGTGATATTGGATGGAGATTAGAGAGATTAGATGAGACTATATATATATTTTTTTTTTGTTCAGTGGTTTCACTATGGCTAATTTCCATTCATCTGGGACTATGCCTGTAGTTAACGAGGAATTGCCTATCTGGTTAATTACCGGGTTAACAATGTTTATAATTTGGTGAAGAATCATGGGACGGCAAGCATCAAGAGGAGAGCCTGATTTACAGGCAGCGATTGTTACACTGGTCTGCTCTGGCGAGACTGTTTCAAAAACTTGGAGTGAGGGACTGATGCTACTGGGGTCAGGCTCTAAATCCAAGTCAAATTTTTGTGCAGGGATAGTTGCAAATTATTTTTGAATGTTCTGGATTTTTTCCTCGAAGAAGATCGAGATCTGGTCACATAAGGTCCGAGAGACCAATAACAGACAGATGTCATTTTGAAAACAAAATCTTTTTAAGGCAATTGTACACAGCAACTGATCATCATGGAATAGTAATGCTGCCAGTATGTAAAGCTGAAAACATTCCCATTTCAAAATGATTGCCGTGTTCATCTTGTAGCTGTGTCAGAGAAACACCTTTCAGTGCCCACTTCTCAACAAACATGAAGGGCTATAACACTGCCCATATGTATACACGCCTTTGGATCTAATAGATTTTCCAAAACCTCTTCTCCACCTCCATATTGTAGCTAAGCCTTCATCCTTTGCACCAAAGAGAACAGCACTGCTAGGCAAGGGGTTGAGTATGTGAGATGATGGAAAAACGATATTGACTGCTGTATGAGTGTAGCAGAAAGTTGCATAAGGAAGCTGCAAACAATATTAATAATTAGACACAACCTTTGGAAGTTACGCTCCTAAAGCAGGGTCTTTGAAATAGGCCAGACTTAAAAATGAACGACACATTGGCCCATATTCCTTGGCACAGATCTGAACTTTTTTTATGACAAAGGTGCACATTGTGAACTAGCAAAATGCTGTCCCTCCGATTGAAGACTCACCACATATTGAAGTGGGCTAACCAACTGCCGGTGTTGTTTATTGTGGTGGGTGGAAGCAAAATATGACTGATTATATAACTGGCCAATGGATGAAGAGGGCTAACTTAAATCGCCTCTTTGTATGTATGTGTGTGTATATGTATGTATCAAATGTTTGGGAAAAACAAAAGGTCTTGGCTTTAGGACATAAAAAGGTGTTCTACTATTGTTACCCATATTCTGGAGAGGGGCTTCAGGGTGCAAGTCTTTTTACCTACATGAATCACACATTTTTAAGAAGGCAAAAACTAAAGATATATCTTTGAGTTAAAATGATATTTTTGACTGCTTAAAATACTCTTAGTAGCTTTCTTCTTTTTTACTTTTAAAGCTATTTTTGTACTCTCAACTTCCAAAACTGGGAGTAATGTACTCCAACTTTAATAAAAAAAAAAAAAAAATTTAAGGAGCCTTGATGGTTTTGGAATATAAGTAAACAGTTGCCTTGCAAAGAGGGCATCCAAGGTACCGCCAGAAGAGTGAACTAGTCCCAAGACAAACTCATGCAGTTGAAAGTCAAACTGTTCCGCACTTTCTCTAGATGATTGAGGGTTTGGAAGTTAAATACAGCATGGTTCAGCTATCACACAAAATAAATGTCCAGTCACTGATGCTATTGCTTTGAGAAATAATAGGTTTCTGTTTTGTAGGAAACATGGGGCAATTAAAATGGGGTTGGTAAAAGTAGGATAATGTTATCTTTTGGGAATGGTTTGTGATTTCTTGGCTATATTTGGAAACCTCTGGGTCCCCACAATGTTTCTCAGATGAATAGCGTTCCAGATACTGTCCTATAAATGCGTCCAATATGATCTTCTACCTCCACTTTTTCCTGGTATGGCAAGGATCCTCGGTGTAAGAGTGTTCGACTTGATGCTTTTGATCATTGGTAGGTGACATATGACCACAATACTGAAAGAGCCCCAACAGCTACCACCTAGAAGGGAAATGCAATTCAAATGATACTTGTTTAAATGTGGTGTTACAGGGCCCACAATGAACAGAAGAGCGCTGGCTACAGTTCCCCAGGGACAAGTTGCAGATCGAAGCAGTCCAAAAGCAAATGTTAAAGCAGGAACTGTTGGTGCTCGGACAGTCTAAGATCCCTGATGGGGTACAAACGTTATGGTCCTTTTCTAAAATGAGTGGGCCCTCCATGGGAACTGGATCATGCAAAACACAACTGGGATTTAGGTTTAGGGCCTTTAATGCACCTATACTGCAGTGTAACTGTAGCGAGTAGAGAAGAGGTCTATACACACCTGGAATCAGAATGACAAACTGCAGCCCACAATTCTCTTCTTTGACAGCTAAGCAGAAATGCTGTTTGTTTTGCCAGTCCTATGGATAAATATGGGATGATAGAGACCCAACAAGTCATATAATGCAGAGTATAATGCAGGCCCAAAACCAGTGACTCTCCTTGACCCTCTGGTGACGTAATTATCGTAGGTTTATAATGACAAGCTGGCTACAGACTCAGATGACTTCAAGACTGGCTCAGTTCTTTGAGTCCTCCTCCACCGAGATCTGGACAGGGGAGTCTCACTCATGCTATCAGGATCAGCAACGCCTGTCACTTTTAGACATTATTGTACCTATCCCTCCAGCAGGGTGCAACACTAGGACTCGTCTGATGGGCTGGGCCTGGTCTAGCCACTCAGTTCTCCAATCTGGGCTTGTATAGTTTTTTACAAAGTACAGACTAATTTCAGGGCTAGCCCTCCTAGCATCATGATTTATTGCCACACATTTGTAATAATTGTGACTTTGAAACGTGCTAGAAGTGCAATCTACACATCGAGTAGAGAGAGTTTATTAATGTGTTTTGTTTTCTTGTTTTAGTTGTTGCTGAGTTTGGTCGAATTGCAGTGGAATTTCTAAGGAGAGGCTCTAATCCCAAAATTTATGAAGGAGCATCAAGTAAGCTGCAAGTTATTTCTTTGTTTGATTGTCTAGTTGATCAGCTTGTCACTGATGTAGCATCCACATGTATTCTTCATTCATTGCTTCAGATCATGTCAAAACAGTACAGTTATAAAGTTCATTATCATCCCCTAATGATCCCTGACAAAAATGGGTGCCCTTAGTATGTGTTTGTTTGAAAAGTGCACTCTAGATTTTGTCAAAGCATAACTTGCTTTGTTTATTCATTATTTAATGAGTGTGTTTTAGGATATTAGCTTAGTTCTTTTATTAAATAAATGAGGATCTAATTGTTTTTCTCCTGTTATACCCATGTTCTACCATGTTGAGGCTTATCCAAGAAACCCAATCTGTTCTAGGAATATCTTCAGCAAATGCTAATTTATCTGCACCACTCTTGGTAGTTGGGTGAATATGTACAACACAAGCGCTTAAAAAAAACCACACACACATGAAAGATGTCAATTTTTAAGCATTTAATTTCTAGTGTAGTTTCTTGTATACACTACACGTGACCCACTCATCCATTGAAGAGTCCAGCGAAACAACATTTCGTTTTTAATGTTGTAAAACGGAATCCTCCTCAGTCATGTCTGATGAATTTAGAGTGGATGACAGAAACTATGAAATAAAACCATACTTACTATTGTTGCTGTGGATTGGTACACTGTAAATAGGGCTCCCGGTTTTCCGTATTTACGGATTTATACATATAAATACAGACGGAAATCGATATTTCCTTTGTCTGTATTTATATTTATAAACGGTAAAATACGAGTAAATGTTGCCGCGCTGCCGTGCAGTTTCTTTGCCACGCCCCCTGCTTTCAGTAAATGCCTTCCAGTCCCTTCTGATCTTCCAATAAGGGTCTTTTTGGTGCCCTCGTGTGGGCCTATGGGCTCAGGATCTTGCAGTGACGACCGGCCTCTTTAGCCAATCCTGGTCTGATGTGAGCATCACTGTGTGGGCGTGGTTCCCTAGCGCCGAAGTCTGCAGATCCCGCTGCTGAGCCGCTTCCTCTCCTCCGCAGGCTGCTCGCAGAGTACGTTCTCAGTATCTCCCTTCCACGGAGAAATATCGTTTGGGGGGGGGGGGCATATTTATATCGTGCAAACTGACCCGGTATTGGTGCCCTCGTTCCGTAAAAATGGAGAGTCGGAATAGGTCGGCAGGCTTCGAGGGAGTACACAGGCTGTTAGTGTACGTATATATGGCAGTGATTGAATTCTCTGACCTTCAGGATAGTTGGATCCTGTGCTGAGGGATAAATAAATGTTGTGTTGTGGAAAGGTAAGCCTCACTCAGTCTAGATACCGGCGGCTCCCTTTTCTGATGCCCTCTGAAGTATCTGTGGCTTATTGGTCGCTTTTTATGCCACAGCTCGCCTCTCTTGTGGGGTCAAATATTGAAGACCTCTCCCTCCTCCAGCAGCCTTCTAGGGCGCCATGTTCTATTCATGCGCGCTTCTCCCCTCCCCACCCCACTGGTACTCTCCTGTAGCTTCCACCATACCTTGCAGACATCTGCAGGTGTCTGTCCGCCTGCTGGCGGCCAAACTGGGAGAGCTTCCGTGCACCAAACACGAGTCGCTCACAAAGTCAAGACATTTGCATAATCTTTTTGCAGGACTTTGCCAACATCTGTAAGCCTCACCTTGTTGATTTGTTTACTGCACCATATATGAAAGATATAAGCTTTATATCCACCTTACATTTTGGCATTTGAATCTGAAACCCTGCGTTTCTTGTATCTCTCATCTTCCAAGCAGTACCTGGAACTTCAAACCCCCTGTTTTAGAACATATTTTTCCCCTCCCTCTTGCAGCTATGTAGAGAAAGTATTTCCTTTGTTTTATGCTGGTTGTAGTAGACGATATGAAAATGGATCAAGTAACTTCAATGGGTTTAAAAAATTCTTATTTGAAAAATATGCTTCTACTGAAACCGAAAATACTGTTGTCTTTTTTTTTATATTATGTTTTAAATATCATACCAAGCTTTAATCGTCTTGTAACTTGCGTTGGACTAATATGGAAAGACTAGTTCCCAACATGGCCAGTAACATTACACGCTACATGAGCACCAGTTTCGTTACAGAGGGACACATTTATTTTTGGTAGGCACAGGGAGATTAAGTGATTTGCCCAGAATCACAGGATGCTGAGCCGACGCCCAGGCTCGAACCCAGTTCCTCAGCTCCAAAGTCACCAGGTATCATCAGCAAATATTGAACGGGTTTTCAGTGGTCTTCACTTCATTAACAAATCAGAAAGAGCCTCAATGCCCTCAAAGTCTCTTGAAATGCACATGTGCTTGTACTACAATGGCAAAGTTTTCAGCTGAATGTATTGTGTTGCCCAATAACAACCGGGTGCAGGTGTGCCTTGTCAATGTAAATAAATGTGGAAAAATACTAGCTGTAGCGTCGCCTTTTGCTTGTAGCAAAAATAAATATGGATAAATACAGAAAAAAAGCTTAAAAAATAAATATGGATAAATACAGACGGAAATGGCAAAAAAATAAATACCATAATACCCTAATTGTAAATAACACAAACGTAAGTTTCATCACATATTTGAAAATTGTTAATGAAGCTGTTTTATATGTTTTTCAGGGAAACTGAATGTCAGCAGTGACACAATACAGCATGGTGTAGAAGGACTTACATACCTCTTAACTGAGAGTTCCAAGCTCATGGTATGTAGCTATTTAGATTTTACTTGAACCAATATTGTTTATTTTATTTACAGAAATTTGAGAAAATGAGAAGAAACATTTTTTTTTGTTCGTAGTTCAATTTATACACTACTGGTCTATCGTGAGTAGTTGCTCCATATTTAAAGTTAGGATTCATAATTGAAGACAGCAGTGTCAACATATCTGGTTTAAGGTTCACTTTTGTTTGCAAATGGTCCTTACCTTGAAAATAAAAAGCCATCAAATATCACTGTGTATTGCATGATTTTAGCATTATTTTACCTTTACAAGTTGCATTCCTACCTTTAGATCTTTAGCCCTGTCACATAACAGCTACAGCTTTAAGATGTATAGGCAGGAGTCCCTGGCCATGGACTAATAGTATTTAGCATATATTGTTCTCCAGTTCTTTGTTGCATCATTTTACATTTCCTTTTTTTTTTTTTTAGAACTTTAGGCACTTTACCTCCGCTGACCAGTACTAAAGTGCATGTGCTCCCTGTCTAAATTGTATTGGTTTATCCATGATTGGCATATTTGATTGACTAGTGAGTCCCCAGTAAAGTGCACAAAGTGTGCCCAGGGCCTCTATAGCAAATGCTACTAGTGGGCCTGCTGCACTGATTGTGCTACCCACGAGTAGCCCTGCAAACATGTCTCAGACCTACCACTGCAGTGTCTGTGTAACCAGTTTTAAACTGCCACATCGACCTGGCAAGTGCACCCACTTACCAGGTTCAAACCTTCCCTACATATAAGGCACCTCACAGTTAGGCCCAAGGTAGCCCATGGGTGGGGTGCAATGTATTTAAAAGGTAGGACATGTTCTGTTGTGTTTTACATGTCCTTGTAGTGAAATACTGCTAATTTCGTTTTTCAATACAGCAAGGCCTATCTCTTCCATAGGTTGGCATTGGAGATGCATTTAACATCTTGCAAGTGTATCTTCCACTTAGGAAGAGATAGAGATTTACAGTTTGGGGTTTCTGGACTCACATTTTTAAAATACATCTGCTAAAGTTGGTTTTTAAATTGCTTGTCTGAAAAGGTCACTTTTAGAAAGTAGGCATTTTCTTGCATAACCATTCTGTGCCTCTCTCGGCCTATCTGCTGAATATACGTCTGGGTTAGGATGACAGTTGGGCTGCTTGTGCATTCGCTCTAGACAGTCACACAAATGGAGCTGAGGTGTGCCCTGCATATCGTGATGGGCAATCACCAGGCTGATGGGTCTTCCTGAGCTACAGTGGTGGGTTGAGTTGACACTGCCACCTGAATAGGGCTGTGCCTGTCCTCGCACAAAGCCATCTCCACCCCCCGTAGTGGTGCTGGAGCCAGGACAGGTAAAGGCAGGGTCTTGTGCACTACAAAGGCTTTCCTTTAAAGTTTTCCTACTTCAAAGGATGAAATGGGTATAAGTACTGGACGTCTAACACCATATACTCAGAACACTTCTGGGTTGAGGACATTCTGCCAGGAAGAAGAGCTGGATAAGCTGTGAGGAGGGACTGCCACTCTGCTATTTGCTTTGCTGTGTTGATCTGCTGCTTGCTACTTCTGTCCTGAGAGTGAAAAGACTGCACTTTGCTTTCTGTATCCTGCTTCCAGAATTCTCCAAGTTTTTGAGCTGAGCTTGCCTCCTGTTAAGAAGTCTCATGACCAGCAAAAGACTTCCAATAATACAAATTACTGGAGCACTCTTCACATATGAGTAGCTAATGGCATCATGTTCCAAAACATGTCTATTACTTCATCATGGTATATATAACATTTGTATTACTTAAGTAGTAAAGAGATGTTATCTCATATAACAACTTTAAACATTCGGGTATGTTGTTTTTAGTTTTTTACTTTCAATTAGTGCCACAAAAGCGTTATACATCATATAATCACGTCATATTCTATACTTTGTATTGTCACTTCATCGTATGTATACTGGTTTGATTACAGTTTATGTGTGCATTATTCTTGTTTCCCAGTTGCAGCCAATACATGTTTGACACAAAAAGGGACTTTTTCAAGGCTGTGTTCTGGTATGGTTTTTCCAACCCACAAATATTAGTTACTCTCTCTTATGACCCGGGGCAGATACAAATTCCCACCGAAATCAATAAAGTTTCCTCCAATTGCGAAAGAGAAGAATGTATGTATCCTGGCTCTAAGTGATTAAGTAAGCGTGGCAGGAAGTTCTGTGATGTATGACCACAGAAACTCTACAACCCATCTCTTGATGTGGACTGTGATAAGTCCTAAATGTCAACGTTGCGGTTACCGCCGTGCCGCATAGTCAATTCAGTGTCTGACAACACAAGTTAATCACCTGCCAGTTCCTGGACTCTTCTGCTGAGAGTCTTGACTTGCCTAGTCGTCAAATCCAGTTTGTGTGCCTTTGGAAGTGAAAGTTTGTGATCTTAAGGAGAAAATCCGTGCATCGACTCCCGGCATCTGTCTGAATCGACGCCACGCTGTAAGGATCAACACATTGATGCTGCCTACATCGAAGCATGGTTCCGGCTTCCCATATCGCCCACGGCCTTCAATGCAGGCCCCAGGTTGCCATTGCAGTGCGTCAGAAGAATTGCTGCTGCGTGAGTCTCGCGTACAGCATCACTAAAAGTCAGTGATGCCTGCTCCGACTCCAACGCAGCGCCTGCTCCGCTGCTGTGGAATCAACGCAGCACCTACTTCGCCACTGTTGAATAGAGTAGCGCATCTGGATTTTTGAGGCATCGTCCCTGGACGCCGTTTCTTCATCAACACCAGACCGCAGTAAGTAGCTGAGGCTGCGTGTCTGGAAACAGACGCATCACTTCCCCTGCCTAGCAGTAAGGAAGCAACACCTCACCTCCCCTGTAGCAGTACAGAACGCATCTAAGGTACTTTTTCCTAAACAAAATATAAATTGATTTCTATGGACTAAACTTGCTTAGTCGTTCGAAAGTGACATTTTGACTTGTGTATGTTCGAAATTTGTCATTGTGGTCTTGTTTTATTCAGATACATATTGGCTATTTTTCTAAACGTGTGTGTTTTACACATTGCCTCTGAGATAAGCCTGACTGAGGAGGAGGAAGATGGCGGCCGGCTAACGTAACCGGTCGGGAGCTCTCTACTACCAGCCCTGAAGATATGACAGCCTAAATTCTGCGAGGCACTGACCAAGGGGGGGAGCCCGGGGGGGGGAGGACGCCGACACAGCTAACACTAATCTTTGCAATCGCATCTCTGAGGCACTGGACGTTACAGCTCCTCTTCAAAAAACCAAATCCGGGGGCCGTGTTCAACAAACTGCCCCATGGTTCAACGTGGAACTAAGAACCATGAAAACCACACTGAAAAGAGCCGAAAGAGATTGGCGTAGGACCTTCTCCAAAGAATCTAGAGCCACCTACTTGACTAACAGACGACTTTACCATGGTCAAATCAGGAAATCTAAAGCAGCATACTATGCGTCCAGAATCAGTGAAGCTGGTAACTCAACGAAAGAGCTGTTTTTACTCTATAAAACTCTTTCGAGCGGAAAATCAATCAATACCCCAGTTGACTGTTCCCCCGAATCATGCAATAAAATTGCAGATTTCTTTTCAGAAAAAATAGCCAAAATCTATTCAGCGTTCCCAACGCAGCCTATAACTGGGACAGAATTTGTCGAAAGCCCCAGGGAATGGGGTGATAGACGCAGACTGACCCACTTTTTCGTCCCGCCCCCAGAAGACTTCCTAAAAATTTGTAGATCAGTGAGGTCGGGTTCTCCACGGGATCCTACCACACCTAAACGTCTAGTGGATTGTCTGGTGGTATTAGAACCTTACATCAGACATCTACTAGACGTGTCTTTTAGTACCATGACAGTACCTAAAGACTGGAAAAGGGCGGTGGTCCTACCTTTAAGGAAGAAACCTACCATTAGTTTTGAGAAACTTGAGAACCTACGGCCAATTTCTCTCCTACCATACTTAGCCAAAGTAGCCGAAAAAACGGTCAATCTACAACTGATGGACTTTGTTGATAAAGCCACCTTATTACACGATACTCAATTCGGTTTTCGTCCCCGTCACTCTACAGAATCTGCATTACTGACGGCGGTGGAATCCCTACGTCAGGGGGCGGATGAGGGTCACACCATGGCCCTCATCCTATTGGACCTGAGTGCAGCATTTGACACTGTTGCTCATGCCAACTTGCTACAGTGTCTGAATAACGGAGGAATATCTGAGGCTGCACTTCAATGGATCCAATCGTTCCTAACTGGGAGAAGCTTCCAAGTCCGCCTGGGTGATCACTACTCTAGAGACATAGGTTTGGGACAGGGCGTTCCCCAGGGATCGTCCCTGAGCCCAACTTTATTTAATCTTTATGTCTCTCCAGTGGCTTCAATTGCCGCGAGTCATGGATTGGAAATCGTGTCATATGCCGATGACACGCAGTTGGTTATCTCCCTCTCTCGAGCGCCCGGACTTGTTATGGACAGCTTCAGAGCTTGCATGCAAGATCTTGCAACCTGGATGTCCACTAATTGCCTGAAATTAAATGGCAACAAGACCGAGGTACTCGTGGTGGGGGGGAGTCCTTCCGTCTGGTCGTCGGCATGGTGGCCCCCATGCCTCGGGCAAGCACCTATGCCCCGTCAGGAAGTAAAAAACCTGGGCGTATGGCTCGATGCTGACCTGTCTTTTGGACCCCAAATAAACCGAGTGGCGGGTGTCTGCTTTAGCGTTTTAAAACTCTTACGCAAGGTCCTTGCTCTCCTTCCTATGTCCGCCCGGAGAACGTTGGTACATGCCCTCGTGACATCGCGCCTAGACTATGGCAACCTTTTGTACTTAGGAGCCACCTGTAAGGCAATAAACCGCCTCCAGGTATTGCAGAACGCGGCAGCCCGACTCATCCTTAAAATTCCTAATAGATCGGATTCGAAAGCTGCCCTTCACACTCTCCACTGGCTGCCAGTGAGAAGCAGAGTGGAATTTAAAGCCCTCTGTACCTGCCATCGCATCCTTGCTCGGAAAGCTCCCAGACCACTCCAGAACCTTGCTATCAGGTATGAACCTTCTCGCGCTCTGCGCTCTTCTCACGGAGGTCTACTTGTGGTCCCTAGGGTCAGAAAGGCTCGTATGGGTGGACGCTCTTTTCGCCATTTGGCAGCGAAGCGCTGGAACGCCCTGCCTCTTAATCTCCGCCTAGACCCCTCGGAATCCAGCTTCCGGAAGAATTTAAAAACTCTCCTCTTTTCAAGATAGTCGTGCCTACTCCTCACTACTGCTCTGAGTCTCTCAGCTGTAGCGCGGGGACACGCTTTCGAGCGTTACCAAGCGCTTTATAAACCTCCCTAATAATAATAACAGTTCCGTCACTCGAACTTAAAAATCCCTCATAGAGATCTTTTGTAGTTGACAAGATTGCGTTTCTCTTGCCTCTGCCCACTTTTGGTAATGAGATACGATTTACCTACCGTGCTTGCAGATGCAGTAGTGGGAAAGCCGCGGACATCGTGGACATCGTGTACAGACGGCAGCGCCTCGCTCTGCATCTGGGCGGAAGCGCAAGAGGCAAGGACCGGCGTCTGGAGGGCAGCAGCTAGGTTCTCTTTCAGGGTCGGCCAGGGAAGAGCAGCGGTGTTTGAACCAACACCGAAACTGACACGGGAGCGGGATCTGGCGCATTCATCAGGGGACCAGGATTCAAAGACCCTGAATTTCGACACGAGAAAGGGGGAAACTGTTACAAGGAACAAGAAATCGGAGAATAAGGTAAGAGTAGGGGGCTGCATGAGGAGGGCAAAGAAATTAGAGGGAGTTCCCCCTATGAAGGCTTCAAATATAAAAACCCCTCTCACAACTGGCAAGCAGTCGGAGAATAAAACTCCGAATGACAATCTAACATCGAATTTGGCTTCCTTAACAACACCATTAGGTGGTAACTTGACTTTGGGGAATACAGGGGAGGTCAATAGAGACATTTGTGGATTGAACAGTGGAGCTAGCTATTGCCTAAGGAACAAGCAATTCTTTGCAGACTGTCCATTAACTAGCCTCAATTCAAAAGCCCCACAGATTACTCCTGCCAGTACAAAAAAAATAAGGGGTAAAAAGCAAGGTATTACTATAAAAACACCATCAGCCTCCTACTCAAAAAAACTAAAACAAACAGGATAGGGTTAAGCATCCCTTTCTGGAGACAGGCCTTAAACTTAAGGTTACACCCTCCCTCAGATCTTTTTTTAAAATCCAGATCCAAGAGGAGAAACAAATGAATGAACAAAACGCTGAAACAATTTTGCAACCTATCGCAGACAGCGCTACCTTAGATCAAGATAACAACTTAACAGATACCACCACTATTGCTAATATGGATCCTGTAAGTAACGGAGCTAAGGCCATGAGCAGCCCGAACGAAACAGAAACCGAGACCACGATTGAATCTAGGTTTGACCCAGATTCTGCTTCAAAGGCCAGGGGGGAGAGGGGCTTAGTAAGTGAACATCTCTGTACTATAGTCAATGACCTCCCCCAGGCGGATTCACCCAAGGTTATACCCTCAGATCCTAATATGATCGATCAACAGGTATCAATGACTTCATCGAGTAGTCTCCTTGAAACTGTTCTGTTAGAAATGAGAAACAACTTTGCTATCTCTGAGAAGAATCAATTAAAAATTCAAGAGACATGCGAGGCATTTGATACCAAGCTGAATGCTCTGGGAGAAAGAGTCAAAATAGTGGAAACAGCAGTGGAACTCCTAAGCAAGGAAGTAGAATCCTCGCAAAGTGAGATCAGCGTTTTAAAATCTAACGAAGCTGCTCTTCGAGATAAGTTGGAATCGTTTGAGAATCAATCTAGGAGAAACAACATAATTCTCAACATACCAGAGGGTCGAGAGGGTGGAGATATGAAAAGTTTTGTAACAGGCCTACTTAAAGATTACTTCCCTTGGGCAGATCCTGCAGTTTTAGTAGAGTATATACAAAGAGCACACCGAGACCCATTTGGGAAAGATAAACTTAAGAAAAATCCAAGAAAAATCCTCATTAACTTTAAAACTTATTCCCTTAAGGAAAGAATACTGGGCGAGGCTCTAAAAAAGGGAGTTTACAATAAGCATGATTGGTCCTTCAGAATCAGATCCAATGTCGCCAAGGTCACACAGGATAGGCAATGGCAACTTGGACAATTTATGACCGAGCTAAGATCTCTTGGGGCGACGGTGGAGATGAAATTTCCAGCCTCCTTGAAGATTATGTGGAGAAATAAAATGCACAACATTAGAGATCCAAAGGAGGTTGAGCAATTACTGATACAGATGACAGATGAAGGAACAACAATAAGAGAACAAGTCTTAGCCTGGTAGGTAGAGAGCTCAAATGGGCAAATCAATTTGCCAATGAAAGAAATAAGGGAGGCTTCCTCGGGGTGGGCTTTTAGATGTATTGTAAATCAAACAAGAAAAATATTGCACAAACCGGGTGGGGAGCAAAATAGGGGGGAAAAAAAAAACGTCCTCAAAATAAAAATAGGAAGGTGGAAGGGGATCAAAGGGTAACAAAAACACCCCCCAGCACTGAGAAAAAGGCACTACCTCATGGATGATCTATTGACAGTAACATTTTTATCCTGGAATGTTAATGGTCTTTAGGAGTAAAAACCGGAGGAGAATGATTTTAGAATATCTGAAATTGTCTGAGTGTAATATCTTGATTCTCCAAGAGACACACTTGTTGAAGGAAGAATGGGAGAACATTATAAAAAATCTCAGATGGATAGATTCATATGTCTGTACTAATCAGAATTGTAATACAAAGGGAGTAATTATTTTATTTAAAAAAACTGCAAAAGCATCTGTTGTAGCAAGCGCAGTTGACAAAAAGGGGAGATGGGCTACTGCTAATATAAAATTACAAGGTAATCCTTTCACCATAGTTGGTTACTATGGCCCTAACTGTGATGACCATGAACCTCTGCAAAACTTTTATACTCAGCTACTAACATCAACAGCCCCTATAATTTGGGGGGGAAGATTTTAATATTATTCTAGACTCAAAACTTGATAGATAACCTCCAAGGAAAGAAACAAATCTACCAAAAATGAGACAATGGATTTCACTGAGCATAAAAGATCTTGGATTGGTAGACATCTGGAGAAAAAAAAATCCTGGAAAAAAGGGATCTACTTTCCAAAATAAAAGATTGGGCCACTCTTCCCGAATTGACTTTTTTCTCTTAGACTCCAGCTTAGTGCCAAACATTACTAGAGTAGAACACATTTCGGCACACTTATCAGACCACTCAGCAATAGTTCTGGACTTACAGGTGGAAAAAAACAACGTCCCAGGGCGCTGGACAGTAGATCGCACGATTTTTCTAGATAATCAGAATATAGATCTACTTATGACTGAGACAGTAGAATTCTTTAGGATAAATAAAGAAGGCATACCCTTGCAAATAGTCTGGGACACTTACAAAGCAGTTATGAGAGGTAAAATTCTAAACATTGCAGCTTGGAAAGTAAAAACGAATAAATCTAAGATCAGACTTCTGGAGGAAGAACTAAAAACCCTTGACACTAAACTTGAAGGAGAGTCATCAGTTTTAAACAGAGTACAATTGACAGCTGAAAGAACTCAAAAAAAGGAAAATCTAGCTGATCATCTAGAGATGAGATTAAGAGAGAAATGGGATACGAGTAAACTTTCACACCACGAATATGGAGAAGGCTGTGGGAAGCTATTAGCATGGAAATCAAAAACAGAACAAACTAGGAATAAGATACTTAAGATATGCAAGGGTCACTCGGGAATATTAACAGCAGAAGATTCAGAAATCAGAGAAGAATTTCAAAACTTCTTCAATGGTCTATATAAAGAAGACTGTTTTCCCACTGAAGCTCAACTCCAAAACTATCTGGAATCTATAGACCTTCCTTCTATTAGCAACGAGGAGAGGATAGGGCTAAACAACAAAATAGATGAAGAAGAAGTCGAAGAAGCTATCAGAAGTCTTAAGAGAGGAAAAGCACCTGGACCAGACGCTTTACCGAATGAATTGTACCAGTCACTAAGTAAAGTTTTAATCCCACATTTAACAGAATTAATGAACAACATCTTTAGTAACAAAAAGGATCTCCCGACTTCATGGAACGAAGCGATTATTAGCATCATATTGAAACCGGGAAAAAACCCTGACCAGTGTGAATCATATAGGCCCATATCCCTTTTAAATTGTGACTACAAGATTTATACACAAATCTTAACAAAAAGATTGACCAAAGTAGTCAGCCCCTTAATCAATAACAACCAGAAAGGTTTTATGAAGGGTAGACAAATTCAAGAACTAACCCAAGAACTTATCACAGCTATAGACATAGCAACCCAGGAAAAACTTCCATTCGCTATCATCACCTTGGACGCAGCGAAGGCGTTCGATAGGGTCAACTGGTTATACTTGAACGCGGTTCTGAGCAGATATGAGTTAGGAGACCATTTTCAAGACTCAATTAAATTAATATATAGAAATCCATCAGCTACAGTCCTAGTCAATAATAATCTCTCGAATAGGATACAGATTATGAGAGGCACCAGACAGGGTTGCCCTCTGTCGCCACTTCTTTTTAATCTGTACATAGAACCTCTAGCAACTAAATTAATGAACAACTTTAAAATATCTCCATTCTCTTATAATGGCTGGACGAAGAAAGTTGCCCTTTTCGCAGATGACCTGATGATTTCTACAGACAACTTTTTAAAATCCCTCCATGATATTGAGGTTTCTATTAATCAGTTTGGTGCAATTTCCGGATATATGGTTAATCAGGCCAAATCTGAAATTATGGTGTGGAACTGTACTAATAATCACCCCTTGATAAAAACGAAAATAAGATATCTGGGTTTAATTACAGAAATAAATAAAATCACGGAAGTCAATTTTAAAAGGTTACTAAGTGAAACTAGAAAATTGTAAAAAACTTGGAGTGGTTTACCTTTAACTTTTATGGGAAGGTCAAATATTATCAAAATGACGGTACTACCTAAATTTACCTACATCTTTAGTACGATTCCGTTGGAGTTTGATAGAACATCAATAAAGAAACTACAGGGAGAATTAAATTCCTTTATATGGGCTAATAAAAGCCCCCGAATTGCTTGGAACAAACTTAGAAAGAAGAAAGATCGAGGGGGTATAGCGAGCCTGGATCTATTACAGTATTGTAGGGCCTTCCAGTTCAAATACGCCAGAATTTTATTAAATGATTATGAACTTTACCCACCTAACCTGCAAGCTATAGCGAGACCTGTGGGAAATTTTACAAAAAAATCAAACTAAAGGTTCTCTTATCAGCAGCTAAACTGTGGACACAAATAAGAAAGTCAATTAAAATCCCCTACTACAGCGAATATGCCCCGATTTGGGATTCTCCAGGCACACCGGAATGCCTCCAAGATAGTCTTTCAACTCCCTTATTTTTAGCAGGGATTACTAGATGGGGGCAATTTATAAAACAGGATCACATTATAAACTGGTCTCTCCTGGATAATATCATGGGAGGCTCCCTATCCAAATTCAAGTTCTATCAATTATCTAGCTGGATCAAGGCATTGACGGAATCCTACGAAGGAGACAGAGAACTGGAGCATAAAATACTTAACATCGGAGCTCAAAAGAAAGAAGTTTCTCTATGGTATTGGGCACTCATAGAATCAGGAGAGGATAATCTCAAGACACTTGAGAAGATCTGGAGGAACGCACTGCCGACGAGTGATATTGAGAACTTATGGCAAGTATCTATGGGGAAATGCTGGGGTGTTATAAAATCTGCTGCCCTAAGGAGGAACCACTTGTTCACTCTTCATAGAGCGTATTGGACACCGAAAAAACTCTCAAAATTTAAAAACTCGGATCGGAAAAAATGTCCGAAATGTGAAGAAGAAGAGGTAGACGACTTGCACATGTTTTGGCAGTGCCCCCAGATCGATGTCTTCTGGAGAGAAGTGACTAAAACCCTGGAGAAGGTATTTAAATATCCAGTTGATGTAAGTACCCATCTGGTTATCTTTGGGGTTAGAGAAGAGGGGGCAAATCTTGTTAAATTAACGAAAGAACAAGAGAATCTGCTTTTTAGCCTAATTTTACTTGCCAGAAGGGAAATATGTGTGAATTGGATAAGAGCCAACCCCCCCTCACATATGGGGTGGATTAACCACATACATAAGATTTCTCGATTAGACCGAGGTGGGAGGGTTAACAAAAGATTTAAATTTTGGGAAATTTGGGAACAACAAGAGGTCTTGACTAGTTAAACAAAAAGCTGTTCTAAAATGGGTCCAATGATTATGCAAAGACAACACACCAGAAGGTTCGTCGGCTGGAGTAGCCTGAATGGCTAGCTCTTCCCACCTCCCATAAAAGGGTACAAGAGATACAGTGACCTCGACAGAACAAGGGAAGCTCCCCTATTCATATTCTGTAATGGGGGTTGCGATGGAGAGTAATACAAATGTCAAGAGATCCCTGAGAAATCTCAACACCCGGTATTTCAAAATAAGGACTAATAAAAAAAAAAAAAAAAAAAAAAAAGAGATAAGCCTGACTGCTCGTGCCAAACTACTAAGGGAGTGAGCAGGGGCCATATTAGCTGTGTGACTCCCTTACCCTGACTAGAGTGAGGGTCCCAACTGGGACAGAGTAAAAACCACTGTCAATTATAGACCCCATTTCTAACAACTACTTAAAGGCATTTGGTTAACATAGCTGCTCTGCTGCTGGAATTAGCACCTATATGGTGAGATTTTGCTATTCATGCTTGCTCTGTACATTTTATCCAGTGAACTCAACATCCTCTAGTCCACCAACGATGATCCATGGTTATGTCTGGCTCCTTATTAGAGCGCACGTCACAAACACCATCTCACCAGCCTTTAGGACTACTGACAATTGGTGCTAACTGATTGTGTATGAAGGGGCACAGCTTGTTTTTCTTGGGATAGGGCCTCTGATGGGAAAATCAGTAATTCCCCCATAACTAAGGTCCTTTACTCCCATCTGCATGACTGTTGTGAAGAGAATCTATATGTTGTGTAACTTATAGCCTTTGTGAGGACATCTTCATTGCAGCACAGCCCCTGTTACACTGCTTTTACTCTAGAAGACCAGAACGACAACCATTTTGCTTCTCATGAGAAAACGTAGTATCCTTTATGAGCAGGTTGGGTAAGTGACTTATTCATATCCTTTACCGCTGCTCTAAAACAATGACCTGGACAAAAGCGTGTTCGCTGCTGGACAGCAGTGTTAAATGATCTGTTCAACACAGCTATTCTATATTTAGGTGTTGGTTGGTGCCTGCTTCAGAACACATCATATGTCCATTTGTCACCCCCCTTTGTAGTGCTGGGATTTGCTTTGAAACCAAGGAGCTTTTTACAGGATGCCAGGCATTTTTCTTTCTAATAAGCGACCCACTAAATCAGTGTTGGCCCTCTCTGCGGGGTCATCCCAAACATTTTGCCTTCACCCTTCCATTTTATGAAGCAGCTTTTGTTGGCTTTTAGGACTCTGTGCACTCTACCACGGCTAGCCTGTGCTAATGTGCTTGTGTGCACTCCTTTAAACATGGCAAGATTGGCTTAAACCCAATTGGCACATTTAATTTACTTGTAAACTCCTAGTAAAGTGGTACTGCATGTACCCAAGGTCTGTAAATTAAATGATACTAGTGGGCCTTCAGCACTGACTGTGCAACCCACTTCAGTAGCCCTTTTAAACATGTCTCGGGCATGCCATTGCATCCTGTGTGCAAAGTTTTAAACTGTCATTTCGACCTGGCAAAAGTAACCCTTTACCAAGCCTAAAACCTGCTTTTTAGGTCTAGACAGCGCTTTAGCGCGACTTATAGTAAGCGAGTTTTGGAAGTGCAAACAGTGCTTTTCAGGCCTCCAAATACAGTGCATGTGCGCCGGCCGCGCGCACCATTTGGCAGCCTGAAAAGCACTGCCTGATCACTTCACGGCCCCTTTGATGTCCTCAGTGAGCCGCGCGGCCACTGAGGACATCAAAGTGCACACCATTTGCACTGTGCCCGCCCCCACTCCCCCCTCCCACTCCCTCCTCGTCAACTTCAGTGCGCGCTTGTTATACAATGCAGCGCGCGCACCATTTGGCAGCCTGCGGCGGGGCAGAATCTCCTCATTTCCCAGTAGGCTTCTGTAGCCCTGCACAGGATCTCTTTGGCCCGTCCGAATACCGCCTTGCTTTTTGTTATTAACAGGTTTATATTCGTTTTATCATCTAAACCATCAGAAGTACAGCTCAGGTAAGCATTGCCCAGCAGCTGGCATTCATCCCAAATTACCGTCATTTGAGTGTAGCTGGACCATTCAGGCGGCAGCACAAATAAATATCTGGCGCTAAGACGTGCACTTCTGTCAACAGACATTCACCCAACCAGCCCTCCTCCCTCCCGACTCATGCCTCCGCCTAAAGTTCTTTACAGGCTATCTTTCAATAACCTCAACCCGCGGGGTCGTTTTTAAACACCAAGCACCCAACAACTATTGATCTAATCTTTTTAACCTCAGAGTCGTGTGTTGGTATGAGGGAACTGTCAGGGGTGTCTTCATGTTTTTTAGACAGTCTACCAGGTGGTTCCAGGTCTGATCGATGGAACCCCGCTCCCTCATCGCCTTCTGAAACAACCTCGCACCCTCGAGTCCCACCCAAGGGGCCAGCGTCTCCTTCCATTTGACCAGTCGGGGGCCCCTGGGCGCCTTCCAGTGTGATGTAATTTCCCGCTTCGCCAAAATCGGGGTCAGATCAACACATTTAGTGATCATTTTGTGCTTGCTCGGGCGTGGGAATCCCCCCTAAAAGACATGCCTTGGGTTGGTACACTCCAACAGGGCAGGGCCTTGTCATGTGAAGTAGTTAAGACCTCCTTGTTGCTGATGTTTTTGTTGTAGATTTGTCGCTAACAAATCCACCAGAAGCGAGAAGTAATCAAAAGGTTTGTACTAGAGAACAAGTATTCAAGAGAGAACCCTCCGATTCGGCAACTCCCAGGAACTAAATCCCGAACAGTCTAATGCAAGTGCCCACACATTTATGGAACAACTTCGGAATGAGAAACATTCAAATGACAATATGCAACAGTTTTCACCCCCCGAATCTCATACGGTTCTTTCTGTCTTGTTGACCCCAGAGTCTTAGTACCTCCTTGTCTGTCTCTTAAGTGCACGTGGTACCTGCACCCGCACGTGGTACCTGTCACCATCCAGCTCGGGTTCCTTGGGCGAGGTTGTTCTTCACAATTTCACAACTATATCGCAATGTTCATCAAAGCGCCATGACTAATACAATTATTAACAATAAACAAAAGGCTTCAGTGCACAGACCAGGCAAAGAACGCGGACATCTTGGAACGATGCAGTTTCTTAATAAGAGAGCACGTTAGTTTGATCCATCTAACAGACATTGTTAACCATTTTCGAAAATAATCTTTCCTAATTTAATCACTACACACGGTCCTAAAACGAATATTCACAGTTTCTATATAATGTGTTTTGAATTAGTTACTCTAAAATTGAGAGAGCTTGTTATTTACATGACATCGTTTGCGTGATTTACTTGCCAAATATTTTCAATGTTCATTTGGTGCACGGACTCTGAGGCAAGCCCGGCTTTTCTTCACTCGGCTCTGACTCCCTCTATTAACTTGTCGACCACCTCTGATGTTATACTGTTTACACCCCCGACCCCCTCCCCACTACCATCCCCCACTTCACCTCGGAATCCAGTGTGGTATGCTCCTTTTTTAGCAGCCACAACGTAATGCAAGGGGTGTGCAGTAATAGCGTGTATTTTTTGTTGTTGCTTCGCAAGAAAATTATGTGTTTATTTACGGTGTGGACGAAAAGAACAGCTCGTCAACATACTGAGCAGAAAACTGGTCAGAGAGCGGTTAAACGTAAAGCAAACGGGACAGGAAACAGAGCTGCGTGGAGACGTCCCCTGTGCAACTTTCTGCAGCAGTTGCTGCAAAAGGTGAGTCAAACCCTAGAAACCCCCTAAAGGGGGGCAGTGTTATATAAAGCAGAGCACTGACCTCTTCACGCACTGAAACCAGCTGTCCCCCTGCTCCTCCCCCCGCCGCCTCCATTCTTAAAGCACGAGATTAGAGCTCCGCGGCAGGGTGCTGCCAGACCTCCATTTGCTTCCCCCTCCCCCTTTCATTTCACCTCCCCCTTCCCTCCCCTCAGCTAGAGTGACAAAAGCACGCCCTCGGTGGAACTCTAACGTGCTAGGTACTTTTCCCTCCTCTGCTGCTAGTGGATCCCGCTTCTGCTGCCAGGAGAAGTAACCGAGTTTATAAAGTTTGCGCTTCAAGTACATGCAATATTCCCCCTTCACAATATAAAACCCGCAGACCCCTTTTATTTTACAAACAGGTTGCCAGGCTTGGGGCCACACCGACAAAGGGTCTTCTGACTGCTGCCCACAGGGGTAGTGTTTCTGCCTGTGGCCCCCTCTCTGCCATTCCCATTATCCGCTCCTCATTCATCTGCTCCTTTAAATTCAGGCATTTTCTTGTGCAAAACTCCAACACAGGCCGGGATTACCCAGCAGCTGGAAAATGAAAGCAGACACTGTAGAAAAGTCCTTCTTTTAACGTTAGCTGCACAGGTCATCCGGCCTTGCCCTTTATCAAAGGTGGACGCGTCTGTCGCTTTGTATATATCCCAGAATGCATTATAATTTAACACGGAATAATAATTACCAATAGGATTTCAGGTTTGTTAAATACTTTTTTCAAAATTAGTATTTTTTTGCCTTTTTACCCTCAACTTCATATATTTTAGTATTCCTCTCCTAGCACACTTACAAACAGTTTGTTATTTTCTTATTATAAAGTTTCCGTCTTCCTTCTATCATAATGGGATTCCCTTTCACTGCTCCTATAAAACAGAACAGCGCCTACAACTGTAGCAATCACCACAAACGGGATCTAAGGTTCAAAGCAACATTGCAGTGTTTGTGGGATACTTCTTACCTATGGGTCACCAGACATCAATCATTCGGTGCTCTCAAACTGATAACAATCTCAAAGTCAGGCTCTGTGGGTTTTATTTGCTGCCACAGCCTCAGATAAAAGAACAATTGGAAGATTTCCCACCATGCCAGACTTCTTGGCGCTGTGAAGAAATGAAGACCGGCGCGGCTCATTCCAACGTCATGGCACAGAGTTCGCTCTGTTGATAACAGTTACCAGTTGTTTAATAGCTTAAAGCCCCCACGTTACATCACGGGTCACACCAAAACAACGTCCAGCTTTCTCATTTCCTACAGGCGGACACTTTGAAGTGTGATGCCACAGTCGCGAAATTACAATATAAAAGAACAAGCATTTGCAATGCAATAGGTCTCGCAGTTGTTAAGAGTTTGAGCTATTGGCACTGTAAATGGCAATGCCTTTTATTTATGGGTGGGTTTTTAAAACATAAATAAAAGGCATTGTCATTTACAATGCCAATAGCTCCAACTCGTATAAATGCGAGACCTATTGCATTGCAAATGCTTGTTAATATTTATCACCCTTAGCGTAGGCCCTAAAGAGCTCATAGTGCAGTGTGCAATGTATTTAAAATGTTTGACATGTTCTTTTAAGTTTTATATGTTCTGGTAGTGAAAAACTCTTAAATATGTTTTTTTGCTACGCAAGGCCTGCCTTTCCCATAGGATAACATTGGGTTAACTTATTACATTTAATAAGTGATAACTTTTGATTGAGAGCAGGTAGGAATGGCAAGCTTGTTGACAAAGGAATTGTACTTTAAGCCCCTCTTTAATGGTAAAGTTGGATTTAAAGTCTCTATTCTGAAAATGCCACTTTTAGAAAGTAAGCATTCTCTTGTCCCAACCTTTTTTGCCCTGCAGCCTGTGTCATATGACTAGGTGTAGCTGGCAGTTGGTCTTTGTGTATTGCTCCTGGACAGTTAGACAAGGGGAATAGGTGTTGGCAGGATGGGGGAGGAGCTGTCACCTACCACGCTTTCAAATTATAATGCCTCTGCCTGAGTGCACTCACAAATGGTTTGACACTAGACTTTTCTGACCCCAGACAAGCTGGGGCCAGCACAGGAAATTCCAAACACCTCTGGGGATGGAATCCTCCAGAACCTTCTCCTATTTCAAAGTGGGCACCAGGTATAAATATTCACCCCTCAGACCCAACTCTTCAGCACATCTCTGGAAGATTCCGAACGACTGTTGTGCTGCTCTGCAAGAAGGACTGTTATTCTTTTGCCCTGCTTCATTAATGTGAAAGGGACTGGACCTGCATCTTGAGCCCAGAACCACCAGAGTGACTCCAAGGTCTTGTGGACTGGACTCCTGATCAGAGCCTCAGACACAGAAAAGGCTCCAACCACCTTGAACCCAGCACCTGGTCTCGGTTGGCTGTGAGTCCTACCACCCCAAGTGTTGCCATCCCAGTCCTGGACCTTTGGAAGTGGGCCTGAATGTGGTCTGCCAACCCAGCTGTGTTCCTGTGGGCAGAACTGATTCAGCACAACGCATCTTCTTGCATCTCCGCTTTGAAACTGCTGCAGCGCGATGCATCCCTGACTCTGGACCTTGCATTGCAGCCTCCTTTGAACAGCCCAGTGTGCGACGCATCCTCAGTGTAGGCCTTGGCATCGCACGCCCCTCATCGATGGTATCCTCAACAACAATGCAGCACCCGCATCGCAGCCTTGCATCTTCACTTTAGATCTGCTGCAGTGCAACGCATCCTTAATGTGGGATTCCGCAGTGCATTGAAGTGTTGCATAAATACTTCACATATTGCATCTAAGTTAAGCCTCACTGCTGTTGTGCCAAACTACTAGAGGGTCAAGCACAGGTTAATTTGGGGTTTGCTTGTGTTTCACCCAGACAGGGATTGTGGTTTCTGCTTGAGTAGGGTTTTACTCCCCTCAACCCAATTTCCAACAATCAGCATTTACCAAATTGTGGGTTGGGACCTATTGGCGAGTCGCAAGCCAACTTTTCGTGGGTCGCAAAAGGGCTGCTCTATGTGTAATATTTAAAGTGATTAGTAGTCCTGTTTGTGCACCAGTGCATAGTTGCTGAACAATGTCCTTAATTCCAGCTTTAAAACAAACCCTCCAAGTATTCCAAAGCATAACTTAGGGTGAACCTTCCAGTATTTGTTGATGCTGTGTTTTTTTGTTTTGTTTTTTCACTTCACAAAGCCATTTCAACAGAAAATGTGCTTACTATACGTTGTCATACATAACCATACCCCTTGTGTATGACGTTCACACATAAATTGAGAAATATAGATCTTGCCTTACAGACAGAGCTGCTGACTTTGGATCAAAGATGACTTATGACCAGGACAAGGACTTTGTTTTGATGTACCCAACGAGGCTAGGACCAAGATCAGGACTGCATAGAAACCCTACTACGCTTTCTTCCCTGGAAGATAAGCGGCCGGACTGCCTGGCAAGGAGATGCACTTCTCTGACTGGATAGAGGGTCGGTCCAGAAGCTGCAAGGATATTTAGCCTAGTTGACTAGGACTGAACCTGTGGGGGCGGTTTTCTCCTTAATCCAAGGGTCCTGACTGTGTCAGTCATCAAAGTCTTGCTCTTGTTTATTAGTAGTGCAGGTAACATTTCTCCCCACCCACCACCATCTCACTGAATCCAAGATTGCCCAGTTGGAAATTAGTATTGGGGCTGGATGAAGGTGTGTTTGTTTTGGTGAACCATTACAGCCAGATAACTCCACTTTGTTCTTATCTGTCCAGAGCACATTTTTTCAGAAGTCTTGTGGTTCATTCACATGTTGTTTTGCAGTCTTCAGACGTACAGTAATGTCCTTTTTGGCTCCACTTCCACAAAGTCTTACGTATTTAGTCTTTTCCTAATGTTAGAGTCCGATCTTTGGGTGAATCTCCTGGGAACTCAACCTGGATAGATTGGCAACTACCCTGTATAAAATGGGATTGATAAGGGAGCTGTGTTCAATGAAATGCCAGTGACGATTTATACACATGATCGGTGGGTGTTGTAGCATAGAACAATGACTAATGGGATTTGCGCAAAATCACATTTTAGCTACAGAATATTTTATTCTTTTTAGCTAACTGACTGACCCCTACCCCATATTCCCCGTCCCATCGTTCTCTCAATCACAAGTCTTATACTTTTTTTGCACTTCTTTGCAAGTATGAGTAGGGTTGCAGAAGCAAACCCCATCAGCACAAATAACTAGTCTTGCTAAATTAATTTTTTAGGCCTGGTTTTAGCCATGACTTTTTGATGTAAAAAAAAAAAAAGATATATATCATTTTTTTGTTTGTTTAAAGGGGCTTTCAGGCAGCTGTCTTCATCCATTGGCCTGTTGTGTCATTCACATTTTCCATCCGCCCACTACGGTATGGGGGAGGGGGCAGCACACTTTAGCCACTGACTTCACTTACAGTGACTGCATTTTGCTCTTTCGCAAGGAGCACATCCGCACACAAGGTAGTTCTCTTAAGTGTCAGTCTTGTGTTTTTACTTTATTACTTTGGTATTGCCTTTGTGTTTAGAGTCTGATTTGATAGTATGCCACTTTCTACCAGCTCTTCCATGTTGGGCATATTTCAGCTCCAGTTACGGTCTCCTTGCTAATGTTTTTTATAAATCACTTTTGTTTCGCCTTTTATTTCAACTGCTGTTATTTCACAGTCACAGCCAGATTGTGTCCATTTGAAACTGTTCTTCATGAAGTTGTCATTTTTTTAGTATGTTCGCATCTATATTTGCACTCCTTTATAATATGGTGGTATGTATTTTAATTGAGGACTACATTTATATTTGTAAACCAATATGTATGTATGGCTTTCTTGTGTACTTTTAGTACTCTTTTATCTGTATAGACATTTAACTATTATATTTCAGATTGCAATATACTTTATTCGGCTGACATAGCCATAAAAGGCCAGAATGCCGTAAAAACATACAGTTCAAATGCGAGCAGTACAAACAATGCATCAATAGGATAGGACAAAGGCACTATAACGACCTATAAAAATATACATTTAAAATATGAACAGCGCAACAATACATCCATAGTGCAAAGAGGTGTCATAAACGCCGGTCAGCGCTAACCATTACCCAAGAACCTCAAGTCTCTCCTAATTCTCAAGGAGTAGAAGTGACTATTACTTGTTTATTTAGACTATAGTCTATAGACATTATTATAAAAGCATCCATAAATATATTCTAAAATCCTGACTAATATAAAAATATTTAAATAGAAGTGGAATACACACTTCTGCATACATACACAAACATCCAGGGGACATCAAGTAATAAAAAATAAAAATCTCGTTCCGACCCTTTGGGCCCTCTCAGGTTATATAACTCTTTTAATGACTCCTGTATTGCAGTTAAAAATCTTTCTATTGCACATACAACATTTAAAAATCTCATATTTATTAACCGGCTGAGGGCTTGATCCTTTATTAATAATCTTATAAGTAATACAAAGAAGTTTTCAAAACTCCTTCCATGCATCTAGTAGCCATAAACAATCCGGTAAAGTATGAGGGCCACTACATTTTACTTTCAGTCCACGTGTGCACAAGCCCTGTTCATTTCTCATTGTAACTTTTATCTTCATATCTGCATAACATGGACTAAGTCCAACCCGGAATTTCAATACAGCATTCCTAAGCTATGGGCTTGGCAGGGACTCTATTATAAGGGAGCGTATCATCATTGTTCCAGCATTTTACCAAGAACTCGGTGGACAGTTTTCTCCCCAGGTAGAGCAAATGCTCCTCTATAACACTTTTACTTATAATAGCGCATAGCTCCTGCTTAGGGATATGCTGCCCTGACTTCCACTGTTCTGGTGCTAATGATAGTTTGACGCAGAGCTTGACTAGCGTGCGTCTAACTTGGGGTGCCCAGTTCATTTCACTTTTCTATATTTCCCTTTTACAGAGGTATGATATTTTAGGGAGCCCTTCTCTGCTCAATCTCTGCCAACTGTTATATTACTAATGAAGCTCTGCTATGTATTCAAATGTCCTGCCCTGTCTGTTTGTCTATTTACTGTTTGTTTGTCTATCTATTCAACCATATCTATCTATAAAACCCAATGTATCTAACTATGCAACCCTATACAACCTTATTTATATTTACAACCCTATTTATCTATACAACCCTACCTACCTATACAACACTACCTATCAATACAACACTATCTATCTACCTACATAAGCAATCCTATTGAGCTGTCTATGTAACCCCATCTATTTATATATGCAGCCCTATCTTTACCCTGTCTTCTGTACAAACGTATCTCCCTATGTATGCAACACTATCAAACATTTACAAATCTGTCTTTGCAAGCTTCTCTATTTGTAAGAAAGTTATACAAATATATTACAAAAACAGCATTAGTAAAGGTGAGGGGCTGGCAGCGAATGCCAGACTGATTGGCTTTTTTAGGTATGTTGTTAGCTCAGACCTTTTTGTTTTTACCAAGATTATATGTATAGCATAGTTACTTATAGGGGATTTCAGCCTGACTTAATCCTTTAATCTGTTGTCATTCACTTTTTTCATCCATCTACTACAGCATGCATCATGTGGCAATTGGTCAGCACACTTTAGCCAATGGCTGACTTCACTTTGAGTTACATCACGCTGCCTTTCATAAGGAGCGAATTGACAACCAAAAGTAGTCCCTTCTATGTCAGGGTTTACTATGTTAATCTGATTTTATTTGGAACCCCAAATTCTTTTTGGGCGTTAGCCAATGGTGTTTTTAAGATTGATGAGATCCCGCCTGCCTTCCCAACCATTGAGGTTTGCATTGACGGAACAAAACAAGAGCTGCCAAAGATTTGCTGATGTTTGGTCAGCCCTGCTCATAAAACAAGCTACACTGACTTAAGAAATCCAGCACAGAATCACAAAATGAGTAACTTGTTAATTTAAAAAAAAAAACTTAACTTGAGCAACTTTCTCTGCTGCAACTCTCTACTTACCAGCAGGGTGACAACTTGGCAAGGAGTCCTATTTAGGGCAGGCTGTAAAAATATTCAGGACAAAGGGTCAAAATTCGGGACAAATGGTCAATTTTATGGACATATCACAAACGATGTTGCTTTTTTAATGTAAATAAAAGAAAAAAAGAACTTGAGCAGCTTTCTCTGCTACAACTCTCTGCTTACCAGCAGTGTGACCACTTGTCATGGAGACAAATTCAGGGCAGGACTGTAAAAATATTCAGGACAAAGGGCCAAAATTAAGGACAAAAATTCAGGTCAAAAGGTCAGTTTTATGGACACATCCTTGAAGCGATTATGTCCCCCCTACTTTATCAATGCATTTATTTTCTATTTTTTATAATGCATTATTTATTCACTGTACTCTGTATGAGATTGCCACTGTCAAGGGAGACACCCCTCCCCAAACATACCCACTCTTCCTTGAAGAGAAAGCAGTAGCACAATTTTAATTATTTCTAAACCTTTTTTGAACCCATGGCAAACAATCTGGGCAAAAATAAAGGAAGTGAAGGTAAGTGACTTTTTCACCTTCTTCTAGTTCAGACAAATTGATAAACAAGCATTGGAAATGCAATAGGTCTCGCCTTTATTTAAGTTAAAGCCATTTGCTTTGCTAATGGTATTGTATTATAGCTATGTAGTTTTGAGTGTATGTGTGTGATATGTTGTGGTTTTATGTTTTTAGATTTGTATTTGTTAGCTGTGTAGTAGGTTAAAGCATAGCGTTTGGAGGAGAAGAGCAGTGTTTAAGATTTGGGAAGGAGAGTGAGTAGAAGAATAGCATGAGGGTTAATGAAGTATGGTGAGGAGTAGAATAGCATGAGGTAGAAGAAAGGTGCGGGTGGAGAGCAGTATGCGGAAAAGGGAGAAAGCGTGGCACTCACTGCACCAAAGAGGCCAAATACAGCGTTGTCCTTATTTGTGTTGTTACTTTTCCCTTTTTTTTGGGGCCTAACTTCTTCAATTTTATAATGTTTTGATCTTTTCACACCACATAAAACACGCATAATTGCCACCTTGTCAAGGCTATTGTGGGCCCATGAGACCAGCCATGCTTCAACAAGCCTTGCCAGCTCCATATGGGCACTCAGTCACTGGCAGCTGAGTTGAGGTTGACGGGGTGTCCATATAGGTCCAAAGCGCATCTCTTTTGACTCAAGAATCAGAATTTACGAATGGAGATTACGGTGAGTAATCTCTGTTCGAATGTATGGAATGTGTTCAGCATCTTTACGTGATGGTATTGTTCGATTCATGACCACTCAACACTGTGCAAAACAGATGTAGAACACAGATATTAAGTGTTCAGTCACAGTTATGTTCAGGAACTTGTGAGCACAAATAAGTCCAGAGGCCTCATAGCGCCGAGCACAGTGTTACTGAATCTTGCTCCCTGTTTGGCCTTTAAATAGTTTCACTTTGACAAAACTTCAGTCACAATCCTACCCAAAAAGAAAACTCCCTCCTCCCCCTGCCTGGCCTCGCGAACTGGGCCCAGTACTGAAGTCAATATCCCCGTGTGTAAGGAAGGATGAAATAATACCTTTCATCCTGCACAGAGAGGCTTTTTAACTTCTACAAAGACAGCACTGTAGGTAGCACTTGGGGAACTGAAGCAGGTTAAAAGATGGTACCTCACGGCAAGACAAAAATACCATTCTGAACATTTTCTACAGAGAGCAACATGGAGCTTGCCAAACACACCTCTCCCAGGTTTGTATGTGGGCAGGTCTCTATGAAACAGTACTTTGAATGGTACCATTGACGCATTATATAATTTCATTTATTGTCTTCTGCTCAAGCCTATTCCTGATAGGCAACAGGCGCCTTACCATCACCAACCATCAATTCATGTAGACTAGTTTAAGGTATGGCTAATTCAGTTACAAAGAAAACTAGTACTTACTGCAACATTGTCGCCAAATTATCCTGTTTCTCCAAGGTCGTTTTCGAATCCACTGCAAACGCGACGACAGATCCATGGCCTGTCTACAGGATGGCCAGTAACATCTCAGAGCACCAAAACAAAATCCATCTTCGCCAGACATCGTGACATAAACAAAAAAATTCCCGCTTCGCTTCTGATACTGAGTGGCTCCGGTCAGCCTTGTGATTCAAGTATGCTGTTTCACGACACTGCTCCGGCTATCGCGCTGTGACAATGAGAGGCCGGGTTTCCCATTCTCGCATCACCGTGAATGTTTTATGCATGACGACGGAGGGGGACGTAATTTCTTCCAATAGCAGCTGGTAATGCTTCCTTTCGACTTCTTAGTGAGCAGGACAATGGGAGGGGCTGGACAGCAGAGCAGGCGCAGCCTGAAGAAGGTAGCCTTCTGTCACACAACCCTTGCGTGCGGACAGAACCCCCTCGAACTCCCTCTGTACACTTCCTGTGCAGGGCCAGCGAAGGATTCTAGACGTAGACAAGCGTGACACACTTGCGTAACACATGTGTTGACTGGACTCACGCTGGCTGCTCGTTGGTCCAACATGATGAGCACGCATTAATGGGTTACCAACAGCGAGAGCCGCTGATGCACTAATACCATGCAGCATTTACATTATCATATTTAATACTAAGGGGCCCGGAGTATATCTTTGATATGATTCCCCTGTGAATTCACTCTTCTACAAAGTGGTCTTTCACCCTTGGTTCTGGCCTGTGCCATACACAGCTCCCAAAATATATATATAAATAAATATTTTATGTAACTAACTAAGGAGAAGGAATCAAAGACAAGCTGTCGCCATTGTAAACATGCTGTCGCCATTGCGGAAAGGCTTTCTCCTTAATGGAAAAAAAGTGCCTACAACGACTAATGAAGGAGAGAGTGTCGCGCCACCAGTAAAAGATCCAATCCCAGGGGGCGGGGCCAAAAGCGGACAGGGTGGCAACCAGGAGGGACTAAAAAACCTCTGGTGCAATTATCACACCACGTTCTGCATAATACGTGACGCAAAATGACGCAAACCAATAAAATGCAGGCGGGGCAGAGACACTGCTTCGGAATCCGTATTGATTCCAAGAAGCCCTCTGCATGGCGAGAATAGCGCATGCGCTGCTTTCGCCAGGCCAAGACCTAAAAACATTTGGCTCACCTCATTCTCCACTAGTCTCACTCTTATTGTCAGGATGTGTGGTACCCACAAATTGTCTGTAGTCTCACAGAAGGCCCCAAAGCTGTATTACAGTGTTTGTCCAAGACTCTACATTTAGCTGAGAACTGGAAGCCCGGACCACCAGACAACGAAAATTAAAGAGCAGGTCCACAGCAACGTATTCAATGGGTTATTGCTGAGAACCAGAATAATAAGGAAGATAAAAACAAGGCAGATCAATTCCTAAAATCAGAGTATCTGAAAGTATTGTGTACATGGAGAATAGTCTCAGCAGAGAGGTGAGCAACAGAAGAGGCACTGTCAAGTGGAGGTATAAGCAGCACCCACCCAGCCTGCCAAATGTGGTGATACACCAGTCCATTGGTAGTGCTTGTAGATAGTGGGCTGGGACCCTTGGAAGGTTGGGCCTACTCTGTCTACGTCTTAAAATGGCTCTGCATTCGACCAACGGATCAACAGTGGTCTGGCTCTTCCCTAAGAGACAAAGAACATTCATAACCTTAAAAATATTTGAGATGCATATTACACAACATACAAAATACAGGAACATGAGAGAGACTTTAAAAGGTAGAAAGTGTTTTTGTAACATATGGAAGAGTTTCAGTTTAGTACATTAGATCACAACATTGTATCAACATTTGTTGAAGTGAAAGTTTTTAAACATGAACTTCAAAAGAATTATTAACCCTCCCTCCTGACAAAGCGATGAGTGAACAAATGTGAACCAATTGTCTGGTGTCCATTCTAGCATGTGCAGTTTTATTTTTATGGGTGGTGGAATATTGCATGCTTTTAAAGCATATACAAGAGAGGTTTTTGTACAGGATCCACCTTGAACAGAATTACTTGAAAGTGCTCTCAAATGTCACTATCAAGTAAATTAGTCACATGAAGTAGCTTGATTTGACTAAGGTCATACATTTTAGTCATGTGGCAAAGCCGGGGTTTGAAATCAGGTTTTCTGGTCACACTTAGCGCAATTACGCCACTGGCTAGATGAATTAATTGTTTTCAATCTCTCTTTCTCACTAGAGGATGGTGTTTTTGTACAATTCTGTGAGATGAATAGTACACAGTGTTGGGTATATATAGATCACAGGTTATTTTGACACAATATTTAAAACAAAGGTATACAGTGATGGCGAGGGCCTGCAGAATACCATATCCTAATATTGCTGGCTTTCTCAGACTTTAACTAGGTATTCAGCACAGTGATCAAAGTGTATTAAAACAAATATATGGATACGGTCATCCTGAGTAGATTGGGGAGGGGTTCAGTGAGTGTGGAGGTGAAATCTAAGGCATGGCTACAAAGAACAACACCTTATGTAACTATTTTGTTTATCTTTCACCATCAAATAACTGCATATAACCTAGTGCTGACCTAGAATGGAAAATAAATGCAAGTTAAACTATTCAGTGGGAAAAGCACTATTTTATGTTAAAAAAAAACTTATGTTAGTTCATGTGATCACTGCAAATGTATGTATGTGTATATATAAATAGAATTGAGTCCTGTTTGGTACAGCACAGAATAGTGACATGTATTTTTAGTGCCAGGAAGTCCATGCCTGTCGCAGAAAGCACTGTGAATGAGTGAGTCATTATTTAAAATTTGCATTACACACAGCATGAGGTAGGCTACCACTAAATATGGAAATAAATTTAGATCATAGACAATAAAGTGTTTCCAAGGTGTACATTTTAGTAACATGCAGATGGTACCTAGTGCCAGCTGTTTTATAATTGTCCACAGCTCCGCTTGGAATACCCTTGTAATACCTCTCAAAAACAATAAATCTCCCCATACTGCCTCAAAAGCAGCCTTTACATAAGCATTTTAATTGCACAGATCTACGTTTCTTTCAGGAGCGGCACTATGGCATGGAGGGTAGCTTCTTGTTTAGCTCTCTATCCCTCTCTAGGGATCACCGTACAGGAGACTCCCTAACTTTCCCTTCAGCTGAGCCATCTCAACTGTAAGAATTAACATTTGTCCTAGCGCAAAGGCTAAATTTAGGGACAAATGTTATCTGTTGAAACCTCCAACATGGAGAACGGACAGTTTGTGTAAATTGCGGACGGGTGGCTATTCTACTTACCAGGAGGGGTGGGGGTTCCAGAGCAAGTTCTGTGGGCCGCGAGGTAAGGTGTGCCAGGCCACACTTTGAGAACCACTAAGATAAAGCATTGCACAGGATTGTCCCCAGAGCGGTATGGACTAATGAATATTCGCAGAAAAAGTAATTTACAAGGGTAGGAGTTGCCCTAAGAAATTTACAAAAAGTCTGGGAACATAAGAAAACGTACTATTTCTTTTAGTTAGAGGACATAATATGAAGAGAGAAATCTGTTTAAGAAGACTGTGGGGAGATTTGGGACCAGTGTCAAATATGCTGCAGAGATCATTTTACTTATTGTTGATTTTGAAACGCATGTTATTGTATCCTGATGCACTGGATTTTATTTTCGTTTACAAAAATAAATGAAAATATATCATATAAAAGCATTTGGAGGGTTAATTGGCCAGAGGAAATCAAAGAAGCCAAATTATCCAAAGTAGTTTTTCAGGTCAAAGCCTAAGACATTAGTAGAAGTCTCTGGTGTTTGATGGTGCATTCACAGTTATCTTTGTTTTCCTACTATGTACAGCTAAAATTTATTTTTGAGGCGTATTTGTGTATATTCGCTTTTATTTGAAGGAAATAATCTGAATAGAACCCTGTTGAATTATGTGATAAACAACCACTCTTTTGTAGAGAACCCTACCTGTTTTAGTCGTCAATAAGGATATTGTTGTGCTGGCCAACAAAAGGTAGGCTTTTGCCAATAAAAGTAGTCATAAACTCTCAGAATTAATGTTTTTGCACACAAACTATAAAAAGTCATCACAAATAGATGTGTGTGTGAGCGAAATATTGGAACTTTTTAGTCTGAATTCTCTGAGAGATTTAGCATTTATTTATTTTTAGAAACATGAATGTCTAGTGAGAGAGTACAGACTGTATATGAACAGCATTCAATTCAAGAAGGTTCAGCACTATAGAATGTGATAAACATATGTCATGTTAACATTCAGAAAAACAGTTAATACACAAGGAAACAGCCGGATCCAAGATGTATGTTTCTTGACATGATGTCTCTTTATTTTTCTTACAAAGATTTATTTTTGGGTTCCACGAGCAAATGATCATAGCCAACGCTTTTCGTCTCTCACAGGGATTGTCGGAGAGTCTCTGAGTTTTATGGAAGCGTTCCGAACATTGGAATTTTAAATTATAGAATTGTATGACCATCTACTGACATTCATGCTAAACTGTGAAGCCCAGAAGAAGTCTGTTTCCTTGTGTATTAACTGTTTTTCTGAATGTTAATATGACATAGGTTTATCACATTCTATAGTGCTGAACCTTCTTGAATTGAATATTGTCGTAGGACTAGTTCCTACTGTGAGGAATATAGAGGGGAGTGTTCCTTGGTTTCGTGCACTGTTTTCGATACTACGACCCATTATTCATTTGTTGGGTGCGGCTTCAAATAGCCTCTACCCTCGTTGTTTTTGGTCCTTATTGTATATGAACAGCACTTCGAAAAATATTACATACTGTACTGAGTCTTTTTTTTTTTTTTATTACTCCTAGATTTCAGAAATAGATTTTCAAGACTCTGTGCTTGTATTGGGATTCTCCGAAGAACTGAACAAATTGCTTCTTCAGCTTTACCTTGATAACAGAAAAGAGATCAGAACCATTCTTAATGAATTGGCCCCGGATCTTCCACATTACCACAACATGGAATGGAGGCTAGATGTTCAGGTATTGTCTGTAATTATCTAGTGTTTGGCAGCAACCGACTAAAGTTGCAATCCTATTTTTGAACAGCATCACCAGCTATATAAAGCATGATACTAGTAATGATCATTGTACAGATAGTCCTAGCAAGAAAATCGAAACCTGTATCCTGTCATCCATTCCAGCTGCTTTCTAATCAGTGAACTTGTATTTTAGTTTAATTTGGTCAGGAATGAAATCACACTCAATAGCGTTTTAATTCTAATACCATTGTCTTGTGTAGATCAGACTGTCAACAAGGTAGTTCATACTGATGTGTCCGCATCAAATCTTATATTTCAGAAACAAAGTAGCGAGTCGCATATGACAATGTATTTTCCATATTAACCCAAAGAATCATATATTCAGGCTCAATGTATCATTTATTATAAAGTACAGGAAAATTCGCACAAGCCATAAAAAAAACTTCAACAAACCAATACTTACACAATACAGTCATAGATGTGACATTGTGCAGAATGGCTTTGCTCTGCTGTACAGATCTTCTTCTCCAGCCATTGCTCTAAAGCTGTCTTATGAATTCCAAAAGGATTTACTGCAGCAAAATGTAACCATGCTGTTACAGGGGGAAGCTGTACAGAATATGAATATGTTACGTATGTTTTCTAGTTCTAAAGAAGGGTCCAACACAATCATTCAGGCTGGCGTTTTTTTTATTTCAAAATGACAAAGAAATATCAGAAAGAAAATATTTTGAATGTTGGCCCTCCATCAGATCTACCCTCAATTATGAAAAGAGGATTGGATATGCGCAATAGAGCTGTAGATGCATACTTTAAAATTCCATTCCAAAGTACCTTTGCAGATTCCCGACGTTTGTGGTGGTGACCCATCATTCCAATATAAAGTCTTTCCATTTGTACTCAAGTCTGAGCCAATAACTTTTTTCGAAATGTATGGCGCTGGTAGCTCCGCACCTCAGATAGAAAAATATTTCTGTTTAAACTTACCTGGACAGCTGACTTATTTAGGCACTCATGTCTCAAGGGATTCAGTAGCACTTCTGAACTACTGTGTCCATTCTTAAATGTTTGGGTCTAACAATAAATCAGACACAAATCCACACCGGTTTCCGTCCAGTCCATTATTTGAGAGAGCTCCAAGATACACAAAGATAAAAAATGTATCCCTCAGAGAGATTTTTTTCTGTCCAATTAAAATGCTGCAATCTCCTAAAAGATTTCATCCGACATTAGTTCTCTTCCCTGCTCATGTTGATGGATCGTGCAACTTCTCAATACTTGTGTACAGCCCTGGATGAGACCATTACAAGAGTGTATGGAGGACCAGTGATGTCACTCCTCAGGCTACCGGATTAATTAATTCTCAAAAGCAGCAATACGATTTCTCCTTGCCTCTCAAATCTTTCATATCTTGAACTGGCTTGTTGCCACAGATCTCCATAGTCCATCGCCCATGTCCTCAAAGCTTAGAGACCAATTTCCTCAGCAGGAATAATCATAACTAGGTACTACACAACAAGTGCTGCATGACGTCTTCTGTAAATGGCAACTAGCCCAGATAAAAAGCCAGAAGTACACCTCTAGGTTTAACCAACCTGGCATATTGGTGAATGCTCTTTTCAAAAGCTGATTGAGAAAGTTTGTTTACTCATTTTGTCCATGAGTCATATAATTGATAAAAGACTTTGCTTGGGTGATTCTAATCGCTCCAGTATGGCCATGTTATTGGTGGTTTAAGGACCTTCTTCACCTCTCGAAGTGCCTACACAAGAGCCTGCTGTGAGTACTGGATCTCCTGTTAAAGGTTTTGGAGGTCAGATTATGTATCCCAAACTCCCATTGTTGAGCTTGACAGCCTGGTTCCAGACCTCTTGCACTATGGACAATTATGTCTTCCAAAAGAATGTGTGTACTCTTCAAGGGTGATATGCGTTAACTAACCAGGACATCCTACACTTTCAAATGGAAGAGATTCGGCCTCTGGTACATTCAGAAGAGTATTGACCCAACCAGATACCTGGTGGGTGCAATACTTCCTTATCTTTTATGTTTGCTCAAGGAGGGGTTGCAGTTTTGCTTGATAAAAGTTCATCTTGCAGCCATTAAGTCTTACAGAAATAAATCCTTCATAAACCTCTTTTCAGAATCCTTGTGATAAAGGATTTGCTCTTAGAAAGGAGACCTTTATCTTAATTGCCACTTAATATAGAGCTCTTGAAATTATTATGCTCTTCTTTTGAACCAATCCCTTAGACTTCCTTGCAACATTTATCTTGTAAAGCATCCATATTTGTACCCATCACTTTTACTCATGAGGTTAGTGACATTCAGTAACTTTGACATATTGAATTACATACTGTTTCTACAGAATTAAAATGTTTGAGAATTCTTCTAAACTTCCTCCAAAAGTTAATGTCTGCCTTTCATGTCAATCAGTCTATTAACCTAGCAACGTTGCTTACAAAATCCCTCTATTTCAACAGAGAGATCTTTTATATTAGCTGTACATTAAGATGGTTTTAAACTTCAACCTTGATTAGACTAAGGATGTAAGACCGCCTAATCCTTTTTTAGTAAATTACGGGCCAGTTCATACTGTTTTAGCCACTAAGAAATCTCCTATTTATAGAAGGATTGTTTAGTGTATTTTATTGTAATGCTAACAAAACCTTAGTTGGTAACCCCAGAGCCCTTTCTATAAGGGATAAGTTGACTACTACCTCATTACTAAGGAACGTATCCATTCCTGAAATGTGTATAGTTGCCAATTGGAGGTCCATGCTAACCTTTACAAGACATTATTATTATATTGATTAAGATTCCAAGGAAGATGCCCAAGAGTGCTCAGCATATTTTTGAATATTGATCTTTCATTTCTGTGCCTTTTTCTCTGTCTTTCATATGGATGGGCTTGCTACTCTGTTCTGTGGTTATAACTCTATATATACAGACCCTGAAGGAGAAGGGATATACAGGCACATGCATCAACCATTTTTGCGAGTGCAAACGGTACGATTCACAAAAATCTGCCGTTTGCACCCGCAAAAAGGGCTTTTGCGATGCATCAAGGTTCAAGGCACTCGCAATTTAAGTTAAGAATTCGCAATTAATTGCGATTTCTCAAATTGTGATTGCATTTAAGGAATCGCAATTTGCAATTCCTTAAATGCAATGCAAGAACCACTTTAAAATAGTGATTTCGCTATTTGGGGCCGCAAATTACCGAGCAATTAAACTGGTCGGTAATTTTTCAAAAACTTTGAAAAATGCACTAAAGTGCATTTTTCAAAGTTTCATGTTGCGCACACACATGCCCTTAGGGCATGTGTGTGCACAACATGGGTGCCAGTGGCGGGTGGTGACATTTGAAAGTGGTGAGGCGTACAACAATTGTTGTACTGCACTGTGGCGAGCGAGGGAGGCCGAACCACCTCTGGAGGGTTCGGGGAGGGGGGGGGGGTTCTCCCCCCGAGAAAATTTGAAAAAAGAGTGGGCAAATGGTGCATTTTCAAGCACATTTGAGAAAGAGTCAGAGAAAAGAGGCTAAATGACCACAGTCACAGGAAAAAGGTTAAATAACCAGAGGTCGGAGGTTAAATAATCAGAGGAAAGAGGTTAAATAACCACAGCCAGGGGATGGTGGTTAAATAACCAGAGCCAGAGGACAGAGGGTAAATATCAAGAGCTGTAGGACAGATGATAAATAACCAGAACTGGAGGCCGTGCTTTCCCAGCAAACTACAAAAGTGACAATTTCTTGATGTGTAGTTGCATGAGGTGTGTTTTTGGCAAAGCACGCACACGGACATTACTTCCCAGGCATGCGATAGGCTGATTTGTGACTTTGGAGCCGGAAGTGGTGAGAGACAGAGGAGGGGAGAGCAGGGGGGAGGTGGGCCATTTGCCATGCCCCAGGGTTCAATGCCATGGTTTAACTACCTGTGCAGTTCCCTGCTGCGGCATCTCTCGGTTTTGTGAATGGTGCCCCCTCAACATGCCTACTTCAGAACAGCTGCCTTGGTGGGTAATGGCCACCCTGAGAAGAGGCCCTGCCGCATCAACAGGAGCAGTGGTACAAGTGCACAGTGAGCAGCCCGCAACACTTCACAGCTAAATAGAGACTCCTAGACAAGTTCTACAAACTCTAGTTGTGCAACGTGCAAGGACTCAAACCACACAGAAAAAAGCTAGAAAATAGGAAAAGGCTGAACGGCCATCTTCATAAAGCTGCAGGCAAGTAGCAAGCTGGCAACCAACGGTGAGAGGCAATTAGGACAGGAATCAGAAGGCAGCAGAAGACGCTACGGGTGTCTCTGGAATGATGTCATCTTTTTTTCTTTAGCATACTATTTGACAGTAAACAGTACATAAAATGTGTGCTTCATTGAACCCCAATTCATGCTGCCTTGTGGGCAGGCCGTACAGTTTGACGAGAAGAGGTTATCCAGCACACTATGTTTAACCAGTTATTAAGTTTATGTATGCTCCAACATCATGTAGCTTCCCCTTTACTCGGATAAACAATGGCAATACAATCGTTCCATGTTTGTAAAGTTCAATAATCTGTTTTCAAATTTCAATCAATAGTGGATCTTTTGCTTAATACAGGATTTGCATTATTCGCTAATTAACAAGCATCATATACCATAATCGCACAATCTTGATTTTAAGCTACAAAACCTCATTCCACATCACGGTCAAGGGCAATAAGACAATTTAAAATGTGGCAGTCACTGGTAAGGTAAACTACAAAAGATTACATAATTTTAAATTTCATAGGAGTTCGCGCCAGATTTCAATACAGTACAATACACATAGAAGGCAACCTGTACATTTTGGTCTCAAATGTCAATAGAAATACCGTATATGGAAGCCAAAAATATAGTAATGACACAGGACTTATTGAAGAAGTAATTTGGAGACCAAAAACATTTGTATATATTTTAAATAGGCTCTAAGCACTAAGGTGGAGAAAAGATTGTGAACTTGTTTCAATCTCACTTACCTGTAACAAAAATAAAATAGTTGTTTCTTTTCCTGAGAAAAATATGGGAAATAATAGCAGTACCCTCTTTAGAACAATTCGAACAAACGACTGGCAAAGTGCCACCTGTGACTGAGGAATATGTAGAGCACCCTGAATCTCACTCAGATTGAACTATATTCTTTCCAATAATGGACCCTTCCTCTGATGGGTGCACTCACCAGAGAGTGTACTTGCCTTTGCTCTACTTACTATCAAAATAGGATTCAAGACTTCTACTCGTTAGTGAGTTAGATGATGGGTTCATTAATCAGGTGCTGAGTGCGCCATGGCTGACTGGTCCTATATATTTTTCGCGTAACGCAACTCATTGTTCTCTGTTCTCTCACAAAAACAATACTTGCTTCTGATTGCTGGACTGTACTATCTCTCCCCTAAATATGCTCAGTTGATGGCTAGCTGTCAGTCAATGATACAAAGTTCTCCTACCCTGCAGACCCACATCCAACAACTGCAAGTAGTTACATTTGGGAGTTCAATGTGCATTATCTGATTATTAACCCTTTACACCATATAGATTTCTAATCAACGATACCACACAGGTAAAATGTACAGATGATTTGACAGAGGCCACAACTCTCTGGGACACTTTACTGCCTTCTCCAACCAGGACTCACCACCTCAACCATGCAACTGTGTGCAACAGGCAAAAATGCTCTCTAACAAAGTAAATCAGCCCCTGCCTGGCCACATCTTGGTCATACCGGTGGCATTTGAGGGTAAATGGTTTTCGGGCGTGCAGGTGTTAGGTACATTCTATGAAAGTAGTTATCTCAGACCAAATTCAAGACTGCAAAAGCTGTGCAGAAAGTACTACTGTGACCGCCATTCAAACTTGTTGACTGTTCAAATGCAGGCATATCGCATCACTCACTGCACAATGCAAAGCTTCATGAAACATGCAAGTGACTTAGGAAGGTCTCAAGAACAGACATGATACAGCATCCTACTTGGGCTGTTGAATAGGTATTTCGCACTGCTTGAGTTTTCGGCTTCAACATGTATCTCTCTGGAGCAAATATTCCACTTTACTGAAAATTAGGCCTGAAGGTAATATATCTCACAGGCCAAATACCTGACCTCTATCTGAATGCCCCTGTATGGGAAACAGCCTGACCCTGAGGGCTAGGTTCCACAAAGCAATCCCAACAAACGTACCTATTCGGAAGAACCCTCAAATCTGCATGCTCACCTCTTGGTAAAAAACTAGAACCTACTTTAAAATGTCAATAGAAAACCTCATGTCCGATTTACTTGAAAAATACTCCTTTCAAAGGCAATTTTTGGTGCACCGTTACCCAATTAAAACCACTCCTGATGACTCAGACTGAGCCCCAGCAGGAAACATGATGCTATTTGTACTGAGCCATCCGGGCTCTTCTTCTGAACTTTTTCCCCAAAAAATTTTCCATTTCCCCCACACTCGTGTCCAATTTCGGGGGCATCCCCTATTAATAAAAACTGCCTTTTCTGTCACCATGGCGCTATCAAGATCACGACACCACTGCTGGTGGGAGGGTGTTGTTTGGGCTCCCCAGTGTCTTGCAATGTTCCTTTTGGCTAGGGTAATGCGGAGTGTAGCCCAGTCCTGTGCTGCATGGTTTAGATCTGTGGGCTCCCACACATTAAGCAAACACTGCCGAGGTGCAAGGGGGACCTCAAACCCACACACCTGGGTGATCGTTGTCATAACCGCCCTCCAGTATGGTGTAATGCGGGGACAGTCCCATATCGTGTGGTAGAAGGAACCAGTGAGCCCGCAACCCCTCAGGCAAAGTGGCGTGTCTGCCCTTCCTTTTTTGCGTAGTATCAACCGTGTGTTGTTCGATCTGTGTAGTATTTTAAGTTGCACAAGTTTTAATCTAGAAGGGGTCGCTACATCCCGTGGGGACGCTAGTGCCTCCTGCCACTCCTGTTCGTCCAACTCCCCACCTCTGCCTGCCATCTCTCCTCCTTGTGTGGGATCCCTCTGGTTATTTATGAGCTTTCGATATGTTAATGAAATTGCCTTTTTGGATAGTGAGTCCGTTAGCAAACGGTCCTCGAGCGGAGAGGACTCTGGCAGGTCGGTTCCCGGGGGTATGGCCTTCGTACGGGCGTGTCTAATTTGAGTATAGCGAAATTGCTACCCTTCCTGCCATCTGATACATTGCCTGAAGCTGTGCAAATGGAACCACCTTGCCTTTTTTCCATAGGTCGCCAACTTTAGAAATGCCTATAAGGTCCCACCTTGTAAAACCTTTGCTCATGCGCAGTGTGCCGAACCTTGGGGAGTCCACAGTGGTGTGTGCTGGGTTATCACCCACTCCCATCCGAGTGCTCGCTGCGCCGTGTACCATACTTGCACAGTGTGGGCCGTGGGTCCTATTAGTGTGTTTCTCTTTTGCATATCATATAAGGCACCAGGGGACCATTCATCTCCAAAGTGAGCCTGTCCATGCGCACGGCGGGTTCGTCCTGAGGGGCGTACAGCCACTGATTAATCACGATGAGCTGGGATGCCCAATAGTATAGCTGTATGTTGTTCAGGGCGATACCGCCGTCATACCAGCTACGAGTAAATTTACTCATAGCTATTCGGTGAGGTTTTCCCTCCCACTTGAGATGGCCCACCTCCGTCTCGATGGCTTTAAAATATGAGTTGGGAACAGGTGTGGGCGTATTTTGTAGTGCATATAAGAACCTAGGGAGAGCGATCATTTTGAACAATGCAGCCCTCCCCAGCAATGTCAGTGGGAGCGATTGCCAACTTTTTACATCATTTTTCAGCCTTCGCAGCGGTGGGAGCAGATTACGCTCAATAAATTGCTCTTGGTGGGGCGTGATATTTATACCTAGGTATTTGAAGCCGGTCTGTGTTATCGGTATCACAGCTCCACGGGGCAGGTGCGTTGGAGGGCCCTTAAGTGTATATATAGCACCGATTTGGCCCAGTTGATGGTGTAGCCGGAGACCCTACTGTTGGATGCACAAATGTTGTGTAAGCAATTGAGGGACCGTCTGGGGTGTGTCAAGTATAATAAGTCGGCATAAAGGGAGATACGGTCCTCCCATCCCTCCGCCCACCGCATTCCCTGAATCATTGGATCTCTTCGTATCCATGCTGTCAGCGGCTCCAATACCAGGGCGAACTGCAGCGGGGAGAGGGGGCAGCCCTGTCTAGTTCCTTGCCCCAACGGAAAGTCCTCCGACAAGCGCCCGTTTACCACCACCTGCGCCAGTGGCCGTGCGTACAGCTGCTGTATCCAGGTGCAAAATTTGGGTCCAAAGCCAAAACGTTGTAGCACCACACACAGGAAAGGCCACTCCACCCGGTCAAAGACCATACTGGCATCTAGTGAGAGAATCACCGCCTCCTCTTGGATATACGGCCCTCGAGCCAGAACACCATGTAGCCGTCGCAGGTTTATTGCGGTGTTTCTGCCCGGCATAAAGCCAGATTGGTCTGGGTGTATGAGTGCCGAAAGATGAGGCTGTAGCCTGGCCGCTAGTGCCTTAGCTAGTATTTTCGCCTCCGCGTTAAGGAGTGAAATTGGTCGATAGGAGTTGCACTCCTGGGGAGGTTTGACGGGCTTAAGTATTGTGATAAGTGTCGCCACCCTTTGATCATGAGGGAGCAAATCCGTTGCTAGGCTGGCCTGGTACATTTTCAGCAAGTGTGGCACAAGAGTGCCCGCCTCCCTTTTAAACAGTTCTACTGGGACACTGTTGGGCCCCAGTGCTTTTCCCGACTGTAGTCCCTTAATAGCTGCAGCGATTTCCTCTTTGATGAGGTCCGCTTCTAGAGATTGTACATCCTGCGGTGTTAGTTTGGGGAGAAGTACATGTTGTAGAAAATCTAAGTTTTCCTCAACCGTTGTCGTGTTCACAGGCGTATAAACCGTTTCGTAATGGCGTGCAAACGCCTTAAGGATGTCATCAGGGTCTGTTATCGTCTCCCCGTCGGCTATTTGAAGTTGTGCTACCCACTGGCTGGCTCTTTCCTTTTTATCTAACCACGCCAACAATTTGCCAGCTTTCTCCCCCACTTCATATATCCTGTGCTGCGTCTTCGTGATGCGTACCCTGGTTTCCTCCCATACATGATCCCTGTAGGCTTGTTTAGCGAGATTAACAGCGTGGGTTGTGTCGTCGTTGGGATCGGTGGCGTGCGCGCCCTCTGCCTGGTCCACCACCTACTCGAGTGTCAATACCTGTTGAGTTATGTCATGTTTGTGGGCAGAGATCACAGAGATGGCCTGGCCCCGCATGACCGTCTTATATGTCTCCCAGAGCACGATTGGGGAGGTCACTAAGTGCATGTTGTCCTGAAAGTATTGGTTCGTGGTCTTATGCATGGCCTTATGTATGGTTGGCACCTTGAAGTACCCGGGGTGAATGGGGAAAATACGTCTCCGACCAGTGAGGTGTGGAGTGTATGATAATAGTATAGGGGAGTGGTCTGAGATGACTCTAGGGAGGTGTGTAATGTCTTGTATGGCTTCAAAACCCATCGGCGTTGTGAGGAATAGGTCTATCCGGGAAAGACTATTATGCACGCCTGAGTGGTGCGTATACTGATGTTCAGTTGGGTTTCGCATGCGCCAAACATCCAACAAACCCATTGCCTCCGCGAAATCCCGCAAGGTCGATGTGCACGCTTCCCGCCCCCTCGGTGGGTGTCTGTCTCTTGCATCATCCATTGTGGCATTGAAATCGCCCCCTATTACAAGTTCCGCGGGGGGCAGATCTAGCAGGAATTTCCCTAGGGCTGGGAAAGCGAGTGTGTGAAGTGCCGGAGGTATGTACACTGAGACAAGATTATACACCTTCCCCTCCCACTGACAGGAGGCCGCTGCAAAGCGCCACAGGTCGTCCGTCCATGACCCAGTCACTATCACAGGGCAGCTCTTTCTGATCAGGATCCCGACCCTTCGAGAACCAGATGTAAATTCAGAATGGGCCACCATCTTAAACCCCCATCTGTCCAGAGCTTTACCAGCTGTGCCCACCAAGTGGGTTTCTTGTATAAGGCATACTGACGGGCCATGTCTCTTAAGATACTGTAATACTAGACCCCGTTTTATCTTTTTTCCGAGCCCATTTACATTCCAGGATATCGTGGTCAAGGGCGAGCCCTGCGCATGTGCGTTATCTAATCGTAAGCTTGTGGTCTCAGATGTCATAGTCTAGGGAATTGTGTGGTCCCTGCACGACCGTGGGCTTCAACCAGTGGAATACCAAGCGTGTGGAGCAACCGTCGTGTGATTAACTCTATCTGTTGTACTTGAGCTCGTATGTGTATAGAAAAAAGGACAACCATGAACAAAAAACAAACCCCCCCACTACCCCCCTCCCTGCTCCCCTGCCAGACTGATCCCAAACTACCCGCCACCCCAACAGTGCAGAGTGCTTCATTCCCATTAAACAGTACTTGCGTGGGAGGAGAGGAAGTCCGGGAGGCGCCTTGGTCATTCCCCTACTCGAAGACAAACATTAAACTACACATTTTGGCTTGTCAGAGCAGTTCTAGAGTCATGTTGTGCTGCTTTAGGTTGGTGTTTCAGATGACTTGGTGGGCCGGGTCATCCGACTCCCTCCGAGTAAATATTCCTCATCGCGGCATCTGCTGCACGCATGCCTTCGTGTCGAGGCCAGACCTAACCATGTGATGCCGCCTAAGTTTCACACTCCCGCCTCTATCTGTGAGGGAGCTCCTTCCTCGCCTTCGCGTCTGTGGTCCTGAGCGTCGTCTTCTTCTCCGAGCCGCTGTCAAAATATGTCTCTCTGGTGTGAACCTCCCACGCATCTCCAGCCCTCAAGCCACTCCTGGGCCTCCTCCGGTGTGTCAAAAAACCACGTTTTCCCATCTGCCACCACACGTAGGTAGCTCCCTGCTTCTGAGTTCCTTTTTTACCTCGAGGAAGCTTCGTCGTCTCTTTGTAACTGCCGCCGTGTAATCTGGAAAGAATGAGACCACCGAATTCTGTATACGTAGTGGAGGGGCCAACCGCGCCATTTGCAGTATAGCGTCTCGATCTCGGAAATTAAAGATGCGGGCCAGGATGGGCCTGGGGGTGGGGACCCGGGCTTAGGCCTGCCTCCGGGTACCCTGTGTGCTCTCTCCACTGAGAAAAAGGACGAGAACCCCTGGGTTGAAGCCTAGATTTTATGAGGTCTTCAATGTAGAGATCCATCGCTGGGCCACCTTCGCTCTCCGGAACACCAGTAATTCTTACGTTATTGCGCCGGGAGTGCCCCTCCTGATCGCCGAGCTTGGCCGCCATGAGCTTGTTCTCGGCTTCCAGTTGACTGACCTTCTTTAGCAGGATGGTAGTGTCTTTAGAGAGGTACGTCGTCACCTTCTCAACCTCCGTGACCCTGGTGTCTTTTTGCCACGTGCGGCCTGTAGGCTTTCCCACTGTGCCGTATGTTCGTGGTGGGTATTTAGAAAAGGAGGCCAGTTGCGCCGTGTGTAATCCGGTCGATTGTGGGGAGACACAGGTACTGCTAGTTCCGATATCCTTCCTCGATATCTTCTGTGAGCCCTCGGGCCAATGTCTATGGGGCTATCGTCTCCTCGTTGCACAGCGAGTGAGCGTCGGGGTGCACCGCAGCTGCAGGCGCCTTTGATTGGGCCCGCAGGACAAGAGTATTGCTGCCCCCTACCTGCCCCCGATTTTGCAAGAAAGTTATAGTGCCTAGCAGTCCTACAGCTGCTGCCTCTCTTATTTGTCACCCGTGGCTCTTCAAGACTTTAGACCTTCACGGGGCCCCCCAATGCCGTCCTGCAATTGTGGCCCTACACCACCGCTTGCTGGGGTTGCCCGGCCAGAGTGATCTCCTACTCTGCGCGGTATCTTACACTCCCGGCCTTACCGCCTCATTGCCGCTCAGTTTGGTCGGGCCTCCTCACCAATTGAGGCCCCGGCTTCAGCTGCACGTCTGGGCTGCCGTCGCCCTCACGACCGCTGAGACTTGGGGGGTGCAGTGTGGGATCAGCACCAGGATCGTTTGGGGGAGTGCCTCGCGTGTTCGGATCCTGGCATGCGTCCTCCAGGCGAAGTTGACGGGCTCGGCTCTGCCGAGCTGCGTACGCCCCGATCGGGCCTCCACATCAAGCGAGGCCCCGGCTTCAGTCGCCCGTCTAGGCCGCCACCATCACCTCGGCCCAGAAGTCGCGGGGAACGTTGTTTGCGGCTGGAATCAGGATCAGAGGGTGCCTTGTGTGCTCCGATTCCTGTGTATGCCTTCGAGATAGGATTTGTGGGCGGATTGTGTGCCGGATTAATGGGGGAACTCGCACCTTCTCCGGAGCTCCTCTAAGCCGCGGCCATTACGATCGGCTGCAAGCCACGCCCCCTTGAAAACCCTACTTAAACAAACCTCAGTGCATGGAATCAGTGCACTTTGACAAAACAACACCGTTGCTGGAGAAAGATTTAATTACTTAAATTGTGAAATGTGATTGCTCTAATAAGGAATGTCAGAATCAGTTCTAGGGAACATTAATCAGCGCACGCTTGTTGGCCAGAGATGTTCTGCTTGGTGCTCGTGCTCTAGAACCAGGGCCTCCTCACTGTCACTGCAGACTGTAACTTTCACTCTCACACGCACACTGATCATACATACAAACACAGATGCACACTTTCACCCACAGACAACCACTCTCACCAACACGCAGATAACATTTTAAAAGTTTTCATTTAGCTCACCTCATTTCCTTCTCAGGTCCCGTTTGTAGTACAGCTACTCTTTTCCGATTTCGACGCTGGAGGACACTGAAACTTCGCACCTGCGCAGGAGGTCGCAAGTACTAGGCTTCCCTCTGCTTGTTCCCCCCACACTTTCCCAACTCTATGTCGAGTTGGGAAAGGGTGGAGTGACAAGCTGATTGACGTGTAGCCACAGGCACTGCAGGGGCTTAAGCCTGCAGCGCCCATGGCTAACTTTATCTGTGACGCCTAAGTACGTCACATATAGAAGGCACTGAGGCGTGGCAAGGCCCCAAGGCCAGGGATGGAATTTCTCCAGCCCCGGACATCTCTGAAGGCTGGCCAGGTACCTTTGTACGCCTGCGCTAGCCTTCAAACAGAGCTTGTTGATGGCTTGCTGCTGATGCTGAGCTCGGCATTTTCTCTTATTATACCAAGAGTGAATAGTATATTATTATTTACTCTTGGCATAACAAAAACAAACACAAATGAAATGGGCCCGAAAACAAACGGGGCGCAGCCCTTCCGCCCATTCACAGGAACCGCCACTGATGGGTGCACATCACAATTTCAGGGGTGCTTCAGGGTGTCCTTTTGACACCTTTGCACCCTTGAAATTGCATGCGCAATTTGCAAGTACCTATTGGTACTCGCAAATTGCGCATGCAATCTCCCATTAATTCCTACGGGCCCGTAGGCATAAATGGGGAACCATTCCTTAATTGCGACTCACAAATTGATTGACGCAATTAAGGATTGTTTTGGAATCGCTATTTTATAGCGATTCCTACATGCATAGGCTTTTGCGAGTCCTTAATTGCGATTCCTTAATATTCACAATTAAGGACTCGTAAAATCATACCTTGATGCATGTGCCCCCTAGTTTCATGCATGCAATTCTAGTGTGCCTCCGCAAACCAAGACTTCTAAGAGAACTGTACAAACAATACCCCTTGACTCAACATTTGACTGTGAGAGTTTTCTATCGTAATGGGTGAACTAATTCTAGTGCTGAGAGCAAATCTAGCTTATCCTTTTGAAATATTTTTTTCGAGAGTTACATTCTAATGCATATAATCTATACCAATTCCTGCATACTATATACCATTAGCCTTCTGGAAATCATACTAGCTATCAAGAACATGCATTATGGTTTAATGAAGAGTTGTCACATGTAGTGGAGTGCATTAGAATGGGTCCATAAAGTCTTCTAGTACCTACATTGCCAGTATTAACAGGTTAAACACCATAATCACATTTACAAAATTTGACTGCAACTCAAATACAAGTGCTCAGACAGTACCTGTTACAAATATTTCGGACTAACGTTGGAGCCGCAATTAGAATTAGTCCACAAACTAGAAATGCAGTTACCGGTAAGATCCCCACTAAGTGAGAGGAAATTCCATTTTGGATTGCTTGCAAAACTAATCAATTGGAAGTGATCAGTCTTCATAGATCACCCCAAGATAAAAATATAATACAGATTATATTTCTCCCTTTGGAAATAGTGCTAACCATAAAAGTTTGTACCACATGGGGAACAATATATGCTAGTATATACATCACTATGAATGGTACCTTCTCTTCAACGATATTACTAGATGTTCTTAAACAGATCCAAAATGAACACGGAGCTTCTCCGGCAGTTGATTATAGTATGAAATGAATATGTAACTTTGACACTTTGTATAGTTCTTAGTAACATTCGAGGAGGGGTGGCAGCCTGTGTCGGGCTGAAGTTCCTTCAAACAAGTGTAAACATGAACTTCCCAAAATGATTTTGGGTGTGTACATGTTCATAGATTGAGATACCTTTGGTACTGGTCTTGTACAGCCACAACTTAAGTCTAAAGACTGACACAGAGGAGGACAGTAAAGGAAAAAACTCTTGAAGCCAAGAGAAAAAGCAGAAAGCTAAAGAGAAAATAAGGACTGTATCTCCACGACAGAAGTCTTGAGGGGATGGTTATACTTTGAGGGAGGAGAGTAGACGCTCAAGAATGGCTGACTGAGTATTATAGAAAGGTCAAGTATGCAAGTCAGAACACTGAGAAAACAGTGAGGCTGAGGATAGCATAAAGCAAGAAGAGAGCGGTTCTGATTGAAAAGCTCATTTCAAGAATAAGAAAGTGGCTGGTTTGACATAAAAGAAGCATGCCTTAGAAAATGTGAGTACTTATGCAGAACGATACATGGACAGAAGCGTTTCTGGACAGTGCAGCAGAACTAACCAGAGTTCGCTAGACTCTCAAGGAAAGATTCCGCTGGACTTGTAAACTCCCCTGATAGCTTGTAGTATAGATGTACAGATAAAATGTGATATATTGCACACTATTAAAGCCATTTTCTGGTCAAATTTATTGGATGCCCATGATATCCTGAATGAGAATGTCTGGCCTCCAGTTTTTATAAGGGATACACTGTGAAAAGGAAGTAACACATTTTCTTCCTTCCTGCTTGAGGATTTCAGAGACAGATATGCACAAAAGTGGGCTTTGAAACAAGTTCTGGCTTTGTATAAAATGGTATGCCACATGTGATTGTCCTTCATAGAACCACAGGTCTGGGCTCAGTATCCATAGAAGCCAGCAATTATGCGCGATATACATGCGATTCTGACACAGTCACAGTATCAGGGAGTGTTAGTGACTTGTTACACAACTATGAACACTTTTTTTTCAACACATCTTTAAACCTCTTGCACCTCATTCCTTCATAGAACAAACTACACACCACACCTTTCTAACTAAATTTTCCAAAAGGGCATCAGATTCTGATTTTAATCATAGCACTCTGTGGGTAAACATCGTTTACCACGCATGCGAGACAACGCATGCCATTACAACGTGGTCGTTACAACGACCGCTTTGCTACATCGCATACCATTACAACGCAAGTTGGAACAACGACTTGCCTTAGGGGGCAATAGGTGTTGGATTTAAAATCCAACCCCTTCCCTACTGTTGCACAGACTGGAGTCGGAATAGTAAATTACACTATTCCAACATCCAGCGCCCCCTACAGCAAGTCGTTATTCTGACTTACGTTGTAAAGGTATGCGATGTAACAATGCGGTTGTAACGGCCGTGTTGTAATGCCATGCGTTGTAAACGCATGCAGACTAATGTGCCATATTCCACTCTGTGGCCTCGCCAATATTATGAAATACTATATAAAAGCTACAGTACTATACAGTGTTTAACAGAGGAGCTAGTTACCGGTCTCTGATGGGGTTCACCCTTCGGTATGGGTCCCCTTCAAATCTGGTTCTGTTACAACTGTTAGATAGTTAATATCAAACATTGTGTGACCTGCAGACTGGGGTAACCCAGCTGTCCTAAGTATGATGCTTCCTTAACATCGTAAACCAAGGGTGGGATGGTTAGCTTTGATGATTCTCTCCTTATCAAAGACTCATCAGGGCACATTATAATCCTGATATTGTGGAGAAACACCGAGCCGCAAGTGCTAAGAGGCCATTTAATTCAGTTTGCACTGCTTTTGCATCAATCCCATACTTCCTGTCCTAAATTCAAGCCTCTAGTTTAACACACACATTTTTATGATTCCTAATGACACTAATGTAGCTGCTATGCTTGTGTTTTTTCTACTTGGTACTGAAGCCAAGGTCAACTTAAGTGCTAAAAATGATTTAGTGCTTTATTACTGTAACGACATTAAAACAAAAATAAACAGGTTTATTGTAACTGCTGTACACCGCTCTGATGATGTATTATCTAGTTCACTTGAATAGAAACATAATCTTCAAACTCCAACTTCATGATTTTGGTATTTGTAAATAAATTACAGAAGTATCTGCACATTACACACAATGCCAAAAGTTCTAATTGTTGTCATTTATGTGGTTTCCAACAAAAAACGGATTTGTCTCTAGGTGCTTAGATATGAACTCTTTTTTAATCCAGCATTATTATTTTATCGACTATAGATGGATATGGGGTGGGTGTGCCTGGCTGGGATTTGAACCTATGACCTTTGGGTAGGTATGTGCCAGGTACACTAAGCTGTCTTAATGACTTTGTGTTCTCAGAATTCACTACAGTAGCGAAAATGCATTTATAAACTTAAGTCTTGGGCAGGACCACTGGAATTATGAGACTGTGGCGATTTTCACATTATTATAGATTTGCTGCATTCCACACAATCCATTATCTTCTGCATAATCTGCAAAACTAAAAAAAGTGTTTCTCAAGACCTGGCTCTTTGAATGACCCCAACGGAGCTGCTAAACCCCCCCCCCCCCCCCAGACACACACCTACCCCCACCCCCACCCCCTCAGCGCCTTGAGATCCCAACGGGTGAGTAGTGCGCTCTACAAAACCCTGGTTGATTGATTAATTGGTTTCTAGCTCAAATGGTTCAAAAGTTAATAAAAATCCAGCAACACATGCTGCTGCACAGTGGAAGGTTCTTTGCAAAGCTGGACTGATCAACCTCTCTGTTGCTTAAAGCTATATTTTGGTGTTAAACTGGTACTTATGAGGTGCAACCAATGCCCACAGAGTGTTACCAAGTTTAAAAATGACGAATTAATGAAGTAGTACTATTAGAATAAGGGCTGCATTATACAGCATAATTGCCTTTCCTTGCCGCATCATTTACTCAACCCTGCCGCATAATTCGGCCCTCTCCTGCCACATAATTCCAGTGGCCCTAGTCTTGGGTGTGTGCTAATAACGGTACATAGTAGCATTGTAGTCTGTCATTTTCACTGTACTTGAAATTTACCTACAACGATCAATTTATTAAAAACTCACCACTTCTCATGAATGTGTTTCCTGCATTTTACAAAATGGGAGTACCCTTTGTGTTTGCTTCGAACTGGACTGCTCATATTTATATCTGCTCTGGTTCCCCTTGCAGCTTGCCAGTAGAAGCTTGAGGCAGCAGATAAAACCATCAGTGACTCTAAAGCTTCATCTCGAGCAGAATGGGGATCCATGCACGCAAGTATTACAAACAGACCCTGCCACGTTGCTCCACCTAATTCAGGAACTAGAACAAGCGCTGGGAGAGATGAAGACGAACCACTGTAGGAGAATAGTCCGGAACATAAAATAGCACAGTGTTAAATGGACAATTCTTCACATCATGTCTGTAACAGCTCCGTGCAAAGACGGTTTTCTGGGTAATAGAAGGAGGTGAGCCCCTGAGTCAAAGGACTTTTTTTCAGCAGTTGAGAGTTCTGGATTGGAGGGCATGCCTCACAGACTCAGCGGAGCAAGTCTATAAACCGAAGGCTCATGGCTTCCCGTTGAACATTTCATTCAAATGTATATTAACGAAAAGTATTGTTTCATTGTCATATATTGATGACTAGATAGACCTTTTGGTAGAAAGGCTTAATGAATAAATAATATTGTTCTTGTCGGCTCATTCCTATTCACTAAAAACGTCTTTTTTATACTTTGTAACATATCTTCAACTGACCCATCTGGAAGGTTGTTCTACAGATTATGATGTATGTATGGCCTTTGTGGATGGGTTACAGAACATTTAACTAGCAGTAGAAGGGACTTTCTCTAAAAACAATCTCCTATTTGTATCAATGAAAATTTAAAGAATAAAAAAGGAAGTGCCGCGAGTTGCTGAGATTTGGGGATTCTTCAATGGTTCATTGTGGGAACACCTTTTATTTTTTTAAATCACAGTGCTAACCATATTATAATTTGTCTCCGTAGTAACTATGCATGAAATGTGTTCCTTACTTAAAAACATTACCCTTTAGCCCAAATAATTTATTTATCTTAATGAGGAGCATTTTTGGGCTACATTTTCGGGTTGCTTTTGCAACATCCCCTTGATATTGCTGCTTCTCTCACGCCAAAGGGAGATTACGTCACCCTCCACAGAATGACTTGGCAGTTAGCCACCTTACTAAAATGCTGAAAGGATCGGGTCCCAGAGTAGTGAAGTTGAAATAAATGCGAATGGCTTAAAACGTAGTAATTCCTAAGTCTGCTGCCGTCCATGCTGACCCTTCAGCAAATGTGCACCACTGTTACTCCAGAAGTGTGGGCGCTAAAGTTGTCAGCCATTTGAGGGATTGAATTTTTACAGCACATCGAACATGACTAATTTTTATCTGATCATGTTTATATGAAATCAGAATCCAAGTGCTTTAGAAACATGTATTTTACTTTTTTTGGTGGGCAAAAGAATTTTAGTTTCAGGGGCAGGAACTTGGTTGTAGTAATCTTGAACTTTGGGGTGTATGTCCTTGATTGCAGGCCTTCTTGAACTTTGGTTGTATATCTCCTCACGGTTGTCCTCAAAGTCCTTTATCATGTAATGTTCATTAATATTAATAAACAATTGAGTTTTCTCAATGTGCCTGATCCCATAACACATTTGAAACTGAGAAATAAAGTCTTTTCGAAAAAAATGCCTATGTAAAGACATTTGATTTCCAGTTTTTATCTTTACTCGTTTTATGTTTAATTTAACATTTTATAGCTTTAAAGGTGGAAATGCCACTCTGAAACATGGAATTACTTTAAATCTTAAACAAATCACACAGACCTACATATATTCAGCCTTACTTCCTTTCCTGTTTCTGGATATTTCGAAGACTCCATGCTACGCCCAAAACAACCCTTCCTCTACTTCAAGGAACACCCTCAACCTCTTTGATCACCACAGTTCACGGACGTCTTGTGTAAAGTGCCTCCCTAGCTTTGTAAATTCTCTATCTTTGTCTGCAACCCATAGGCAAGCTTCTCCATTCCTTGCACATGCTACATTTGCTGCAAACAGGTCTCTATAGTTGACGCCCAGTGTTTCCCCTCATGCACAGAGATTTCCTATTTGGCTGCTAGAAGCATATATACTATAAGCTTGTCCATCATTGAGTGTGGAGAGTGTACTGTCTTTGAAGGCCAACTCATAAGAACCACTTCTGGGCAACTAAACACTTGATTGACTTCACCTCTCACATAATCTTTAGAATCGGCTTCCAAAAGCGCTCCACCCTTGGGCAGGACCAAATGATATGTGAGATTATATTTCACTTTCCCACATCCTCTGCCTCAAGTATTCAGTCTAGCCTTGCCAACTGTGTGCAGTCTTATCAATTGTAAGGTGGCCCCTGTAGTTTTTTTCAGTTTAAACAATTTTATTGCAAGTTGACTGTAGATAATCACATACGTATACATAAGATTTTTCTTTTTAGCCGTATAAGAACATTAAAAACAGTTTGTTCAAGTAGGATACATCTCCATCAGCAGTAGCTTACCGTCTTTATAAGCCCACGATTAGTATCTTCATGGACAACAGTGAAAGCATCTTACAAGTAAATAAGCAAGGTAAAATAAGAACCAATACCATTAAACTGTAACTTACATGCGACAGGTTCGGCGATGGTTAGTCTGGAAGGTAGAAGTGGGAAATCAAGCAAAAGATCAAATTTGTCTAATCCTCGATCCCTCGTCAAGCTGCCCCACTATGTTTTGTAAAGGCTCCATACTGATGTGCTTGAATCATTGGTAACTGTGAAGGGGGGGGGGGGGTCCAGAGGTGGAGTCTGGAATGTCAGAGCAGGTGTAAAATTAAGATGGGATAGGCCACTTATAATCTGATCTCAAGGGGGTCTAGTGTCATCCTTGATGTATTCCTAGAAAGCAGTTGTCAATTTGTTCCATCGCGGGGAGTGGGGGCACTTCCAAAGTCCCCTGGCTTCCTCCCTGTCCAGTGCTTCAGATTCGTTCTCCTCCCATTGAAGGACAACTGCACACCAGTGGGAGACTTCGACCCGGGGAAGAGGATTTCCAGTTCATGGTGATTTAAGTGTCTGGCCAACACAGGATATTGGTCTATAAACCTACTGGCAAACTTGCCTGATTGGGGGTTCCTGAATAAGCCCAGGAGGCATCCCTTTACGATAAAGAGACCTTGTCGGCCCATAACTGAGATCAAGATTTTGGACACTTCACTCCAGGAGGAGGGTATAGCTGGGCAGGTCCATAACATTTGTTTGATACCTGCACTGGGAGGAAGGCAACACTGGCACTAGGCATTGTCTGCAACATAACTTTTCAAAGTTGTGCTGGTGTCAAGTACGCCCTGTTGAGTATGTTGAACTGTATGTTTTGGAACCTAGCATTTTGTGACACATGTGGACGAGAGAGGGCTCTTTCGCACTCCTTCTGGGGGGTGAGGGGGCGTCCAAGGTCTGTATCCCGCTTGGAACGGTGATTTGACAAAGAAGCCATGGTATAGTTTTGGATTGCTCTAACCAGCCATGAGATCAGTTTAGTACTGGATGCAGTAGTGAAAAGCTTTGGGGCAGTGGGTAGACAGGTGACTCTGTGTCTGTAATGTGCCATGTGATGTATAGTGCAAGCCTGTCACAGTGAGCCCCTGTTTCTTGTAATTGCTGACCGGCTAGCCATTGGCTCGGCCATTGCAGTTGTGCTGCTAGATAGTGATGTTCCAAAGTCTGCGACACCCAGGCCCACTTGGTTTGTGTGGAGTTTGAGTGTGGAGACGGTCCATTGCACCGTGGCTCCGAACATGCCGTATAGGGTGTGATACAAGAATCGGGATACCAGGAGAGGTCGGTTGGAGAAGTATTAAAGCAATTGTGGTAGCGTCACCTTCTTGGCACAGATCATGGACAATCGATTTGTTTTCTGGTTGTTTGTACTTTTAGATCTTCTAAAAGATTATATTGTTAATAATGTAGAAAGGTCTCTAGGAGGAGACATCTACAGGGTTACAACCAGGTTTGAGGAGGGAAACCAACTGAGCCTCTCGCATTGAGTTGGACAGAGAGCCCTCATGTAGAGCCGAATTATATACTTAGGCCAGTTTTGATATCAGTAGGTTCTATAGACTTGTATTAGAAGGCCATCAAGCCCCAGGGATTTACACATCGTGAAGTCCCGAACGGTGCCTCTGATCTCTAGTTCCGGGATCAGGCCATCAGGAAATTTTGCACTTTCAGATAGGATATTCACTAAGGACAGACTGTCCAAAATTGTAGCAATTTGATATCTTGCCAGGGACAAGATCCGGGCTAAACAGTATGTGTTAATGGGAGCAAAAAGGCAGAGTGGATGGCTGGTTGCAAGTGTGCTAAATTGTCTGCGGAAAGGCAGATTGCAGTCATTGGAGTCCTGGCCAGGTCCTGGTTTATCAACCAGGCCAACTACCTTCCAGACTTATCACCCCCTCAGTGTGTTTTTGATCTGTGGGCTTTGTAATCCATGGGCATGTCATTCCCTGGTGGTAAGTAGCGTATCCCTTGCAGTGGAATGAGTTTGTGATGCCATCTCCAAGTCCATCAGGGAGCGTTCTGCCTTTTCCAGGTCAGCCAAGACAGACCTGCGTGCCCCAAACACTGCACTTAGACAATGACCTCTCGGCACTATTTAAGGTTCATCTCATTTGTTAAACTGGAAAGAGTTGAACACACTATCCTTGATAAGGTTGTTGTGAATGTTGTCTTGAATTTGCTCTATACAATTATGATATTCCAGGGAGGTGGGTTGTAGTCGGAACATGCCCTCCCCATTCGAGTTTCATGAGCACAGGATTATGGTAGGAGGCACAGGTATTAACCTTGAAGAGACTTTTCTGCCTTTCAGCATAGCGTGCAAAATGATTTGTCCTAGTCAGCACATTTCCACACTCCCCACCCCCACTTTTCATGTCCAACTAAATTCCTAATTCCTCTTTCCATTCTAGTTGAAATCTGTTCTTGTTAACCAACTTGAGTCTCCAGAATTTTATGTTTTTGTGAAATGGCGTTTGTTGAGTTCTCCATACCTCTGAGGCATTTCTCAAGGGCTGTGTGCTCCCAGGAGTTTTATGGAAAACTCATTATTTAGGTCCTTGAGATCCTCAAAGATCCTCTATCCCCATTCAGACGGGCTTATGCCACAGGAACCCGGCAATCAGAGTCTCTCACTAAGCCTTGCCTGGGACCACCCATTGCCACCGGCTGCTGCTGCTGGTCTGCTTGCCTGCTTCAGTGGACTGAGAAGCAGAGCCATGGATCTCCACCCACAGAATCTTCCAACCACCTTCATCTTCGGTCATGCACTCTCGGTGAACTCTGAACTCGGGAGCCTGGAAGATGCTCACCTCTGGCTGATCTGGCACCCTTTCATACACTTTGATTACCCTTCCCAGGGTCTCCAGGTCAGTGGGGACACTAAAGGTATGCTGTAGAATGGGCAACAACATCTAACTCAGTCTTGCCACACCCTCAGTTTTTTAGGTTTTAATATAAGGGAAGAAAAAAACACTCAAACCACCCATTAGACACTTTAAAATGCACTACGCAGCATTGCTGTCCAACACCCTTTTTCGTTTACATCAGCATGCCTTCTCACATACAGGGAAAACTGTTCTATTACTCTAAGGACCTCCACTAGGCCAGCTTCCGCCACTGTGGTGGTTAGCCCATCTGTTTATATTTCCAACTCTGTGTATCCTACTCACAAAGATCTCTCAAAATAGGGCTCTGCAATTTTCATGATTCTTCTATCCAAATAATTTTCCTAGAGCTCTTCATTCGATGTTTCTACATTCTACTTCATTCTGAAATATTTTTTTGTGAGGTAGGTTGTAAGTTGACCTCCATTTTCCCCTCAACGTCATTCAGCACAGGAATCTTTGTTATTCTAACATGCCAAAGGCATGGTCTAGAGCGAAAGGTTTCATCAGGTTTCACATAATATTTCCACTATTGTTTTTTTTTTTTTAAAGAAAAACATGGATGTCTCTCCATAACGTTGCAGCTTCTGAAGAGAGTGGATGGCGTATATGGTCGTTTTTCAGTTGGGCGCGGGTGTCCATTACCTTTTGGGATTATACTGGTTTCTTGTGAAGGAACCTTGGAGTGGCTACGCCCCTCCATTTTACTTCGAACACTCTTTTCTCTCTACCCGCAAGGCCTCGGGCAAGGACATTCAGAGGATTCCATCCATTTCCACTCGTTCCTCAGTGTTGAATTGAGGTCTAAGGTGATGTTTATTGATCTCATTGGGATGCTCTTGAAGTCGAGCCTTCTATGTCAAAAGAGTTCTTTCTATGTTTTAAAGAGATTCCCCTTTATTTGAAAATAGTTCCCTATAGTCAAGAGAGTTTCTTGTATTATTCCAGTCTCCCACGGCGCCAAGAGGGCTCCCACAATGACAAGAGGATTCCCTTGATGTTGAGAGAGAGTATGGCTTTTACATCAATGAGGAATACTTGACCAGAGAAGTGGTTAACCCAATCCAAACAGAAGCTTGTGCTAACGGGCCAGATGAAAACTAGCTAATTCTTGGCATGTAGACATTGGTCTAGAGCACATGATATTAAGGCATGCCTTCCATTAATTTGAATTTTGAGTCCTATTTTCAGAAAGTGAAACCGACAACCGAAAAGCTTTGTGGCACTAAACAATCAAAACCAAAATCTGAAAGGAGCATCAAAAGCCCGAGAACTACTAACAAATCTAAAATGTTTTCATGTTCCTTCTAGAAGCAGTATGTAAATTGTTATTTGTTCCAATGGCAGTGTTCCAGAGATTGGGACCTACCAGTCTGTGCAATCTCCCTCCAACAGGCCCCCTTTTATTTCTTGGAACTTTCATCAGAAACATGTTCTTTGGAGGAGCTAAAACAAAAGGTCAGAAGCAGTAGCCATACCAGACAATTCAGAATTAAAGGCTCCAGGGACAAGACCCAAACTCAGTTCCAAAGTTGTCTGCCACTTTTGCAGCATCTCTCTTTCACAGTGTGCCTCTGTCTCTCCCACTCCAAGAGTTGTTTGTCCCTTTCACACTGTCTGCCTCTTAAAATCAATTCTATTGTCAACAAGGAGCCATTGTAGACTGAGAAGACGAGATTGAGAAGACGAGATAGAATTTCACTGCAATAAACCTAGAAGAAGGCTTGTGGCCTTGTTTTGAATCTGTTGCAGACTTTTCACAAGAGTCCCAGGGAGGCCTAGATATGGATAGTTACAATAGTCTAATCTGGACATAATCACTAACTGAACAACGGTCTTGATCCAAAGGCAGGAACTTAGGCGGCAGGTGTAAATAACACGAACAGGTTCAACTAATTTAATTAATTTGGGAATGGATGGATAGCTTGCTGTTAAAGATCACCCTGATATTTGTTTGCCAGCTCCATAGTAGTGGGAAAGTGTCCTGATTCAGGAGGTCACCATTTAGAAGACCGAACAGAGACGTACCCACAAAAAATCAAATCCTCTGTTTTGCCTCTGTTTAGCTTTAGGGAGTTAGCCCACATCAATTTGGCAACCTTAGACATTCATTGCTTAAAGCTACCGGCCACAGAGTCAGTGTCCTCATTAAAAGAGATTATAATCTGGGTATGATCTACGTATGATACTAGTTGAAACCCAAAAGTCTGAATGAGCTTGGCCAAAGGGGACACATAATCATTAAATAATACAAAGCTCAAAGATGATCGCGGTGGAACGCCACGAGAGGGGTCCTGATCATCAAAAAGAAAATCAGTCAATCTAATGCTTTCCCTTGAATGCCACTGAGCAAAGCCATTTTATTAAAGTGTGTAATGAGGTATAGTGAAAAAGGCTGCACTTAGTTCTCATAAAATCCATATCCTAAACGGGGGTTAGTAGCCTCCCTCCAACACGGGCAACAAGCCAAACCTTAAACTCCGCTGCCAGAACAAAAACTCATGCTGAGGATCGAAAATAGAAAATCATGGGCAAACCCTTTTGGCCTTACAGCATGAAGCATTCCCTGACATGCCTCCTCAACTCTTTGAAATCTTTTTATTTCAGGAAGTCCTATTCAACACCCTTTTTAGAAGATCTGTTTTATAGGTGTGGTGGTGGACACCCAAAACGGCTCTCCACGTCAGCAGTGGAGGACATCGCAGTTGCAATATCTTTTTTAATCCAACGCATCTCTGCAGGCAGGTATATGTTTAGGCTTTCAAAGTTGAGGGAGTCGTCCTTCTTCCTGATGACCAGCATGCTCAGGACAGTTTCTCCATAGGGTACTTGGAACCATTTCATGGAATTCAAACGTGTATTGGATCCAGGTGCTACAGAGCCAGTGTAGGGGCATTAGGACCATACCATAGCAAACTCTCCTTTTGGTAATGTTTCCGTCAACCATTACTTCGGTAACAGATGTCTCTTTTTGGTAGTGGGATCATCATTAAGCTAGTTTTTCAATGTGTGACAACTGGTTGCCACAAGTGAACAGACGCTATCAGCGTTTTGAATAAGTATGTCATCCGGATGGCTCTCGCTGCCCATCTCCCTGGACCTCACCCTACTGGCAGGAAAGGTTGGGCATGTCCTCATCAATGATGGAGCTAAAATGCATTACCTAAGCAGGAGAAAGTAGATGAATCCACTCCGCTGTGCCGCGCAGTGAAGTGATGTGGATGTAGTTTTAGGTCCTGCATCACATGGGCAAAGAAAGTGTGTAGGCGGATGAGCTAAACCGAGAGGAGGCAGTTTTCCCTGAGAGTTAAGTGTACCGGCGGGTGTAAGTTCCTATTTTTCCAAAGTGGAGAACGCCCCCTGCCTAATTTATCTCTTTGCCATGCGTCAGAAATGCCTGTTATTTAAGGAAGAAACAGGAACCATTACAAACTTCAGCCTGCTGAAGTCCCCATTGCAAGTACAACAGAAACTGAGAAAGGGTTTCCTGGTCTCTTTTGGAAGACTTTGTCCATAATTTTTGCAGATCAGGGGGTACCCTGGCAACTCGGAGACGCCCTGCAGGGTGTGCCTATTGGCAGGTGGGATGGTAGGGTGCAAATTGCCTGTGGTGGTGGAAGGGGAGTGGAAGTGTCGGGGAAGCCACCTGCCCAGCAACATGAAACATCTGGCATGTGTAGATCTAGTGTGAAGAGGGATCCTCCTCCTTGACATGCAAAGGTTAAGGTTGTTTTTTTCCCGTGGCCAATCATTGTTAAATGTGTTCTCCTTATGGCTTTTTTATTGGCCATTTCATTGAGGTTCATTGCTTGGTGGGTTTAGTCCCAGCCTTAACGTGAAGGTGAATGACCAGTGTGAGAGAAGGGAGTTAATGTAGACAAGAAGGGGGGGTTTCAATTGTGTATACTGACTTCGGTGTTGTGTATATTGTACTGTATTGTAATTCCATTTATATAGCACTTACTACCCCTGAGGCATCGAAGCGCTTTTTCGGCGAGTAGCACGCTACTCTGGAACGCAACTGGATTAGTGGTGAATTAGTATAGTGACTGTGAGAAGTTGGCCTGATGTATGATGTCACTAGTTCTAGTGTACACCTTATATCAGTCCAAATACCCTTATGGTGATTGGTTGTAAAGTCAACCTTATAGACCAGCTATCCTAGTGGTAGCATGGACAAGAGCAGTCTTAGGCTAAACTCTGAATGGCATGTGAAGCCAGCTGTGATACCATATATAATCCCTTGAATACCAAATGAAAGGACACCACAACAGATATATATATATAAAATAAAGTGTATTTATTCTAGTCAAACCCTCAGCACTCTTTATGAGATTAGAGGTAAGTACAACACAGTCTTATTTAAGCATACATTAAGTCACACAGGTAAGTAATACAGTTAGGCCCTAGGGGCCACGCAAACCATATACTAAGTAAGTGGTATAAGAACCACTGTCACGGAAATAGAATAGGCCTAGGCCTAGGGAATCGCTGGGGCTACACTACACTAGCGTTAGTTAGGAAGTGGGAGGCCCACGGGATTCGTATGCAGAGTGGAAACACTCACGCGTAATGCGTAAAAGTCAATAGCAATAGTACAGTTTAGAAAACGGTAGATTTAGGACCCTTCCGGAGTAGCTAGGAAGTTGAGACTTGAAAACTAGACACTAGGATAGTCACTATCCTGATGAGCACCGGAGTACCCAAGTTACCTAGCCCACAGGCTGCGGGTGCATAGGGGTGAAGATGCGTCGTTTTCGTCGTCGACTCCTATGGATGCCTGAAGAAAGATGCTGACAGGCAGTCAGTGAAGAGTGTCCGGTGGATCCCAAGGCTGGGATCAAGAAGAGAAGAAACCTGCAAGCAGAAGGGACAGAGTCAAGGTCACTAGCCAGTGACCACGTGGAACCAGGAAGGAACCAGGCGATGTCGTGAAGATTGCAGGTGAAGGTGAAGCTTGTCGCTGCAGCCAGGAGGACCAGGAAGCGTCGAGGACGACCAGGACCAGGAGGCGAGCTGTCCCACGAAGGCTCTTGCTGTCGGCGGCGTCGAAGTTGGACTAGGACTCACCAAGCCTTGGCAAGCGGAACCCACGAAGAACGAAGGACTTGCTTCTGGTGCAGACCAGGAAGGTCTGGGGTGCTTCTTCTTTGCAGAGAAGCGGGAGCCAGTCTGGAGGAGCCAAACCTGCGCAGAAGATTTCAGGGAGCGTCGTCACAAAGGCCACTAGCCAGCGGGCAAGCAACCGGACAGACGCGGCAAGCAGGAAAATGCTGAAGGGCCCCACGCAGGACTCGTGGAGTGTGGGGGGCTGATCTTCGGTGCAGATGGTGCTTGGGGTTGGGGCTTCTCAATCCCCGGTGCACAACTTCGAGGGTACCTCAGAAGCTGCGCTTTAAGTTACTAGCCACTTTTTCCAGGTAGCCGGTCCCACGTCGCTCGTCGCCTCCACGGATCTCAGCTCTGCTGTAGATGTGGATCAGGGTCGGAGAAGTCTGGAAGTCAAGGCTCTGGTCAGGCTCTGCAGTCGGTTCCTCGTAGAACGTGGGCAAAGCAAAGGGTAGTCTCTTGATGGTGCCTGTTTGCACAGGGTAGCCACTCCTTGGCTACAAGGGAGATTCTTCAGTCTTCTTCTTTCGTCGAATGTCGAAGGTCCAGAGTTTCTGTTCAGTTTTGCAGGTTCAGGATAATCTAAAGTCTTGAGGCCCAACTCCCACTCTTATACTAATCTGGGGGGCTGGGATACCTGCTAGGTCACGCCTTATGGGTGGGACCTGGGAGGGGGTGGTTACACCCACTTCCCTTTGTCCAGTTTCGCGCCAGAGCTGGGGCTGGAGTGCCCCAGCGCCGGTTTGAACTGGACTATGCAAGGAACACCTTGTGTGCCCCAGGCATGTCTCATTCCTTTCAGCCCACCCTGCCCCAATACACTAAAGGCTGTCTGGGGAGGTGCTAGCACCTCCCCAAGCAGGAAACCTATTGTCCAGGCCTCCCTGGCTGGGATCACTCCCAGCAGCAGGAGGTCAGACTTGTGTCTGTGGCAGCAGCATCCATTTTGTGATGCTGAGGCTTTGGTTAGAGTTAAACAGTAAAGTATGATTTTAACATGTCTTTCCCTCTAGAAGGGGGGAATAATATCCTCATGTCCAGAAATGGCATGGGGGTATTATTCCACAGTGTTAGACACCTTACACGACATGTTTCGATAAAGCCAAACCATAGTTACCATAACCGTTTAAGATTATAAGGCACTTTAAGAGTATATGGTAGGCTATATCATAGAACAGCTATAAGGACATGGTTCAGAAAGCTGCAGACAGGCTCAGCTCATGCTAGAGCACCATCTCACATGTTACCAAGCACTCTGCCTCCAGGATTGTTAAGGCCTGCCATAGGAGTGACTGATAGGTACACATGTGTCTATATATAAGGGTAGATATAGGCATACTATATCTAAGCAAGGGGTGATTACACGACCTTGCCCCAGCTGAGTGATCAGCCAGTTGTGTCTGATTGGAAGGCCAGACCAGGGGTGGCATAATACATGCTGCAGCCCCTGGGAGGCCTAGGGTACACCTATGCCCTGGGTACCTAGGGTACACTGTACAGGGTCCAATAAGGTGATCCCTACCAATTGGTTATGTACCTAAGGTACATGGAGTCCATTTTAAAGAGAGAGCAGACAGCCTGAGACCCTGAATGGCAGGATCTCAGGCCAACTAAGTCGAAAAACCAGCTAGACACTAGGCAAAAAGTTGGGGGTAACCATAGTCAGATATCCACCTTCCTACACAACCCCCCCCCCCCCCAAACGAAAGGAGATAAGGCTGGCCTGGACAAGGTAAGCCTCTAATGCCTAAGTGGCCATATAAGGAAGAACCAGCACTGGCATGGTTACCCCCTGTCTCATGGTCCACTAAGCAATCCCTCATCCTAAAGGTATCATAGGGTCTCCACCATAGGGAATCTCTACCTTGGGTGTGTCTTTGCAAAGTAAAAGGCTGGTGTTGAGATGGAGTACTGAAGTGAGTGTCCTCAAAGTGAGGTCTCAGCTTCCTCCAATCATCCTCCACCATGGATGCCTTTCTTTCTTTCACTGAGTTGCACTGTGCTCTCAGGGTCAGCCTCTGGCTACCTAAAGCTGGAGGCTGGGTCCCTTTTGTGGGCTTACTGGAGGGACAGGTCAGGTTTGGGGCCCTAAGGTCCCAGGTTTGCCTGTGCCCAACAGAATCCCTCTGGGGGAGGTCCCTAACTACCTGTAAAGGGGATCCCTCAGGAATGTTTTTACCCATCACCTGGCTAGGGCTACTAGCCAGGCAATCCTCATTCTTTTGATGGGGGGGTTCTTGTGGACAGGGGCCCTCTTGGGGTCCACTGGCCTCCCTGACCTCTGCAGCCCTGGGCTGACTGAGGCAGGGTAGAGAGAGGCAGGCTACCTGCACCAGACTGGGTCCCACCTTGGAAGGGGCCACTGACATCAGAGGCTCTGCCAGGCCAGGCCTGGCTACCTCTGGGGCAGTTCCTTCACAAGGGGTGAGGTCAGATCCCTGAGGAGGCTGACCTTTTCCTAATGTCTGGGGAGAGGGAGACTTTTCTTCCTCCCCACTACTCTCTGTTTGTGTGGAGTGATCCATAGTTTCAGGCTTCACTTCACCTATGTCAGTCTGAGTATGGGCTGAGACCATTACAGCCTTGCCAACCTTTTCAGGGAGGCACTCAGTTTGTGTTTGAGCTGTGACTGTCACAGCTCTGCCAATCTCTACAGGGGAGTCTGTCTTTGCCTGGGCTGTGGCTACCACTGCCCTTCCAACCTTTTCAGGGAGGAAATCTACTTGGACAGGGGTTGTGGCTGGCACAACCCCACTACCCTTTTTTGAAAGGCCTACCATTTTGGAATGGGTGTCTTGTTCAACTCCAGCCCAAGCTGAGAGTTCTAAGTCATTCCCCAGTAAGCAGTCCACAGGCAAGGTTGGAGACACTGCCACCCTTTTAGGGCCAGTGACACCTCCCCAGCTGAGACATACCTCTGCCATGGGATGACTGTTCTGGTTGCCATCAATGTTGGTTACCTGGTATGAGAAACCAGGCAAAAGCTGCTCAGAGGGAACTAGCCTATGGGCCACCATAGTGATGCTAGCTCCAGTGTCTCTGTAGGCCTCAGCTTTTCTACCATTGATGTAGGGTTCCTGTCTGTACCTACCCAAAGTGTTGGGACAGGCAGTGAAGTTGGCAAACCCCATGCCACCATCACAGACAAGAGTAGCTGCTGTAGGGGAATTGGCTAAGCCAGAGTCCCCCTGTGTTCCCCAAGAAAACCCAACCAAATTTTTGGGGGCACTCCCACCACCTGGGGGATTACTGCTGACAGTAATAGGTGGTGTGACAGGAGTAGTTGGAGGAACAGTTTTGTTTTTAGCCTGTGGGCAACTGCTGTCAGTTTTCCAATAACCAGGAGTTTTACACACATGGCAGTAAGGCTTTTTAACTGTGGTAGAGGAGGGAGCTTGGGACCCACCACCCTGTGTGGAGTTTTGGGGCCCTGAGGAAGATTTCTCTTTTGTTTTATCCCCACCCTTCTCTTGAGGCTTGGTGGTATCTTTCTTTTGGTCACCACCCTGATTTTTAGGCCTAATCCTGGTCCTGACCCATTTATCTGCCCTCTTTCCCAATTCTTGGGGAGAGGTCAAATCTGAGTCTACCAGGTGTTGATGGAGAAGCTGGTTCTGACAATTACTAAGGATCTGCTCCCTCATAATCAAGTTGTACAATCCTGTATAGTCCTGCACCTTGCTGCCATTTAACCAACCTTCCAAAGCCTTAGTGGCACAATCCACAAAATCAGACCAGTCCTGTGTCTGTGTCTTCTGGGTGTCTCTGAACAACAACCTATATTGCTCAGTGGTTAAGCCAAACCCATCTATCCGAGCACTCTTCAGGACTTTGTAATTGTTTGCATCCTCATCACTGACTGTGAGGAGCTTGTCTCTACCTTTGTCAGAAAAGGAGAGCCACAAGATAGCTGCCCACTGACTCTGGGGAACCTGCTGTACTTTGCAGGCCCTCTCCAAAGCAGTCATCCACTTGTGGATGTCATCCCCATTCTGATATGGGGGGACTATCTTGCTTAGGTTTCTATGGTCATAAGACCTATCCCTATCTCTAGGAATGTTGCTGCCACCAGTGGGTTCTGACCCACTCAACTTTTGTTCTCTAGCCAGAGCAAGCTTCTCCTTGGCAAGGGCAAGTTCTTCCCTCTGAATCCTCAGATTAGCTTCCCTCATTCTGGCTTCATGCTCCTTTCTCTCAGGGGAAGTCATTCCCCTGTGAGAGGAAGCATTAGAGATGTTAGAGACATGGGAGTGGATGGATTCCCTTGAAGGGGATCTGTCCCTCCTGCTTCTCTGTGTAAGTCTACTTGGGGGTCTGTATGGGGGGACCCCATGCAAACTCCCATGTAAGCTTAGGTTAGCCTGGCTAAGTCTTCCTACTTGGCCCTGGCTGTCTACCTCTTCATCTGAAGTCTCCTCTGACTCCTCTGTGGTGGGTAGACCCTCCTCTGTACCTAGGGTACCTGCCTGAGATGCCCTAAGAATGTCATACTCCTCTAGGAGTTGTCTTAACTGAAGGAGGGTAGGGTTTGCACCCTGTTTTATTCCTCTGGAGGTACACAAGTGTCTCATCTCCTGGAATGTTAAGGTATCATATCTAGAGGGGGTCTTTTGCAGACCTGATCCTCCTGAGGGAGCATCTACTTGATCTCCTCTCAGAGACATGATCTAGTGAGGGTGTGGTGTGTGCACCTACCTACACTAGTTGTATCTACTAAACCTCTCTAGTAGTGGTAGTCAGGGTGTGTTACTCCCTTCAACCTACAACTACAAAGTCCAGTAGGACTTAAGTATTATAATCTATGTTATATGTACCTAGACAATATCTGTGTGATCTTTCAATTTAGTATCTCAAGATTACAATGGTATTACAACAGCAAGCTCAGATCCCAACCGCTGCTCACCAATGTGAGAAGTTGGCCTGATGTATGATGTCACTAGTTCTAGTGTACACCTTATATCAGTCCAAATACCCTTATGGTGATTGGTTGTAAAGTCAACCTTATAGACCAGCTATCCTAGTGGTAGCATGGACAAGAGCAGTCTTAGGCTAAACTCTGAATGGCATGTGAAGCCAGCTGTGATACCATATATAATCCCTTGAATACCAAATGAAAGGACACCACAACAGATATATATATAAAATAAAGTGTATTTATTCTAGTCAAACCCTCAGCACTCTTTATGAGATTAGAGGTAAGTACAACACAGTCTTATTTAAGCATACATTAAGTCACACAGGTAAGTAATACAGTTAGGCCCTAGGGGCCATGCAAACCATATACTAAGTAAGTGGTATAAGAACCACTGTCACGGAAATAGAATAGGCCTAGGCCTAGGGAATCGCTGGGGCTACACTACACTAGCGTTAGTTAGGAAGTGGGAGGCCCACGGGATTCGTATGCAGAGTGGAAACACTCACGCGTAATGCGTACAAGTCAATAGCAATAGTACAGTTTAGAAAACGGTAGATTTAGGACACTTCCGGAGTAGCTAGGAAGTTGAGACTTGAAAACTAGACACTAGGATAGTCACTATCCTGATGAGCACCGGAGTACCCAAGTTACCTAGCCCACAGGCTGCGGGTGCATAGGGGTGAAGATGCGTCGTTTTCGTCGTCGACTCCTATGGATGCCTGAAGAAAGATGCTGACAGGCAGTCAGTGAAGAGTGTCCGTTGGATCCCAAGGCTGGGATCAAGAAGAGAAGAAACCTGCAAGCAGAAGGGACAGAGTCTAGGTCACTAGCCAGTGACCACGTGGAACCAGGAAGGAACCAGGCGATGTCGTGAAGATTGCAGGTGAAGGTGAAGCATGTCGCTGCAGCCAGGAGGACCAGGAAGCGTCGAGGACGACCAGGACCAGGAGGCGAGCTGTCCCACGAAGGCTCTTGCTGTCGGCGGCGTCGAAGTTGGACTAGGACTCACCAAGCCTTGGCAAGCGGAACCCACGAAGAACGAAGGACTTGCTTCTGGTGCAGACCAGGAAGGTCTGGGGTGCTTCTTCTTTGCAGAGAAGCGGGAGCCAGTCTGGAGGAGCCAAACCTGCGCAGAAGATTTCAGGGAGCGTCGTCACAAAGGCCACTAGCCAGCGGGCAAGCAACCGGACAGACGCGGCAAGCAGGAAAATGCTGAAGGGCCCCACGCAGGACTCGTGGAGTGTGGGGGGCTGATCTTCGGTGCAGATGGTGCTTGGGGTTGGGGCTTCTCAATCCCCGGTGCACAACTTCGAGGGTACCTCAGAAGCTGCGCTTTAAGTTACTAGCCACTTTTTCCAGGTAGCCGGTCCCACGTCGCTCGTCGCCTCCACGGATCTCAGCTCTGCTGTAGATGTGGATCAGGGTCGGAGAAGTCTGGAAGTCAAGGCTCTGGTCAGGCTCTGCAGTCGGTTCCTCGTAGAACGTGGGCAAAGCAAAGGGTAGTCTCTTGATGGTGCCTGTTTGCACAGGGTAGCCACTCCTTGGCTACAAGGGAGATTCTTCAGTCTTCTTCTTTCGTCGAATGTCGAAGGTCCAGAGTTTCTGTTCAGTTTTGCAGGTTCAGGATAATCTAAAGTCTTGAGGCCCAACTCCCACTCTTATACTAATCTGGGGGGCTGGGATACCTGCTAGGTCACGCCTTATGGGTGGGACCTGGGAGGGGGTGGTTACACCCACTTCCCTTTGTCCAGTTTCGCGCCAGAGCTGGGGCTGGAGTGCCCCAGCGCCGGTTTGAACTGGACTATGCAAGGAACACCTTGTGTGCCCCAGGCATGTCTCATTCCTTTCAGCCCACCCTGCCCCAATACACTAAAGGCTGTCTGGGGAGGTGCTAGCACCTCCCCAAGCAGGAAACCTATTGTCCAGGCCTCCCTGGCTGGGATCACTCCCAGCAGCAGGAGGTCAGACTTGTGTCTGTGGCAGCAGCATCCATTTTGTGATGCTGAGGCTTTGGTTAGAGTTAAACAGTAAAGTATGATTTTAACATGTCTTTCCCTCTAGAAGGGGGGAATAATATCCTCATGTCCAGAAATGGCATGGGGGTATTATTCCACAGTGTTAGACACCTTACACGACATGTTTCGATAAAGCCAAACCATAGTTACCATAACCGTTTAAGATTATAAGGCACTTTAAGAGTATATGGTAGGCTATATCATAGAACAGCTATAAGGACATGGTTCCGAAAGCTGCAGACAGGCTCAGCTCATGCTAGAGCACCATCTCACATGTTACCAAGCACTCTGCCTCCAGGATTGTTAAGGCCTGCCATAGGAGTGACTGATAGGTACACATGTGTCTATATATAAGGGTAGATATAGGCATACTATATCTAAGCAAGGGGTGATTACACGACCTTGCCCCAGCTGAGTGATCAGCCAGTTGTGTCTGATTGGAAGGCCAGACCAGGGGTGGCATAATACATGCTGCAGCCCCTGGGAGGCCTAGGGTACACCTATGCCCTGGGTACCTAGGGTACACTGTACAGGGTCCAATAAGGTGATCCCTACCAATTGGTTATGTACCTAAGGTACATGGAGTCCATTTTAAAGAGAGAGCAGACAGCCTGAGACCCTGAATGGCAGGATCTCAGGCCAACTAAGTCGAAAAACCAGCTAGACACTAGGCAAAAAGTTGGGGGTAACCATAGTCAGATATCCACCTTCCTACAGTGACATATGAAATTAATTTGAGCAGTGGATATGTTAGTCTGTTATTTGCATTGAGAAGGATAGTGGAGGGACAGAAGAGGGAAAGGTTTGTATTTATGTAGCGCTTGCCACCCCTGATGAGGCTTCAAAACGCTTTTTCAGCGAGTAGTACACTACTCCGGAACCCAAATGGATTTGAGCGGTGGATATGTTAGTCTGTTCTTTGGATTGAGAATGCTCAGGAGGATTGTTGGGCTACTCCTGGTGATTTGATCTGTGCGTTTTTTTTACCATCCTGATAACTCCTTTCAGGTAGCAGCCATATCAGTGATTTTTTTTTTCGCTTCTGATTTTAAATGTTGCTTTGCAGAGGAGCCAAATTAATTTCTGGCACATAATCTCTTAGCAGGAGTGGTAAAGTGCTGTGGTGGTCTTCGGACTGATTTAGTCTTAATGTTTTCACCAGGAGGCATTTTCTGCTCTTAGGGTACCAGTCACATTCTAGGGGAATGTGTGTGATGTTTTCAATTGTTTTCCGATAACAAAGGCATTCAGGTTGTAAGATCTTGTTTTATCTGTGGCTTCATTTACGCAAGTCCAACAGTCACAGCATAAGTCGATCTGGTGAGTTATGAGCAGGGCCGGCTTTAGCGCTGGTGGCGCCCGGTGAGAGTATCATTTTTGGCGCCCCCACACCACATGAACGCCTCCTCGGATTCCCTCACTACCTCCAGGCATAAGTGCCCCTCAACTCTTCAGTCACAAGTTATTGCTAAACACAGCACCGCCCCTTGAGGTTGGTGCCCCCTCCACAGGTCAGCGCCCAGTGCGGCCGCACCAGTCACACTGCCCCAAAGCCGGCCCTGGTTATGGGTTAAACATACTGTGCTCCATTTAGCCTCAAAATGCATCTTCTCTGGAGTTGGAGTTTGCACAGCTTTGAGGGCTGCTGTTGGAGATGACTCTAAAATCTGGAACAGGGATTTCCAAATTTTCCTTTGTGAGGGTCTGAGTGTCTCTCCATTGCTGACCAAACCTCAGTAATTTAGGAGGTGATCAAGTCCATTTTTGCTTTTATAATGATTGGAATATAATATAGTTTTCCTCCTCCAAAGCAGCATGTGAAGCGAAGGGTCCCTTTGGCAACTACTTCCATCTTCCCAGAGAACTTCTCTTTTTGGGGTGTCCAGGAGGTTGAGGGGGCGTACATTATGCCCTGATTGGTACAGGTATGTATTTTTTCGATGGCTCCCTTTCCAGACACAGCTTCTTAGATCTTGACATCTATTGTGAACTGCACTAGGATCGCAATGTTAACTTTGTAATCAATATGTTCTTCTCTTTGCAATAGGTTTCCAGACAGGAGTTGGAGTGCATGCAAGGAGCACCGAATCGTCAGCATAAAGTAGAGTTTGGACCAAGATATTTGGGATTTTCGGTGTGTTCATGGTATTTTTCAGGGATTCCTTAGAAAGTATGTGAAGGTTGAAAAGAAAGGGAGCCAGCAGGCAGCCTTGTTTTACTCCGGTTTTAATGAGAATTTTAGTGTCAGTTGGCCATTTGAACCCTGCCTTCCCAACCCGGATACTGGATAAGAGTAATCATGAATTACTTCAGAGATGTTTTTTCCAGTGTTACACTAAATATGGTTTATTTCAGATGCAAAATCTCGGTAATCTACAATCAAGCATTCTCTTGTGAGAGAGTATTTTGACACCAGGTGTTGGAGAGTGAAGGATTGGTCAATCGGAGAGAGTCGGGTCTGAATCTGCCTTGATTCTTGGTCTTGATGCCTTTATCTTCTTACCATTGCTGGGTGTTTTTCAAGATTATGCTGGGAAAGATCTCGGCTTCTTTGTCTAATAGGCTGATAGGGTATGCGATTTGGGGTCTGACGACTTGCATTCCCTGAATATTGCCACTGTGACCCAACTGAGTCACGCGTCTGGAAAGGTACAAGTTTCAATGCAGTAATGAACAAGCATTGAAAATGCAATAGGTTTCGCCTTTAATTAAGTTGAAGCCATTTGCTTTGCTAATGGTATTGTATAGCAAAGCAAATGGCTTTAACTTAATGAAAGGCGAGACCTATTGTATTTTTAATGCTTGTTTAAGCTGGTTTTCTTTCGTCTCTTTATCATCTTTTCTTTCTTGTACTGTTGTTTCCTCATCTTGTTTTCCTTCTCTCTCTGTTTAATACCGCTCACTCCCCATCTGTCCATTTCCTCCCTTTCTTTTATTCTGTTTGCGCCATTTTTATTTCTTTGTGTCTTTTTTACTGTTCTCTCCCCATCTTTTTTGCTCTGCTCTTCTCGCTTGCTATGCTCTCAATTACTTTTCTGCCTCCTCTCTTTTGGAGCTATTATTTCATGCTCTGTATGTTTAGTGCTTTAAATGGAAATATACAAGTGGTGGTAACTTGGAGCCCTAATCATGATGCACATGTGCATAAAGACACAGCTATGCTGTTTAGCATGGGCAATTTTTATTTTTTATTTTTCTGGTTTGAAAGAGCATTGGCAAAACACATTTGCAAAGCCAATAAGTCTGCATTAGCAAAGCCAAGAGGGAAGCCCTAACAACTGGCTTTGCTAATTCTTGTTCTGCTGGTGACTCCCTCTCTTCCCGTCTTCCCACACATCTCTCTATCTCCTTTCCCTATTCATGCCTTCATTTCTCATGCTGTTCCTATGTCTTGGTGTCTCTTTTCCAGCCTTTCTTTCTTAACCCGTCTCCAACTCTTTCTTTCCAGACGAATCTCTGTATTTTCCTATCTCACTTTTCCTATCTCTTGCGACTTGGCCCAGCTCCTCTTCTCCCTATACCTGTGGATTTCTCTGATCTATTTTATTGTCATTATTTTGCCTCCCTCCCTCCCTTCATCGCTGTCTCTTTCACTTTTCCTGCCTTGCTTATGTCTCTAGGAATCTCTCTTCTTGTCTCCCTCGCTTCTCGGGTCTCTCTTCCTGCCCCACCCCTCTCTCACATTAGTTTTTTTTTCTTGAAGTCCTCTTCCATCCTTTGCTTCAGTTCTGTCTCTTCGTGTCAATTTTTCTAGTTTTACTCATATTTTTTTCTCACGTCTTCCTTTTTTTCACCTTTCTTGTCTCTCTCCCTGCTTTTACCTCGCTCTCTTCATGTCTCCTTCACCTGTGTCTCTCATTATGAACCCTCCCCTCTCTTATACTGTCTTTTTTCCTTCTCATGCTCCCTGTCTCCTTGCCTTAATTTCCTCTCCTCGGGTCCCATCCCTGCCTCCTCTTACTCTCCTCCCCTCTCTCCAGGTGTCTATCTCTCGCTTTACCTCCAGCTCTGTCTCTCTCGAGCTCCTCTATATTCATATATATTCCTTACGCTGCTAACACCTCGCCTGCGGCTAGCCCATCACGCACAGACGAAGGAACTCGAGGGGGGAGTGGGGAACGACACAAAACACGGTATCCCATCTCACACTCTGCTAAAGCGGAAGTCAGGCAATAACGGGCCAAAAAGCAGGTGGCCAATGGGACACCCACATTTAGGAAGGAACAATCCTGACAAACGCTTGGTTTCAGGATGGAGATATGAATTATAGTTTGTAAACTCTGGAATTCAATGAAAGCCATGCAAATTGTGGCGATTTACGCTCATTTAGAAAAGGCCAGCAGGTGTAGTGGCACCAGGGCACCACAGCTACAGCAGTCTTTGCACAAAAGACACAGGAAGGAAGCATTTCCTCCTGGTTCCACTTATTTGCACCCTTGCTAATCTGAGCGGGCATTTGGCCAACCGGAAGAAATTAATTTTCTTACTATGCCCGAGACCACGTTAAGATGGAGTTTCTTTTGGGTGGGAAGCAGCCTGGCTCCTGCAACTGCCACTCTCCCACTATGTGAATGAAGCAAGAAGTCTCACAGCGTGTGCGCTCACACACCAGAGTATCAAGGAGTTATCGCACACTGCGAGAGTCAGGGGCTCCCTCACACTTAGAGTATAGGGAGTTCTCTCACACTGTAAGAGTGAGGGTCCGCCTTTCACTGTTAGTGTCAGGTCAGCACGGGAGGTTTGTATCAGGCTCTTCTCTCGATCAAAGTGCGTCTGTGGGGTCCTGCCCACAGCCTCCTGTGGCTGTCTCTTTGGATGCAGCGGGTATCTCTTTTAAATCGTGAAAGTAATTGCTTGGTGAAGTTAGGCAGCCACGGTGAGCTGACGTCTCTCTAGGCTCTCTCTGACGGTGGATGTCTCCTTCAAGTTGTAGGCAGCTAGTCACCGGGTGTCTCCGTCCAGTTGTAGGTTGTCAGTCTCTTGCAGTGGGCGTCTAGTCTCGGTACAGCTGTGAGTGGCGCGTCTCTGGCGGTGAGTGTCTCTGTACAGCTGCAAGTCGCCTGTGTCTAGCAGTGCGTGTCTCCGTACAGCTGTCGGTCTCCTTTCCCTGGTGATCAGTCTATAGCGCGCGAAGAGTCTCGCCGTAGCTGCATGTTTATTTTTCGGTGGAGTTGTGCTGTCTTTGCCAGTCTGCTCTCTCCGTACATGCCTGCGGTCTCGGCTGGCAGTCTATGCGCCTCTCTTCATTACCTACTGCCCCTTCCCCAGGCCCCTGCGGGCTGTAACCTAACCCCTGGGAGGCGCTGAGCAACATTTTGGCGGCCACTCTGAGCCTTGTATCAGATCCCAGCTTGTTTCTAGTAGTGAAACCGAGTGAAATGCAATCGCCAGAGAATGTGCAAGAAGAGGCTGGCGCAGAAACTTGGCTGGAATCTTGGCGTTGGCTAAGCACCGTGTGATTATGGGCAAATCACTTAATCTCCCCGTGCCTAAAACCCCTGTTTAATGTATCTGGTGCTCACGCTCCAATACCTCCGGGACCATTTTGCTGTAAATGAAACTACAAAACAAACTAAAAACGGGAGCAATACATTCGTGCTGCCCATGTTTTAGCGCTCACCAGTGAAACCGAGTGAAATGCAATCCCCAGAGAGTGTGCAAGAAGAGGCTGGCGCAGAAACTTGGCTGGAATCTCGGCGTCGGCTAAGCATTGTGTGATTCTGGACAAATCACTTAATCTCCCCGTGCCTAAAACCCCTGTTTAATGCATCTGGTGCTCACGCTCCAATACCTCCGGGACCATTTTGGTCTAAATAAAACTACAAAACAAACTAAAAACGGGAGCAATACATTTGTGCTGCCCATGTTTTAACGCTCGCCAGGCAGCTGATGTAGACTTTTCTGTTTCTGCCGTCCCACTTGTACGGCCTGCTTTCCTTCTGAAGTAAAAGGTGTATTATCTTTATGGGGCCATGTGTTGCTCATAAAGATAAGAAACCTTTTACTTCAGAAGGAAAGCAGGCGAGCCAGTCCAAGTGGGACGGCTCAAACAGAGAAAAGTGTACGTCACAAAGAGCTCTTTCCCAATGGTTGGCCACCGTTTACCATAAACGTTGACGCCGGCCAATGGGAAAGAGGGGCGGGGCTTAAAGCCCGATAGTCAAAGCCCCTTAAAATCATAAGATCTCGCCAGCGAAACGGCGCATGTGCGCAGCCTACGCAGGCAAAACCTAAAAATGGCCTGTAAGAGACTCACTCACCAGTTAAAGTTTGTTTTAAACAGTTAGTTTGGGAGGAAGTTGAGCCTCGGTCCTTTTTCAATTTTTAAACTGGATATTACCTTCTTGATCAGTTGAGGAGAAAAACTATTTTTGATGTCTATTTAGTGTTCTGCCAGGACTGGTTGTTCATAAGATCTGAAGCATCAGTTGTTATAACCGTATTTATTTTACTCAAGGGTTCAGCCATGTGTATGTTTTAAAACACATTGCTGAACCCAGGAGGTTTGTGAGATTCTGGACCCAATATCAGGCAGCCTTTCCAAGAAACTTCATGCAACCATCTTGTCGGGTGTTCATTCCATTTCCTGTTGAAGAATTCAGTTTGCTTTTTTTCTATTAAGATCTTATATTCTTTCCTCAAGTTTATTTTGATCATTTGTGGGGACTTTCATCTTATCAGCTACCACATGAGTTCTTTTTTCTCTAGGGAAATCTTCATCAAACCAAGTAATTGTTGAAGCTAAACTGTGATTGTGGCTTTGTGTTTGAGGATGGTTCCTCCTTGGTGCTTTTCTCATCTGTGGTTGCTGGTGCTTACGAATAAATATTTTTGATGTGGTTTAGGAATCTTGTTCTGAGAAGTGTGGTTAACTGTCAAAGACTTTCAAGTTTAGTCCAAGTTTCCTTGGATTTCAGAGGGACTTCTGGGGTCTGCATGCAGTGCAGTTTTTTTACCCAAGGCTTTCTTTAAGAAGTTTCTGTTTTGGACAGGGTCGACATGTTTCTCGCAGTGTCATGGTCTCAGGAGGAGATCCTTCGCGCTTCTTCAGGACCAGGAAGGGAGTGAACGGAGTGCTAGGGTGGTATACTTCACATTTGTCTAGCTACTGAGGGCCATTATAACCCTTGAGCAGCACACAACCTTCTGGTTTTTTAATGATGACAGAGGGATTCTTTCTATTAAACTGTACTACCCTCTAGCCATCTTTTAACATCTGCACTTTACACCACTTTATATTCAGACCCGCACACACCCATATGGCTAGATCACTCAAAAGATCTCTGACAAAGTGACCCTTCGGGGGACCCGTGGGGCATTGCAACGCTGGCCCGACGAGGAGCACCGCCCCATGAAGAAGCATGACATCCTTCGGGGTATGTGACGGCATCAAGTAAAGGACACACTGTTCCCTATCTTTGTCTTTAAAGAACGGCACTCCCCTATCTCTTTTTCTTACTCCTTCTTAGGAACTGGGTTTCCCCAATTATTTGGCCCTACCATCGTATCGATTTTAATGCCATTTTTCAGGTTCGTTATACAATACTGTACTATGGGCCAGATGTACGGCAAATGGGAAATTGCCCCCGTTTGCGACCGCAAAATATGTCTGCCCCATGTAAAAACCCTATTTTGCGACTCGGTAACCCATTACCGACTTGCAAAATAGGGTTTGTGACTCGCTATTTGGAAGGGGTGTGCCAAGGGCATCCCTTCCTAATAGGAACTCGCACTTCAATGTATGATTGTTTTGCAACCGCAATTGCGGTCGCAAAACGCTTGCAGTTTACCACCTACTTTAAGTAGATGGTAAGTCACTTGCTAACAGGAAGGCATCCCCAGGGGACCCCTTTGTGAATGGATGTGAAAATATTTTCTAAGAGCAGGCAGTGGTCCCACAGACCACTGCTGACTCTTAAAAAAACAAACAAATGCTTGTTTTTGTAAAAGTGCCCCGTACTGTGGTTTCACATTAATGAAGGCCACGCTCCTTTCCTTAGATGCGGCTCATCTAAGGAAAGGGGAGCGGCCGAAATTAAAGTGAAAGCACCGCATGGGCGCATTTACAAACAAACATTTGCAATGCAATAGGTGTCGCATTTACAAGAGTTTCATAAATGCGAGACCTATTGCACTGCAAATGCTTGTTAATTCTGTTCGGCTTGTGGGTGGGTGGGTGTCAAATTGTGGTATTTCTTGGTTGCTTGAGTTTCTTCCTGTAAATGGTGATTTCCTTCCCTTGTTCACGGGAAATCCAGGATTTCGCATAGCAAGGAAGTTATGTTTGCCTGATAATGCTCAAGTGTGTTTTCTTATTATAATGGGATTACCTTCTTTTTTTGTTGCTAATGAATGAATGAGTTCCTGTTCTTGCTCCCTGGTTTGTTCTGAGGTATTGGGGAATGATTGTGCGGTCTGTTTCTCATCAAACGGATCTTTTCTCTGATTGCCTGTGTCACTTGGTTGTTACCAATCTATGCTTACACACACAAGCAACCGATGCCATAAAAAATTACTACCAAGAAACTCCAGGCTTCCTGTTAAGTCAGGATGTTATATTTTACCTCTGCTCTGTCTTTACCTCTGTTCTGTCCTGCAAGTTGGGGATATCCAAAGATATTGATGTAGACGCCTCACTCACTTATCGTGACATGCTTCATCATTGGTGCCTATCCACACCCGGGTAAGATGGTACTACCTGGGCGGACTCAACCATAGTTGGAATGGGAGTTCCTAGATAAAGCAAAACTGAATAAGCAGGGATCCAGATGAGTGATACTTAAAAATACCTCAAGGTATACCCAAAGGTTTATGCTTTATTCGGAGGGTACCTGGGGTACAGATGGAAACATGAGTTTTCTGGGTTTTATTGAATTTAATCATTCAATTAAACCCCTGTTCCTGTGCCAACATGTTTCGGCCCTCTCTGGGAGCTCATTCGGGTCTGGAGCCTTCCAGACTCTCATGCATTGTGTAGGGCTCTATGTCCTCCAATGACGACATTGTGGTGTCACGTTCAGCCCTCTCTTACCCTTAGCAATCGTGCTTCATTTTTTTTTTTTCTTCAAAGTGAGGTTTGGTTTCATCAGCTGTTTGAGAGATGTAGAGCCCGTCTGTACGATAGCAGGCGGGCATCTCTCCAACTCATGAGGTACCGGCTGTGTGTCAGAAACAAACTGCTGTGTCCCTCCAACACATAAGCATGCTGTTACATACTTCGCCAAAAACCCAAGCACCATGGGATTACCTCTGAGTTTCCTCTCTGATCGCCGCAGAGTGACCGGTTTAGCATCGGGGTCCATTTTTAATGTGCTGTCTTGCTCCTGACTATTGCGTCATCAGGCTGTGTCCGTGATGTGCCAACGGCATGCTGGGAAATGGAGTTCCAAATACGGAACTTTGCTTTCTTACACCTCGGGCAACCTGATCCGATCTTGAGTTTTACGATTTACCAATCTATAGCTGTCTAGCATAGGGAGTGCTGTAGTATGACAGAGCTTCTCAGGCCCACCTGGGCATTTGTGGGGGGATCACATGAAATGGAAATTGGAAAGTCTGGGAGGCCAGTGGGTGGTCAAGCATTTCTGGGCTCTGGGCTTCACCACTGTGCCGAACTTTGGTGTTTGCGTTGCCAAGAGGGTTACCTATCTGACCGGGGCATGGATGACCCCTTCCATTAGCTCTTTTCTCCTTCTGCTTACCTTGTTCCACCCAGGCCACGTTAGGTTATCTCCCTACAGTTGGTGTGGGATCATCGGTGAGAACAGTACTTAATTTGACCTGGTGGTTTCCGGTGCTCGGTACCTGCACTTAATTGTCAGCACAGGAGCTTGCAGCAGCCTGCCTCAAGGTGGCGTTGTCTAGCTAATTTAGAGATGACCTCAACAACAGTTAATTATTAATGCTATATTCATTAAAAATGACTATTACCTGCCACCAGTGCTTTAAATGGGCTAGTACTCACCGGTATTGAGTACTGCACATCTCTACTTCTGAGAAGAGTACTAGTACTCATGAAAGCATAGGATAATTGGCTGCAAGTGCTGGTGGCCAGCAGTGGCCTGTCTCTGACAGCCAAAGCCCCGCTTCTGTAGCCCTGATCCGAGCCCCAGCTGAACTATTCAGCAGGGGCCATTTACATAATGTCCGGGTGCTCACCATCACGCTATGTTTGACAGAGCAGGGTCCATTGAGGCCCTGTGCTGTCAATCACATTCACGTGTGTGTATTTGGGCAAACTCAAGAATCAAGGCAGTCCGCTGACGGTGCCAAATAGGAAAGCCATGGGAGGTAAAGAGTTTAAAATGTCTTTAATCATATCTGGGTATTTTGTGTGTTTGGTTATGTTGGTGTGTTTGCCTGCCTGTTTTTGGTGAGAGAAAAGCACAAAATGAGGGAGAGAATAGAGACACTCGGGGGGGGGGGTATTTTAAAGAAAATGCATAGCGCTTGGTGTGTATATGTCTGCTCTGCAACAGAGGTTCATTAATAAAGTAAAAGGGAGGGTTGGTGAGTGAGTGAAAGGATGGATGGTTGAGTGAAAGGGTGGATGTATACATGGATGGATGAATTAATGAAAGAATGGATGGATGAGTGAAAGAGGGTGGGTGGATGAAAGGGCAGATAGGTTCATAAGTGAAAAAATGGATGAATAAATGAAAGGGAGGACAGATGGAGTGAAACTGTGGATTGAATGAAGGAGTGAAGGGATTGATGGATGAGAGAAAGGATTGATGGATGAGTGAAAGGATAGGTTTGGAGATGGATGAATAGGTTTGGATCTAGAAGGGCAGACAGACAAAATGTTGAACAACTGCATGATGGATGAAAGACTGAATAGACAACATAATGTAAAGGTTAAATGGTGGACATCAGCAGGTAAATGGTAGGATGAAAGGATGAATGAATAGATCAATGGAAGAGACAAGATCTCTTTTGGGGAGGGTTGTGATGAGATGCTTCATTTGCTTGGTGCCATAAGATCTTTGGTTCAAAGGGGGGTATTTTCATTTTCTGACTACTCCCATGCTCAAACATATATAGTATTCTGCCAAACAACAGAAAATAACAGTATGGCATTAATAAGGTGCAATTAGTACAAAACAAGGAAATGTTAACATATCATTTGGCTTTCCTTTTATGTAATGAGTTAACCTGTTTTGTTTATATAAACACATTTTCTTGTGTTTTGGTATATGGTGCAACTGTTATAGAAGTCATTAAGTATCATTATGTCTTGCTCTTCGCCCCGCCCACTCGCCACACCTCGAGCTCATTTTAATGAGTACCTGCACTCATTTTTTCCCCACTTAAAGCACTGCCTGCTGCCAAAGCCATTCTTATAGTTTTGGGGGTCTGAAATAGTCCAAAGTGGCACACTTGTAGGAGTGTGAGGGTTAATAGTTGTGTTGTTACTATCATTGGCAGCATGGAAGGGGCAATGTGTGGTGCAAGCTGCAGAGAGTGGCCTCCTGACGAGAGCCCTGGCACTATTTTTTTATTTTTTTTATAACACATATTAAGCACTGTGTGAGAAGTCCAAGCAGCCCATGTGGATCGAGTTCACAGACGGTGGTCGCAGATGTGGCCAGATTCTCTTGCAGATCAGCAGCGACAAATCTAGAGCCCACCCAGTCACCTAAACACATACGTCCTGTAATAACAGGAAGAAATGCACAAGACCACAAGCAGCCTGATGATAAACTACTCCTCCCAATAGCCTCTAAACCAGAAGCGCCGCGAGGGCAACGCTTTTTTCAATGCGTCACACCTGAGATCTTTACACCTGTTTCTCCATGGCCTTTCTCTGCGGCATCCCCTTAATAGCAGCCGCCCGTGTAGACCCGGCCCTGGGAATTAAGTGCCGGTGCTAAGCTCCGGAAAGCACCGGCGAGTTGCAGGCTGCAGCACCTATCCTCACTCCTCTTGGGGTGATTACACGTCCTCCCGACTGAGAGGGCACTGTGAAGTCTTAAAGGGCCTATTTAGCATGGCTGCGCATAGGCGCTGAATAAGACACGGGAGCCGATCTTTAGTTAACACACACGCGGCTCCGACTGCCGCGCCGAGGCCACGCCTCTTTATTTAAACAAGCTAGCGTCTGACGTCACGCGTCAGCGCTAGCGCACCTCGGCAGCGCGGAAGGCTAGAACGCCTCGTGCGCGCCGAATACTACACTCCTTCCAACCTTTATAAAACATTAAGCAAAACATAAAAGCAACGATGAATCTATTACCAGTCTGCCAGTCCTTACAGGTTACACCATATAGTCCGCCAGCTGGGATGACGGTGCCGGGTTCTTCCTCAGGTTGTAGCGGGATGGGCCGCCTCTGGTAAGGGCCACCTCGGGGATTCTGCGCCTTGGGGTGTTCGGCTCTACCCAGGCTGGGGAGCTGCCAGGCGGGTTACCCCCCGGGGTGGCTGGGACGGACTGGGAACCACCATTCTCGCTCCGATCGTCCTCCACCTCCTGATCTCCGCTTGGCTGGTCGGGATCCGGCCCCTCGGGCTTGGCCCCGGGGCGTGAGGGTGTTCCTGGATGGACTTTTTTGAAGAAGGACACATCTCGCGTGACCGTTTCAGCACCTCTTTGAGCGGTCACCATCGTGCCTGTCCGGCGAGTGACAACCCATGGTTGTGGTTCGAAAGGAAGTCTGAACTTGCTGCTTGGGTAGCGGTCCTTCACGTACACTCGAACTTGCTGTTGTATCGTGGACTCCTTAGCTCCCCTTCGCCGGCTGGCGTGGTCGTTCGAGCGCATCCGATTGGCTAAGGTCTTCTCGTTGGTGGCTTGTGCCGGAACCCATGTAGGGTGGTGTGGGATCGTGTCACTTACGATTCTCCCTATGGGGGCTGTTCCTGGCGCTGCCTCGGTTGTGACATGGGGGGTCAGCCGGTATTCCCTCAGAAAACTGTAGATCGCTCTCTCCAGTGGAGATCCGTCAGCCATGGCGATGCGAATGGTTTTGTTGAGTGTCCTCATAAACCTCTCCACCTCTCCATTGGCTTGGGGCCACCGTGGTGTTATTTTGCGGTGACGGATCCCCCAGCTCTTGAGATACTCTGCGAACTCCTGCCCTTGGAAAGGCGGTCCATTGTCGGTCTTGACCACCCCGAATATGCCATGAGCGGCGATGGTTTTTTCGAACTTCGCGATCACTTCAGTGGCTGTCTGGCTCGCCACAATTTCGACCTCTGGGTATTTGGTGAAGTCATCGATAATGACCAGCGCGTACCATCCATCGGGGAGATGTCCGAAGTCGGCACTTAGGTACTCCCATGGTCACAGAGGATTGTCTTCGGTCGCCACCGGGTGAGGGCGTTCCGGCTGTCCTGCGGCTTGGCACCACGTGCAGGTTCTCACTGTCTGTTCCACCATCGCATCCATGCCTGGGAACCATACTTTGGCTCGGAGCCTGCTCTTTGTCTTTACCATTCCTTGATGTCCCCTGTGGGTGAGGTCCACCGCCTGTTGAGCGAGGCTGGCCGGCATGACTAGTCTCGGACCCCGCAGAAGACATTCTTGGGCGTCAACGGACAGCTCACTTTTTACTTTCAAGAATGATTCCAGTGTCAGCTTGGCTTGGGGCGTCCTTCTGTTGAGCGAGGCTTGGATTGTCCTCCAGTCTCCCGACCTGACAGCCTCCGCTGCTGCTCTCACGCATTCATCCCCTTCTGAGGCCTCTATTAGTGCGGCCAGGCTCATTGGGAGGGGTCGTGACCGCTCTGTCACATACCGGACGTACTCCTCTGTGTCCTCGGCCTCCTCCTTCTCTTCGGTTGTGGCTTTCTGCGGGTGCCGTGACAGATAGTCCGCCGGGTTCGTGGCCCCTGGTTTGTACTCCAACCGGTAGTCGTACCCTTGTAGTTGGAGTATCCATCTTTCAATCCGGGGTGGCAGCTTCGAGGACGACCCTTGGAATAGAGGAATGAGTGGCTTGTGATCGGTTGTCACCGTGAAATGATGTCCATACACGTACACGTGAAAATGCCGGCATGCCCAGTGGATGGCGATGGCTTCTCGCTCGATTTGCGAGTACCGCTGCTCTGTTTCGGTCAGGGACCGGCTGGCGTAGGCGATGGGTGCCCACTCCTAGTTGTCCTGGAGTTGTGTCAGGACCGCTCCCAGCCCAAACGGGCTCGCGTCGACCGCCACGTTGGTGGGCTTTGCCGGGTCGAAGTATGAGAGGGTAGTGTCCGCGGACAGGGCTGCCTTTGTTGCTTGGAACGCCTGTTCCTGTTCCGGGCCCCACTGCCACGTGGTGGACGACTTGGTCAGCTCCCTGAGGGGTTTGGTGAGGTTGGAGAGGTCCGGAATGAAGCGGCCGCAGAAGTTGACCATGCCCAGGAAACTTCGGGCCTCCGAGATGTTCGTCGGAGCTGGGGCATCTTGGACATCCTTCACCTTGTCCGGGTCTGGGGCCACCCCTTGGTCCGAGAAGGTGTACCCAAAGAAACTGATCTTGTTCTGCAGGAACTGACACTTCTCCCGGTGCAGGGTCAAGCCTGACTCCTGAATCCTCTTGAGGACCCCTCTCAACCGCTGGTGGTGTTCCTCTATGGTTGACGCGTATATGAGCAGGTCGTCGCTCACATTGAGCACGCCGGGGAGCCCACTGAGCACTTCTCTGATGGTATTTTGGAATACCTCGGCGGCACTCGAGATGCCGAAGTTCAGGCGCCGATACCGTTCGAGGCCCACATGGGTGGAAAATGTGGTGATGTACCTCGAGTCCGGATGAAGTGGTAGCTGGTGGTAGCCTGACCGTAGGTCCATCTTCGAAAACCACCTGGCCCCGTTCAGCTCCCCCAGGATGTCATCAATGGTGGGCGTCAGGTGTCGCTCTCGTTTGACCGCGGCGTTAGGGAGGCGCATGTCCACACAGATGCGGACTTGTCCTGGCTGCTTCGGCTTCCTGGCGATGACGATCGGGGATACCCACATGGTTGGCCCACTGACCTTTTCGATGATGCCTTGTCTCTCCAGGGCCTCCAGCTCCTCCTCGACCTTCTGCCGCAGGTGGAAAGCAATTCTCCGGTGCCTCAATGCCACTGGTTGGACCGATGGGTCGATGTGTAAGGATACTTCCTTTCCTTTCAGGCACCCGATGCCGTTAAAGACTTCTCCAAACTCTTCCATGATGGTATCCAGTTCTTCCTCCAGGACTGGCATGGCAAACGAGATCAATCTCAATTCTTCGGCCGATTGCCCGCTCAGCAGCATCCCGCTGCCCTCTTCCGTGACATAGACGGTGGTGTTGATGCTCCTCTCACCATGTTGTAGCTCTGTTTTGAAGCACCCGATGAGGGGAATGGGCGTCTTCTGGCCGTATGCGAACACCCGAATCTTGGCCTATCTCAGCGGGGGTTTGACCCGCAGTTGGTGGTAGACATTGGCGGCCATCAGCTCGATAGAGGCCCCAGTGTCAATTGTCACCTTTACCTCTTGTTGTTGTACTAGGATGCGACATTTCGGAAGTCTGCGCTTCTTCTTCTGTGGTTGATGGATTGCAAACACATAATGGACTGGGTACTCTTCGTGTCATCGTCCATGTCTTCACTGTCTGCTTCTTCGCGTACCGCATGGGCCGCCTCCTTCTTGACTCTGGTGGACCGGCACACCGCCGCAAAGTGGTTCATCCACCCGTAGGCGCCGCACTTCTTCCCTCTGGCCGGGCAGTCTTGCATGCGGTGGGGTTGGCCGCCACAGTACCCACAGTCTTTCTTCTTTGCCTCCGGCTGCCGTTTCCCTCCGGCTTGCCTTCCTTTTGGCCGCACTACGTTCACCGCTTCCGCCACTTGCACTTGCTCCGTCTTGACAGGGCGATGTAGGGCTGCCTCCATATGCGAGGATCTCGCTTGCGATAGCTCCTTCGACCGTCCGAGAGTGAGGATGTCCGCCAGGGGCTTTCCTTCTTCCTGGAGGACCGTGACACGAAGCTTAGACGAGTAACAACCCTGTATAATCGGATCTCCTCCTGTTCGTCGCGGAACCCACACGTGCTGGCTAACTCCTTCAGCCTGCCATGGAACGCATCCAGGGACTCGTCCGCCTCTTGTTTGGCCTGACGGAAGATGAACCTTTCATAGTCTCTGTTCGCCATGGGCTCGAAGTGGGTGTTGAGCGCGTTCAGCAGTGTGTGGTACGTTTTCGGCGTGGCTTCCACGAGAGTTTTGTAGATGCGGTGGATGTCTTTGCCTCCTAGGTGGAGCAGCAACGCTCTGCGCCTTTCCCTCGCGATGCCAGCCCCTTCGAAGTAAATTTGTAGGCGGTCTGTCCAATCCCTCCAGCGCGGGGTAAGGGATGACGGGGCACCGTCAACGGCAAACGGCTCAATGGCGGGAACCGACGCCATCTTGGCACGTGCGCAGCACGCGGTGGAAGCTGGCTTCCTCTCCTTTGCGTCGACGCCACCAGGCGTGTACCCCCTACGGGCGTTGCGTGTAGACTCCCCTCGCGCTTCTGCACCAAGCGGCGAGCGCGCCTACCTCCAGACGTCATCCGCGGGACCCCTTAGGTGCTTCTGGGTTGAGGCGAACACACCCGGCGTAGGCCTGAACCGTAGGAGGGCGCGGTCGTCGTCAGGCACCTCGTGGGGCAGGTGCGGCACCACCTGGGCGAGACATACCCCTTACCGGCTGTGGATTGGGGCACCAGGGCGCACACAGCGTCACCTTCGATGGCTGGGTGGGCCTCCAGGGCACTTGCAGTGTTCCTCACCAGGCCTCACAGCAGGCTCAGCCGGGTCACCAGGAGGGGACCTGCACACACGGGCTCAGGACACATGGGTGGCCAAAATGGACACTGTGGGGCATAAAACAGCACATCAGGGCTCAATAGACCCTCGTCGCCAGTGTGAAGTCTTAAAGGGCCTATTTAGCATGGCTGCGCATAGGCGCTGAATAAGACACGCGTCAGCGCTAGCGCACCTCGGCAGCGCGGAAGGCTAGAACGCCTCTCGCGCGCCGAATACTACAGGCACAAAGGGTCACACCTGAGCAAGCCCCAGCTCTTCCGTGCCAGCTCTTCTAAGGCTGCCAGTTCCCTTCTCCATTCCACACACACAGACACACCCCCTGCCCCCGACCTCTGATTTGGTCTGGTAAATGTATGTTTGTTTTGGAAATGTTATGTAGGAAGACTGTCCGGTTAAATTAAGAATGTTCCGGTTGACATGCAAATAGTAGATCATCTCTGCTACTGAACTGGCGGCTTCAAAAATAAGAACCTTTTTCTTCTATTTTGTCCACATGAAAATACACTTTCTGTGCTCTTCAGTGTTCATTACAAAAAAATAAATTTTAGATGCGAATTACAGAGCGTTCATCCAAAATCGCAGACATTCATTAACTTCCCAGTATGTATTTCTGTTATTGCTTTGGGCGTATAAGCAAATGTGTAACTGTTTCATGTAAAAAAATAGGAATTGTTTTGTCATAATGAAGAGTGGAACTGCACTTTTCTTTTATCGTAAAATGACGAATACAGTATTTGTAAGGAGAGAGCATCATCAAGTGGATTATGGAGATACTGCAGTACATGATTCCTGTGAAATAAATTCTTGATTTTGGCAGTGGTGTATTTCGTCTTTAAACATAGCTACAACGGGGACGGGGATTTTGATGGGCCTCTTCTGCCTGCGACGCGGCAGACAAATACTCACAATTAACACGAAGTGATAGAAATGTGAGTGAGTCGAAAGAAATTGGTGGATGGGTGGCTGATTGAAGGGGTGGATGAATAGATGCATGGATGAATGAGTGAAAGGATGGGTGAGTGAAAGGGAGTAAAAATAGATGGATGTTTAAAAAGATGGATGAGAAAAGGGACGGATGGATGAGTGAGTGAAGGGGTGGATGATGACTGAAAGGGAAAATGGATGGTCGATAAGTGGATAGATGGATGGAGTGAAAGGCTGGATGGATGGATTAAAAGAGTTGATGGATGAATGAGTGAAAGGATGGATGGATGAGTGAAAGGATGGATGTAAGGACGGATTAGTAAAAGAATGGATGAATGAGTAAAAGGGAGGATAGATGGATGGCTGGATGAAAGAGTGGATAGATGGATGAGTGAAAGGGTGAATAGATGACTGTGTGAGTGAAATGATGGTTGGGTGGGTGAGTGAAAAAGTGAGTGGATAGATGGATGGATAAATGCGTGAAAGGATGGATGTAAAAATGGATAACTGAAAGGGAGGAATGATGGTTGGATAAGTGTGAATGGAAGGTTGAGTGAAAGGGTGGATGGATGATGAGCGAAAGGATGGATGAGTGAGTGAAAGGATGGATCGTTGCGCGAAAGTGTGAATGGATGGATCCATGAATAGATGGATCGACTGATCTATTGAGTGAAAGGGTGTATGGATAAGTGAAAGGATGGATGTAAAGATGGATGAGGGAAATAATGGATGGACGAGTGTAAGGGAGGGTAGATGGATGGCTGGCTGGATGAAAGGGTTGACTGGAAGGATGAGGGAAAGGTTGAATGGATGGACGAATTAATGAAAGGGTGGATGGATGGATGGAAGGATAAGTGAGTGGAAGTATGTATGAAAGGGTAAATGGATGGAGGAGTGAATGGATGGGTCAAAATGTGGATGGATGACTGAAAGTATGGATGGCTTAGTGAAAGGATGGATACATGGATGTATGAGTGAAAGGATGGATGTATGAGTGAAAGGATGGATGGATGCGTGAAAGAGTGGGTGGATGAGGGAAAGTATGGATGGATGGATGACTGAAAGGATAGATGGATTAATGAGGGGATGGATAAGTGAAAGGATCGATTACTGAGTGAAAAGATGGATATGTTTGATGGATAGGTTTGAAAATAGATGAATAGGTTTGGACATGGATGGGTGGACGGATGGACCGAATGGTGACAGACTGAATGTTGGATTAAAGTCTGAATGGATGACAGAATGCAAAGGTGAAATGGGGATTATCAGCAGGTGGATGAAAAGTTGAAAAGATGAAAGGATAGATGCCTGGATGGAAGAGACAAGCAAACTCTTCTGGGGAGGGTTGTGATGACTTTCACCATTTGCTTGGTGTCTAAGAGATTTGATTCAAAGTGGGGGGATTCTAATTTTCTGGCTACTCCCTTGGAGTAACGTCCTGATCCAGAGTACGGTGGTAAAGGAAAAGCTTCTCATTTCTGGAGGGAGTGCCAAGAGGAAGAGAATCCACTGGGTTTATTTCCTTCACAATAGGGGAACATTTCACTTCTGCTTTCTCCTGTGGATTTAGCATTCCTTCAGACGATTTTCGATTACCACCCAACTCTAAATCAGTCCGAGGGGCATATTATCAAGGAAACGCGATAAATATCGTATTTCCTGCTTTGCACGATTTTGTTTAATGCCGCGGATAGCGGCAAATTCCTTGCACATCACTGGAAATCCAGCGTAAAAACGGCAGCGATAAGCTAATCCTTGGTGATAGGAAGATGTGGACTCAGCCGTACAATCCACCTGCCATTATAAGTATGACTACGTCAATTTCAAACCAGGCGCTACATACATGCGATAACCGCGGTTAGCACGGTTTATTTTATCACATCGCCGGTTTGCTCGAGGCTTGTAAATATTGCGATGCCGTGTCAGCGCGGATTTCCATGGAGTAATGGAAGGGTACGCCTACTTTGCATGTCATTAGCGATAGTCATTGCTGACATGCAATGTGGCGGAAAAGCGGCTGCTGAGTCAAGGAAACACAAGCTAAAGCATTTGTGCGTGTCCTTGTAAATAATGCGATAATTAAATCGCCGCTTTTTCGGCGCTATGTGCCGAGAAAGCGGCGATATCTCTCTTGTTAATATGTCTCCATATCTCTTCATTTAACATCATCAAGTGTTGGAGACTTGCAGCCTCTGCTTATTCTGTGACTCTGGTCTTTTAATGACAGGTCATTTATATGTCAATATCACCAGCCCAATCCTTCTGCCAAACAATGCAGCCAACTCGAATTTCTGCACCAGACCCAGTAGTTCTTCACTATCCGCAGTGCCTGAAAGATCTATTGCTACGTTTGGGACGAAGTCCACCAGCACCTTTCGTCTCCTTCCTACATTCTTCACTCGCCGACAGTTCAGCCTTGCAGTGCTTGCCCTCAATCCTGCTCTTCAGGCAAAACTACTTGTCCCATGGACAGCATATATATGTCGCCAGAGGCAGCAACTGGATTTCTCCTTAAAGACCCATGTCACTGCCTTTGCTGCCACTCTCTGTAGCTCCCAGCGTGGCATTACATTTTTGGAATGGTAAAATAAATGAATTCAGTAGTGCAATGTGAATTCTTTAAAATACATTATATAATGAAAAAAATGGAAAAACACACATTTTATAGACTTGTTGCCATGTTTCATTTTTCTGAATACATGAAAAATGATGTTTATACAGAACGTTCACCTCTGTGCTTCCCACCTGTGAATGTAATTAGGACCAATCAGCCTGACCACCACAACTTTTTAATTTTTTTGCTCATATCCATGTAATTTATCAACATAATCTCTCTCTCAGGTATATACTACGTTCCAATAACGCCAAATATTGTGATCAGGATCGAGGTCTTGTGATGTCACTTCCTGGGATTCAGATTCAAAGGCCATATGATGTCACTTACTGTGGCTTCCTTGAGGTCATAGGTTGTGTGATGTCACTTCTGCTGCCCCTGGCGTCTAGCTGAATCCACATCCATGACTTCCCCTAGCAGGTATTTGACAGTGCATCAAGGCGGCTTGTCTAAGATGCAGGGATGCAGGTGATGTGAAAGGGAGCTCAGGGTCCACAGGGCTTCGAGCGGGCTACCATCCGAGGATAGGCTCAGTGGTGGGAGCCCTGAGCCGTAGCCAGGTCTGCTGCAGCCATCACAGTCACGAAGGAAAGCCATTGGAGAGTTACCTACCATCTACTGGGATGGTCAGATGGGTGTCACCTGCATAAAACTGACTCTTCAGACTTAAAGATGCAATCATTTTCTGTTGTTTGGACAGGGAAATATAAAAAAAAGAAAAGACCGAGACCCTGCTCGGACGCCACATAACAGGGCTGCAGAAGCGGAACCCTGAGGTCGCTCACAAGGCCATTCTGAGAAGAATGAACCCAACCATTCCACAGCAGAAGGGGAGTATTTTAGGGCAGGAAATGTACTCTATAGATGGGTGGGATGGTCCACAATTTCAATGGAGGCGGGCAAGTTTAACACCAGCGAGTGACTTTTCGGGATGTCTTTTCTGGGAATACACTCTGATTCACTGCTTTAAATGGGTCGGCACTCACAGGTACTGAGTACCGGCACTTCTTATTTTTATCACTCTAAGTACCGTCACTTCTCTATTGCCGAGGAGAGTACCGCTACTCATGAACGGTAGGCTCATTGGCTGCTAGTGCTGGTGAGCACCAGGCTGTCAGATTGAAACCCGTCTCTGACAGCCAAAGTGCGTCTGTAGCCCTGAGCTGATTCCCAGCTGAACTATTCAGGGTGAGCTCATTTGCATAATGTGCAGGTGTTTACCATCATTTTTTTTTTTTTTACACAATTTTTATTAATTTGCAATTGATCTAGGACAGAATCCAAGAAGTCAAGCAAAAGAGCAAAAAGGGGATTCAGTTACAGGCCCCAAGTATGTATCAGAAATACATGGCGCATCAGGTTATTAAAGTCGATCTAGTGCTCCGTAAGCTGCCCAAACCCACTAGCCAGGCAAATCCGCGAGTAGGTTCTTTGCAATAGTCCTTGTCCGATCAAACCCCAACCCCCTCCCCCCCCCTTCCCTCCCCATTCCCCCCAGGCGTGTCACTTAAGCGCTGGCTACTCAAAATCAGGATAGCTAAAGTCGCAATAGGGCGACTCATTGGAATGAGAGGATGCTGAGTAAAAGCAGGCGTATAGATCAAGTGCCACTGCAATCTTAAGGAGACCCAGCAGGGTGGGTGCCAATCTGATCATCTGTTAACCTATGGCTGCCACCGGGTCATTCACAGGAGCATCCTCCTCATCACCTTCAGAGGATTTAAGCGCTACGACAAGCATCTCCCAGGCTCTCACCCTTTCCAGTGCCTTTTTACTCCCCGTACGGTGTGCAATTTGTAACCTAATCACTCCCTCGCATTCAGCCCATTTCAGTAGGTCCGCTTTCCACTTAACAACACTAGGGCCCCGCTGCTCTTTCCAATGAGTGGTGATGGTTCTCTTGGCTAGCAGGAAGCCCAAATCTATAAATTTACTAGTGACTTTGTTTTTTGAAGTATGAGGGAACCAATGTAGGATGCAGTGAGCCATGGATGGGTCTAGGTCCCTGTCGGTAAGGTCTGTCAGTAAAGCTGTTACCTCCTCCCAAAAACTATCAAGGACCGGGCAATCCCATAGCATATGCTTAAAATCTGCATTGTCTGCCTTATATCTCAGGCAGGACGCTGGCTGGGCCGGGAAATATGCATGCAGATTTGCTGGGGTAAGGTATGCTCTGTGTAGAATATGAAAGTGTACCAACTGGAACCTCACATTCCTCGTGCTTTTCCAGGCTCTGTCCACAAGTTCACCACACATCTTGTCCGGAATGGGCACGCCTATGTCCTTTTCCCACTTAAACTTTAGAGCAGACAGGGGGGATAGGGATTCCAGTGTCATGCGTCTGTTGAGGCATGTCACTGTTTTAAATGTGCTTACCGCCATCACCACATATTGGCACCCCATAGAAGTGGGTGGCTCCGCTAACCCTTCACTCCAATGTTTCCTGATAGCTGTCGTGAGGGCCATGTATTGTAAGAAGACACCCCCGGGCAAGCAACAGTGCAGGTGTTTACCATCATGCTGTGTTTGACAGAGCAGGGTCCATTCAGGCCCTGTGCTGTCAATCACATTGACACTATTATGTGCATTTGTGCAAACAAAGGAATTGAGGTTGATTGCGGCAATTAAAAAAGCCATGGGAGGTAAGGAGTTAAAAATTGCTTTTTTCCCACCTGAGTCTTTTGCGTGAGTGTCTGCTTATCGCTGTGTGTTTGCCTGCTTGTGTGTATGCGTTATTGTGAGAGAAGAGGAAGAGAAGCGGGACACTCTCAGGAGGTATTTTAAAGGGAATGTGTGGACTGCTTTGTGTGTGCATATCTGCTTGTTTCTTTTTGTGTGTGTGCACGCTCGAGAATATATAGTTTTGTGCAAAACTGAAGGTGCAAATTTTACAAAACAAGGAAATGTTACATATCATCGCGTTTGGCTTTCATTTTGTGTAACGAGTTAACCTGTTTTGTTTATATAACCACTTTTCTCATGTGTCTGGGTATGTGCTGCAATTGGTATAGAAGCCATTAAGTATCATCATGTCTTGCCCTTCGCCCCGCCCCTAGCCCGGCCCACTCACCACACCTCTTACTCATTTTAATGAGTACCTGCACTTATTTTTTCCCATTTAAAGCACTGCTCTGAATACAGACCTGCATCAATACTATTGGGGAGTCTAGATCCTACTTGGAGCAGCCTATGTTTCTCCTCTTGCTGGAGTAATATTATCTCAATGATTTGAGCAGGCTTCTAGCATGGTAACAGTGGCTCTGCAGACTGAGCAGAGATCATTTTGAGTGAGAATTTGGTTAGAGGCGGCCCTGACTGTAAAAAGAAAATAGGCAAAAATCTACAGAAACATTTTTTCATTTCTGCGGGCACAAAGCTAAAATTTGATTAAATAACAGTGAACAATTATACTAATATTTCTTAGGAAAGTGGCAATGAGAAAGGCAGATCAAACTGCACAATATACTTATTTTGTAACATACCTGAGTGTGTAGAATACGCAAACTGAAATATATAAAATCTCTGCACTCAAGCACTTCCATCTTCGACTGCAGTGTACAGTGTCCAAGTCGTGATGTCAAGGTTTCCGTCTCCATCAGATATCTGCCCCGCACATATGTTATGTTATATTGATTAGTATAGCGCACTGTTCGCCTGAGAGGGTATCCAGGCGCTCTCAACAAACCTTCTGCGCCTTGTTGCCAGGGTATCTGCTCCCTCACATGCCTTTTCTTAGGACCCACGTTGCATGTTTGTAGACCTAACAGTACACAGAAGATTGTTGCATTCAGCAATGGGGACTGGGCGGCAAAGGGCCTTTGTGAAGGCAGTTTCTCTGCACGGTCTTACTACATAGGTGTTCATTGCTCAGCTAAGCATGCTCCTCATATGCGCAGCCTTCAAAATGAATAATCCTCACAGACAGAGGCACAGTGCTCTTACTCTTCACTAATTCCTGGCACTGTGTGTCCACCTCTGTGGCCCGAGTCACTCCTCCCTCCTTTTTTTGATATTTCAACACACTTTGGAGTTTATTACAAAGCTGCATTGTGTAGTACATTAGAAGTACTACAATAGTGCTACCAAAGTTCTACAAAATGCTGTTCACAAGCCTATGAGTTTAAATCTCCACCTTGCCTATCTTTTCTATGGGAAGATCCTCACACATATAAGTTTACTATTTAGCAGTAAGTGTGGGATGGAGCAGGGTGAGTGTCTGGAAAAAGAGAATTACTTACTTCTAAATGAGATGGGGTTACAGAGAAGGAGTAGGAGGGATTTAGGAAAGGTTGGGGAGGGGCTTAGGGAGGGACATGCACCCATCCACGAATTAGTAAATCTATTCACAAACTGCGCTTCTAAAGTTACTACAACTAAAACAGGATCTATAATAGTTGTAAATCACTCCAGCTCAGAGCTGAAGTAAGACAGGAATCACACATGACCTCCTCTGGTACTGCAACATCCTCCCATGAACAATAATGGCGGTAGGGAACTCAAATAAAACACTATAGGCAATAACGTTAAATTAAATTAAACTATTTAATATAGTTACAAATATAAATAAATGTAACTTAATGTTAGGAAAGATATCTAAAATGAAAACATTTATTGTTGAACTTTAAAAATACTTCAACAACTTTTTTTTCATTTATAAATTCATGTAACACAACTTTCTAATAAAATATTATTAAATTACTTTAAATCAAATTAAATAGATCACTTCTAACAATTAGTATTGCATTTTTTTATTTAGGTGGATTTTTTTAAATGTAAACTTCAGATAATTTTCATTCGAATAAATATATTTAAATTATAGATTTAATTTAAAATTGCTTCAGTAGAGCTGTAGCATTATCTTCTTATTTTGTTCTACTTTTAACCGGAATATTTAAATTAATTGGTATTAATACTTAACATAACATTTTTTAGTATTTTATTTAGTCTCAAAGACGAACATTGTAATCAATATCAGACTAGCTGTACTAGGTAACACAAACATGATCTTTGGGAATTGCAACAAAGTCTTCTTATAAAGTCAATAAATGGGGGATACATGAAGGCAGACATCTCACCACCCCCTTACCTCCAGTAGGTGCTTCTGTCCCATCGTTAAATATATGTACAGCTAAAGGAAAACTCTAAAAAAGCATCAGGTGAAAAAGTGATATGCTGCACAGACACAAACTTTCCCTGTGCAGTACAAGACACTAAAACACTCATGGAAACTAACAACAGATGTTTAATGCATTGCAAGAACATTTCTTGAATTGATCTTCGCGTGCTACAGTAAAACAATTCCACCCAAATATAATTCATAATAAAGAGCATTTAATTAATGTATGTATTACTGCTAAATAGTTTTTTCTGCTTTCTTTTCCCCTATCATGTCTGCTTGGGGCCTTCCAACTTCAGTCTACCTGATTAATGTGCAGCAGTTATTGATGTTTAGATTGACCAGGAATGGATAACATGCACTTTCCAAGTGCAACATTGCAATAACTTTTCTGAAATACGTAGATTGCACTGGTGCTGCTCAGATTTTGAACTGTCCTTTGAGCCGCTTGATGCATGCAAAAATGACAACTGTACCAAATCTGATATATTGCGCTGGGCGGTTTGTTCGAATGTTGGTGCAAAATAGCACCGCCAGTAGTGTGATGCAACCTACTTAACCTAACGAAAAATATTGGTGCTAATTACACATGCGTCATTACATTTGATGCAGTTCTACCACTGGTGTGTTACGCTGCTTCAACCGCTAAGGTAGTTCTTGCGCTGCCTTTCCATCTTTGGACTTTTGTTACATGTGGTAGTGTCCACACCTTTTTTATTTCACAACCGTTCATGTGCTCTCAGTGGTCTTTCCTTGAGTCGAGTTCACGTCGAACTTGGAAATTTACACCCACTGGTCCTTTAGGAAAACAACCTGTGGAGGAAGGTGGGAACCAAAACATGGTGTTTAGTTATGTTTTTTGTATATGGTCAGTTGTTGCCTACATTCTAGGTAAAGCAAGAGGAAGATACTACATTGGGTTGTTGACAGGATGAGTTCAAGAGTTAGGTCTTTGCGGCTTTGCAGTATTTGCGTGCTCCAGTTCAAAGCATGTCAGTGGAAGGGATTCCTGAGAAATGAGACTTGTAAGTGCACATTCTCCTTTCTTAGCACGTGCATTTTGAGGATGGACTGAAGGTTCCTGAAAGCCGACCATAGACGTCTGGTCGGCTGGCGTGGACTTTCTAGATTTTTCAGGTGTACCCCTGTGTAAGGCTGCTGAGCTGTACCATACATTGGAAGACTGTATGCTCTTTCATAAGGGACATCTGAACCAACTAATCGAAGAAGCGAGAAGGTTAGACAACTGGCAATTCTCTTCTATGATGGTAATTCGCCTGCCCTACTCTTGGCAATATGGGGCGCATTACGAGTGGACCAGTAATCGGCCAACACCTCCCCAGCAGCCTTGGTTGTTCCGGAGTGGGGAGTTCTGAGGGAAATATTGCTGATTACAAATTAATGAGGAATAACCTGCAGGAATCATTGTTTCTTACAGGTTGCTACATTTCTTATCTAATTTTCGCCCACAATTTCCCCCTAGTTTGAGCCTGGCAAATGTCTCTCTGAAAAAACTCGAAAACTGCAGCTTCTCTGCATATCTTGTAGCTTCTGTTAAAGGCCCCATCAGGATTCGCTTGCGTCTCGTAATAAGGCCCTTTGTGTGGCACTTTTTTATGGAAAATTGGAAAAAAAGAAGGTCTATGCTTTTTATTTGTAAAAGATAAACATAGGGAGATAGTGAATTAGGAAATGATCATAAAATAATTCCTAAATTCTTTAGAGATCGTACAGATCAGATAAATATTAGGACTTTTGCAGTTGTGGGTAGGACAAGAGTTTTGAAGTAGGATCTTGAAGACCTAAGCAGACACCATATAAATCAATCAGTGAGAAGTTAAAATACCAATCTGATTAACAAGGGAAATTAAAACTATGATAAGACAGCAACACTCAGGAGGTCGGTTTTCTAAGGTAGATGAAAATCATTTCTTTGAGAACACATCCTTTTTCATATAGCATTAGGTCACAAGGGCAAATTAAGTACCGTATCTTGGAATGGGATCTGTTCTCAAGCAGTGGAACAAAAACTGAGAATAATGCCTCAGCAAGCTAAGGTTTTCAGACAGATTGTAGTAAAAAAACTGGAGTAGCCAGAAAGAACGTTGAGTTGAGTTTAATGTAAATCAGCTACACAGCAGCAAAATATATGTCCAACAGCAAGATCCCAACTGCTCTCTCTGCCCATTCAAAACATAGAACTCAGTGACACTGCATCCAAGCAACCATCTACATTCCACATGACAGAGTCTGGAATGCAGTACCATTTACTGAGCACAGTGTAAAACATTTCAAACCCAAGAACTATTGAGAATATAACATATCCTCCCTTCTTAATAAAAATTTAAAAAAACAACAGAAGCAAAGGAACATGAACACATAAGATCAGATATAAATTATTCAAAGTTCAGAATTGATATCTTTTAGGAATCGTCTTCGATCTAGTGCTCCTCCTAACAGGAACTTGGAGACCAACAGTTTTAGAAGATAGAGGCACATTTGAGGAACATGGAACAACATTTTTTACCATAACTATTTATCCAACATTCCACCAGTTGCCACCCTCAACCTGTACATCATCTCTTCCCACCCGGGTGACCAAAATAGGTGGACCAAACTTGCTCTCATCCTTCTTAACATGAATGGGAGATTTAACACGGACAAAATCCCCCACAAATACAGGTACAATTTGTGCAGACTTCTTCTTGTCAAACCAAGGCTTATGTTTTAGTTGAGAATCTAACACATTTTCCTTTACCACCTTCATGATACTGTTAACATCAGGAACAGACTTGATCCACTTATTCATCCACGCTGGTTTGAAACTAGTGTTTATTTTTTTCCCTCTCAACAATTCAAATGGAGAAATTTTTGTCGTGGAATGTGGAGTGGTCCTATAAAACCAAAGCATGCTGTTTATGGAATTGACAACATCACAGTTAGAAGACTTTGCCCATCTAATGCAGTCTCCCACAAATCTATTTATACGTTCTACAAGCCCATTAGATTGGGGATGATACAAAACTTTTGACATGTTTGATGTTTCATGACTGCAAGAACAATTCAAAGACAGTGCTGGTAAACTATGTACCATTATCTGTCACTAATGTTTCAGGAAAACCTTCCCACATAAAAGCATCCTTTAAGAAAACGATAACACTGGCAGAGGAAACTTCTTTTACAAGCTTCAACTCGGCCCATTTAGATGCATGGTCTATCAACAACATAATAAAGCGAGAACCTCCTGATAACACATCTAAAGGCCGAACAATGTCCGACCCCAACTTTGACCAAGGCACAGAAGGACATTCAATAGTGTAGGAGAGTAGGATCTGCTTCACATGGGTATCCCCACTTTTTGCTGGTGTTTCACTGTTTTTCGACCTTAGTCTGGCTGTGGCCCTGCTTATCAGGACCCCAGCCTAGCTGCTTCCTCTCTAAAATGGTTTCCATGTACATTAGGTACATTTCTAATTGGATTCTGGAGTGCCTTATAAGCCCCTAGTATATGGTATACTATGTACCTAGGGCATAGGTACCTCAGAGGCCTACCAGGGGCTGAAGCATGTATTATGCCACCCCTGGGAAGCACTCCAAAATGACACCACAGGTCTGCTACTGCAGCCTGGGTAAGGTGGTGCATGCACCCCTTACTGTGGTATAGGCTACCTATATCACTACCATTGCACACACATATAAAACCTATAAGTCACTCCTAAGGCAGGCCTTAACAATCCTGAAGGCAGAGTGCTTGGTTTTTATGTGAGAGGGTGCCCCTGCATGAGCAGAGCCCCTCTGCAGCATTCAGAGTACCTCCTCTGATGCTGTTTGTGGTGCAGGCTGACCATATACTCTTAAGTACAGTAAATGCTAACTTTGGACTGGCTGCACGGAAACATGTCGTGTTTGGTGTCAAAAGCTTTGGAATACTACCCCCTCCCCCCCCCCCCCCCGCCAGTTCTGGCGGCAGGGGTAGCATTCCACCCTTCTAGAGGGAGAGACATGTTCACACTGGTCTACTCGGTAAAGACTTTCTAAAACCCTGGAATCACAAAATGGATGCCACTGCCACAGACACGGGTCTGGCCTCCTGCTGCTGACCGAAACTCCAGCAGGGGAGGCCTGGACAATAGGTTTCCTGTCCCAGGGAGGTGTAACCACCTCCCCAGACAGGCAGATGTGTATTGGGGCTGGGCAGGAGCACTCCCTGGTGCTTTGAAGTCCTGCACTGGGGGCACACGTTGTGTCCCTGTGCATAGTCCAGTTCAAACCGGTTCCAGGGGCTACCTGCCCCTGCTCTGGCACAAAACTAGACAAAGGAAATGGGTGTAACCACCCCTCTTTCCAAACCCTCCCATAGGTGGGTCCCTAGAGTATGTCCAACACCCAAACTTTGTATAAGTATGGGAACCCAGTCCTTGAGACTTTCGATTACCCTGGATGAAACTCTGCAACATATATCCTGGACCTTCGACGTTCTATTTCAACTAGAAGACTGAAGAAATCTCCCTTGGGGTCAAGGAGTAACTCCCCTGCTTGGCAGGCACCAAAGAAGCAACTGGCCGGTCTGCAATTCTGATGCTCCCGCCGGACGCCAAAGCTTTCGCATCACCAGAGGTAGATTTCCAGACTTCCCCGAGGCTACCCTGAGTCCACAGCAAAGCTGAGGCCCGTGGCTATCGTGGGTGACATGGAACTGTGACCCCTGGACACCGTGATCTTTTGCTGATCCATCATCTTCCTGGTCTTCCTCGAAGTTGTGCTTTGGGCTCCGAGTAGCCCCAGCCTTGAGCACCTCCTGCACCAAAGATCTCTGGCCTCCACTCCACGAGTGACCCGTGGGCCAGTTTCAAGTGCAACCACTCGAGGCTCCTTCACGATCGCTAGCCCGTTGACTAGTGGGTCCCCACGAAGGCAGCTCCTCTTCTGATTGGGCTTTCCTGGTTGCTCCAGATGTGCCCCAACTTACCCTTGCTGGGTGAGTCCCCCAGACCTTGCTGGCCTGCACCGACATCCTTTCTCTGTTTACAAGTGACTTGCCATTGCCAAGGCTTGTTGGGTCCAATCTGGTCGCCGACACCGCAGCCCTCGACAGACTTTGTGGGACAGCTCGAATCCAGCTCCTGGTTATCGTCGACGCCTCCTGGACCTCATGGCTGAAGAGTCAAGACACCCGTCAACTCACCTGAGGCACCCGACATCTGTAGGCATTGGATTATCGTGCCCTTGGTCACTGGTAAGTGACCCAGACTCTGTCCCCTCTGCTTTCAGGTTCCTTCCATCCTAGATCCAGGCTTGGATCTCCCCGCACACTTCTCTTCACGGCAGCAGCACTGCTTGAGCAGCTTCCATTGAAAACGGTGACGCGACCCGACACAAAAAGTCACCTATGCACCCGGCTTCCCTCGGTGAGGTAACTCAAGTACTCCGGTGCTCCCATAGGTGTTGGCCCTAGACACCTCTAAGTCCAAAAGGGTTCGCTCGTAGTCATCCTCTAAGTGTCCTTAAACTCTTAATTTCCAACCACGACTTTCCCCATAGAAGTTAACGGCGATTCGTGGCTGTGTTCTCACACTGCACGCTTCCCCTGTGGGTCCCCTGTGTCACTACCTTGGGTGGTTCCTTGTGGTCCAAGCACTTCTACAGACTCTAGGCCTTGTGTCTAGTTCAGTCGTGGTTCTTATACCACTTTATTGGTATAAGGTTTGGTACGCCCCAAGGGCCCAAGCGTGTATTTGTGCTTTTACTGTTGAATACTGACTTGTAACTTAAGTACTTCGAACTCTAGCCTCATAAAGAGACTAGAGGGGTGTGTTTTATCTTAAATACATATATTTTAAAAATATACCTGGTGTGGTTGTCCTTCCATTTGGTCAATCAAGAGATTATAGACTGGTAAAAATAGCTGCTTTACATTCCTTCAAGACTTAGCTGCTCTCCATAGCTACCACTAGGATAGCTTTCAATAAAGGTTGTCTTTAACCTATCACCATAAGGGGTTGTTTGGACTGATACAAGGTGCCCACTATAACTAGTGGACAGCATATATCAGGCCTACTTCTCACATTGGTGTGCAGCGTGTGGGATTCCAGCTTGCTATTGTTTTCCCAGATAATCTCCATTGAATTGATCAACTGAAAACCACTAAAGGTACCTTAGGTACATATAATATCAAGTTTAGTATACAGTAAGTTCTACTGAACTTAGAGTTGTGTGTTAAGGGCTTAGCACACCCTTTCTACAACTCAAGAGAGTTTAGTAGGCCACACTAGTGTAGGTAGTGCAATACACCACACAACACTAGTAATGTCTGATAAGCCAGGAACCAGTGGGACCCTGCCAGAAGCCAGTGGGCTTCTCCCCTATAAATATGAGGATCTTACCTTTGCTCAGCTTAGGGCCTTATGTTCCATTAGGAAGCTGAAGACAGCAAAAGCCCAACCACCCAGCATCTTTTACAGATACTCAGGCTGGATGATCTCTGAGGGTCTAGTGGGCCTGAAGGGGTAAGCAGAGTGGGTGGGGCAGCAGTTGAGGGTGAATCGGGGGGTGGAACTCCCCCTGGCCCAAACTCTGCTGCTGACCAGACCGATGACAATGATCAGGATCTGGTGACCACAGCTCAACTGGATGAGGATGATGAGGAAGAGCACAATGCTCCCCTCTTTGTCCCTCCCGGAAGAGTTGAAAGTAGGGTTAGAAGGGATAGATCTCTCTCAAGGGAGTCTGTTTAGTCTACCTCATCTGTAGGGACCTCTGTTTCTTCTCACAGAGGGAGGGAAACCTCCCAGGAGAGGAGAGAGAGACTGCTGACGTATGAGCAAGAGAAGTTTAACCTCAGAAAGCAGCAGATGGCCCTAGATAGGGAAGCCCGAGAGCTCTACAGAGCTAGCAAAAAGGAGGGACTAGAGTCCCTTGGTGGCAGCAATTTCCCTAGAGATAGGGAGAGGTCTTATGACCATAGAAACCTAAGTAAGATTGTCCCTCCCTACCAGAGTGGGGATGACATCCACAAAAGGATAACTGCCTTGGAGAGGGCCTGTAAAGTACAGAGGGTCCCCCAAGGGCAGTGGGCAGCAATCTTATGGCTCTCCTTTGAAGACAAAGGTAGAGATAAGCTTTTCACTGTAAGAGAAGAGGATGCTGATGATTACCAGGTCTTGAAAAGTACACTGATAGATGGGTTTGGCCCAACCACTGAGCAATACAGGTTACAGTTCAGGGATACCCAAAAGGCACAAAATCAAGACTGGGTGGATTTTGTTGACTGTGCTGCTAAGGCTCTGGAAGGTTGGTTATTGGGCAGTAAAATGTGTGACTTCATAGGATTGTACCATCTGATAATGAGGGAGCAGATTCTTAATAACTGTCAAAATCAGCTGTTGTACCAGTACCTGGTAGACTCTGATCTTATCTCTCCCCAAGAATTGGGAAAGAAGGCAGACAAATGGGTCAGAACCAGGGTGAGGCAGAAGGTACAGAACCAAGGTGGTGACCCAAAGAAGCAAGATTCTAAGAACTCTGACAAGGGTGGGGACAAGGGTAACGACCGGAAGTCTTCACAAGGGCCCCAAAAATCTTCTTCAGGTGGGGATTCACAGTCCAACAAAGGGAAAGGCTAAAAGAAACCATGGTGCAAAGTCTGTAAGCAAAAGACACACCGGACCAGTGATTGCACCAAGTCCAAAGAGAATACTCCAGCCCCCACCAATGCCCCTAAGGCACCTGCTCCCCCTAGGGCAGTTACACTTGGTGGTGGAATACACAAGCCAAGGGTATAGTAGGATTGACCCTGGGTACTGAGTTGGGCTCTGGCCTAGTCAGAGAAACCACTCAGGCTGTTCTTGTCAGTGATGGGGGCATGGATATGACCCCCACTGTGAGTCCCAGTAACTTGGAAAAGTACAGGCAACAGCCTTTAATCAATGGAGTACAGGCTTTGGCACTCAGGGACACAGGAGCAAGTGTCACTATGGTGACAAAAGATCTTGTGGAACCTGGGCAGATTATTCTTGGTGAAATGTACCAATGCTAGCAATGTCAGAACAGACCATTCTCTGGCAGTTGTTAACTTCTCCTGGGGAGGGGTAACTGGTCTTAAGAAGGTTGTGGTGAGTGAAGACCTACCAGTCGAATGCTTGCTTGGCAATGATCTAGATACCTCAGCTTGGGCAGAAGTAGAGCTCAGGACTCATGCAGAAATGCTGGGCATCCCTGCAGATGTGTTTGCTGTGACCAGGTCACAGGCCAAAATGTCTGAAACTGAACAGGCCTTGGATTCTGGAATAATGGACCAAGTGCCATCCAAGAGGAGGAGCAGAAGGGTTAAGGCAGAGCCTATCCCCCTGACTCAGAAGGAGGATCAGTCTCTTGAGGGAGATGATCACAGTCCTGAAGAAGGAACTGTCCCAGAAGAGCTGATCAGGTTGAGTTCTTGGGGACAGGGGGCCCTTCCAGGGCAGATCTGAGCCAGGAGCAGCAGAGCTGCCCCTCTCTTGAACCCCTCAGACAGCAAGCTGCTGAGGCTGCTGGGAGTGCTAGTGGTACCCATAAGGTGTATTGGGATGATGGACTCCTGTACTCAGAGTGTAGAGACCCCAAGCCTGGTGCCACCAGGAGGTTAGTTATACCTCTGAAGTTCAGGGGCTTCCTATTGACCCTAGCCCATGATATCCCTTTGGCAGGTCACCTGGGCCAGAACAAGACTTGGGACAGACTGGTCCCTCACTTTCACTGGCCCGACATGTCTGAAGACACAAAGGAGTTTTGTCGCTCCTGTGTATCCTGCCAAGCCAGTGGCAAAGCAGGTAGCACTACAAAGCCCCCCCTGATACCACTACCTGTGGTGGGGGTGCCCTTTGAAAGGGTAGGGATTGACATTGTTGGTCCCATGGATCCCCAAACAGCATCTGGGCACAGATTTATCCTGGTGGTAGTGGATCATGCTACCAGGTACCCAGAAGCTATTCCCCTTAGGACCACTACAGCACCTGTGGTGGCAAGGGCCCTGTTGGGAGTTTTCTCAAGAGTGGGTTTTCCTAAGGAGGTGGTATCAGACAGAGGTACCAACTTCATGTCTGGTTACTTTAGGGCAATGTGGAAGGAGTGTGGTGTGACTTACAAGTTCACCACTCCCTATCACCCACAATGCAATGGTTTGGTTGAAAGGTTCAACAAAACCTTAAAGGGCATGATTAAAGGGCTCCCAGAAAAGCTTAGGCGAAGACGGGACATTCTCTTGCCCTGACTTTTGTTTGCATACAGGGAGGTGCCACAAAAGGGGGTTGGCTACAGCCCCTTTGAACTTTTGTTTGGTCACCCTGTCAGGGGTCCATTGTGTTTGGTGAAGGAAAGATCGGAGTAACCTCTCTACCCCCAATGCAAGACATAGTGGACTATTACTTGGTCTCCGCTCCAGGATGGCTGAGTACATGAAAAAGGCAACTAAAAACCTTGAGGCTAGCCAGGAACTGCAAAAAGCCTGGCATGACCAAAAGGCTGTACTGACTGTTTACCAGCCAGGACAGAAAGTGTGGGTGTTGGAGCCTGTGGCCCCAGCAGCTCTCCAAGACAAATGGAGTGGACCCCTCACTATTGTTGAACAAAAGGGAGAGGTTACCTACTTAGTAGACCTAGGAACTCCCAGGAGTCCACACAGGGTTCTCAATGTCAACAGGCTAAAGCCATATGTAGACAGGGCTGACATGGGCTTGCTCATGGCTACTGATGAGGGACAGGAGGAAGAGAGTGACCCACTCTCTGACCTCCTCTCACAGAACCCTGATGATGGGCCAGTTGATGGTGTGGCCTTGGCAGGCAGCCTCACTGCCCAGCAGCAAACTGATTGCAGACAGGTGCTCAATCAGTTCAGAAACATGTTTTCTCTTACTCCAAGTCAGACTACCTGGCACACTCATGAAGTGGACACTGGGGACAGTCTGCCTATTAAAAATAAGATTTATAGGCAACCTGACCATGTCAGGGACTGTATCAGGACAGAAGTCCAGAAAATGTTGGATTTGGGAGTGATTGAACCCTCAGATAGCCCTTGGGCTAGTCCAGTGGTCCTTGTGCCAAAACCTCACACCAGTGGTGGGAAAAGAGAGATGAGGTTTTGTGTGGACTACAGGGGTCTCAATGCAGTCACTAGGACTGATGCCCATCCAATTCCAAGGGCAGATGAGCTTATAGATACTTTGGCCTCAGCCAAGTACCTTAGCACATTTGACTTGACAGCTGGCTACTGGCAGATCAGACTAGCTGATGATGCAAAGCCCAAAACAGTATTTTCGACCCCAAGTGGGCACTACCAGTTTGTGGTGATGGCCTTTGGTTTGAAGAATGCACCTGCCACTTTCCAAAGGTTGGTGCATACAGTTCTCACAGGTCTGGAAGCCTACAGTGCAGCTTATCTAGATGATATTGCTGTCTTTAGCTCCACCTGGGAGGATCACCTGGTCCACCTAAGGAATGTTTTGAAGGCCCTGCAAAAGGAAGGCCTCACTATCAAGGCCACCAAGTGCCAGATAGGGCAGAGTCAGGTTGTGTACCAGGGCCACCTTGTAGGTGGAGGCCAGATTCAACCACTGCAGAGCAAAATTCAGACCATCATGGACTGGGTTGTTCCAACCACCCAGACTCAGGTAAGCACCTTCTTAGGCCTGACTGGGTACTATAGGAGATTTGTGAAGGGGTATGGATCAATAGTGACACCCCTGAATGACTTAACTTATAAGAAAATGCCCAAAAAGGTTCAGTGGACAGCTAGCTGTCAAATTTGATGACCTGAAGCAGGCCATGTGCACTGCTCCCATTCTACAGAGTCCTGATTACTCCAAGAAGTTCATTGTCCAGACAGATGCATCTGAATTGGAGGTAGGGGCTGTACTGTCACAATTGAATGATGAAGGTCAGGATCAGCCAGTAGCTTTCATAAGCAGAAGGCTGACACCTAGAGAGAAACGTTGGTCAGCCATTGAGAGGGAGGCCTTTGCTGTGGTTTGGGCTCTGAAGAAGTTGAAGCCATACTTGTTTGGTACTCACTTCCTTGTTCAGACAGACCATGAGCCCCTCTTCTGGCTAAAACAAATGGGTGAAAACCCCAAACTGCTTGGGTGGTCCATTTCCCTACAGGGGATGGACTTTACAGTGGAACATAGACCTGGGAGTAACCATGCCAATGCAGATGGACCCTCTAGGTATTCCCACTTAGAACATGAAGACTCAACAGGTCAAGGTTAGTTTAATGTCTCTGCGTTTGGGGGGGGGGGGGTTGTGTAGGAGAGTAGGATCTGCTTCACATGGGTACCACCACTTTTTGCTGGTGTTTCACTGTTTTTCGACTTTAGTCTGGCTGTGGCCCTGCTAATCAGGACCCCAGCCTAGCTGCTTCCTCTCTAAAATGGTTTCCATGTATATTAGGTACATTTCTAATTGGATTCTGGAGTGCCTTATAAGCCCCTAGTATATGGTACACTATGTACCTAGGGCATAGGTACCTCATAGGCCTACCAGGGGCTAAAGCATGTATTATGCCACCCCTGGGAAGCACTCAAAAATGACACCGCAGGTCTGCTACTGCAGCCTGGGTAAGGTGGTCCATGCACCCCTTACTGTGGTATAGGCAACCTTTATCACTACCATTGCACACACATATAAAACCTATAAGTCACTCCTATGGCAGGCCTTAACAATCCTGAAGGCAGAGTGCTTGGTTTTTTATGTGAGAGGGCGCCCCTGCATGAGCAGAGCCCCTCTGCAGCGTTCAGAGTACCTCCTCTGATGCTGTTTGTGGTGCAGCCATATACTCTTAAGTGCATTATAACCTCGCGGTAAATGCTAACTTTGGACTGGCTGCACGGAAACATGTCATGTTTGGTGTCAAACGCATTGGAATACTACCCCCCCCCTGGCCAGTTCTGGTGGCAGGGGTAGCATTCCAGCCTTCTAGAGGGAGAGACATGTTCACACTGGTCTACCCGGGAAAGACTTTCTAAAGCCCTGGCATCCCAAAATGGATGCCACTGCCACAGACATGGGTCTGGCCTCCTGCTGCTGACCGAAACCACCTCCCCAGACAGGCAGATGTGTTTTGGGGCTGGGCGGGAGCACTCCCTGGTGCTTTGAAGTCCTGCACTGGGGGCACATTGGTGTCCCTGTGCATAGTCCAGTTCAAACCGGTTGCAGGGGCTACCTGCCCCTGCTCTGGCGTGAAACTGGACAAAGGAAATGGGTGTAATCACCCCTCTTTCCACACCCTCCCATAGGTGGGTTCCTAGAGTATGTCCAACCCCCAAACTTTGTATAAGTATGGGAACCCAGTCCTTGAGACTTTAGATTACCCTGGACGAAACTCTGCAACATATATACTGGACCTTCGATGTTCTATTTCAACTAGAAGACTGAAGAAATCTGCGTGGGGGTCAGGGAGTGACTTCCCTGCTTGGCAGGCACCAAAGAAGCAACTGTCCGGTCTGCAATTCTGAAGCTCCCGCCAGATGCCGAATTCTTCGCATCACCAGAGGTAGATTTCCAGACTTCCAGGCTACCCTGAGTCCACCGCAAAGCTGAGGCCCGTGGCTATCGTGGGTGACGTGGAACCATGACCCCTGGACACCGTGAGCTTTTGCTGATCCATCATCTTCCTGGTCTTCCTCGAAGTTGTGCTTTGGGCTTCGAGTAGCCCCAGCCTTGAGCACCTCCTGCACCGAAGATCTCTGGCCTCCACTCCACGAGTGACCTGTGGGCCAGTTTCAAGTGCGACCGCTTGAGGCTCCTTCGCGATCGCTAGCCCGTTGGCTAGTGGGTCCCCACGAAGGCAACTCCTCTTCTGATTGGGCTTTCCTGGTTGCTCCAGATGTGCCCCGACTTACCCTCGCTGGGTGAGTCCCCCAGACCTTGCTGGTCTGCACCGACGTCCTTTCTCTGTTTCCAAGTGACTTGCCGTTGCCAAGGCTTGTTGGGTCCAATCTGGTCGCCGACACAGTAGCCCTCGACAGACTTCGTGCGACAGCTCGAATCCAACTCCTGGTTGTTGTTGACACCTCCTAGACCTCGTGGCTGAAGAGTCAAGACACCCGTCAACTTACCTGAAGCACCCGGCATCTGTGGGCATTGGACAATCATCAATATCATCCCCAGGAAGATGTGCAACTTCAGGGAGATGTTTAAAAAGGGACCTGCCTTCGCAGCCAAGGGAGTGAAGGAGAAGAATTTTTTTTCGTTCATTACTGAACCTAGAAGCACCGATGGCTCCGAGGTAAGTTTGAAAAGCATCAAATCAAACCTCCCATCTGACAGGAGGCTCACCAGCAGATTCTAGAAAAGAAGGAGGTGGAGTTACAGACTGCATATCAATAGAAAATTAGGAAACGAGAAGATAGAAGAAAATTTACGAAGTTACTATACCTGTCAAAAAGAAAATATAGTGTGCAGATCACTGTTTTATGATCTGCTAAAGTAAACACAATTAACAAATTGAACTCCAAATTTGACAAAAACAAAAAAAAGTATATATGGTGTGCAGATCACTGTGTATTTTCCTTGTAGTATAGTAGAACCGAGATGGTGTGCATAGACTCAAAGAAGATATGCTATTTGACTTTATCAACTTTTAGTGAGTGAATCACTGTTGCAATCCACTCGAACCACTTAGTGAAAAGAAATGCCTGGTGTGCGTATCACCGTGTACTTTGACCAACGAAGATATGCTGTTTACTTTATATCACCTTTTAGTGAGTGAATCACTGTTGGGACCCACTAGAGCAATTCAAATTTATTCCAGGTTATCACTAAAAAATAAATGTCTTGAAAGTGAGGAGAAAGAAAAGAAAGATCTTGAATGCGAGGAAAGACTTTTCTCCGCTGTGATTGCTTCGATGCAGTGTCCAGCGTTGCGTTGCTCAGCAACCTTCTGTAAGACATTTCTCCGCTGTATGTGCTTCAACGTGGTGTCGGGCGTTGTGTTGCTCAGCAACCCTCCGTACGCATTCAGTATAATGCGAAGGCTGAACTGTGAGGTGCGTGGCCTACGTCAGATACGTCCTGATCAGGAGGTCAGGCAAACAGACAGCTGTGCGCGCATGCGCCGGGAGGTAGGCCGCGGATGAAATTAAGGCCCAACTCTCGGCTTGCACGGCACCGCGAAGCTTGCCGAAATCATGGAACAACACAATTCTCAACCCGATGCGGAATACGTGACTGCAAAGCAGAGCGCTGATATAGTAAGTTCCGTTAAGCTTTTATTTTCTTGACAGGAGCTCACAATAAGAAATCTTCTTAAGTAAGAGAAGAGGTAGAAATGATGTGTTGCTCGGGTAAAATACCAGTGAAAGCATTAATAGGAACAGTCTTACCGCTTGCTTGAACATGAAGTCTTGACTAGACTTGAAAAGGTGAACAATTTGATGTGCACGCTGAGTTCAATGAAGAGCTGTGTCGCAGGAATCGTAGCAGGAATCGTCACCAACTCAATTGTAGTAAAAAACTCGAGTAGACAGGAAGAACGTTGAGTTGAGTTTAATTAAATCAGCTACACAGCAGAGACAGCAAAATAGATGTCCAACAGCAAGATCCCAACTGCTCTCTCTGCCCATTCAAAACATAGAACCCAGTGACACTGCATCCAAGCAACCATCTACATTCCACATGACAGAGCCTGGAATGCAGTACCATTTACTGAGCACAGTGTAAAACATTTAAAACCCAAGAACTGTTGAGAATATAACACAGATCTAATGAAACTTAAACACAACCTCAAACCTGATCTAAAAACTTCTATGTTTGGATGAGTGGGAGATGCCAGTGTGCATATGGACAAAAGTGTACATTTGTGATAAGTGTGTCCTTTTGCTTGAGCAAACAACAAATCTTCAGTTGGTACCTGGTGGCTGTTGGAGAAGGTAGCCGGTCCAGTTGCCTAGGAAATAAAAACTGTCGATAGATGCCTTTTTGCTTTCTTTGACGGTGCAGTCCACCAGCAGACTGAGAATCAGTTAATGACTTCCTGCAGCCCAAAGAACCACATGACCCTGCCAAAACCACTGTGAAGGAATCAACAACCTAAAATCATAGTACACACAAAGAAGTAACATAACTCATTTAGCCTTGGTGCAGGAAAATAGAAGAAATGTATTGTGGAATGGGTTCTGGAAGTTCACTTTAATCTTGTAATCCTGATTTCGACTGCAATTGAGTTTTATACTGAGATAAATGGAAGTGTAAATGGCAATGTTCTGATCTCGGGATCAAAACTGATTCATGCCTGTTAGAAATGGGATTTCTGGTTGGCTAAGGCTTGCGTCAAAGCCAGGCAGAAACCACCACTCTAGTCAGGACAAGGGAGTTACACACTGATGATAACCCCTGCTCACCCCCTTGGTAGCTTGGCACGAGCAGTCAGGCTTATCCCAGAGGCAATGTGTAAAGCATTTGCGCAACACACACACAGCAGCAACACACTAGGCACACCACAAAAGAAACTTCACACAAGGTTATATAAAAAATAACCTTTGTATTATCATAACCACATTAGAAACATAATCACACATTTACGCTGTGCTAACTGCCACAGGCAATATTCATAGGGGATTATATACAGGACCAGGCCAATCGGGCCACGGTCAGAACCATCAGAACAGGTAAGTAAATGTAAAACACAACCGGTAACTACTGGTACCATAATGACCTCAGCATTATCACCTGCAACATAAACACATTTGTCTGCATCACATTAGGCCTAACCATATTACGCCTAAATCACATTAGCATTATCACCACATAAGGCATCACCTCCGGGGTCACCACCCTGTGCATAAATCATTAGCAACAGTGCCCCAGCATACCCACTCTCAGCGGGCACACCTAAGGGAAAAGCATTAGGCATAAATCATGATGTAAGGGGCATCACATGAGGGCTTTGCGCTCTATCAACATTAGACCTGACCCCCAGGCCAACTGGCCTTCCTCTGGGCTCAAATGCCCTATGTCCCGAAAAGTCAGGGCTCTAAGGGGGACCTCGTAAAGGGCCCCCTGGCTGCCTCAGCAGCAACCACCAAAGTGCGCACAGGTGCTAGGGCATGGGGTGCACTCACCCCCTTCTTCACCTAGGACGAACTGTCCCCCAAAGTTGCAGCTGCCCAGCGCTCACGCTGGGCAGCTGGGAATCAGGCGAAAACAAGCTTGGGCACTACCGTGCCTCTGGGGCCCTGCTCGGGGCTCTTAGCACGAATTGCCACCTCGGTGCAGCTGCCCACAACTGCGGTGCAGCTGGAAACCAAACAGACACTGGCACTCACTGTGCCACTAAAGCCCCACTCCGGGACTTTAAAACAAATGGGGCTCCACGTTGCAGCTGCCCACTGTCAGGTGGGGCAGCTGTGACAACAGGGGGCGGGCACTGACAATGTGCCCCGACACCACCCCCACCAAGTTAACAACTGAGCCCCACTCACCCGAGGCTTTCCGCTCTGCTGGGGAAAAGGGACACCGGCTCCTGGGTGGCATGTTCCGGAGAACCCCCATCCCTCTCCCTCCTCTTCTCTTCTTTAGCCTTGTGCCTCACTTGGCACACACAATGGACCCTCGTGAAGCCCCACTCACCAGGCTACACGGGGAGGCTCCGTCTTCTCTCGCGGCGGGTCCTGCACTCCGATCTCCTCCAGGCACACCGCGGGGCTCTCCCATGCTCACGGGAGCACCGGTTCACAAAGCACCGGCCGCAGCTTCCGTCCCAGAGGGTGCAAGGTGCCGCCCACCGTCAGGCTCTCCCTGCCTGACTTCCGGGCCGGCTGGATTCTTTTCCGGGTTGCTGCTCCCGGAGCGGCGGCCCTTCGGCAGCACGCAAATGCGGGGTGAGCACCCGTTTTAAGATAAAATGCAGATGCGGGTGGGCACCCGTTTAAAAATACCAATAAAGCGGGGTAAGCTCCCGCTCTCCTTAGCACAACGCAGGGTGGGCTCGCGCTTTTATAAGCAGCGAAGGGGGGAATCCCACACACCAGGATTCCCTTGCAGCTCGCGCTGCAGCAAGGCCAGCTCCTCTCCTTGGCTGGCAATGTAAATATAGCGCTCACGAGGTGCTAGGATCACAAAAAGTCCTGCAGTTAAAAAGACTGAGTGCAATCACCTGTTCCTCTAGGTCCAGGGGGCATAGCGAAGGCCAGCACACAGGGCCCTCCAGCAGGGAGGTAAGCCGCCATGGCGGTTCCTCCTGGGCCGCAGCAGCAGCAAGCCCCCAGCACAGAACAGCCACCATGGGGTCACAGCCCCTACATTTATACCAACATTTCTTTTGTCTACAGAGCACAGGGCTTGGGGGGACCAGCTAGAACTGGTTCTGGAGCACTCTGTTTACCAGGCTCCTCTTCCCTATTGTTAGGTGGGGGCTCGTCATCAGACACACCACAGGGCGGCGGAGCCAGCATTCAATAGGGCAGGCACAATCCTATTCAGGGACCAGGGACTTGCCCTCCCACTACTCAAAATGTAGATGTCCCATTCAGCTTAGCGCTGACTCACCCTGCCCCTCCTGGAGCCACACACACCTCACCAGCCCCTGTCACTCAAAAGCCAGACATGCAATTCACACCAGGCAGGCAGACACATAGCACACAGAAATACCAACTTCTAAAAGTGACATTTCTAAAATAGTTATAATAAATCTGCGCACACCATTGCGTAGCATTTATTATCACTATTCCAAACATACCATGCTGCGCCTCTCATATCAGGGATTACCCCTGAAACACTTATCAGGCAATCCCCAATGCATTCCTATGGGAGGGCAGCCCCACAGTACTGAGAAACCAAAATGGCTGTTTGCCAATACCAGGACATGTCACACACTTAAGGTACATGTCCTATCTTTTACCTACAATGCACCCTGCCCATAGGGCTAGCTAGGGCCTACCTTAGGGGTAACTGACATGTAGTAAAAGGGGGGTCACGGACATGGCACACACTTTAGGTGCCACGTCACAGCGGCAGAGGCCTGAGATAGGTTTGCAAGGCTACTTTGGTGGGTGGCGCAATCAGCGCTGAAAGCCCACCAGTAGCATTTAATTTACCAGCCCTGGGTATATGGGATACCACTTTACAAGGTTATGACAGGTAAATTAAATAGGCCAAACAGGTGTAGAGCAATCCTTATCACATTTAACATAGAGAGCACACGCACTTTACACTGAACAGCAGTGCTAAAGTGCCCAGAGTCCTAAAACCACCAACACCATGTCAGAAAAAAGGCTAGGAGAAAGGCAAAAAAGTTTAGGGATGACCCTGCAAAAAGGGCCAAGTCCAACAATGCCCCATGTTGTAGTTGGACTCCATGTTATGAATCCTTGAGGACTTGTTTAGTGATCAGGTTTGAAGTTGGGGAATGGAGGTTTTGTGAGGTGCCAGCTTCTGCAGATACCCTGGTCAGGTCCCTTGCAACTCTTATGCTTGTGTTCAAAGCATTGATTTTGATTTTTGCAACTAGTGGACCCCAAATCAATTTTTGTATATGTATTGTTATATGGTGGTATGTATGTGTGTTCAAACACATTCTTTCTGCTTCATTTTAGGTCCTTTGTTGTGAACCTGCCAGTACAGTTCTTTGCGAGCCCAATGCAAATAAATTTGCTATGGTCCAACCTAGCCATCACCAAACATATTGTTAGCTCTACTCAGTGATCAGTTTGAAAAAGAGGTGTTGGTTGTCACTGACTTGGAAAGCAAATAAATGCACAGAGTTCAAAATGTCTACCAGGTTTCCTATCGTAAGTGGCAAACAAAGACACTCTTAGCTTGGGATACCACCCAACGAGCACAAGGATTTCATTCTTGGATCTGTTAATGACCAGGAAGATCATTTTCATTTAGTAAAATATGCGCCCCAGGGATCTACTAACGCTGTCCTAATTTGTGGGCCTCTTTTCCACCCTAAATTAGATCTCAATACTACTGACGTTCATCTGTTAGTTTAGCTGTTACTTCTCTAACAGATGCACAAAAAGGGAGAATGTAAAACAGCAGGCAGAGTAGACATGCTCCCTGCATTACTGCATATGATACTTTACATGTAGAAAACTCCACAAAATGAATTAACTCCTATTGGCTGTAATTGTATAGCAAACATCAAAAACCGATTTGGACAGTCTAGAAAAGGCTATTTTCGGGCTCATAGTAGTGGTATGGGGTTTGAGATGAATGAGAGATTGGAAGTAGAGGATATATTGATAGCGGTATAGGGTGAGAAATAGGGTAGTGAATTGGAAATAGTAGAAAGAGGTTTGAGATGAGTCAGAGAGTAGAGGTAGAAGATATATTGAGAGAGGTATAGGGCGAGAAATAGGGTAGTGCATTGGATATGCAGAATTAGAAGAAAGTAATAAATATATAGATCCATAAGTACATGGAAAGTTTATAGATGCATAAAGGAAGTAAGTAGATGTAGATTAAAGATATTGTTAGAGGTATAGGGTGAGAAATAGGGTAGTGCATTGAATATGCTTTTTCTTTTTTTTGAGGAGGAGGAAATAAATAAATACATAGATCCAAGTACATGGAAGGTATATAGATGCGTAAAGGAAGGAAGTATAAGTAGATTAAAGATGCATTCAATAAACTCTGGTTTTCAAGTGCTGTACTTAAAAATGTATTTATTCATTTTTTTATTTTTCTTATTTTTATCAACATAATTATTCTACATATTTATACAAAGCAATCCACATATATAGGTACTTATCTATAGTACAAATAAATGCTTATATACAGAGGGATATGCTGTAGATTTCTGTTTGCGTATGTTTCTAATGTGGGAAGAGCCAATTCTTGAGTAGTTTTCTGAAGGTAAGGTGGTTGTCGGTGGATCTTATGTTCGGGGGTAAAGAGTTCCATATTTTGGCTGCTTGAAATGAGAAGGATGTGCCACCCATGGTTTTTTTCTTGTATCCTGGGATTTTGAGGCGAGGTGTCACTCTAGAGCGGAGGTTCCAAAGATGAATGTGTTTGGTGATTTTATTCCTGATGAAGAGTGGTCCCATTCCATGTATCGCTTTGTGGGTGATACAAAGCAGCTTGAATGTGGATCTTCTGGCAACCGGTAACCAATGCAGGGCTTTTAAGGCAGGGGAGATGTGGTCTCGTGGTTTGATATGCAAGAGTAGTCTGGCAGCCGAGTTCTGAATCCGTTGTAGTCCTTTCATAGTCATTAAAGGTGATCCGTGGTAGAAGCTATTGGCGTAATCGAGTTTGGACAGAGCAAGGGAGATGGTAGCTTGGACCTTGTGTGGAAATCCCAAATGGGGGAATATTCATCACAGAGTTTTTATAGTAACAAAGCCTCGTCTTGCCAGTTTGTCCACTTGGGCATTCATCGACAGCTTGGAGTCCATGGTCATTCCGAGGTTTCTTACTTCCTTCGATACTTTAGGCGGTGATCCCAGTTCATCAAGTCAGGCGGCAAGCAGGTCATAATGTTCCCAATCACCACACGTCATCCATTGATCCACGGCTCTGAGACAACTGAAAATTGGTGAGTTTCCGATGTCTTTTGGGCATATATATACCAGCCTTTTCCAAAGAGAAGCTCATGAGCTACCAGTAGTTCTCAATCTAAGTGAAAGTAGCTCTCCTGTGTGCAGCCCAGCTTATAATTTGAAGGCTTTGCTTTGCTGTACTAATGTATTTATATCAAAATTAAGGGTGTGTATTTGAGATAAAAATGTGTGTATTTTCAGAATTTATAAGCTGACGTTTGGAGAAAAATTAATGAATGTCCAAAAAATATTTTAAACTTGAGAGATAAATAATCTGACGTTGAGGAGACTTATCACTAATATTAGTACATTGGTGCCAGGGGCATTGGAGCTATGACTGTTTTACCCAAGTAAAGTAATTCCGGATTGCCAAAGCTTTTTTTACTTTACTGCCACCAACGTCTGCCTGATGCACTGAGGTGATCACTACTGTAATCTTATCTGATGTGGTCACTATTACAACACTAATAGCAGCAGGGACTTGGAACTCTGGGGAGGATGCATTGTAACCAAGACAAGTCACAACAAATGTCTGAGAACATCTTTTACTCCTCTTCTAATGACTGTAAGATATTACATGTAGTGAGTTGCACAAAAATTTAAAAACAATGTGAGAATTTAGACCGGATGGTGAGGATCAGCTGCTAATTTCATACATTAAACCCTATATGACAGTATATACAGCTATTATTTCAAGATGGGTGAGGGTATGATGTCCGAGGCAGGTATAGATTTGTCCAAATTGGGAACACATTCTTCTCGGGTGCAATGGCCAGTACGGTGTTTTTGTAGATATACTGAAATCATCAGACTGTTCAAGTGCTAACACTTTTGCAAGCTTTAATCTTAAGCCTGTGTGTGAGAGTAGTGTGGTGCTGGGAAGCTTTAAACATGCATAATGGTAGCCTGCAGTCTTGTAATGAAATGGCGCTTATCTAATTGCCATGAGAAGAGAATCTTGATTTCATTGAAGACAACGGAAGCCAACAGTACCCCACTCACAACTCCCATTTGATACTTAACATTGGTGAAGCTGTACGAAATTTTATTTTTTGTCAATTATTGTGAAACTACTATGTTTAATAATAAGCTTGCTGGTTTTTTCCCTACAGAGGTAATGAATATTTTGACCGTGGAATGTATCCTGTCGGTATCACTTGATTTTCCTTTTTTTCCAGATAACTCTTTGCAGTAAGTTTTTTTACCAGATGTCGCTGGTGTAAATCGTTTCTATTCATCACAGCTTCAAGGGGAAGATACCTAGCCATCATGGAGTTATATAGTGTTTTGAACATTCTCTGGGGCCGAATATGATGCTGAACGGACTCGGGTCTATCCGGCATCATTCTGGAACTGGAACCCAACGACCACCAGTCGTCGGTTCCAGCCCTGGAATTAGGATACGACCGAACCCTGTTCTGTCTTAATCCTATACTTTGCTATGAGAGTAAAGTTGTCATGATATTTTTTTTAATTATTTAGTTCAGTTTTGTTCGCTTTTTTGTTGTTCGTTGTTATTATTTTAATATTAATTATGTTTAATGATTTTTTGTTGTTTTTAGTTGGCATTGAATTTTAAGGTTATTTATGTTAAGTATTTTTTGGCTGGTTGTTGGGTTTGTAGGGGAAAAAGATGGGAAAGTTTTTGAAGGCTTATGTTTTCATTGATGGTAAAGTTTTTTAAAGTTTAAATTTATCAATTAGATAAACACTTATCTACTTTTATTGTTATTTAAAAATAATTTTAACAATATGGTAATTTTTTTATTTGGTTATTTAGATAATTGTGTTCTTTGTTTAGTTGTTTTTAGTATATGGATATTTATACATTATATCATTTTTACGTTTTTTGTATACTAATGAATTTTATAGTGTAGTTTTATTTTAAAATAATGTGCATTGTAGTTTTTATTTGTAATTGTTTTTGGTTTTGTGGTTGTTGGAATTTAGGGTGATAGATTTGAAATATTTTTATATTGTTTTGTTGATATAATTTGTAATACAATATTATGTATAATTTAGATGATAATGTTGTGTTTTTAGTTTTTAATAATTTATATAAACTGTATAATGTTAAAATAGGTATGATGTTTTATTGAAATATGTTATTTTGATTTATTTTATAGATATGTAATATAATTGATATGATAATGTTGTGTTATTAATCTTTAATAATTTATATAAACTATATAATGTTAAAATATTTATGATGTTTTATTGGAAAATGTTATTTTGATTTATTTTATAGATATGTAATTTCTTTTGTATTAGTTTGGTGTAGGGGAAATTAAACCTGATCTTTGTAAAGTTTAATACTTTCTCTACTGTTATTAATGCAGGAGTGAGAATGGTAGTTCTGAGAACTCCAAATTCAACACTTTCCCTACTATTGCTTAAATTGGTGTGAGAATGGTAAATCTAATCCCACCATAGCCCAACACTTCCCAATTGCACCTCTAGTTGGAGTGGGAATAGTACATATGACCCCTCCAAAATGAAACAGTTTCCCTACTGTCGCTCAGATTGGCAGGTGAAAAGTAAATCTGTTGTCAATTGTAAATATAACCACTGCCAAGTCCAACCCTTTCCCTGCTGTTGTTTATTTCGGAGTGCGCATAGTAAATCTAACCCCTCCAAAGCAAAGTCCAACAGTTTCCCTTCTGTTGCTTACAATGGAGTGGGAATATTGGATCTAACACCTACAGTGTCCAACACTTGCTCTACTGTTGGTCAAGTTGGAGTGAATTTTTACCTCTCCAAGTCAAGTTTTGGTGTCTAATTTTTTTAAGTTGTTTTAATCTGTTTTTTGCTTTCATTGTAAAAGTTAGTTCAATGTAGATTGTTATGTAGTGATATTTTCTATTACTTTGTTTTCTTTAATGTCGTTATTATTTAGTTTTTCTTTTTTGTTAATTGTATTTTTCTTTTTTGCAATTAATTTACAGATAATACTTTTATTTTATGTTTGTGAGAACACATGCTTAATGTATTTTTATATTGAGTATGTTTTTTAAAATGTGATTATATTTTTAAAGTTAATGTATGTTTTAAGCTTAATAAAGGGCAGCAAAAATTTGATATACATACTTATTTTTTATGATACTGTGGTCTATTATATGTTTATTATTGTTGTTCTTTTCAACTTTTCATTCAAATATGTAAAGTTTATGTTTGATTTCTCAATATCTGGTGGATATATTTGTCACAGATATTTTTTAACCTGCCTGTTGCCTTTACATATGGCACTCGTGTGTACATCAGTCCAGAGGACTTCAACGTGTTTATTCTAATTTTATAGCTAAGAGTGTGTTCCCTTCTTAAACATCCTCTTAGGGGCAGGCTTAGACTTTAATATTATCTTATACATTTTACAATCGTTCAGATTTTTGGAACATAAGTGATAAAAGTCTGCATCCTCTTATTCTCCAATTATCATAATGAAGGGCCAGGGTAAAATCTGGATTCATGTGAATGCATATGTGCCAAGGTGGAAAAGAGATGAGATGTTGCTTCTTAGAAAATCTTATCGCAAGTGGCTAAAGTGATGTGAGATGGTGTACTTAGGTAAGCATTTAGTGGCTTTGAACCTCTCCTCAGCCATAAAATATCCAATGGGCCCTTACTCATCACTGCCAATTCCATATCTTGCCAAATGTTATCCACTTTGGAATTGGACCATTCACTGAGGACTCTTAATTGTGCTGCGTGATAAAATACAGAGAGGCTTGGCATTACCAGCTTCCCCTGCATCTTACTGCATTGCAAACATTTCATGGAATTTGAGGCCCCTCCACATAAAGTGGAATATAGCTTGTTTTAGGTATCCAGGATTGAGTGATCGTACAGTCACTGTAAGCTCTTAAACAAGGTATCACACTCTTGCTAGTATGTTTATATTACTGTGTCTATCCTGCCTAGCCATGACACGTAAAGAGATGATCATCCCTTTAGATTCTTGTGTATGTTGACCTATAATAGAGGGAAGTTAGCACTAAGAAGCATTTGCAAAGCAAGAGCTATTGGCTTTGCTATATATTTTAGCCATGTTGTACACAAACCTGGCCGCTGTTCAGCGTGGCTAAAAGTTAGTGGGGCAAAGGAGAGTAGAGTGTAGCATCATAAAGTGGAGTTGAGTGTTATGGAGTGGTGTAGGGAGTCGTGAAGTGGTGTAGAGTGGCGTGGAGTGGTGTAGAATAGAGTTAAGTGGTGTGGAGTTGAGTGGCATAGACAGGAGTGATGTAGAGTTTCATGGAGTGTCGTGTAGGGAACAGGGTGTCACAGAGTGGAAGGGCGTAGTGTGGAGTAGCGTTGAGTACCATAGAGTGGAGTAAAGTGTCAGAGTGGAGTAGAGTGAGGTGGCATAGAGTGTCATGGAGTGGTATAGAGCACAGTGGAGTGGCATAGAGTGTGTTATATAGTGTGGAGTAGAGTGTTGTAGAGAAAAGTGACATAGTGCGAGTAGATTGTTGTAGAATGGGGTGACTTAGGGTGGAATAGTGTAGGAGAGTGGAATGGCATAGAGTGAAGTAGAGTGTTGTAGAACTGAGATGCGTAGAGTGGAGTGAGGTGGCATTGAGTGTCAGAGTGGAGTGGCATAGAGTGAAGTGGCATAGAGTGGAGCGGTGAAGTGAAGTGCAGTGGAGTAGTATGTCATAGAATAGAGTGGAGTATAGTGGCATAGACGGAGTTGTGTAGAGCGTCATAAACTGAAGTAGTGTCGTAAAGTGGCATAGAGTGGAGAAGAGTATTGTAGAGTGGAGTGTCATATATTGGTGTAGAGTTTAATAGAAAAGAGTGTCGTAGAGTGGACTATAGTAAAGTTGCATAAAGCACAGTGGTGCAGAGTAAATTGGAGTAAAGTACATTGACTTTGAGTTGTCGTGTAGTTCATATAAAACCTATATAGGATCTGTGCATTTAGACAACGAACACTGTAGGATTGGTGTTAGGCACCCCCACCAGGTATGTTGACCTGTGTACCAGCTAGCTCACAGTGCCACTAGAAACTCCTCTAATCAAGGAGAGAATAGTTCTTGGCAACTGTCGAACAAGACAACCCTGATCCCTCAGGACCATGGAAACAGTGTACTACTTTTCGCTCAGTCACTCGTGCTCACTTAGTCTCAGAGAGAGACACAGAATACACAGTATGAACGTTTTTCAGTAAGTATTTATTGAACAGTCATTATTCTAGTGTAAAATAGGTGTGCTGAAACAACCATTAGACAGTAACAGATATTAATGATTAGAAGCACTAAGAAAGTAAAAGGATGGTAGATTTCTACCATTTTGCTATAAACATCAATACAGGCAAGTAGATAAAATACATTGTTGAAGGGATTCTGCTCATGCACAGAACTATGCGCAGGAAACCAGGACCTCAGTGAATTGTGGTGTACCAAAAACTCACCTCAGATCCCAGAACCCCTATCCGACCAGCATCAGTGTCCCATTCGTTATCCGTATCATCACAAAGGTCCCAATGTATAGACAACCCAGAACAAGCGACTTAGAGTACTCTCAGGAATTGTGGGAATCAGAAATACCTGTTCGTAATTATTCTCATATCAGTCCACAACAAGAGTAATCCGAGACACGGTAAAGTTTAAAAGGTTTATTTTATAAACCACGTGTCCTAAGATGCAGTACTTTGGCTAACATAAGCAGTCAAATTATTAAAATCAAAACCATCAGCATTGTTACAATACCATAGAAAATGAAAGGAGAAATCATAGTATAAATGACAGTGGAATACAGCCACCTTCCTTTCGCTAGTAAACTAGTATTATTAGACTAGTAGAAGGTCTCTAGGCTTGAATGGGGAACCCCATACCGTAAAGATCAGCTTAGTGGAATCACATCACAGGATCAGGTGTACTCTGCTCCTGGGAAAGCTCTTCTTCAGAATGTGTGTAAAGCATGCAGTCTGCAATATTAAAAGCACTCGACTTTCAGGTATTTGCAGCTGCGTGCGTGTTATGGCTAAATAGTGGGCCGATCAACCTGAACTCAAAAACATGCATTGTCTGGCGACCCAGACTGTTTCTTTACACAATGTTCAGACCAAGGTCGCAGCGCACGTCTAGGGATGTGAACAACAGACAGTTCTCATGTGAAAAAAAAGGCAAGCAAGCAGTTTTCAAATAATAACATGTATCTGCAGTGTCGTGTGGAAAGGCAGCAAAAGTTGCAAGATGGCTTTCTAACATCTAACGCGCATATGCCAACATAGCAATGTGTGTATCTAAATCGCAGCCCTCACTACACCCCCCCTTGATCGGACCACTAGCAAAATAGGGATATAATAAGGGACGCAGAGTTCAAGTTCGATAGAACAGAACTAAGGGCACGAATTGGAAATCCATATAAAAGGTAGTGAAGGTTCGAAGGGAAAAAAACCCGATAAAAGTAATAAAAAATGTGAATGGAAAAATTAACGGCAAGGCTCAGGGAGCCCTAATGTCGAATGAAAAACCAAAAAGTTTGTACAAAGGAAAGTTGGACGATATCCAAGTTAATCCATTAATGTATAGGCACAGTAAGTAGCAACAGCTTCCAAGAGGAAGTCATTGGGGTGTTCTGTAAAAGTGTCCGCCATCCAGTCTAGTAAGGCAAATGAACATACATGTTCTTCAACAACTGGGGCCTCCAGTACAATCAGAGGACAACTGGCGTGTTCTTCAAGATAACTTTGTGCCAGGAAGTCATTTGCAGCCGTACCGATGTCCCAATTCCCCAGGACTCCATGTGCCGCTCCACAGGCCATAATCCTGACGCCAGAACAGTCCAACTCATGAGCCACTAAGGGACTCATTAGTCGATCATAATCCGGGGCAGGAGACACCGAGTTTGACAAGCACAAATCCAGAGCCCATTCGAATGGACAATCTAGGCAATGAAAAACAGGTTGTACGCATGTAAAGTAGGAAAACCAGAAGGACAATCAAGAGGCTATGCTCAAGGTTACCAGTGGTAATGTTCCATAATCTTCAAGCATCCGGTTACGAAGATGGAGCAGCCGGGCCAGGCTGTTGTGTGACACAAACTATGCAGCCATTGCGTAGTAAGGAGACCAACAACAGCACCCCAGCCACAAGGGCGAGTATCAACGGGAGACCGCCAAAGGCGCTGGAAAAAATAGAATGAAAAAATGCCGGTATCACACCAAAAATAGTTTGGAAGGAGGTCACGAGGCCGGAGCCCACAATTTTGAAAAAATGTGCCAAGCCAGTTGTTGACGAGGCATTAAAGATAGTTTGAATCAGGGCACCAAAATGAAGTGGGAGGTCAGTATTCAAAAGCGCTTGCACCTCGGTGCGCGTATTTGCTACGTGAAGGACAAATGTTTCCCGGGAAGAAGTCAGTGCGACTTCTTTTTGAGACAATAGAGCCCTTATTCTGCTCATCTTGTTGAACTCCGCTTTCAAGGTTGGAATGGAAGGCCAGATGGACACATCCAGCCGCCCATGCGGGGGTGGGAAAAGGACATTCTTACAGCAGACTACTCTCTGTGATACAGTCACTATGTAGGGAATTCCCACTAGCATCCCGCAGCATGCCTCATTATTTAAAAGCAAATAACTACCGTTAGCCAGCATCGTGAAAGAGGGTATATTAGCTGGCACTGGAATCCCTTTCAGGACGCAAGCTAAATTAGGAGCGTGCACATTGCATGCGCCATGCAATTGAATGTGCCTACAGACTACAGAATGATCAGGTGTGGAAGTGCATTCCTCACCTTTCAAATAGACCTCTTTACCGTCTCTCATGCACCTGTATGTAAATGGGAGTGACCAAACTTCATGCAGGAAGGCAGTACCCAGTTGTTCATATCTACCTAGGGCACAATGTTTCATGCATGAACTGAATTTAAACAAAGGAAACGGCAATGTGATTAACCCGTGGATAAGCCACACAGCGGAATTCAATTCGGCCACAGAGAAAGGCAAAGGTTCTAACTTTTCAATATGCAGTAATGAGTATGTCGCATCTTTCATGGACATGAATTGTTGTTTTGCAGTGAGATTAAAGGGAAGGAATAAAGATGATGTATTCATGTAGTCCCAGGGGACTTTCCCAGCCTTCAACGTTTGCAATGTCCATGCAAACTGCATTATAGAACGCAATTGATTTTGACCATGATACAAAACAGACATATCATTCAGCACAATATCAACAACAGCGGAAACAATATTGTCTAAAGTGTAAATTCTGGAAGAAAGGGTGTTAATGCTATTATCTATAACAGCTAGTACTTTTTCCATATTGGCTTGATCAGTAGCCCTCAATCTGGAAGCAGCTTCAATTTGTGATAACTTCCAAACTTCGTTATAAATAGCATACACCCATCTTTTGGACCTGCCACCCATAGGACCCTTAACAAAATCATTCAAATCTATTTTGTTATGTAATTTTGATAAATGAAGTTTAACAGATGCCAAGGTGGAATGTTGCAGCCAAGATTGGCATAACTTGCCTGCAGAGTAGGTAGTTACAGAATGAGAAGATTCAACGAGGGTCCACGCGAACCTGCGTATACCCAGGTGTCAAACCCAGAAAACGATGTTGACAGGAATCAGAACTTGTCTGCCAAGTCAACCATCCCTCAGAATGCAACTTGCAAATATTGAAGGATGTATAAGTAATGTATGACTGCAACGCATCAAGGGACAGATCTGTATGATTATCCCAATTCGGATAAGCACCCAGATCCGGAGTAGAGGGAGAATTTAGTTTTTTCAAAGTAGCCAATCCAAAGCAGGTGGTCTGGAAGATTGTTGAATTTAAGAACAACATGTGGTTCGGGATGAGGCAGGCACGATGCAAAGCTTCCGTTCCTTGTACCTGCCACGGTTTGGAACCCCAAACCGATTTAAGATCAATAGTAGCCTTCCACAGGTCATAACCGCTGATTGACAAATCATCCATAAAGGACTTGGAATTTAATAATTTAGTGTGTGTCAGCCTAACTTTCGAGGCAGACTCAGCCGCCACTTTAAAATAAAAAGAGGCAGGATTTGAAACACTAAAATCTGAAAAATATGTGAATTTTTCCACCACTGTGGTGGAGCTACCTAGGATTGGCATTGGACAATGTTCCCACTGGGTATAATTTACAAAATTTTGAAACGTATTGGCTTTATGTAGGAAATGATTGCCATAATGTTGATAGCAAAACTGCTCACCATAATTAGCAGTGTCTAAATACAAATCCTCAGCATCAAATGCAGCATAATATTTCAAATCAGAAAACAGTGCCTCTATGGCCTGAACGTCCCAATCATCAGAACGGATGTTTTGTTTAACCACATCACCCATAGAAACACGAAATACATTTGGTACATTGATAACCTCAGTTGGACCATGAATCTGAAATTTAACAGCATCCCACGCAATCCCATCTAACACTGGGCAGGCAGTAATATTCACAAAAATCTGGTCCCTCTTCATGATGTGTGATGAGGAGTGGGGGGCCAAAGTTCCATCAATTAGTCTAATTGTAGATCTTTCTTTAAGGTAGTGTCCATTCACAAGACGAAAAAATACCACTACAAATCCAATGGACATGAACAGAAAAATACATATGAGCATCAGCCAAATGTAAGTCCAAGGGGGAATTAAAAAATGTCGTTTGAACCAAACAGCAAAAACGGAAACCTTTGACGGGGCATTGGAAGTTATTGAGTTAGTGTCAAAGGAGAAACGGGACTGGGTAACTGTGGTTGATTGTAAAACGGGCAATGTTACATCTGCAGGATAAGCATACTCAGTATCTTTAGGTGGACCACCAGCCAGTGGTAGTAACAAAGGATCAGCAACCGTATGCATCTCAATGGCAATATCAGACATGGTGGTAGATGCCGGAGCCAAAACAGAATTTCTCAGCATCGCAGGGCAAGAAACCGCTGGAGTCATACTAAGAAGAATCGGCCACTCGCTGTAGCTTGACATTGTCAATGGAGATGTACCTGTTATCCTTGCGACCAGGAAGTGGAGGTAAAATGACTGTTCTTGTACCCTGCATGCCAAGCACTGGAACCGGGGCTCGATAAGAGGGGCCGAACTCCTTCTTGTTCTCCACCTTCTCACGGACCAGGTCACCAACTCGAGGTAGCCAGCCTACTACCAGAATCTGAAGCGCAGCATCAGATGTGGAGGGCATATGTTCCTTCGCGAGACAGTCTCTGGCTTCTTGTATAGTCTGCAATACAGCACAGTGATCATCTACGTCAAAGGATGCGGCAGGCGCCGCCATGTCTAGACCGTCAAGGTCCGGGACAAACATTTTTATGCCAAAGAGCATCATGTATGGGGTCCGCCCAGCCAGAGACCTTCTAGGGAGATTATTAAGTGCACGTTGGACGTTATACAAATGGGCTAACCAGTTCCGGCCAGTGCCTAAAACCCTAGCTGTCAAGGATTGCTTTAAGTCACGGTTCATTCGCTCCACCACACTATTACCCTCAGGTCGGTAGGGAGACGAAAATTTGACTTGGACCCCCAAATTTTTCATGGCTTCTTTGTACGCCTTAGAGGTGAACACAGGGCCCTGATCAGAATGAAAGGTACCACACGCAAAACTTCCCACAAAGACACGCAAATCCCTGATGACAGTACGGGCATCAGCACTCCTTTGTGGCCATACCCACAGAAAACGTGTGCACGAATCCACTGCAACTAAGATATACTTGTACGCAGTATCAGAGGAGAAAGGACCGCAGTGATCCAAATAAACACACCCAAGTGGTTTATTGGATATGTACAACTGAGTTTGTGGTGGACGCGCAGCAGTTGAAGGTTTAATCTGCTGGCTAATGTCACAATCAAGAACATAAGTGCGAGCCTGTTTATATAACCCGCGCCACCAGTAACGTTGTTGTAACAGATTAACAGTAGCTGCAACGCCGGCATGGGCAGAGGCCATACCCTCGTGAGCTGCTGTTATCAAGGATGGTCTGAAGTCCGCGTTGGGAATCAATCTGTCACCAACGTCGTTAATTCTCACTAATGGGACGTTATCAGGACTTAAGTGATAATGGTAACGAGAAGGGAAACCTCTCGGGTAATTACTTCCCTTCTCTGTAGCAGCAATAGCTGCCAAGATGTCATCATCGATCTTACTTTTGGAACTTGTAACTGCTGCTACTTGATATGTCGCCACTGCTGTTTTCGCTGCTTCGTCAGCTAAGCTGTTGCCTACAGCGTGGACACCAACTCGTTGGTGCCCAAGAGTGTGAATTACATTCACGAGAGGCAGATGTTCTTTAAGTTCTGCCACTCGAACCCAAAGCATTTTATGCTTAATTGTGCTACCTTTGGAATCACGGTATTCATTTTGAGACCAAAAGAATAGATTGTCGTTGAAGGATTGAACACAGTAAAACGAGTCACTAACAATAAGAGTAGTGATTCGAGGATCAGCAAACTCCAGTGCAAGCACTAGAGCACGGAGTTCCGCCAACTGTGCGGTACAATCGCCCAATGACTGCGTATGCACGACATCAGATTAGAATTCACCATTTACGAAAGTACCTGCCACAATTGCGCAGGCCGCTGAATAGGCATGCTTCGATCCAGTTGCCGGTTGCGCCGAACCGTCAGTTTAAATGACACAATGGTAATCTTCGAGCGGGCGCAAAGACAGAGGAGCAGGATGAACAAACTCATACTGTAAATACTCCTGAGTCTGTAATGAGGCATCAAAGATATAGGTGACATCGGGCGATGTCAAGGAAGTGGCCCATTGTATCCAACGTGGATGCAAAGCTTTAGAATTGGGTACACTTGCTTTCGTCACTGCCTCTAGGGCAGGATACGGTGTGACCACCAACATGCGTTTCCTTGCGACAGCGCTCGTTCTTTAAGAATTGCCATCTGTACTGCCGTCAACACTTTCTCGACAGAGGAAAAGCGCAGTTCAGCCGAAGTGTACAGGTGTGATTTGTATGCAATGGGGACGGTGTCGCCCTCATTGAACGTCAAGTACGTGAAACCCACTGCGCCTGGCACAATTCTTATTACCAAGTTAGTGCGGTTATCACGTGTCAGTAAGTATTTTGAAGCAAGAAGATCAGCTTGCAAAGATTGCAAAATTGCTGAATGCTCTGGCAGCCAGCTCGTTTTGGAAAAAGTAGGTTGTACCAAGGCATAAAGCGAATTGATACGCTGGGCATAATCAGGAATGTATGTACGACCGAAATTCAGAAAGCCCAGCAAAGACTGTAATTTTTTCAATGTTGTTGGAGCACGCAAGCATGCGCACTTTTCCAGAAAGTGAGGAGCCAATCCTCGACCCTCTTTGTTGAGCGCGTAGCCCAAAAACAACACTGTATACTCTGCAATGTGAGACTTCGCAAAGTTGAATTTGTAACCGAAGTCTGCAAACATAACAATAATGCGATCAACGCGACACAGATGCGGCCACAGCTCGTCATCCGTGAGATAGATTTCATCAACATACGAGTACGCATCAGGGTCTATGCTCTCTAACATAGAGACAACACGAGCGGCAAAGACGCCAGGGCTGTTTTTATAGCCCATGGCTAATCTCTTAAACTGTTTTTGTTTGCCGCCTGAAGTAAACACTGTCCACTGACTACTAATAGAGGACAGGTTGTGGCTGTAAAAGCCATTGGATATGTCAAGTGTGGTTTTAAACCTTTTACGCACAACACAATCAACGAGGGCAGAACTGTGGGTATTCTGTACCGCGCAGGTCCGGCAATGAGAGTTTAGGTGCCGGTAATCCAAAACTAGGCGGTACGACCCATCAGGCTTCGTTACAGTGAATAAAGGATTATTCATCGGTGACACACATGTTTCAATAACACCCTGATATTCCAATTGATCAAGGATTTCCGCGACGTGGGGTCTAGCTTCACGACGCATGGGATATTGGGGCTGTGGCTGGGGCATAGACCATTATGGAATCTCATGGCTGGGGGACAATTTATCCCAGCCCACTTGAGTGCGATACAAAGCCGGAGCAAGCACCTGAGCCCACTCCTCGGCAAACTTTTTAGCGTGTTCCTTTGGCACTGTGTGCGCAAAGGAAGGGAGGATTACCTCCTCCCCTCTCGGATCATCTAAAATGAAAGCCTGGGGCCAGTCTGCCTCCGCCAAAAGAATGTCATAGGAAGAGGTCAGATTATCCCAAAAAATCCCTTGAATAGTATGTTGTATGTCACCTTCAATTAAGAGGACTATATCATATAGTCTGTCAGGGGGAGCCACTCTAGTGTCAGCAGTTTCTACAGTAATGAACGTGTCAGCTGCTGTCGCCTCCAGATATGAACGTAGTGCTTGCCGCACTACTGTAACCTCCGCTGCGCTGTCGAGCAGCGTTAGCGCCCATGCCAGGTTCCGAAGCTGCGCCCATACTATCTGTGGCATACCTCGCTGTTAGAGCAGCAACTTTCTTCTTCAGAAACAGGGGACGTTGACGTGCAAACTCGTCTTGCTTGCCTTTACCGTCAGCCTGACGGGGTTGCTCACGTCCTTGTTGGGCACCCCGACCTTTGCCACGCTCTCCTCCACCGGACTGCGAGGCCAATGTTTCCTGTGAAGAACGAGGAGAACGTTCAGTAACCTGAAATCTATCAGGTGACTTAATACTAGTGCGATCGCACAAATCGTATGTACGCTCACTAGTCGGCTGTGTGGGATACGCAGGACGAGACCCCTGTTTCTATTGCTGCTTTCCCTGTTTCTTTTGTCGCCAATTTTGCTTTGGAAAATTTGGACGATCGTCTTTGACAGACGAACTCACCTTAGTTTGTTGTATCAAGTCAGGAATGATAATAGTTGGTTTAACCCCTAAACTACTGCGGCCTATAGTTCTATAAGCCTCCGCAATAATTTTAGGCAACTCTTTGGGCTTATCGAGTTCATCGACGCGGGCTAAGCCATTAGCCACTTGAAATTGTACCGCATCTCCCTTGAGATTACCAAGGACGAGAGAGGCAACTACGTCGAACACCTCGACAAGACGCATTCCCAACTCTACAGCCGCCTCCGGACCGTGGTTATCTTGAACACGTTTAATGACGGAGGGAAGCACAGCCATAGACGGAGTGCCAAAGCACTTCGAATAGACCGCGGCAAAAACCTTACCCCAGTTGTCACAATCGGACACTTCTGTGACTAAGTCTTTCGGCAAACTAATGGTGAGGATCCTGTGTTTTTTCCACAGCGGTAGAGTGTGGAAAAACTGCCTCCAGTTGGTCAAATTTCTTGGCAAGCCAATAAGGTCATCCTTATTCTGGGGGCGCTTGCCCATCACTGAATTAACTATGACGGGGCTAATAACAACCGCAGGATGACCAGCTGGTAGTCCAGCAACAGCAAGTGCCCCCACCTGCACGTTGTGTGAGACGTATTGCACCAAAGCCCTATATACTGAAATGAGGGTTGTATGGAGCGTACGCAACTCATCCGGGGAACCACCTTTACAACGCAACTTTTACAACGCTATGCTATTACAACGCATTTTTTACAACGCAAAAACTTTTACAACGCCTGCTTTTACAACGCGTGCCATTATATGGTAAGTACCTTTACAACGCATATACCTTTACAACGCATTATTTGAAAATGCCTTTACAACGCATGCATTTACAATGCATGCATTTACAACGCAAGATGTTATATGGTAAGTACTTTTACAACGCATATACTATTACAACGCATTTTTTTTTTTTGCTGTTTCAATTAAAATAAATATATATCTTGTATAATTATTTTTTTTAAAACAATTGTAATTGTAAAAAAGTGAGTAGTTTATCAAAATATTAATACTTGAGTATTTTGTCTAGTAGAAATGTTTGGTTGGATAGCAGTTAAATTAATACTTGAGTATTTTAATATTTATACTTGGCTATTTTGTCTAGTAGGAATGTTTTGTTGGATAGTTAAATTATTACTAGAGTTTTTTAATATTAATACTTGAGATTTAATACTTAGTTAATTTAATAGTTGAGTATTTCTCAAAATTGAATGAGTTTCTTTAACTTTAATTTTATATATATATCAGTGATTAGTGAGTATTTTTTTAAATAAATAAATAATTTAGAAGTATTCTAAATTTAAAGAGTATTTAATATTTTACTTTAAATAAATATGAGTGAGTAATTAAATTTTAATACTTCAGTATTTTTTAAAATATTACACGAGTGTTATCTAAATTGAATGAGTTTCTTTAACTTTAATTTTATATATATTACAGTGAATACTGAGTATTTTTTTATTTAAATAAATAATTTAGAAGTATTCTAAATTTAAAGAGTATTATATTTTTCTTTAAATAAATATGAGTGAGTAACTAAATTTTAATACTTGAGTATTTTTAAAAATATTACACGAGTGTTTATCTAAAATTTAAGTCATCAGATATGTAAATACTAGAGTATTTATAAGTTCCAAAAATAGAGAACTTTATTTTTTAAGAAATGGAAGAGTATTTTTGGATTAATTATTATAAAAATAAGATAAATTTAATTTAAAAAAAAAATAATAATAATACTTTAAAGATTAAAAGAGTAATAAAATAACCAATTTAAAAATAATAATAGTTTGAAATTTTTAAAAACAATAATTACTTACTTGTTTAAAAAAATTCCCACGCTTTTCCATTGAAGTCTATGAGCGTCTTTGTCCTTTATTTATTTTGGCAGCCTCAGAATATACAACCCGCGGAACAAGAAAAGAAGGTTCAGAAAGTGAAGAAAGAGAAAGTTTTGAAGGGAAAAGACAATAGAGTCGAGGTAAGGAACAGATTTAGTAAATTTACATTTATTTAATTACAATTTTGGAGTTTAAATAACTATTTTAAAAATAATGACAGCAAACAATTATTGTTTTCACATTTTTAATTTATTGAAAAATCATGAAAAAATAAAGCATATTTTAAATAAATTTTGCAATGTAAGTAACATTTTTATAACAAAATATAAATATTTTATTTACATATTTAAACATTTATTTACAGATTATTTAAAAAAAGTAGTCCGCTATAAACTGAGATGCACGCGATGACGTAAGGACGTGAGCGTCGACGTAATACGCCATTTTGCAGAGCATCGGAGGAGGAAGCAGCAGGAAGCTGATCTGCGGCCAGGTAGGAAATATTTTCATTTGTAATTGTACAATAAACCTTTAAAAGGGATACATATATAGTCAGGAAAGAATAAGGGGAGGTTGCGGAAAAACTAATTGATTACTTAATTGTTTTTAAACATGTCCACATTAATGTCATTAATGTATGCCTATGTCGGGTCGCTAAAAGTTATTTATTTAGTTATAAAAAGTATGTAACTCTTTAAAAATTAAAAGTTACTGTTCAGACAGTTGATTTGTTTATTTAGGAAGGAAAAAAAGTACTGTCGATCTTCATTTCAAAGTACAAAAATTTTTCATACTTATAACTTTTGAAAATTCAAGATTGTTATAAAAATGATGATTAAGCTGCAAAGTGCATTTCGGAATATGGTTTGATTTGTATATTCTAAATCTGTTTGAGTTTTGGTGATTGGTTTTGACGGTAATTAAATTGGAATTTTTCGGTAATTTTATTAATGGAGTTCCAAAAAAGAAAAATTGTTCAAATACTATAGGACAGTAAATTTGTATACATTGGTATTTTTTGGTGGAAATGAAGATTTGTTTTAAAAAAAAAATAACCCGACTTGTTTGTTTGAAAAAAAATTTCGAAAAAAACTTGGTATGCCAATTGAATTTTGAAAATTAGTAAAATTTAAAGTAAAGCAGGAAAGTAAGTAAATTCATTGTTTTAAAAAGAAAGAATGTTAGAAAGATTTTCCAGGTAGTCTATAGCCACACACAACGAAAATTGTTGTAGAATTGCCAATAGTCTCTCAGACATTTCCCTTGTTTTGACTGTTACTCGTGGGTTTAGACTACCTGCGAGTGTTTGTGCTATTCTCATTTCTTGGAAACTTTGCTCCTTCTTCAAAGTTTCCAAAAATGAGTAGAAGTTAGGATGTGGTTTACCAATTGTATGATTGAAGGAGTTATGCCATCCCTCAATGGCATTGTTTGTTTTGGCTTCTCCCTCTAAACAACTCGTGTAGCAGTTCCACCACTCCACATGGAATCGTGGCTTCCTCCTGCGACCCGATCTGCTTAGGTGTCCAATCCATGTGTCCTCAAAATAATTTAGAATGGGTGCCAATTTTTCTTCGTTACTCGTATAATAAACAGATTCTATAATTGCAGTGTAGTACTCGTCCACACTATCGGGAGGAACAAAACAAAGTGCAGTTAATTTTTTTAGTTCAAATTGTAGTTTGCTATCCCGAGAATATTCTGCAACTAGGGATGTTTTCTGTAATTTACGCCAAAATGCCTGCGAAAAATGGAAAAAACATCCCTGAATTTGGGTATCCGTGTACGTTTTAGTGATCACATTGATCATGCTCAATTCGAAATCAATAATTATTTTTCGAGGACTTGCAGATGTTTTACTTTTAATCACTGATAAAAGTTCAGTGTATGTTGCAGAAGTCTTATCAGGTAGCAAACTATACACTAAGGGAATTACACTATTGTTAATTTTAGCATGTATAGTGTAAATTTGAGTGAAAGGATGGGGTGTACTTTTAAACGTCCCATCCATCATCCAAATTTCACTACTTTCTAACTTAGCAAGGTTACGTGGGGTACTAAAAATTAAAATACGTTTCTGAGGGTTTTCGTTGTCATGCAGAAGGAAAGGTTCATCAGAAAAAGAAATAGAAAGATCATGAGGAATTCTAATGTCAGAGAAAGTATGTGGTGTAGACAATTGAATGTTACTTGCCTGCTTTTGTCTCTGAATAATTCTTCTCAAATTGGGTATTATAGGCATGTTACTAGCAACATGACTGGGGACATGCTGTGCAACCTCTCTTAAAATTGATCCTGTAGAATCATTGGAGGTGCTTGCAATAGCTTTCATCTCATTTATTGTCTCTCTGATTTCTATATCCATTGCAGAGGCAGAGTGGTTATGTTCTGTGGTTTTCACAACCAAATTATCAACAGTAACCGCTCTGCCACTGCAATGGGTAGTGTAGTATTGCACACACCTCCAATGATTTCTAGTTAAACTTATTCTTTCCTTACTATATATGTATCCACCATGGTTTAATACATTTTTGCCCTTCCTGGATTTAATAAAGTTGGCAGCTCCCAGGCTAGACATTATCTGAAAAAAGGAGAAAAGACAAAAAAATTAGCCTGAAAAAATTTATTAATTACTTAAAACATAACATTTACACCATCCATTACTTTCCCTACTGCTGCACCTTCCTGGAGTTAGAATAGTAAATTGTTACCCCTACACTATCCAACACTTTCCCTACTGATGCACCTTCCTGGAGTTAGAATAGTAAATTGCACCCCTTCACCATCCAACACTTTCCCTACTGCTGCACCTTCCTGGAGTTAGAATAGTAAATTGTTACCCCTACACTATCCAACACTTTCTCTACTGCTGCACCTTCCTGGAGTTAGAATAGTAAATTGTTACCCCTACACTATCCAACACATTCCCTACTGATGCACCTTCCTGGAGTTAGAATAGTAAATTGTTACCCCAACACTATCCAACACATTCCCTACTGATGCACCTTCCTGGAGTTAGAATAGTAAATTGTTACCCCTACACTATCCAACACTTTCCCTACTGCTGCACCTTCCTGGAGTTAGAATAGTAAATTGCATCCCTTCACCATCCAACACTTTCCCTACTGCTGCACCTTCCTGGAGTTAGAATAGTAAATTGTTACCCCTACACTATCCAACACTTTCCCTACTGCTGCACCTTCCTGGAGTTAGAATAGTAAATTGCACTCATTCACCATCCAACACTTTCCCTACTGCTGCACCTTCCTGGAGTTAGAATAGTAAATTGTTACCCCTACACTATCCAACACTTTCCCTACTGCTGCACCTTCCTGGAGTTAGAATAGTAAATTGTTACCCCTACACTATCCAACACATTCCCTACTGATGCACCTTCCTGGAGTTAGAATAGTAAATTGTTACCCCTACACTATCCAACACATTCCCTACTGATGCACCTTCCTGGAGTTAGAATAGTAAATTGTTACCCCAACACTATCCAACACATTCCCTACTGATGCACCTTCCTGGAGTTAGAATAGTAAATTGCATCCCTTCACCATCCAACACTTTCCCTACTGCTGCACCTTCCTGGAGTTAGAATAGTAAATTGTTACCCCTACACTATCCAACACTTTCCCTACTGCTGCACCTTCCTGGAGTTAGAATAGTAAATTGCACTCCTTCACCATCCAACACTTTCCCTACTGCTGCACCTTACCGGAGTTAGAATAGTAAATTGTTACCCCTACACTATCCAACACTTTCCCTACTGCTGCACCTTCCTGGAGTTAGAATAGTAAATTGTTACCCCTACACTATCCAACACATTCCCTACTGATGCACCTTCCTGGAGTTAGAATAGTAAATTGTTACCCCTACACTATCCAACACATTCCCTACTGATGCACCTTCCTGGAGTTAGAATAGTAAATTGTTACCCCAACACTATCCAACACATTCCCTACTGATGCACCTTCCTGGAGTTAGAATAGTAAATTGTTACCCCTACACTATCCAACACTTTCCCTACTGCTGCACCTTCCTGGAGTTAGAATAGTAAATTGCACCCCTTCACCATCCAACACTTTCCCTACTGCTGCACCTTCCTGGAGTTAGAATAGTAAATTGTTACCCCTACACTATCCAACACTTTCCCTACTGATGCACCTTCCTGGAGTTAGAATAGTAAATTGGTACCCCTACACTATCCAACACTTTCCCTACTGATGCACCTTCCTGGAGTTAGAATAGTAAATTGTTACCCCTACACAATCCAACACATTCCCTACTGATGCACCTTCCTGGAGTTAGAATAGTAAATTGTTACCCCTACACTATCCAACACTTTCCCTACTGATGCACCTTCCTGGAGTTAGAATAGTAAATTGTTACCCCTACACTATCCAACACTTTCCCTACTGATGCACCTTCCTGGAGTTAGAATAGTAAATTGTTACCCCTACACTATCCAACACTTTCCCTACTGATGCACCTTCCTGGAGTTAGAATAGTAAATTGCACCCCTTCACCATTCAACACTTTCCCTACTGCTGCACCTTCCTGGAGTTAGAATAGTAATTGTTACCCCTACAGCATGGTACATTTTTAAAACTGCTGCACCTTAGAATGTTGGTTAAAAATACCTTTTTCTTTCGAATTTGCTTTTCTTGCTGACTCTTGTTCAGTGGGAATGGTGTGTAGGCTGGAGTAGACAGTTAAGAGGTGATTGGTTTTCGAATTGAAAAATAAGTGTCTGGAAAATTGATAAAAGCAAAAAATGAGAATACAGAACAATGTTGAGAAATGCGTTTTTAGAAATTATTTTCCAAAAATTGCACATTTGATATAAGTTGCAGCACATAACACTTTCCGTAATGCTACACCATCCTTTAGTCATGAAATAAAAATCTGAAATGTGGAAATGTAACCATAATTATATTGGTTTTTTTAGGAAAACTTTAGCAATGTGATAGTTCGTCTAATATATTGAAGGTTAAGAAACCATGCTGTAAATAAATACCTTGTTTTGTAGAACTTGCTTTTCTGGATGAGGTTGCTGAAGATGATTTGGTTTTTTGGCTCAAGATTTAAAGTCTGTGGTGGAAATAATCTTTCTGTTGCGATTCAAAATTGTTATCTTTGGAAAAAAAAAGAGGATAAAAAAATAATTAACGGTGATTTGAAATGTTAAATCTGAGTATCTTTAAAATAATACTGACATACAATATAATTATTACTACATGACACTGTACTAATCAATGCACCTTACTGCAGTTGAAATAGAGATATTTACCCCTACACTACACAAAAATATCCCTAATGTTGCACCTTCCTAGGGTAGAAATAGTATATTGTTTCTCTAAACTATCCATTATTTTTCTAATTAGGTACGTTAGAGGAGGAATAATTGCAAAAGGAAGGATTACACATGTATAGTAATAATAATACGGAAAAGGTAACATACCTTTTCCAGTTGTTTTTTTTTTTCGTGCCTTTAAGCTAATGCTTGCAGCAGGTTAAAGTTTTTTGGGGGAACAGATGTTCTCTGGAGAAAAAAAAAAAAAAAATTATTGTTCCTTTGCCAACGTTGGTTGGAAAAAAAATACAATATATAAGCCATTTGATATATGAAAAAGGAGTATGAGTAACAATTAGTGAAAGTAAACATACTACACATTTGAAGCATTTTTCAAAAAAACAATACAAGGTAAATCTGATCCTATTACTAAATTACTAAAATGCTGAACATTCAAGGACTTTGAATAGAAATAGTTGCCCTAGTAATATGAAACGCTTTTTCAGATGTAGTACCTAACTGAAGTCTTATTAGTAATTGTTACTCCAGCATCATGGTAATTTTTCCTTTATTATGTGGTGAGATTGAGATTAAAAAAAAAAACCACCTTTGCCATACATGATTGTAGGTAATTTTAACAAATAAATTTTACAAGTAAAACCAGTACACATAAATAACATTTACCTTAACAATTGTGTATGTCAGTCGTTAAAGTGGTGGTGATGCCCAAATAGGTACAGCAATTGTGGAATCTCAATATCTTCCGAGTTTCTGCTTTTGGAAAATAAAATACTTGTTTTAAGTTTGTGTTTAATTTTAGTGATAATACATTGGAAACAGTACATTTGTAAAGTTATTATTATTAATTTTAATTAATTTTTTTTTGGGTTATGAAAATATATTTTCCTCAAAACCAACGTTTAAAAATATAATAATGACTTACTAGTAGTTGTTCTGTTGTTATGCTTTCACGAGTGAATTCCGTGCTCTCTCTGAGGAGGTCGCAGTGCAGGTGACAGAGGGTCAGCTTTTCACGTCTGGTCTCTCTGCTAGTTGATAATCAACTGAGTGCAAAATGGTGTCTTCCATGTATTTATAAGTTTTACTCTGTGTCACTATTAATTTTTTTTAAAACTGCGTTCGTTGTGTTTTTTTTAAATGCTTTGTTTTACTGTGGAAAATGATAATTTAAAAATGCTTTGTAACAAATATTGTTTTCATTCATTTGCTCCGTTTTGGCATCCATTTTGGAACATGTCTTTTGGTATTGTTTACATAGAAACTGTGGTAGGACAAGTTTTACAAGTGAGATGGTTAAAATGGCGCCTATGTGTATGTGTGTTATGTTTTACTTTGTTTACTTACATTGCGATCTAATCATGTTAAAAATGTGTATGTACTGTTATTTAAATCTTCGTTATTTTTAAAAAACTTTGAAATGTGTGAAAACGGAATTTTATGGGGAATTTTGAGTATTAATTTTAATACTCGAGTATTAATTTTAATACTCGAGTATTAATTTGGTAATGCATTTCAGTCGATTTACGTACAGTTTTTCTCCACGTTTTAATACACTTCCCCACCCTAAAACCCCTAATTTCCCTGCATCCCGTGCCAGATTTTATTGTACTTTTAATTTAAAAAAAAAAAAATCGCGTTGTAATGGTATGCGTTGTAAGAGATTTCGTTGTAACAGCACTTTTCAGTATTTTGATAGGTTTTGCGTTGTAAGAGAATTCGTTGTAAAGTAATGCGTTGTAGTAGTACTAGCGTTGTAAAAAATGCGTTGTAAAGGTATGCGTTGTAATAGCATGCGTTGTAACGTCATACATCCAACTCATCCACCGCAAGAGTCAAATATCGGGGGTGAGGCGTAAATACGGCCAGCACCGGCCACATGGCCCCTGGAATTGACAAAGGGCCAAGTCTAGCTGGTGCAACCGCATGGGGAAGGGCGCCATTAAACCAAATGCTATGCTGCTAGGCTGAAAGGGGAATCTCTAGCGTCCCTGTATGGCGTATAATTCGCTGGGACCCACGTGTGAGTAAACAAGTGAAATGTTTTATCATCCGCATTCACTGCTGGCAGCATCACCCAAGAGTAAAATAACTCATAAGGGTGGGAGCCATCTGCACTCACCACAAAAATAACGGCCAGCCCATCGTCCGGCACCCCATACTGCGTCAAATGACATCGCAGAGGTGCACGGCTATGTGCTGCAATTTCCACCGCCATAAGGACCCAGAGAAAAACAACAACGGATTTTACAGTAGCACAAGGGTTCAAAAATATAAGAAACCTTTTTAATTAACAAGCTTGAAATAACCTATTAGGCTACCAATAGGTAGGTAAAATCCGTCACTCCCGTTATCCGGAAACAAGAGTGAGGGTGTCGTGGACTAATATAAGCACTACTAAGGCGTTTCAAATCAAAAAACCAAACGTTATGTGCGCCATGTTGCAGGGATTCTGCTCATGCACTGAACTATGCGCAGGAAACCAGGACCTCAGTGAATTGTGGTGTACCAAAAACTCACCTCAGAACCCAGAACCCCTATCCGACCAGCATCAGTGTCCCATTCGTTATCCGTATCATCACGGAGATCCCAATGTATAGACAACCCAGAACAAACGACTTAGAGTACTCTCAGGAATGGTGGGAATCAGAAATACCTGTTCGTAATTATTCTCATATCAGTCCACAACAAGAGTAATCCGAGACACGGTAAAGTTTAAAAGGTTTATTTTATAAACTACGTGTCCTAAGATGCAATACTTTGGCTAACATAAGCAGACAAATGATTAAAATCAAAACCATCAGCATTGTTACAATACCATAGAAAATGAAAGGAGAAATCATATGTAAATGACAGTGGAATACAGCCACCTTCCTTTTGCTAGTAAACTAGTATTATTAGACTAGTAGAAGGTCTCTGGGCCTGAATGGGGAACCCCATACCGTAAAGATCAGCTTAGTGGAATCACATCACAGGATCAGGTGTACTCTGCTCGTGGGAAAGCTCTTCTTCAGAATGTGTGTAAAGCATGCAGTCTGCAATATTAAAAGCACTCGACTTTCAGGTATTTGCAGCTGCGTGCGTGTTATGGCTAAATAGTGGGCCGATCAAACTGAACTCAAAAACATGCATTGTCTGGCGACCCAGACTGTTTCTTTACACAATGTTCAGACCAAGGTCGCAGCGCACGTCTAGGGATGTGAACAACAGACAGTTCTCATGTGAAGAAAAAGGCGAGCAAGCAGTTTTCAAATAATAACATGTATCTGCGGTGTCGTGTGCAAAGGCAGCAAAAGTTGCAAGATGGCTTTCTAACATCTAACGTGCTTATGCCAACATAGCAATGTATGTATCTAAATCGCAGCCCTCACTACAATATGACAATAAAATGCGTACTCCTACAATGCTACCCTAACAGGATGTACCTAAGTATACCTAGTATGTATGTAGGTGTTAAGCCAAGAATACCTCTAGGATAAAGTCATCCCCATTACCTGAAGTGAGAGACTGTGGGACCCCGTCTTGGTCTTGAGTTGGACACCCCACAAGGGATGTTAGACCACTGCGAGCTGGAGTGTGTGCATGCAGGAACCTCAGCGCCTTGTGTCAGTGTGTCACCAGGGAAATCCTGATCTCCTCTACTTGTCTCAGCAGGATGTGATGTTTTTATACCCAAAGGTCTCCCCGGGGGTTCTACCTTGCTGTGCCACTTGTCAGACTCCGGATGACATCAGCAATGAACTTTATACATAGTTTTTATACAGGAGATGGTAGTCCTGCCTAGTTTCCAGGAATCCTCATGCATAATGTATGAGGCTTTTACCAGGGAAAATACCGCGTTCTGTGTGCAGTGTCGTATCCAGGTAAAAGGTCAGTCCCCAACAACCGTTATGTGTGTAATGTAGGGGAGAGTATAGGTGAAAGGTTACGATGTTACCTGAGCCTATATTGGGGTACCTATAGGGAATATAACAGAGTAAAGTGGTGTATAATCCATTGGGGTAGAGTGCATCCATTATATAATCCATTGGGGTAGAGTGCAGTGATGTGGAATTGAGTGGTACAGAGTAGATTGTAGTGGCGTAGAGTACAATGGCGTAGAGCAGAATAGATTAGATTTGAATGATGCACTGGAGAGTGTTGTAGAGTGCATTGTCATAGAGTGTAGTAGAGTGGCGTAGAGTTGGGTGGTGCAGAATAGAGTGTAGTTGCATAGAGTACAGTGGCATAGAGTAGAGTGGCATAGAGAAGAATGGTGTTGAGTTCAGTGGTGGAGAGTGCCGTCTTGCAAAGTAGAGTGTCATAGAGTGCAATGACATAGAGTTTATTGGCACAGAGTGCACTGGCATACAGTGCATTGGCATAGAGTAGATTGGTTCAGAGTACAGTGGTGCAGTATTACGTAGTAGAGTGGGGTATAGTGCACTGGCTTAGAGTAGAGTGGTACAGAATAGAGTACAGTGGCATTGAGTGAAATATCGTAGAGTGCAGTGTCATAGAGTGCAGTGGTGCACAGTAGAATAGCGTGGCATAGAGTGTAGTGATGTAGATTATAGTGATGTTGAGTGCATTGGTGTAGAGTTGCATTGAGTAGAGTGGTGCAGAGTAGAGTGAAGTGGTGTAGACTAGAGTGGCACAGAGTAGAGTGGCGTAGAATTCAGTGGCAAAGAGTGCAGTATTGCAGTTCAGAGAGTCATAGACTGCAATGGTGTAAAGTGCATAGAGTGCATTGGTGTAGAGTGCAGTGGTGAAGAGTGGTGCAAAGTAAAGTGATGTAGAGTGCAATGGTGTAGAGTGGCGTAGGGTGTAGTGGCTTAGAGTAGAGTGGTGCAGAGTAGAGTACAGTGGCGTACAGTGCAGTTGTGCAGAGTATATTGGTGTAGAGTGCGGTGGCGGGGAGCATGTTGGTTTTGAGTAAAGTGGTGTAGAGTTCATTGGCGTAAATTGCAGCAGCGTAGAGTAGAGTGGTGTAGAGTGCAGTGGGGTAGAGTGAAGTGCAGTGCTGTCGTGTAGGGTAGATTGCAGTGGCATAGAGTGGAGTGGCGAAGAGTGGAAAGGCACAGAGTGGAATAGAGTGGGTTGTTTCAGAGTAGAGTGAAGTGGCACAGAGTGCATTGGCATAAAATAGAGTATCGTAGAGTGCAGTGGCATAGAGTGCAGTGGTGCAGAGTAGAATCAAGTAGCTTAGTGTGGACTGGCGTAGAGTGCAGTGGTGAAGAGTGCAGCGGTGCATAGTAGATCAGTTGGGGGTAGAGTTCATTGACATAGAGTAGTGTGGTGTAGAGTAGAGTAGAGAAGCGTTGAGTGAAGTGGTTCAGAGTAGAGTGCACTTCAGCACGGTTACCTGATCGTCCCTGCTGGGTCCAGCCTTTAATCTCCTTTGATCTCTGCTCCCCCGTGTGGTGCCATTTCTGCTGTGCCTGCCGCCTCCTCCCTCCCGCCGCCGCGTTAGCAATCTCGTGGCCGCAGTGCGGAGGGAGGAAGAGACTACATTGCCCAGGCTCCCTGGTTGTCACCACCCCGGAAGCAGCGCGATCCAATCTCCCGCGCCCGGAGGCGCTTAAATAATGGACACTCTCCCGGAGGAGCGGGTGTCACTTCAGCACGGTTACCTGATCGTCCCTGCTGGGTCCAGCCTTTAATCTCCTTTGATCTCTGCTCCCCGTGTGGTGCCATTTCTGCTGTGCCTGCCGCCTCCTCCCTCCCGCCGCCGCGTTAGCAATCTCGTGCTCGCAGTGCGTAGGGAGGAAGAGACTACATTGCCCAGGCTCCCTGGTTGTCACCACCCCGGAAGCAGCGCGATCCAATCTCCCGCGCCCGGAGGCGCTTAAATAATGGACACTCTCCCGGAGGAGCGGGTGTCACTTCAGCACGGTTACCTGATCGTCCCTGCTGGGTCCAGCCTTTAATCTCCTCTGATCTCTGCTCCCCCGTGTGGTGCCATTTCTGCTGTGCCTGCCGCCTCCTGCCTCCCGCCGCCACGTTAGCAATCTCGTGGCCGCAGTGCGGAGGGAGGAAGAGACTACATTGCCCAGGCTCCCTGGTTGTCACCACCCCGGAAGCAGCGCGATCCAATCTCCAGCGCCCGGAGGCGCTTAAATAAAGGACACTCTCCCGGAGGAGCGGGTGTCACTTCAGCACGGTTACCTGATCGTCCCTGCTGGGTCCAGCCTTTAATCTCCTTTGATCTCTGCTCCCCCGTGTGGTGCCATTTCTGCTGTGCCTGCCGCCTCCTCCCTCCCGCCGCCGCGTTAGCAATCTCGTGTCCCCAGTGCGGAGGGAGGAAGAGACTACATTGCCCAGGCTCCCTGGTTGTCACCACCCCGGAAGCAGCGCGATCCAATCTCCCGCGCCCGGAGGCGCCTAAATAACAGACAATCTCCCCGCGTCGCGGGCTCGCGCGCGGGCGGCGCCGGGCTGAGCCCGGGCAGAGGGCGGGCCGTCTGTGGCCGTCCGGGGCCGGTAGAGGCTGGTCTGGGCCATATCCCTAACATTTGCCCTGTGACGCATATAGTCTTAGTAGTGCTGCATGCTAATTTAGGTAATGGTGGACCACGGACCAAGTAACGTATATATTACGGTATATGTGGTAATTGTACCATAAAGGAGGCGGCCCAGTCCGCCATTGTGGTTCTTACTGTATTGCCTGGCCATATTGCACTTGGACATTTCGTCTGCTATATTTATTGTGGTTATCCCAGTCTTGTAGGGTGCTAACACTTGATTTACTCCGTTTCCTTGTATTTGTGAGCATTTATTTATATATGATCTTATTGCGGCGCATTATTTTTAGCCTATATAAGACTGTAGTCCATAAGTACTATATGTGACTCTGTTAATACGAGTCACCCCTTCTGAGCACTCGCACCTTAATTTCTAGGAGGCTTATTGTTCTATTTATTTAGCGCTGCATTTGCATCATTTGCACGATTTGCACGTTTTGCACATTACACTTAGGAGGCGAGCTGTTTTGAATTACTGTATTCGTTTTTCAGCATAAGCCATTTTATTCTGATCCTACTCCTATTTTGCATTTATATCTTAAATATTGTGACGTATTTTCTGTCCATGTGATATTGTGACTGATGGTTTTAATTGTCCGGTATCTAAGCTTGTAATTGCTTAACACTTTGTATTTTATATTTTTATAAAATCTTGTATTCGTTTAACAAATTGGGAATACGAGGTATCTCTTCCCATAGATCATTCTTTCCTTATAACAAATTGGGACTGCGAGGCATCTCTTCCCATAGATCATTCTTTCCTTATAACAAATTGGGACTGCGAGGTATCTCTTCCCATAGATTACCCCTTTCTTATAATAAATTGGGATTGCGAGGTATCTCTTCCTATAGATTTCTCCTATAACAATTTAATTATCCTCCTTAGTTAACTTAACCAATAAACTGTTAGTACTATGTCTACAAAGGGCAGTAGGAATAAACTAACTGGAGGTGGAGCTCAGGGGATAGGCCCAATAGATAATTTTATTATAAGGGCAAATGAAGCCATAGATCAAGGCATCAGTCTTTTGGAGCGTAGAGTCTCCCAAGACTTAGCCTTGGCAAGAAGATCATCCCTGGGATCACTTGCGTTAGCTAAAACTCCACTACAGGGTAAAAATAAAAATAGTGCCTCCACAGTAGTAGAAGTACATAGCATACCAAACGAGGTCGATTTGTCAGCATCACACCTACTGACTGGCACTGGAAAAGTCTCCGGAATTAATTATTAGCACTACGCCAGTTGAGATAAGTTTGAGATCCTTAAGAGGCAGGAGAGAGGGTGCCATACGGAAACAAATAAAACCGATAACTATGTCAAAAATTAAAAAGCCCTCTATGCCGAAGAGAAAGCAAGGGAAAGAATCAAATTATCATGGAAACAATGGCAAAGGGGATAATCAATCTGATGTGATAGACGCAGTTCCGGATGCCCAAAGTAAAAAGTCTTCGAATATCTTGGGTGGAACTTGCGATAAATGTGATAAATGTATTAATTGCGAAATAAATAACCAGTTGTTGACAAGAATTGGGGATCTTTTTAAAACCTATTTGTCCCCTATAGAGTCCAGACTGACACAAATTGAAAAACATCTGGCTATACTGAGTGCTACCACAAAAGATTCCCTTAAGCATGGGGCTTTAAAGACTGGGGGAACACAAACTAAACCTATTGATCCTACTCTGTTGGATAATCCCACGAATGTACAATTACGCCCCTTACAGGCCCCAGATAAGCAAACGGTCGATAAATTGCCTATTTTAACCGAACCTAACAGACAGAAAAACATCCTAGCTAATGATACTACATTACCCAAAAGGGCTCAGGATATGGGCGCGAAAGGGGATAGACATATATTTAATTTGCCCCCTGAAGCAAGCCCCTATGTGGTGATTATGACAGGGTCCCAGAAATGGCAGGTCATATCGAGGAATCGAGCTGGTCACTAAATGTCAGGGGTTGCAACTAACTTGCATAAGGATGCACAGGAGCAGAATGATGCTAAGCCCCCTATGCCCCGCTCGGAACTTCCCGCCGGATATTAGGACTCCTTGCAGGTAAGTTCCAAAGAAGGGAAAAGGGGAATGGGACGAGAAGAGACAGCTCCAAAAACTCTGCCAGGCCTGCTACGTCTTCTATCGGTCTTCTTTCTGGTCTTCTGGCTAAAACATTTTTATGCAATTTATAATCTGTACTTCTGTTTAACTTACTGTATTTTAATCTATAGATAACTTATCTTACCAGGAAGGCTTTTGGAGCTTGCTACTCTTCTTACTTCTCTTGTGCGATGTTTTACACCAAGTGAAGTCTTCACTCTGTTTCTTTTACAGGCTGTCTCCCTGCTTGGTTCTGCACTAAGAGGGAGTGAGAAAAATAGGGTGAGTATGTTGCTAACTATAGGTATGGTTGTGATGCTATATGTCTTTCTTGTTCCTTCTCTCCACTCACGAGGTTAGAAACTGGTGAAGCCTGGTATATTAGTCTCTGGATGATTGATTCTTGGAGGTCAGTTATTATGAAATCGGGGAGAAGGGTTCTCCGTTATGTCAGCTGTCTTTTTTAGTTATTTTTCCTTAATTGGAGTTTTAGACCTGTCACCCGATTACTGCCTCCTATAAATACATGTAGCGATATTCCTTTTGTTCTTCCGCTATTCGGAAATGTGATTTTAAATGCACGCGTTTATTTTACGCAACCGCGTGAGTATGACTCCTTCTTCAAGAATCGAAAACGGAGTGCTAATGAGGTTAGCCTCGTGTTTAGTTTCTTTTTCTTTTAACTTGCTCGAGACCGCATTTCCTCGGTTAGCGTGAATGCCTGATTACTGTGTCACGCTGCATGAGAAAAGACAGCGTCGAGTTAATTGAATACTTGACAGGCTAAGTTTAGAACACGTCAGCGGAAGCCTCCAACTGGCGGTTTCAAGGGGTGCCGGTTTAGCGCTCTGAAACAATGTTGACGAGAGCTCAACCGGAGTCTTTGTTCCAAGGAATTACATTGTATGCTTCAAAGGGATTTCCCAGTCAAGTGCAGCGTCTGAATAGATAACGCTCGCACTTGAATACTCTAGTCAGATCAGAAATTACTGTGCTTGCCAATAATGTTCATTACCTATAAACCTACTCTATAATTAGTAGTTTAGAATTTTCTAACAACTGTTAAATCTTTTAATGAACTCGATATTTTTTCTCTCAGACAATATTATTTAACAAGAATGAATTAGGCTGACCTGTTTTCCTGAAGTGTATGTAGACCGGCGCTTACTAACCCCGAGTGAACGCTTCTACCCTAACTATCTTCCACGACGCTTGTAAACAGGTGTTCCTCTCGTGATTTCCTCAGTGAAGTGCACTGAGGAATGTTGAAGAACATTCCTCAGGCAGTTGATACAAAAAACACTAGACTGCTAAACAGCGGTATGCTGTTGCAGTATTGGATAATTGGCAGCCATGTTGGAATTTCTGCGATGCCAGCAATTGCTCCAGCTAAAAAGGTCGTTTGTGCTTGAATGGTTTTGTAAAGCAAAAATAGTAGCCACAATGGAATTAGAGGGAGGAAACCTCCCGTGATTCCTGACAGTACCCCCTCCCAACGGGGTTTCCTCCAGATGAGGTTTAGCAGGGAATTTGGCATGGAATGCTTTAATTAGACGAGGAGCATGGACATCAGTATTCTTTACCCAAGAGCGTTCATCCGGACCATAACCTTTCCAGTCAATAAGATAAAAAAGGTCATTATGGATGAATTTTGAATCTAAGATCCGTTTGACTTCATACTCAGGCTCACCATGTAAGGTTAAAGGATCAGGAGGAGAAGACCTACGCAACCCTGGGTGAACTGGTTTCAGTAGAGAAACATGGAAGACTGGATGGAATTTGGTAGAACCAGGGAGAGATAGTCGATAAGTGACAGGATTAATGACCTTCTCAATGGGATAAGGACCCATGAAACGGGGCTGGAATTTACGTGGACCCTTGAGTTTGAGGTTTTTTGTGCACAACCAGACTAATTCTCCCACCTGAAGTTCAGGAGCCTGTTTTCGTTTACGATCAGCAAAGTGTTTGTAACGGGTCTTAGCAGTTATTAAATTCTGGGTTACAGTGTGGTGAATCCTAGTGAACTGTTGGGCAATGTCTCCGATGGCAGGAGTGGTAGCATTGTCAAAATTAGCATAGGAATTCGGGTGTCTGCCTGAATTGATAAAAAAGGGGGAGTAACCAGTAGAGACATTGAGTGCATTATTGTAAGCATACTCAGCAGTCCATAAATGATTAGGCCAGTCGCCCTCGTCGTCAATCAAATATAAGCGAAGGTGTTGTTCAAGTTCCTGATTGACACGTTCAGTCTGCCCATCAGTTTCTGGGTGAAAACTAGTAGAGTAACGATGATCAATGTGGAGGCCCTTGATATAAGCCTTCCAAAAATGTGAGAGAAACTGGGAACCCCTATCCGAAATGAGGACTTTAGGAATACCGTGAAGGCGAATTATATGTTGGTTGAAAAGGTGTGCCAATTGTTTAGAAGTGGGTGTACCTTTGAAAGGGACAAAGTGCGCCATTTTACTGAAGGTGTCCACCACTACCAAAATGGTGTCGTAGCCCTGAGATGAAGGTAAATCAACAATCAAATCAAGGGAAACCGTGTGCCAGGGATATGGAGGAGTGGGCATGGGTTGTAATAAACCTTTGGGAGCTTGCCTATCAGATTTACCCCGTGCACACAGCTCACAACTTAGAACATATTGACGAGCATCGCGGCACATGAATGGCCACCAAAAACTTCGTTTGAGTAAATCTTCAGTTTTAAAAATGCCCTTGTGGCCAGCCAGAGGGTTGTCATGGCATTCCTGCATTGCTTTCAGTTGAAGTTCTTTAGTGGGTAAATACAGAGTGGAACCGTGGTAAGGGAGGCCATGGCGGATGGAGCGAAGTGGATCCTCAGAGGCCCAGGTCTCTATATCCCAATTCGACAATGAATCACGAACAAGCTGCTCAAACGGTTCCACTGCAATAAGTCCGATGAATTTTTCTTCTGGAATGATTTGTTGATTTTCAATGACTGGCGTTTGGTTTTCGGTATCCAATCTGGAAAGAACATCAGCCTTCCCGTTTTTTGATCCCGGACGGAAGGTGATAACGAAATCAAAATCCGCGAAGTACAGAGACCAACGCAACTGGCGTGGAGTCAGAGTGCGAGCTGAACGTAAAAACTTCAAATTGCGGTGGTCTGTAAACACGGTGACAGTGTGTTTAGCCCCCATTAAGTAATGCCTCCAATCTTTGAAGGCATCCTTAATGGCCAGGAGTTCCTTTTCAGTAATTGTATAGTTGCATTCCGCAGGGTTGAGTTTGCGGGAGCGAAAGGCCACTGGATGCAACTGCCCCGTGTCTTTGTGCCTCTGAGAAAGTATTCCCCCAATGGCTAGATCCGAAGCATCCGTTTCCAAATAGAAGGGTTCAGAAGGATCCGCATGGAGTAACACTGGTGCTGTGATAAAGCTGTTCTTCATCGACTGGAAGGCTTGTTCCGCCTCTGCAGACCATTGGAAGGAAACACCTTTTTTCAAGAGACGAGTCAGTGGCAAAATTTTGGAAGAGAACCCATGAATGAATCTTCTGTAAAAATTTGAAAATCCGATAAAACTTTGAACTTCCTTGATACAAGTAGGGGATTTCCAATCAGTTATTGCTCGCACCTTCTGTTCATCCATTTGAACTCCATTAGGGGACAACACAAAGCCTAAAAACTCCACAGTATCGGTGTTGAATAGACATTTCTCCAATTTTACGTAGAGCGAGTTCTCACGTAGGCGTTGCAACACGGCTCTAACCTGGTCCTGATGTTCAACGGTCGAATGGGAATATATCAGAATGTCATCGATGTAGACTATGACACATTGATCAATGAAGTCACTTAATACATCGTTGATGAAATACTGGAAGGCCGCGGGTGCGTTACAGAGACCATATGGCATCACCAAGTACTCGTAAAGTCCGAATTTGGTCCTGAACGCAGTCTTCCACTCGTCGCCTTCTCGAAGTCTAATGAGATGGTACGCTCCTCGTAGATCCAAACGAGTGTAGATTTTAGCTTCCTTCACTTGATCAATCAGTACTGATATAAGAGGTAATGGGTATCGGTTTTTTACTGTGATTCTGTTGATGGCCCTAAAGTCAATGCAAGTCCGAAGATATCCTCCTTTCTTCGGAACAAAGAAAAGGGGAGAAGAGACTGGGGACTGGGATGGTCTGATAAAACCGTTCTCCAAATTTTTTGCTAGATACTCCTTCAAATGGGTATTCTCCTTTTCAGTTAAGGCGTATATTCTGCTGCAAGGTAAGTTGGCACCAGGTTCTAGCTCAATTTTGCAGTCATAGGGCCTGTGAGGTGGTAGCGTTTCTGCCTTGATCTCATCGAAAACATCTGCAAAATCTTGATATGCTTCTGGTATCTCCATTGTTTGAATCGCACATACAGAACTGCCATTAGTACATAACGGTGTAACCACTCCGGCCTCAGTATGGTTAGCCCATTCTGCAAAACAGTGTTCCATACAATATTCAGAATTCATTTGAATTGTTCGGGCTCCCCAATCTATCAAAGGGTTATGTTCAGTTAACCATGGAAGTCCTACAATCAATTGAAATTGGGGGGCGTCGATCAAGTTAAACTGCAATGTCTCTTGATGTCCTTCGATTGTGGTCATATGTACTGCTTCAGTGTGGCTAGTAATTGGCCCAGAAGTTAACTCCGTACCATCCACTGCGCGGACCTTTTCCACTTTTTCCTTTTTGACTGCTTGCAATCCAATTTGGTCTGCGAATTTGTGGTCACAAAAATTCCCGGTTGCTCCAGAATCCACCATGACAGCCACTCCATTCAAAATGTTCCCTCGGAATTTTAGTGTGACTGTCATAATCAAATGGGGTGAAGAAACTTGTAAGGTGTTTGCCAACTGGTGAGTGTTTGGAGTTGTTGCTCCATTCGCATCCACAGGTCCAACTCCGCTTACCTGTGGTGCCTCTAGTTTCCCTGTCTCAACTCTAAGAGCTCATTATCTGAAGCCTGGGAAGCTGTTCTCCGGTCAAATATTCGAAGGAATTCTTTCCTGAAATCATCCAAATTATATAGAATTGGATCATCTTTAGTCACTAATGGCATGGACCATGAAGCTGCATCCCCGCTGAGGTAGGATAAAATGAATGCCACCCTGGACTGGGCATCGGGAAATATCGTGGGGCGACACATAAAGTGGAGTGAACATTGAGTTAAAAAAATTTGGGCCTTCTGTGGGTCTCCATTAAATCTTTCTGGTGGGGCTAGAGGAATTACTGGGGACAAGGAGTGTATGACTTGTGTGGGGGCAAAAGACGATGTGCTTGGGTTGGGATTTAGAGTTCCAAAGGATGTGGTATCCTGACTAATTCCTTGACCTGAAGTTCCTGTCTTAAAGGTTATAATCTCCTGTCTTAACGCCTTATTATCCTCCCTGACTGCCTCCAAATCCCTTTGTATATTGCTCAGAATGTCGCTTAGCCTTTTTAGATCTAAGCCTTCTGCCATTCTGCTCGGGTGCTAGTACCAACGTGGGCACTTCACTCTGTCAGGGGTTGCAACTAACTTGCATAAGGATGCACAGGAGCAGAATGATGCTAAGCCCCCTATGCCCCGCTCGGAACTTCCCGCCGGATATTAGGACTCCTTGCAGGTAAGTTCCAAAGAAGGGAAAAGGGGAATGGGACGAGAAGAGACAGCTCCAAAAACTCTGCCAGGCCTGCTACGTCTTCTATCGGTCTTCTTTCTGGTCTTCTGGCTAAAACATTTTTATGCAATTTATAATCTGTACTTCTGTTTAACTTACTGTATTTTAATCTATAGATAACTTATCTTACCAGGAAGGCTTTTGGAGCTTGCTACTCTTCTTACTTCTCTTGTGCGATGTTTTACACCAAGTGAAGTCTTCACTCTGTTTCTTTTACAGGCTGTCTCCCTGCTTGGTTCTGCACTAAGAGGGAGTGAGAAAAATAGGGTGAGTATGTTGCTAACTATAGGTATGGTTGTGATGCTATATGTCTTTCTTGTTCCTTCTCTCCACTCACGAGGTTAGAAACTGGTGAAGCCTGGTATATTAGTCTCTGGATGATTGATTCTTGGAGGTCAGTTATTATGAAATCGGGGAGAAGGGTTCTCCGTTATGTCAGCTGTCTTTTTTAGTTATTTTTCCTTAATTGGAGTTTTAGACCTGTCACCCGATTACTGCCTCCTATAAATACATGTAGCGATATTCCTTTTGTTCTTCCGCTATTCGGAAATGTGATTTTAAATGCACGCGTTTATTTTACGCAACCGCGTGAGTATGACTCCTTCTTCAAGAATCGAAAACGGAGTGCTAATGAGGTTAGCCTCGTGTTTAGTTTCTTTTTCTTTTAACTTGCTCGAGACCGCATTTCCTCGGTTAGCGTGAATGCCTGATTACTGTGTCACGCTGCATGAGAAAAGACAGCGTCGAGTTAATTGAATACTTGACAGGCTAAGTTTAGAACACGTCAGCGGAAGCCTCCAACTGGCGGTTTCAAGGGGTGCCGGTTTAGCGCTCTGAAACAATGTTGACGAGAGCTCAACCGGAGTCTTTGTTCCAAGGAATTACATTGTATGCTTCAAAGGGATTTCCCAGTCAAGTGCAGCGTCTGAATAGATAACGCTCGCACTTGAATACTCTAGTCAGATCAGAAATTACTGTGCTTGCCAATAATGTTCATTACCTATAAACCTACTCTATAATTAGTAGTTTAGAATTTTCTAACAACTGTTAAATCTTTTAATGAACTCGATATTTTTTCTCTCAGACAATATTATTTAACAAGAATGAATTAGGCTGACCTGTTTTCCTGAAGTGTATGTAGACCGGCGCTTACTAACCCCGAGTGAACGCTTCTACCCTAACTATCTTCCACGACGCTTGTAAACAGGTGTTCCTCTCGTGATTTCCTCAGTGAAGTGCACTGAGGAATGTTGAAGAACATTCCTCAGGCAGTTGATACAAAAAACACTAGACTGCTAAACAGCGGTATGCTGTTGCAGTATTGGATAATTGGCAGCCATGTTGGAATTTCTGCGATGCCAGCAATTGCTCCAGCTAAAAAGGTCGTTTGTGCTTGAATGGTTTTGTAAAGCAAAAATAGTAGCCACAATGGAATTAGAGGGAGGAAACCTCCCGTGATTCCTGACACTAAAGAATAAAGTCCAGCATTGGCTTAACATTAATCACCCTTTACCCCCTCGTCGTTCTAGCAGGATTCTAATGGTACGTAGAGTACCATGGATAGGGCAAGAGGAGAAAAAGACCCATGGCGACTGCATAATCATCAATTTTGAGGACCCAAATATTGTAGATTATATATGCTCATGGAGGAACTTAGGATGTAATGAACGTATTGAAACAAAAAGATTTGCTTTCTTTTATCCCTCCATAAGCTGTCCCGGGTCAGGTTATGATGATGGAAATTGGAGCAGAATAGGTTATCGGAACTGGAAGGGGAACCAGAGAGAGTGGGGAGTGTGGAACCAAAATGATAGAAACCTTTTGGGAGACCACAGAGGGATCCCGACTTTTAATAGGTTTAGCTGTCTGGAGTCTGTAGATTGACCCATAGTTCCTACTGATTCGCCAACCAGAGAGCGGAAGGGACAGATATTGAATAATGGTAGAGCTAAACAGATGGTTTATAGCCACTCAAAACCAACTCTGGAAAATAGGAATATAATTATAGATTCAGTCGTAGCATCTACTACACAATGTATGTCAATTGCAGAAATAAATAATGCAGGGACTGCTGTAATGGGAAACACTAATGGTAGCGATGGGACCGTTAAGCCCAGAAACAGATTTCTAAGTATGGGGGTGGAATCTGGAGAAAGTGTAAAACCTCCTTCAGATAAATCATCCAATACGAACTTGAATATCCTTAGCTGGAATGTCGCAGGGCTAGAGCCCAGACTGTTGGATTCTAACTGGCTAAGGATACTACAGGATAAAGATATAATAATGTTTCAGGAGACCTGGGCTACTATCGACCTCCAGATAGAAGGTTTTCATTGCAACAGTGTGATTGCAACTAAGAATGATTATGGCCGCCCTAAGGGTGGGCTGTTGATTGGTGTTAGGATAACAGCAGGCGGTAGTATAAAGTTAATACCCACCAATAACCCCAATATTCAGGTTATCGAATATAAAAGGAAGGCACCCATTTATGTGATTAATTTTTATAACAACGACTTCTATTCAATCCCAAACAAAAATTTTATACAACTTTTTAAATTTTTATCGGATATTGTTGAACCATCAGATAACTGTAGAGGTAATAGGATCATTTTAGCAGGGGATTTTAATGCTAAAATTACCAAATCCAAAATAATAGAAGGAGATAAGCATAATGACCGCGCATTAAAACGCGGAACAGAATTGGATTGTTTTATTCATGAATATGCTCTAACTAACGTAATGGACATAAACTATATTTCCACAGTTGTTAACGTCCCGACATTCAGAGGTAGAGATTACAGCTCAACTATTGACTATATTTTTTAATGTCATCTGAGCTAATTGATCGCCTCGTAACAGCTGAGGTCTTGGAAACTGCTTTTGGTGATCACAATGCACTAGTGGCTAAAATTAAATTGGGCTCTTTGCCAGTGTTTACTAGTTTCCCAGGCGCTAGAGACATCAGCCCCGCCACAAATAATTTGAGGTTGAAATGGAGGGGGGTTGATAGTGGAAAAGTGGTTGAGCATGTTATAAATAAGTATCAAGTTCTAATTGACTCATGCAAATCCTTAGATGGGAATAATCAAAAGATAATTGATGATTTTACCAGTTTATGTATAATTATAAAAACCTTTTGTTCTGTTGCCAATAAGGCCTTACGTAAAGCATTGAATGCAAAACCAAGATCCCAATTGGAGGTTAGGGTGGCAAGAAATGAATATAAGTCTGCAATAGAAGTACGCAAGGCAGTAATCTTGAGAGAGCAAGGGGAGGAGCTTTCTGATGCTGCAATAGGAAGGAATGCATCCACCTTCTGGCCGGTAGTGAAAAAAATGCGTAACATGAGAAACCAACTATCCACAATTAATTGTATTATTTCGAGTGATTGTTGGGAAGATCATTTCTCTAAAGTATATGCCATGGATGCAACAGCTAATGATGAGTATACACACGGCCAACTATGTTCTATACAGATTAGCCTAGGCGAGGTGATTGTGGCTATTAGACAAAGTCTTGGCAACAAGGCCCCTGGGCCAGATGGTTTCCCAATAGATATAATTAAATGGAAACCTGATCTTTGGGCACCGATTTTAACAAATGTTTTTAATAGTATACCTTTGGCAGGCAAGCCTGACACCTGGTCCACAAGTATAATTGTACCAATATATAAGAAAGGGGAGAGAACAGACCCAGGAAATTACAGACCTATTTCACTTCTGGATAATACATTGAAAATACTAGGACGAGTCCTATATAATAGAATAAACACATGGGCAGAGGAATTAGGTGTTTTGGACCCATGTCAAATGGGTTTCCAAAGTAGGGTTGGGACGATAGAGCAATGTTTAAATTTAAATTTAGTAATTGGTAAATATAATATTGCTAGGTCGTCACCAATTTACCTAGCCTTTATGGACTTATCGTCCGCCTTTGATTATGTAAACAGGTCAAAATTGTGGTCAATTCTATTAAATTATGGTTTAGACGCCCCCTTGTACATTTCTTGGCCTATTTGCATACTAACACAAAAGCCAAAGGAAGGATTGGGATGGCGGGGGAAACCTCTGGGGCCATTAAAGTGGAAAGAGGAGTTAGGCAGGGGTGCGTTTTAGCTCCCCTGCTGTTTATTATTTATATTAACGGATTAAGTAACTCCTTAAAACTAGCCACTATGGATGTCCCAAAAATACGGGGGAGACCTTTACCAACATTGCTTTACGCAGATGATGCGGTCCTCATGGGTCTCACCCCGAATGCCCTGCGCACTTTGGTCAATAGTTTTGTACAGTACATGGATAAATTGGACCTCAAAGTAAACTTTAAAAAATCTTTTATTATGACCTGTGGACCAGGAAAAAGACAGCTTAGTGCGATTGCGGTGGGAACTGCTAAGTTATATTCTACTAATACTTTTCCCTATTTAGGGATGGTTTTTGCTGCAAACGGCTCGTGGAGTGGGCATTTGGCCCACGCCACGAGCAAGTTCTCAAAAGCCATCAATTCTGTTCTCAGTCTCCCACGGCCTAAGAAAATAGGAGCCACTAAAGCTATTTTAAAAATTTTTAAATCTCAATGTGTCCCAGTAGCAACTTACGGTGCCGAGATTTGGGGACTGGTTAAAACCCCCAGTATTCAAACCGAGGAAAACCGTTTCTGTCGAAAACTCCTCGGAGCCCCCATTGCCACCTCGGAGTATATCTGTCATTGCGAATTGAATTTGCACTATATAACAGATTTTATGGCAACAAGACCTGCCTTGTTCTGGCTGGCAATTTGGAGGAACACGGCGGCTTCTCTAACCCACGAAATTATAAGAGATTGTTTAAACTGTGAGAAAGGGTTGAGAATCCCGTGGCTTGCTGGTGTCTTTAAGATACTATGTAGTGTGGGTAAAAGTCATTTATTTACTGACCCCACCAAAATTGAGGCTTCAGATAAAAATGAAATTAAATTTGCACTCTACGGACTTTATAGAAATACGAGACTGGCAGTAGAATTAACCAAATCAACTGTCCAGGTCTACGTAAACAAAGACTTACACAGACAATCAATCCCTCTATACCTCACGTTGCCAATGACAAACTGGGAAAGATCACTACTGTTTCGCTTAAGGGCTGGCACTGTCAGATTTTTATTATGTCTTCCTTTATTTTATTTTTCTTCAAAATCAGTAAACATGTTATGCCCTTGTGACGGAGTGAGTCCACAAAATGATTTACACTTTTTCTTCTTCTGTAAATTTTATAAAAAATACATTAAATGGTTCTTATTGCCATATTTTAAAAAACAAAGACCACTTTCTTTAGAACAGTCTTATGCGTTGTTGTTCACCTTGGAAACTGATGAATTGATTTTTCGTGTTAGCACCTTTTTGAGAGTTGTAACGTATGTTCGCAAAACAATGGAAAACCCTTGAAATAATTTTAATGTCGAATAATTTATGACCACATATTGTGTATTGTACAAATATATATTTGTTTTTATAATTGGATTTGCATATATGTGATTGCTTTTATGAATTTGAAAAATTCGAATAAAGATGATTTTGAATTGAAATTGAGTAGAGTGCAGTGACACAGTGTAGAGTGGAGTCTCACAGTGTGGAGTGCTGCAGAGTAGAGTGCAGTGCTGTGGACTGGTGCAGAGTAGAGTAGAGTGGGCTGGGGTAAAGTGGAGTATGCATGAAGTGGTAGTAAACTGCCATTACAGACAACACATCTTCAATTGAAATGACCATTACCTTTACACAAACATAACGTTTTCAAAGATAAAGTATATAGTGCACAAACGATAATGTGTGGAAATGTCATCACCTTGTTTATTGATTTGTTTTGGTTGTATAAAAATATTTGTTTCCACCACACTTCAGAATTATCAGAAAAAGTGCTTCTTTTGTGTTTACCATATTCTGAAAAATCTACCCAGTTCATTTACAAGCAAAATGTTGTTTTGTGCTAGAAAAAAAATAACATTGTACATACACCTTGAGTAGCCAGCTAGAAAACATAACATCCTACAGCCTTTTTGTCTCACATGGGTACCCAGCAGGAGTGTCACATAAATCCTCTCACTTTGAAGTCAGAGAAAGAAAAGTAAACACCAATCTCCCTGGAAGACAGAGCCTGACTTTTGACCTCTGTCTTTGAATACACAGCAAATTGTACAAGATAAGAACAATATGTAAAGGCTTGTTTACAGAAATTCAGTACTGATGGAAGAGTACAGAAAATATGGGTTGGGCAAGGGAAGAGACTCACTGAGGCTGGACAGCCTAAAACAAATAAAGCCAGCAAATAGAAAGCAAGCAAATGTGAGCTACAAACCACAAAGTCAATGGTAAGCAAATGGCAGAATGTATTCAAAGAGAAGCTTTTTGAATATCCCCAGGATGTCGTTAGCAAACCTAGGCTTCAACCTAAAAAACTTCTAAGTCGGGAATTATTTGTATACCCAAATATTTAATATGAGTGTAGGCCTAATGAAATGGTCACTTATGTTTCAAATGTAGCATTGTGTTGTCTGGCAATGTCAGGTTTAGAAGCTTTGATTTATTCATGTTGATCTTGCACCCTGACAAATTCTGAAACGCAGAGGTGGTCAATCAGAGTTTCAAAAGAGTTAAATTTATCTCCACCGTCAAACAGGTATCATCAAAGAAATTCAGTTTGTGGTCTCTTGATCCAAGGGGCATCCCCCAAATGTTCCGCACTTGATGTATGTGACAGGCCAATCATTCTAAGTTTAAGTCAAGTAATATGAGTGGGTGAAGGCAGCCATTATGTTCCTCTTTGCAGTTGTGTAAACACAGAGGAAATGGTAATTCAAGTTAATCCAGGCTGTAGGGCTATACTAATTGGCCAAGATCATGTTAAAAACCCCCGGGCCTAGTCTGAACACCCTTGGGGTCAAATGCAGAAAAGACCAGTCTACTCATTCAAAGGCTTTCCCAGCATTGTGCAACACCAAAAATCTTGGGATTTGCTTCCTCCTCGACCATGTGGCTCAGTCTCCTAATGTTATTGAATGTCTCTCTGTCCCTGACAAAGTTTGACTGATCAGGGTCTTTAGACTTTGTTACAAATATTGCAATCTATTTGCCAACCTTTTTGTTAAACTTTTGCATCAAGGCTTACGAGGGTGAAGGGCCAATAGGAGGAGAAGAAAACATTATTTTTACCAGATTTAGGTATATCAGCAACATTTGGTTCCCTCGTGCAGGATGCTAGCCTCCCCATCTCAGCCAAATGATTGTATGAAGCGATCAATTTAGGAATTAACTAGAAAGCTAAAGATTTATAGAAATTAACTGTATAACTGTCATGTCCCAGAACTTTATTGGGGTTAAGAGATCATATAGCTTCTAGAGCTCATTGTTAGTAATGAGTCCATCTACAATCTTAGATTCAATGGGATATAGTCTGTATTATATCATATTACATTTGTTTGGTAACTTTTTGAAAAATATTATTTGTCAATAGATCTGAATAAATTCCTACGGGTCTGGGCAAGTTATATACTGTAAATCAGTATCTACTGCGGGGGGTAAGCAGGTGTGTGAGAGGGAGAAATTGGCCGAACATGAATACTTAGGTCTTTCTCGAACTGGATAGAAATATGCAGCCTTAGGTGTAAAGGTAAGTCATTCCAGATTTTGGGTGTGTGGCAGGAAAATGCCCTTTTTTCAATTTCTTTACTTATCATCTTTCTTTGTTTACAGATGGGCGATCTTAAGACTGCAAGTTGCTCTTTGACCATCTGAGACTGCAAGCTTGTTGGCAAGATAATTCTTTTAGCTGGCGTTGAAGGTTTTGAGGATAATATTGTAGGTTTTTATTGTGTGATGACTGGCATGTGGAGTCAGTGCAAATCTGCAATGGTGTGGGTGATATATTCAATCTTTCAGGGGTTGGTGGACGATCTTTTCGCTGTTTGGCGGCTAAATTGTGGAATTCCCTTTCTACGCAGATTCGTTATCTGGACTGCTTGATGTCTTTCCGTAAGGCCGTTAAGACCTTTCTCTTTCCCATGGCTTAATTCCGTATCTCTTCATTGACACTGCTACTAGCGCCGGGACGCCTCTTCGCTGAGGCAGCTGTGCGCTATATAAAACGATTTAACATAACATAACATAATAACGATAATAGTAATCACCCTCCTCATCATCAGCAGGATGATGAGATTGGTGGGGGTGTAGCTTGCAGCCTTCTGGGAGGAGTGCATTTTCATAGCAAGTAAGAGAGCATGAGAGCTTGCAGTGTGTGAATGCTGGCTGGGAGAGAACAGCCTTTATTTTCTGTACCTGTCTGTTTTTGCCTTCTTGGTCTTGTTAGTATTGAATGACAGGTCACAGGAATAGCACTTACAACGCATGCATTTTCGATGCATGCCATTACAACGCAAGTTGCTACAATGACGTGTTGTTACATCACATGCCATTATAACGCAAGTCGACTTGCTGTAGGGGGGCGCTGGAGTTTGGAATAGTATAATTTACCATTCCAACTCCAGTGTGTGCAACAGTAGGGAAGGTGTTGGATTGAATATCCAACATCTTCTGCCCCCTACAGTAAGTTGTTGTAACGACTTGCGTTGCAATGGCATGCGATGTAACAACGCGTCGTTGGAATGACTTGCGTTGTAATGGCAAGCGATGTCTCGCATGCATTGTAAATTATGCTTCCCAGTCAGAGGCATTGTAAACAACCAAACACTATCAATGCTGAAAGTGCCAGTGCCCCCTATTAACCAGAACTCTTGGTACTTGAAAATATTAAAGCAACTCAGTACAGTTAAAAAAACCAGGGCCACTGGCTAGAAACTATAGACATCATATGTGGCCACTAACTGATAGTGAACGCTGAAAAGTCCTACAAATGTGAAAGCACAAAACTAAGGCATTTTCTGTAACCCTGGAAAGGTCAGAACGGTCCAAGCAATGTTTGCCAATATGTACTTTTAGGGATGGCTACGCAATCAAACACAACAACGTAAACAGAGGATGGGGTAAGTTTGGCAAACACCTTTGGTTCACGATACTATCAGCTGTATACACCAAAAACAGCAGAAACAAGAACACATGGTGGTATTTGAAGTACCTTGTACAGTGGCATAGCTGGGCAGGAGGGAGGGTCCGCCCAGGACCAGACTGGCCGTAGCAGGCACTGGGTGTTTTTTCCCGGTGGGCCGCCAGGTTGGGGGGCAGTTTTGGGCCCCTGGGGCCGTTTTTGTTACCGGGGGTCAGCAATATCGGCTGTAACAAAATTCGGCCGACACCGGCCCTTGCAAACCGCTCGGCTGCACCTCCCCTCCCCCGAGAGGAGGTGGCCGGTTGAGCACTGTTTTTGGGGTCGGTGAGAGTCGTGTCTGTCGACTACCACCATCCCCATTGGCCCCGAAATAAGTCTTCCGTCGTCTGCCATATCAGCCTACCCCTGAACGAGTTTTCCGTCAGCCGCCATCCCTCAACCCCCCCCCCCGCTCTTCCCTGCACCCGGGCGGCAAACTTAGAGGCTGCACCGGGTGGCAGTACGTCTAGTTAAGCAACAGCAACCTGCAAGTAAATTGAAACACGTTTCAGAGTGCAGTACAGAGGATTGCCCTTGTCATGTTAGGTGGAGTCAATACCTTGAAACTGGCATGACCCATGGATACGGTGTTCCCACCCACAGGCCCACATGGCTCACAAAGGAAGAAGGCGCATCTCGATCTGGCTATCTTTGAGGGCAAACGCCTGATGAATATCTGCAAAAAAGCAGTCAAAGATCAAAACAAGAAAGGCCGGTGCAGGGAGTGGGTGTGTCTCCAGTCACCACTCAGCACACCCACACTTGTACTGGTAGCTAATTTGGGGTATTTGTAAATTAAACTGAGATTCTTTCTTACAGCAGATTAGTGATCTCTTCCATAAAGGCATGCTTCAAGGCACCCCTACATTGTGAACATTTTGCACAATTGTATTGTAATGTACTGTATTGTACTGTATTGCAGCATTTATACAGCGCGTACTACCTCTATGTTGACCGCTGAAGGGCTTGCTTACATGGGTAGCATAGGTGTGTCAGTGAAAGAGAGTTGTCTTTGCTTTGATCCCATGTGGGAAGTGTTTCCCATGTTGTGCGTGATGCCCACTGAGGCGCGATTATCGTATTGCGTTATGTCACGCAGCACTTAGCAGTGTAATGGATGAAGATAAGCTGACCCAGGTATAGGCTAGCTGCATATTACCTCCTCGTCCTGTCTTCCCGTCCCATTCCTTAACAGTGAGCAGCTAGTCTGCTCCCCAGAAACCTAAAACCTAGCAGAGCTTTTCAGCACTTCCCCCAATATGGCGCCACCAATCCGGCGAGGATAAAGGGGGGAGTGCACAACATTACATCCTGTTCTATTTTTTTTGACATCGTCAGTTTTCTTTTGCCTAGCGGAGCTGTTGGTCAGGTGAATACTGTTTCTCCGTGTTTTGTGCTTTTCATTGGTGGCCTGCTGTAGCAGCTGCTTTTCTTTTTACTTTGCATGTTCATGGCGTTGTGTGCTCAGTTACAAAAGTAGGAAATGTTCCTTTCGCTACACTGCTGGTTTGCGCGGCCCGCTCTAGCCGCCGCTTGTGCCGGTTCCTCTTGCTTCGGCGGAGTTTCTGTTTCCCTGTTGGGGATGCCGTGTGCTGTACTGGTTCACTCTGGGCTACTGGTTAGGGTCTTTGACTCTTACGCTGCAGTTTGGGTGTTTAATCCCTGGTCTTACAATGGACGTTTTCCCCTCACTTGCACCTGTGGCGCTTTTGGTGAGAGTCACTGTGGCTTAATGTGGTCTGTGACGCTTGCTCTCAAGGTTCAGTGTTCCATTCCGAATAGTTTGCTGTGCTTCTTCAGCGGAACTTGCACTGAGTCATGCCGGGGTTGTGGGTTTGTGCCGCACCTGGCACAGCTGTGTGGTTTTTTTCATACTCCATTTCGTTGACGTACAGTTCGGACTCGGCGAGAAACTGACCCTTGCTTTTCTTTGCTATGCATGTACACAGCCTGTTTTAGCGGCTGCTTCTCTGCTGACGGTCCCGTCTCGCCCTGCTTTAGCGGGCACGGGTCCTCTGTTGTTCCCATGGGGCACAGAGTGTCCTGTTGGGTTTCCTGACTCTCTTGGGGGGTTTTCGGGCAGCCGGGCGCTTTTTGTGCCTACACCTTTTACCTGGTTGCGAGGGGCCTACGGCCAAACCAGCCTGCAAGCACCTGATCTTGTATGATTTCAGACATCAAGCAGGGTCAGGCCTGGTTAGTAGCTGGAAGGGAGACCTCCTGGAAATACCAGGTGATGTAGACTCTTTCTTAGTGCTTATGGCTCTGCTGCTCCTAGTTTGAAGAGCCTCTTTATGTTGGGGTGGTTGCTGCTGCTTTCTGGGCTCGGGAGGCTGCTGGCCCTCCTGCCGGAGTGCCTTGTGGGTCTCTTGTTCTGCATGTCCCTTCGGCTGTTGCTGTGGGGGTTGTCTGCATGGTCGCTTTGTTCGGGGTGCTGAGCTATCTGATTTGCTTGACCATGTGCGTGGCGATTTGGATTTCGCTCCTCCTTTGCCGGATGTCCTGGGGGATGCCTTTTTTGCTCGCTGTCCCCAGCCGGCTCCTGGGTCCTTCCAATGGCATGGCGCTGTGCGCACGGTTCTTCCTCGTGCATGGTAGGGTGGGGAATGATCCATCTTCCCTCGCTTTTTATGCCCACTATGCTGTCGCTCAATGGCAAGTCTTGTGCCTTTGGTGGCAACGGCTCTCACAGGATTGGGGTTCACACGTTAGTCTGGTGATGCCCTTCCTTCTGCCGCTGTTGTTCGGCACATGGTGGGGGCGGTGGGTTGTTCCTACACTGCTTCCATACGTTGCTGCCGGGGCGACCTACTACTCCTGCTGCTTGGTCCTGTCCCTGCAGCTGAATTTCCAGGCCCTGGCTCCTCTTTTGCAGGGCAGGGAGGGTGCCTCCTCTCTCTTGGCCCTCTTGGGGCTGCAGATGCGCTTTTTGTTGGACGTTTCTTTTGGCACTTTGTGTGACACTGCGGTTGCTTCTTGCCTGGTTCCAGGCCCAGGCCAGTGGTTCTGCCTCTGCTCCCTCTCCGGTGCGATGACTGTCTGCCTTTTATGGTTGGGGGTCGCCTTCACTTTTTTGTGCATCGATGGTTGCCTCTTCCGGATACTTGGGCAGTGCTGTCTGTGTCAGCCGGTTCTCGGGTCGGGTTTTTCTCTCCGGTCCTCCGGGAGACTCCTCTGCCTCATCACCCTCTGCAGCGGCTGGCTTTGCCGGCGGTCGTGCGCCTTCTGTTGGGATGTACGGCTGTTGTGGAACTCCCTTCTCTGGTGCGGGGCCGGGGTTATTGTTCTGTCCTCTTCCTGGTCTACGGGGAGGCTTCGGCGGTCCTGCCCCCTGTTTTGGTTCATCAGGTGGTCTCTCTCTTCGTTTCCCAGACGTGCTTTCAAACTGGTGACTTTGCTGTCTATCCTGCATCTGGTGTTGCCTGGGTTTTTCCTTGCTTCACTGGCCCTGCTGGGTGCCTCTCTCCACGTCCTGTGGATCGGCGGTGTCTCCGTTTTTCTATCGACTCCCAGATCTTTCGGTTCCGGGTGCCTCCTTTCGGCCTCTCTTCAGCGCCAGGGGTTTTCGCTTCATTCTTTGGCAGTCCTCCCTGCTGCCCTCCCGGGCTCAGGAGTTCCTGGAGACTGTCTTCCACATGGCTCTGGGGATGATGTTCATCTCCTGGGTGGGACTGTTGGCTTTGTTTCATGCCCTTTCGTGGCTTCTGTCCCAGTCCCAGGTTTCTGCCCGGCTCTGGTTGAGGTGTCCGGGAGAGATGGCTTCCGCTTTGCATCTACTCCCTTGGGCCCGTCTGCATTTGTATTCCCTCCTGCGTTGCATCCTGACCCACTGGGCTCCTGCCTCTTGGGGCTCCGGCGCTCTTCTTCCTGTCCCACCGGGTCTTTAGGCTGCTCTCCATTGGTGGTTGTCCGATGCCTGTGCCGGGGGTTGGAGTGCAGACTTGGGTGCATCCACAGCTCAGGGTCGGTAGTCCCGATTCGTGTCTCTCCAGTCCTCCAGGCCTCCTGTTTGCCTTCCCGCCATTTGCTTTGATCCCCCGGGTCCTCCGGGAGATTCGGTTGGTCCGGGCGGCGGTTCTTCTGGTGGTTCCGGAGTGGTCCCGCCGGCTTTGGTTTCCCCTTCTTCTGTTTATCACTGTGTCCCTCCCCTCTGCAGGCTCCTCTTCTCCGCGTGTCCTCCCTGGGGGTCTGGCCCTTGGTAAGGTTGAGTTTGTTGGGTCACGGTTGTTCTGTTGTGGTTGCCCACTGCATCCGGTTGTCTAGGCGCCCTTCCGCCTTGGAGTCCTGCGACCGTCTTTGGATGTCCTTCTCCTCCTGGTGCCTTGGGAGAGGTCTGTCTTCCTCCTCCTCCTCCTGTGGGACTGTGCTGGTGCTGGACTTCTTGCGGGATAGTTTTGTCCTGGGGCTCGCTGTCTCCACGCTCCGGGCACAATGGGCTGCCATTCTGGCTTTTTGGGGTTCCTCTGTGTCTCCCGTTTGGTGGCTCGCCTCTTGCGGGGTTTTTTTGATTCAGCGGTCTGTCTCTCACTCTCCTGTGACTGGCCTGGGTTCTTCCTCTGGTTCTCCATGCCTTGTCGGGCCCCCTTTTTTGAGTGTCTGCTCTCGGTGGTCCTTCAGCTCCTTTCTGCTAAGCTCCTTTTTCTGGTGGCCTTTCCTTCTGGGTGGCGGGTTGGTGAGCTTGGTGCTTTCATGGCTCCCCCCCCCCTGTTTTTTGCGTTTCTGCTCTGGCACGGTCATTCTCCATCCTGGTCAGTTTTTTCTGCCCAAGATTTTGTCTTCTTTCCACTTTCAGGAGGATTTTGTCCTCCCTGTCTTTTTTCCGGACCCTTCCTCCCCGGAGGAGGTGCTTCTCCGTTCTTTGGGTGTGTTGAGGTCTCTCCGCATCCCTTTGGACGGACCTGTGGTTTTCGGATGGTTGTTTCTTTGTTTGTCGCCTACGGCCTCTCTGGGAAGGGTCTTCGTCCTTCCTTGTCCGCCTTGGCACGTTGGGTTGAGGGTGCTGTTGTTTCGGCCTACGGGTACGTGCACTGTCCTCTCCCTTCTTCGGTCCGGGGCTGGTACGCCCGGGGTGTCTCCTCCTCCTGGGCCCTGTTCGGGGGTACCTCCTTGCGTGGCTTTCTGGTGCTGCCATATGGGCTTCTCCCCATTCCTTTGTTTCCCATTGTCGCCTTCAGTTGGGGATGGCAGCTTCGGCTGCCTTTGGCGCTCATGTTTGACTGCGGGACATGGTTTATGTTTGTACTGCTTTCGTTTGTTGGATTGGCCTGTTTGACGCTTTGTCTGTTTTTTCTTACAATCACCGTGTGCTTGGGTATGGGCTCACTGTTAGGGAATGGGCTAGGAAGACAGGACAAGGAGGTAATGCTCGGTTACTCACCGGTAATATTTATTCGTCCGAGTCCTGGTCTTTCCATCCCATTCCTGTGCCCTTCCCTCCCTCCCTGGGGTTTTGTTTGTGGTGATTGTTTTTGGATTTTTGGGTTTCTTTGGTATTCTCAGGATGTGATGTTGTGCACTTCCCCCTTTATCCCCACCGGATTGATGGCGCCATATTGGGGGAAGTGCTGAAAAGCTCTGCTAGGTTTTAGGTTTCTGGGGAGCAGACTTGCTGCTCACTGTTAAGGAATGGGATGGAAAGACCAGGACTCGGAGTAATGAATATTACTGCTGAGTAACCGGGCATTCTATATGAGTTGATTATATCCTACATTATTATAGGGTGATGGTTGACAGTTATGACAATCGCAACCATGAGTTAGATAATAATATTTCTAGATCTTTTTTATCTGTACCCCCAGTGATACGGTTCCAGAAAGCATCAGCCCCAGGCTTTTGACTGTGTGTGAGTATTAACTTTTGACCAAGTAATTTAGGGATGGCATTGCAAACGTCATGCTCGACAAGCTGCTGTGACATCACAAACAGTGTCACCTCCACTCTCTCTGACTTACGCTGAAGCCAACTCACACATCCCTCTCTTGAATTCCCCCAGACAGGTGAGTGTTAGACCTGGCACATTGTGCTGTTTCTTGGACTGGCCTGCATGCGCGCCATCATTGAAGAAGGAGGCGATTCTAACCAATCAGATCGGTTGTGGGATTTCCAGAGCGAGGCTTGAATCTAGCCTATCGCGTAAGGAGTTGTCATAGAGAGAATCGATGTCAGCGCAAACTAAGGAGCGCTGTGCGTTACGGGTGCACATTCAAGAGGAGCTGAATATTTATTCACCTTGAGGTGATTAAATTATTGTGAGTCACCCTAGCAAAATTGAAGGTATCGGGGGTGAGTCTTTTCACAATGCCATGTTGTATGGGTTGCTGATGGCACGTCTGGAGGATTAATAAGGTGACAGTTGCTGTAAAGTGGTTCATTTTTTTTTCAAATATAACACTTCAAGCAGTTTGATATTCATGGAACTTTGAGACTTGGGTTTTTGCTAATTCTTGGAGTTTTTGTGTCTGGCACATTTTTTGTGGTTTAAAAAAAAAAAAGAAAGAAAGAGAGACTCATTTCTGATCTTCAGTAAAATTAATGTCATACTTTTGTTTTTATGAATTTAGTATTTTAGCTCACTTAAGATTTTTTTTTAATGTCAAGCTGTTGCAAAAGTCAGTGAGTTAAAGAGTTACTTGTCTGAAGTGATACAAGTATACAAGTTATGGTATGTTAGATGCATTACAAGTGTATGTTTAAAGTGCAAATAATTAAAAAAAAAAAATAAGATGCAGAATGTGACACAACCCCCTTTCTTTTTAACGAGCCCAGGGGAACCCAATGTGAAATGGCAAAAATGGAAAAAAATATTTGTGAACTATGCTAGAGTGTGTGGGACGAAATTAAGCGCAGAACGTAAACATTTGTTACTACTACATTGCCTTGGGGGTGAGGGACAAGATGTGTTGGAACATTTACCAGACTTAAGCGCTTCTGAACAAAGAAATCTGAATGAATACGAAATTTGCATAGAACAATTAGATCGCCATTACTTACCAAGATTGAGCACGATTATGGAAAGGTACCATTTTGGATTTAGAGAACAAAAAAAGGATGAGTCTGTTGAAGACTTAGTTTCTGCTCTAAGGAAATTGGCGTCTTCGTGCAAATTCGGTCCGGCACTAGAGGAGAGAATTAGAGATCAATTTGTTCTTAAATGTGCTCATGATAATATCACAAAAGAGCTCTGGTTGAAGGATGAACCTCCTCTGGAAGAAGTCATTGCTATTGCCAAACAGGTTGAGCACATGATGAGGTGCGTTGATGAACTTAGTGGCGAGAAGAGTAAAACCATCACGACTGAAACTAAAGTAGAAGAGGTTGTGTGTCAGGTACAGAAGAAAGATCCAAAAGGAAAAGACAATGGTATCTCGATTCCTGGTAATGTTACCAATTCGAATGTCACTGGGAAGCCTATTTGTTTTAGGTGTGGTCATTTTGGGCATCTTGCAAATTCATCTTTTTGTCCTGGTTTAAGGGTAACTTGCAATACATGTGGACGTAAGGGACATTTTGCAAGATGTTGCAAAAACAAGAATAGCAGAGGTGGTCGTACAGTCATGAGAAATCAACCTGAGGTAAAGGTGGTCACTTTCCAAGTTGATGTAAGAAAAGGTGATCATCCCTCACACATTGTGAATATTGATGGTATAGAACTTGATTTCAAGTTTGATTCCTGCTCACATTTAACTATGATTGGTGAGGATATTTTTTCAAAGCACTTTGCAAACAATGTTAAACTTCTTAGGAATGACCTTGCTCCTGTAGGTTATGGTGGGTTACCTATAAAGATGTCAGGGTACTTCATAGCTACAATAGAATTGTGTGGAAGAATCATTGCAGGAAAAATATATGTAGCTAAGCATGGTGATTCTCTCATGGGTTGGCCTCATAAGCGTCTTCTTGGGGTGCGTTTGAACCCCAATGCATCTCCACAGGTTCAGGTGCAAGCGATTGAAGAGTCTACTTCTACGTTTGTAGAACAGTTTCCTGATATATTTAGAGATACTCTAGGGTGTCTTAAAGGGAATAAACACCGCATCAGGGTAAGAGATGGAGCGGTCCCAGTAGTTGCTAAAGTCAGAAGGATTCCGCTAAATGAACAGGCGGGGGTGCAGAAAGAAATTGATAAGCTGATAGATGCAGGTATAATTGTCCCGGTGGAAGCAACAGAATGGCTTGCTCCCATAGTCGTAGCCAAGAAAGCCAGTGGGGAGCTTCGTCTATGCATTGACTTGTGTGCTTTGAACAAAGAAGTTATTGTTGATAGATTTCCTCTACCTAACATAGATGAGATTGTTAGTACCTTGAGTGGAGCAAAGTATTTCTCTACCCTGGATTTGGCGTCAGCCTATCATCAGATTGAGTTGGATAACTCTTCTCAGGATTTAACTGCCTTTGTAACTCCTATGGGTACGTTTAAATTTCGTAGAATGCCTTTTGGACTCATTTCGGCAGCCTCAGTGTTCCAACGGGTCATGTCACATATTCTTAAGGATTTGGTTGGTGTAAAATGCTATCAAGATGATCTGTTGATATTTGGTAACACAATTCGAGAGCATGATGTTCGTGTATTTGCTGTACTAGAACGTCTAAGGAAAGCTGGTCTTACTCTTAGGAAAGATAAGTGCAAACTTGGTTTAGAAGAAGTAAATTATCTTGGACATTGTATAACTGGTCTTGGTGTCTTTCCTAAGAAGGAGTTAGTAGATTCTATTTTGAAAATTTCTGAACCAGTCAACAAGGAGGAACTTTTGTCCTTTCTAGGTATGGTAGACTTTTACAGTAAATTCATTCCTGATTTTGCTGGAAAGACTCACAGTTTGAGGTTACTCACTGCAAAGAATGTTGTGTTTCAGTGGTCAAGAGAGTGTGTGGAGGAATTTGTTGCAATCAAGGAGGAACTGTGCAAAGCTCCTGCGCTTCATGCGTTTGTGCCTGGTGATCCTACTTTCATTATGACGGATGCTAGTAAAAAAGGGCTTGGTGCAGTATTGCTTCAAAAGAAGAATGGGATGGATTCACTTATCGCTTGTGCCTCGAGATGTCTCAGGGGGTCAGAAAGGAACTACTCTGTTTCAGAAAAGGAGTCGTTGGCTATATTTTGGGCTCTAAGGAAATTCAAAAATTTAATTTGGGGAACAAAGGTCAATGTTTTATCTGATCATAAGCTGTTGAAGGAAGTCTTTTCAAAGAAAGGCCTTGACTCAATTTCTTCTAGAATAAAAAGGTGGATCATCTCTCTTCAAGAGTTTGATTTTAAGGTAGATTACATTCCTGGCTTCATTAACAAATCAGCTGACTGTCTTTCGAGGTTAGTTGATCTCAATGGAGAGTTGGACGAAGATGTTACTTTTGATTCTGAGGTAGTAAATGTATGTGAGATCACGGATGGTGTGGTTACTCAAGATGATTGGAAAGTGGAGATTAATAAAGATGTTGAGGTAAAAAAAAGTACTTGAGATGTTAGGTGAGAATAAACGGTTGGAGAAGCCATGGAGTTTAGTTTCTAATGAACTTTCGGTGGTGGATGGTTTACTTGCTAGAGGGACAAAGTTGGTTCCACCTCTAGGTCTTAGAAAGAAGTTACTTACGGTTGCTCATGTGGGCCATCCTGGCATTGTCAAAACTAAAGAATTGTTGAGATTGCAGTTTTGGTGGCCGGGTATGGATGTTGAGATTGAGAGGGTAGTTCGTGAATGTGCTGAATGTTGTGCTAGTGATAAAGTTTTGAAAACAAAACAGACTCCTATGGTTTGCAGAAGATTACCTGGTCATCCTTGGGATGAGGTTTCAATTGACATAGTTGGACCCTTACATGGGGTGAGTGATACGCCCTATTTGATTGTAGTATTAGATCTGTACTCCAGGTGGGTAGAGGTGTGTGCAGCAAGAGAGGTGTCCACAGCTACGGTAATTAAGTTCTTACAGGATGTATTTAAGAAAGAAAGCTTTCCCAATAGCTTACTTTCGGATAATGGTCCACAATTTTCTTCTAATGAATTTAAAAAATTTCTTGACAATTGTGGTATTATTCACAAAAAATGTGCGATCTATCATCCTGAAACAAATGGTGCAATTAAAAGGCTTAACAAAACTCTTAAAGAAAGTATCCAATTAGCAAGGGCTAATGGTCTAAATTGGAAGGAGTTACTTCAGGATAGAATCTCGTCTTATAGGGTTTGTCCTCACTCGACCACTGGAAGGTCGCCTTTTGAACTCTTTAAGGGGAGGTTTCCCAATACGAGGTTATGCCCTGGGTGGATGAAATTGAACAAGGGTCTTGTCAATAATCAGATAGGAGATTGGAGAATTAAGGAGCTAAAAAAACAAGCTTTGAGGAAATCATACTTTGACAAAAACAAATGTGCACAATATCAGGCGATAAAGGTGGGGGATCTTGTTAAAATAAAAGCTCCTGTTGGATGTATGCCATGGTCAAAATACACTAACGTCAGAACAGTGGTTACATTTTTAATAATGCAGTCAAGACTAGTGATGGGAGGATTTGGAACAAGAGTCGGGTTGTTGTAGTGAGTCCTTCTTTTTCTTCAGACCAGTCTGATAGTAATGAGGTGGACTCAGGTTTGAACTTTTCAAATTTCTCATCTGCTACCCTCTCTGACATTCCTAGTGTCTCAGGATGTGTTAGAGAGAGAAGTCAGAGAGTGCGCAGATGTCCTGCGTACATGAAAGACTATGTTTAAGTCGGTGGAAGATTTGTGCAGACTATCTGGGTATGCATAATCAACGATCTATTGATGTTTATTAAAGCACTTTGTTGTAAAGTGATATACATTTATTTTGTTTTATGCATTACACTTATGATATATGTTTATTTATCTCTGTAAAACCTGTAGTGAACTTATTTTTGGTTGTTGTTCAGAGGGAAGATGTGTAATGTGGTACATTTTCCTTTCGTTGTCTCATTTCCTTCAATATTGTAAGATAGAATACACTATCTCCAGTCTTCCATTCTGTTCTAGAATAGGAGAACGTTTTGTGTAGGAGGATTCTAGAGAAGACGGTTAGACTGAGAGAGTTGGTGGATGAGGTGAATAAACTTACTTGTGTCACCTTACTTGCTTTCCTGGTTCTACCTCATTGAAGAACACCACAGTAAGTTAACTTTTTTAAAAAAAATTATTTTAAATTAATTAAACCCACCCCCCTGCACGACCCCATCACCGTGCCACCCCCCTCCCCCCACACCCACAAGTCATGCCGGCCATGACTGGGAATCAGTGGGCTCACTCATGACAGGCTACACTGATCACCAGGGAAAGCCGGTAGTTTGCCCACAAACCATTGGTAGTTTCATCACCTAGTCCTTGGGATCGAGCCACCCATATTAAAAGTACCACTTTGTGTATACCCCTACCACCTCGTAAAGTCGAATTCTCTTGCCGAGCAACAAAATCCCATAGAGCATTTGTTAGAAGACTCGTGACATGGGTGTCCTGCATAAACAAAACATCCGAGGACAGGCAGAATGATAACATGAAGACCACTTTTCCACATAGACACAGTGCCAGGGACTTTCAATCCTACAGTAAGGCACCAATTATGGGTAAGTAGTAAATGAAAGCAACCAAATTGGATAATTTGATGGATATTGCCTCAAAACATGTGACTGCCCCAGGACCAGGACAAATGGAGTCTGAGACATCAGTTGACTTACTTCCTGTCTCGTTCCCTTCTGTGGTAATACAAATAGACTTTTTTATTTTCATCTAAACCATATGGGTTCTCCATCTTCCCCATATTTTTGAATTTTATGGCCATCCCGGCTTTCGTACACATTTTTTTCTACTTCCCTGGAAGTATCCATGCCTTGTTACCACCTCTGTTTAAAGGGCACTTGTGTGGTAACCCAGCCTTTGGCTATATCCCTTTCCCTCTGATTAATCCTAGTGTGCAAAACAATACAGCAAAGTTACACACTGTCTACTCTGCCCGCACAAAAGATTTGCCCATATCATTAGCCTCTAGGGCTTCCACTCCTTTACAGGTGATACGCTTCGCAGGTGGCTTCACCTTCTCACATTGGATGTTCAGAGCTGCCCTTCTTCCATGTCTCGATGACTCTGCGTGCCCTCTTTCCTGATCGTTGTCTATATCCCCCAATTACTTTGTCACCTGGGGGGGGTGGGGGGGTGGTATTACAAAAGTCTAAATTAAAATAACTGAGATAGATGGAGCCTGACCCACTCTCAATCCTCATTCCTATAATCCACTAGTGTGCCTGTAGTGATCACCATTTGTTTATATTTCTGGGTGACAGCACTAGTCATCTCATGCCACCTGTGACACTCCTCTTCAGTATTTAATCGAGGTGTGGGCACTAGGGGTTTAAGTGGGACCGGTCCCTCGGGGGCTCAAACCCAGCATATTGAAAACAGACCTTAAAACTGAACCTTATCGGGCACTATAGGTTCACGTCTTTCACTTTAAAAGGAAAAAACACTGATCGATTTCTTAACAATGACTGTAAAAACCTTTAAGTTAATTTATGTGAAAGATGTAGTTCCTCTTTACATTTCACATTTTACTTAGGGCCTTATTAAGAGTTTGGCAGGCCTGCAGTGGTGGCAGCACCACGCCGTCCACTGGAGGACCGCCAAAGCCGTGGTGCACTCACCTGCCGGATTATGACTGTAATTCTGGTTGGCCGGGCGATGCAAGGGTGATTTGACAACGGCGATATGTTAGGCTCTTAGGAGAGCCTAACATGCAGATCGCCACCGTGAGAGTGCGGATTGCACATCCCTTCATGGTGTGGCATGCATGCCACACCATGCAGGAACTGGTGGTGCAATACCAGATGGGCACTACATGTACCCCCCTGAATATACCCCCAGGCCCAGGAGCGGTAGGGGGCACTGTTAAGGCCCCCTTCGTTGCTTCTCCACCATCCTTTTCATGGCAGGCTCACCGCCATGAAAGGGGCGGTGGAAAGCCAATACTGTGGGTGGGCCGCAGTGTGGCAGTGGTCAGACCGCCACTGATGTACTCTTAATAAGCCCCTTAATTTTGCACTCAGTCAGTGTTGCTTTTTCCAGAATGTTGTGTTTCTATCATTTTTTCATGCAACATATTACTCTTGAAAAGTGCGTGATGTAAACTGTGTTGCCTCTTAGTGACTCTGAGTTCAAATAGTGCGAGGTTGTTTATAATGGGCAACGACTGGAAGTCTGGTGCTGAGGCTGAAGCAGGAACGGCTTGTATTGGGGAAAAGAGGCAGGGGCGAGGGGACACAACAGAGATTAAAACATTTTTACAAAAGAGGCAGGGAGGGGTGGAATGCGGGACAAGGAATACAAAATTAAACTTACCTGCTGTGCATCAGCATCGCGTCTTGCTTTTCCGCTCCTCTCTGCCGCTGCAGGCATGCTCAGGTCCCAGCCTGCACTGCGGCCAATCCTGAAGCTGTTCTCAAATGAGAGCAGGTTCAGGATTGGCAGGAGCGCCAATGATTTGCGCTACAGGACAGACTTGGAGTCTGTGCCTGCTCTCTCCAGCCCCAGCAATGCGGCCTGAGTCCGCTGGCCAAAAAACACATGCGCAGTGTAGGTAGAGCCCACCACTCCCCCTCCTGCCTCTCATAACCCTGGCCCCGCCCTAAGCAAAATAAAATGATAAGAAAACGGGTTTCAACCTCGTTTTATTACCGTTTTATTTTTACATTTTCTTAAAGTGCTGGCAAGGGGGGACGATGCTCCTCCACCATAGCGGAGGATCCGCCATTGGACTGAAGGCAGTGCAAGTTTCTCACTGTGCCTGCCAGTGGGTCATAAAGGTGTGCAGAACCCATCCTCATCCACACCTTGGCGTCTCTACAGAGTGCACAGAGCGATTGTCATGTATGCCAACTGCAATTGTGATTTGTGGAAAGTGTGTGAAGGAGGTACATAGCTGTCGAAATATTGGTAGGGCAAAAATAAAATGTAGTGTTAACAGGTGAGTGGGCGTGTTGTGTCTGTTGGTGGAAGTGAAGAAAAGGCTGAGAAGTATGTAGTAAAGGAATGATACACAGTCCAACTGTACAAATGGAATACTTCTTTATTGTAGCTTGGTTGCAGGATAGACGAGTAGGAGAATAAAGATGGTACAAGCGCAGCCCCACCAGGAGCAGGCTCCTAGCTGCTCAGCCTGGGTTGACCAACTGACACTCTAAACACAGAGAGGCACTCAGGCATTCTATGATGTCATGATACATTCCAACAGAGCAGTGCAGTGGGGAATAGTAGAGTAGTAGTTTACTACAAAGTACACGCAAGAGAGAGTGAAAAGGGTGTACTGAAGAGTAAAAAGATGTAGGTGTAAGATTAGCGGATCGGAGGTTTCATAAAGGTGTGAGGAGAAAAGGGCCATAAGTGTCTTACAGTACAAGACTGCAGAGGAAAGTGGAGTGAAGAGAGGCCTTACTTATGTTTAACTCACAGTCTCATATTTTTGGGATTGAAACATTTTAAATCCTAATGATTCACAAAAATATCATTATTGTTACTAATTTATCTGACAATGCTAAAAAGAACTGGCAAAGTTGAGAGAGCTGGCTTGTTCTATGTGTGTTCCCGTTATTGTGTGATAGGTCTAGATGCAATAACAGAAAGTTCACAGAGAGGTACCAAACTACTGCCCGGCTGGCACGCTACAGGAAGCAGAGTCTTAGTTTACATAATGTAATCTACACACTGACTAACTTAGGCCATGCCTCTCGGATAGGATTCTTGGTTGCCTTTCTTAGGCCACACCCTTTGTAGAGACCCCAAATTTTTTGAAATCCCATTTAAAGCCCTGTGGGGGACCTGTGACATCTTTCCCTAATACTCCTATGGCCCAGACCACTGCTTCATGTGCCCGTCTACCCTTTTACATTGGTGGTGGCGATCTGGTCATCCCCTTCTCCAAACTTAACCTTGACTACTTTGTGGTGGCAACTTCCCATTTGTCCCACGTAGGTGTGCAGCTTTCACTGGTGCGGCAGGTGCAGAGACACCGGGGCTCAATATACCCCAATAAAGGTTGCTTTGTGCTGCTCAAATGGGTGCCAGAGGACGGACATTTTCCTTTGTTGCATTAAGATTCATGGCACCCTTGCTATGCCCTTGCCCTGCAGTACTGCAATTGCTCTACCTTCGGCTTGAGTATGCCTGGCTCTTGCCACCTGTCCCTGGTTAAAGAGTTACTAATAAAACAAAATATGCCTTTCCTATATGAACATAAATGCGACAATAAACGCAGAGGTGGTGATTGCCCTAATCTTGTAATGGCTATATTTTATGTACAACTGGAAGATATTGCTTTGTTTTGCTAATAACTTTGGCAGCCTTTAGAAAATATGCACATAACATTAAAAAAAATCCTGCTTCACTTTTTGTTCCCTTAAAATAACATGTATTTGCAGTGCATTTGCAAGAGTTTGAGCTATTGGCATTGTAATTGACAATGTTTTTTTTTAATCTGTTTTGATAATTAACACGGAAATAGAATTGTCATTTACAATGCCAATAGCTGAAACCCTTGTAAATGCAAAACCTATATAATTTCAAAGAAGCGGCCGCCGTTGTCCTGGGCTGCTTGGAAAGTGAAAGCGCGCATGGTGCGCTGAATAGGGTGACCAACTGGCATGGGTGCAAATTCAGGACGGTAAGTACAAAAATTCAGGACAAAGGGGTTAAAATTCAGGACAAAACTTCGGGACAATAGGTAAGTTTTACAGACACATCAGAGGAAGTTGCGCGATAGTATAAAACTAAGTAAATAGACAACCACTTAAGTACAAGTCAAAATAAGTTTATATTAGGTTGAGACAATCGTGCACTTCACGGTTTTTCGGTATGCGCACAGCTTTGAGCAAATGTGCAGGTCTTTTTGTGGTATTTCATATGATAATAATCTATTTATATGGTTACAACACTGGGTTGTCCAGTTTGATATTTTGTTTACAACTCATGGTCCTGATTAGGCATGTTTGGTGAGAGAAGTGGTCAGGAAGATCTGCTCGGATAGACTTTGTTACTAGCATCTCATATCTGAGTGCCATTTTGAAATGTAAAGCGGCACGCATAGGTGAACTAAAGGGAGGAATGCTGTGATGAACACACTATAGGGAACACATTATGGTGTTTCAGCAAGTGGAACTTAAAATATGGAATCTGACTTTGCTTATGGGAGCTTCGCAGACAGTTGCACTAGCTGACGGAAGTCACAGAGGTGCTTTTCCCCGCAGCTTTCTTAAAGAAGGCACTGTCGATACACTATTACATAGTTTATTTTTGACGTCTTGCCTATTGCCACAGACACAATATAAATCTCAAGCACAGCTCATGGCACTATGGGGCTCTCCCTAAAACCTTATACCTAAAGCAAAACATGCAAACATTTACAATTACTAGTGTAACATTCAAGTAGCAGTTGGGTGTCACTCAAAATGTCATATGCATGGTGTATAGATCCCACACATAAGCACACAGCAAATACAGAATAGTAACACATAGGTAAGGGACTAGCCAGAAAATGTAAATACCTCCCACTTTGAACTAAAGCTCTTATGGCATCAAGAAAGCAAAGTAAATCATCACAAGCCTCCCCAGAAGAGCTCTCTTGTCCATCAAACCACTGATATCTACTGTTTCAAATTTACATTCTGTCATCTATTATTTTTTTTCATCCATCATTCAGTCTTTCACCATTCATTCTGTCCATCCATCTGTGTGCCCATCCATATCCAAACCTTTTCAACCATTTGCAAACATATCCATCATCTATCCTTCCATCCATCATTTCATTCATCCTTCCCTCCATCCACTCTTTCACTCATCCATTCATCCACCCTTTCACCCGATCCATCCTTTCACTCATCCATCCACTCCTTCCAATCATCCATCCATTCACTCATCCATCCAACCATTTACCCTTTCACCCAAGCCATCCTTTCACTCATCCATCCACTCTTCCACACATTCATCTATTCACTCATTCAGCCAACCATTTACCCTTTCACCCATCCAGCCACCCTTTCACTTACTCATCCATCCACCTAGTCACTCATTTGTCCAACCATTCAAACTTTCATTCATCCATCCATCATCCATCCTTTCTTCCAGCTATGCACCCTCCCTTTTACTCATGTATGCATTATTTCACTCATCCATCTTTACATTCTTCTTTTCACTCGTCCAGGCACCCATTCGCCCATCCATTCTGCCAATCATTAATCCATGCTGTCACTCATCTATCGATCCATTCATCCTCCCTTTCTTTCTCCACTCCCCTTTCACTTAGCCACCCATCCATCCTTCCACCCTTCACCCATTCATCCACTCATGAATCCATCCATTGACCCTATCACTCATCCATCCTTTGACTCATCCATCCATCTTTTCTCTCATCCATCCACCCTTTCACTCATCTATCCATCCTTTTATCCATCTACCCTCCCTTTCACTCACTCGTCCATCCTTACATCCACCCTTTCACTCATCCATCCATCCATTCATTCACCTGTTCACTTATCAATTCATCAATCCATCCATCCTTTCTCTCCTCCATGCACCCATTCACTCGCCCATCATCCACCCTTTCACTCATCCATCCAACCATTCATTCACCCGTTCACTTATCAATTCATCAATCCATCCATCATTTCTCTCATCCATCCACCCATTCACTCGCCCATCATCCACCCTTTCACTCATCTATCCATACTTTCACTGATCCATCCACCCTTTTACCCATCCATCTACCCTTCCACCCATACATTCATCTATTTACCCTCATCCTTCCACTTACACATCCATCCATCCTTTCTCTCATTATCCATCCATTCACCCTTTCACTCATCCATTCATCCTTTCACAAATCCATCCAGCCATTTACCCATTCCTTCACTTACTTACCCACCCACCTTTTCACATTAATTATGAGCTGAGCCTTTGTCTACTGAGTTGCAGACAGAAGAGACCCATCAAGAACTTCACCCTCTCTGTAGTTCCTAAAGCAAGGGGGAGGGTTCACTATGCCCCTGCACATAGGCAATCTGAAAACTTGGAAGCCATGCATGATGCACAGTGCCAGGACTTGAGGTGACTATGACATGGTGTTGTTTCCAGGGCTTTAAGTGGGATGAAAAAACGGAGGGTCTCTCCAAGGGGCGTGTCTGATGTAATTAAGGGTGTGGCTTAAAACACCTAAGCTAAAAATATGTGCTGAGCATAATGTGCTGCCTAACCGGTATTTTGCTGTTTCTATCATTGCAACAAGCCATGACTTTTGGCTTTGACAATGAATGTTAGTTGCATAAAATAAATTAAAAAGCAGCAACTATGGCTTTGTTGTATATAATATAAAAAATGTTTTAGCTCTGAAATGATGAAACTGTGTAAGAACTATAACCTCTTCTTTTTAACTGTTTTCAATAGCTTCTTTTTATGAACTGGCACATAGCGGCATGGGCGTTTTTGTACATGTTTTGTAAATTTCTTCACTCTATCCCTAACCGAATGCCATGCCCTAGACCGGGGCAGGAGGAGGCTCACCACATGTTGTAACAGCCCAGACTGGCCAATTGTAATTCTGTCTGTCGCAATCAGCCGCATACAGAATGACAATGGGCGGGATGGGGCTGCTCTTGTTCTCCAAGGATGAGTGTGAGGTGGCCCCATCAAGGAGCTGAGGCCTCTCGCAGGGGAACAGCTCTGCTCCCTGCAAGGCCCAAAATTACAGACAAAAGGCGTCCGTAAAAGGAATCGTCACGACCAACAGACGGAGGTCCAAATTTCGGACGGTCCATGAAATTTACGGATGATTGGTCACCCTCGCACTAAATGTTGCAGGAAAGGAGGACATGCCTGCAGTAGGAGACACTCATTAAAGAAAATAGTGCTTATAAACTAAATAAATCATACCATGTAGCAACATAAGTAAAAGAGCCAGTCCACATGGGAAATTACAAATGTAGACAAGGCAGTACTAAGGAGAGACTAACAAGCCTATTAACGAATCAGAATCCAGCATTTGCAAAGGACAATGACACAATCCAATGAAAAATATGGGTGGAGAGTGGGCGGAGCTTCAAGTCTATACTCAAATATAGCATGCCTTGCAGGGCAGTGCATGCACTGCCTGGCTCAACCTAAAAAATATCTTAAAAGGGGCTTAGAGTGCACTTATTACTTACCTTTACTTGTCATCAGTTGGCTTCCACGTCACTCGCTTTTCCTTGCTTCTTATTGAACAGTGCCTCCTCCTCTCCTCTGGCTTCCTCCTGTGGCTTCATGAATGTCCCTACTTTGGAGCCTGGACCAAGTACTGCTTCCTGTCTGTGCCTGCAGAGGTACTTTTTTATATTTTTAGTATAGCACTCCATCAGTGTGCATCGTTTTGCAGGCTGTCTCTCTACCTGCCTGCATTCGTTGATGCTTGGCCTGTTCCCCCACTACCTCACTCCCATCGCTGCTTGTCCCCTCTACTCCTATGGCTTGCCTAATCCACAGATCCTTCATCCCGATCCTGTCACTGCTTTTACCCCCTGTTGCTTGCCTCCTCCTGAGCCGCCTCCAACAGTCCTTTATTGCTTTGCTTTGATTTGCTTCTAACAGTACATTTGTTTCTTCTCCCCACATGCCCCTCATACCCTCACCAGCATTGTGTAGGCGGGCATACTGTGTGCTCTTGTGCAATTAGGCATTGACTGTTTTCTGTAGCTTTTATTCCAGTAGCATACATGCCGGCCTTGAAATGATTTAGTATTCGCCGATCCTGCATTTCACAATGAAAAGCTTATCTTCTCCATAGTTGGATACTGGTGGTCACGGAGCGGCCCTTTCACTTGAGATAGCTACTCTTAACCAGAGTTCGAAACTTGAGCAGGCACAAAGAGGATTAGATAGGTTAAATAAGCCCCTTCCCATTAGAAATCAAGGGTTTTTCGATATATTTCTCATATTGGGGATATCCAAATGGTGCTTGCTACACTCATCCTTGTAAGCAAAAAACTTTTATAGAGCGTTTTTTCCATGTTGTACAGCCAACATGGCTTAAAGTTTTTTTTAAAGTGCAATGACGCAGCCAGCATTGACTGCGCCATAGCGATTTTTTTGTTTTAGGTCGAGCCTGGGCAGCGCATCCGCTGCTGCGAGGCATACAGTATTGAAGTATGGCTTTGAAGCCCCGCCCACTCTACGCCCATATTTTTATTTGGCTTGTGTCATTGTCCTTCCTAAACGGTGGCTTCTGAGTCGTTTCTAGGCTTGTTAGTCCCTCCTTGTCTTCATTTGCAACCTCTCATAACGACTGGACCTTTTACTTGTCTCGGTACACGGTCTGCTTTATCTTGGCTGGGAACACTATTGTGTTTAATGATTTGCTCCTATTCCAGCTACTAGGTCGCAGCACGCTGCCTGCTTTTATTTTACTTACTAATGAAGGTCCGCTTTAACTATAGCGGGCGCGTTTCTTTCTTTATTTTAGAAGCACGGTTCGCTTTAAGTATAGCAGCCGCACTTACTTATTTACTTATTTAGTTATTTTTGGTTTGTTTACTAGCGCCTATGGGGCACTTTCACATTGATGGAGGCCTCGTCCTTTTCTTCAGACAAGCTGTGTTTAAAAAAGGGGGGGAGAGGAGTTGGCCTAACGGCTAGGGCGCTCGACCTCGGACCTGGGGAACTGAGTTCGAGTCTCGGTAATGACGCCGAACATCCTGTGATTCTGGGCAAATCACTTAATCTCCCCGTGTCTAACAAAAAATGAATATTTGTCCTCATGTAACATAACTGGTGGTATGTAAAGCGGTCTGATACCCGATTGGATTCGGGTCAAGTTCGCGCTATATAAAACTCTGCAAAAAAAACAAAAGCAGGCATGGGCGCTTTTACAAAAAAACATCTGTTTGTCAAATTAATAGAGGCTTTTTTTGGTCAAAGGCACCATGCCACGGTTTCACTTTAATGTCGGCCACGGCCCTTTCTTTAGACACGGTTTGTCCAAAGAAAGGGGTGCGGCCTCCATGAATGTGAAAGCGTTGCATGGGTGCTAGTAAACAAAAAATATTTCCAATGCAATAGGTCTCGCATTTGCGAGTTTTAGCTATTGATTTGCCAATAGCTCAAACTCTCGTAAATGTGATTCCTATTGCATTGCAAATGCTTGTTTACAGGGCTGGAGTCGGGGTACCATGCGGGTGGACGGCGTCCCCCCACTTATTTTACCGGGAGCTCGATATCTGGAGCAAATGGAGCCACACATTCACTCTTTGGCCTCTCTGGGGTGAGACCGGAGCTCATTCAGAACGCTGCTCACCCTCTGGCTTCTCTGATGCAATCGCATCTAAGGGGGGAGCGAGGGGAGGCAATGAGTCTGATGGTGCAAGCCACCTTTCGTGACGTCACTTCCTGACGTGAAGTCAGCATCCCCCACTTATTTTTTTAGGACTTGTGCCCTGCTTGTTTACTTTAAGAGATCTTGAACAGCACTCGTGCTACTGTGCATCATGTAAAAAATAGATCCCACATAGACGAAATCTATTGGCTTGCCCCTGCTTGGTTCTTTTTTTTTTTTTTTTTAAATATGAGCAAAAGCTGAGGGGCTGTTATGGTCATGTGGGCAGGTCTTGTTTTCCCCTTTAAGGTTATTTGACAACACAGCGTATTTTTAATCAACATGAAGTAAGGCTGCAAAATTCACAAAGACAGCCTCAAACATTTTTAAAAGATTGCACCTAGAAAGCATAATACAGACACGCAGCGTGAGACTGTATGAACAACAACCACGAAATTCTCACTTAAGGACACGGCAGCACCATCGGTGTTTAACGATCCCTGAAGGTTTAGAAGCAGTTTCAGTGCCGGATTTTTTACTGGTGAGAAGGCGCTACTGCAGAGACCAGATCCTCCCCGAGGAACTGTTAACTCTTTTACTAGCGCGAGCGAATTGAATGACACCCTAACTGGCGCTTGAGTGACATTGAAAATATTCTCACGGCGCTCTTATCAGTCGTGTAAACAAATCCCCTCTTTTCACGAGTGTTCCTACTTTGAGAAGTCTCTTTTTTTCCCAGCTCGTCACGGGCGCGTGCAGCGTCCGCCTGGGGGCGCGCGTGCACTCCCCTACAGGACCCAGGCTGGCGGTCGGGGAACCTTCTTAATGAGACCAAATAAGGCGTGGAATAAAACCGGCCCCTTTGAAAATATTCCAGTCCCGGCCCATGTGAACTGGGAGGAGGAAAACAAAAACAAAGGTCGCAAGTCTCGCGCATCCCGTAGATTCCTTACTTCTGCTTGCTTTTTATTTTTTTTATTTCAGGGAAATCTGGTTTATCCAGCTAGTTACTGGGCGTTTTATAAGTCCTGCTTTCATCTCTCTGCTTTTGCTCCTCGGAATCTCATGGATGTTCTAATTCAAGAGGCACTGACGCACATCAGAGGGCCTCCTTCAGATACCGTGAATTTGACCTGGCTGGCTTTTTTTTGTTGTTGCAGAAATTACTTCCTGTTTGAACCAGTCGGTGCCAGTGGTGCTGCGAACAATTTTCACAGTGGGGGTGCTGCAATTCATATCATATGCAGGGCACAAGTCCTAAAAAAAGAAGTGGGGGGACGCTGTCACCGGAAGTGACGTCACAACAGGAATCTCATGAAAAGAAGTGGGGGGACGCTGTCACCGGAAGTGACGTCACAACAGGAATCTCATGAGTATTCATATGCCTTTAGATGACGGGGCATTTCACAGCACTGCTACCCCTGGTCTGTTCCTCGATGTCCTTTGCAACCCCCCCTCCCCCCCACTCCCCCGAGGGGGTGCCCCAGTTGCACAACGAAGTGCACAAGATACAGAAGGACACACATTCCAAGCGTTAACCGCCAACGCCTGCTCGCTCCGCCTCCCAATCACTCCAGCCTGCACACACCACCGGTGCCTCTTAAAGTCTCCAATTACAAATATTAGCATATCTTTGGTAATTTACGGGAAACTTCCCTCCCACCCGGGCTCTCTGCTCACACAATGCTGTCCAGCTTTTGGGCAGGGGGGACGGCGTCCACCCGGAAAAACCTGGTAAAATAAGTGGGGGGACGCCGTCCACCCGCGTGGTACCCCGACTCGAGCCCTGATCATATGACCAGGGGCGCAACTAGACCCGAACTTCGGGGTGGGGGTTGTTAAGACTCCTAGCCAGGGCTGGTCCTAGCACTGGTCGCGCATGGTGCAAGTCTGTTTTGGCGCCTCTCCCCCATTACCTCCTTCTTCATGAATTCCCTCACTACCACTCACCAATAATGCACCAAATCTCTCTATAGCCCCTTTCTCACAAACATTTAATTTTTAGGTCGAGCTTAAGGGCAGCACGCATGCGCTGCTCACTCTGCGAGGCATGCTGTATTGGGGTATGCAGTGGAACCCCCGCCCATTCTCCGCCCATATTTGTCATTGGCTTTTGTCATTGTCCTTCATAAATGTTGGCGTCTTATTCGTATGTAGGCCTGTTAGTCCCCTCCTTTGTTCGCCATAAGTTGGCAGGGTATGCTCAGTCGTGAGTCCCTTGCTCACTTTGCCACTGGATTCAAGCAAGCCTGGCTGAAGACGGCTGAAATGCCAGAAACCGGTCCTAGGAAGCTTGTTTCCGGTCCAGGGAAGACATGGCTTGGCAGTTCGGGCTGGACTGTTCCCATAAGGCACAGGGTCAGACTGATTTGCATATGGCCATGTCTGAACTGGGGTGGCAGAGTGGGCTAAAGAACGGTGATGGATTAAACCCAGATCAGTTGACTGGGGGTGAGTGCTTGCAATGTTCAACACTCCGTCCATCATTTCCTTTGGTTTTTACTTTGTTCGCCATAAGTTGGCAGGGTATGCTCAGACGTGAGTCCCTTGCTCACTTTGCCACTGGATTCAAGCAAGCCTGGCTGAAGACGGCTGAAATGCCAGAAACCGGTCCTAGGAAGCTTGTTTCCGGTCCAAGGAAGACATGGCTTGGCAGTTCGGGCTGGACTGTTCCCATAAGGCACAGGGTCAGACTGATTTGCATAAGGCCATTTCTGAACTGGGGTGGCAGAGTGGGCTAAAGAACGGTGATGGATTAAACCCAGATCAGTTGACTGGGGGTGAGTGCTTGCAATGTTCAACACTCCGTCCATCATTTCCTTTGGTTTCCCTCCTTGGTATGGCCTTGTCTGCAATTGTTACCTCCCAAAACGACTGGACCTTTTACTTGGCTTCTTACATGGTCTGCGTTATATGTGGGTGAGCACTATGCTGTTAATTGACTAATGGGGACAAACATTGGCGGATAGCCTTTTTAGGTCTCGCCTAGCTATTGCGTAAGCGATCGCAATGCTAGACTATAGTAAGGGGCTCCCAAAAGTGCTCCCAAAAGCGGATTGCATGGCGAGCACGCGCACAATCACGTGCATCATGCCGCCATGCAATCCGTTTGGCATGTACTTTAAAGGGTCCACTCACCCGCCTGGAATGCGCTCCCCCGCCCCCGCCAAGCGCGCGCGCCACACTCCGCCGGGCTTGTCTTGTTACTATCTGCCTTCAACTGTTTTGGGTTTCTCTGAGGCACTAGGTCGGTATTAATACATCACTATTGAGTATTCATTCAGGTCAATGTTTTATTTAACTTAAGGATTGTGAAAAATGGGAGCATCGAACCACATAATGTAGGTTGCAACATATGGCGAGCCACTGAGTCCGGAAGAACAAGGTCTGCTTAAGAGAAGAATCACTTGAATCTCTATATGAGCGACAACACATTATCATGACCGTGATGTGATGTTAGGACACAGGAACGATAACAAACAGTACAGGGATAGCGACGGTAGTGGACAACATGCGCAACATTTAGGAAGGCTGCGATCATACAGACAATCGTGCACCTTTTTGCATACAAGAAATTCAAACCACGTATACATATGTTGGATCACAGGACAAGAAACACACAATAACACGTGAAAGCAACAACGAAAGTGACAAGCCTTTCAGTTGCAGACCCCAAACCATGCAACCCGGTATCACTAACTTCGGAAGCAGACTTATTTGGGATTTAGAAAAAAAAAAAATGTCTTACCCATTCACACAACCAGTCAAACCAAAACACTTTAAACAATTGCTTCCTTTGCTTTTAAGTATGATCAATGATGTATGTACCCCTTAACCAGACCAGGCGAATGTTATCTTCGCATTTAGAGATTACTTTTTCACCCTCCTGGAATGTTTTTTTAATCTCAGCATAAAGGAGTTTTTCCCAGTCCAATAACGCGTTCTTCTACCTCCCGGGGCGTTGATGCGCCATTCTGTTCTCTTCTTGTGCCACTAAATACCCATCTGTTCCTCTTAACGGACTATTAAAGCTGCTGCAGAAACGCCTGCCTCTTTCTCGAGCTATTGAACCTGTTTACAATCATACCTACCGTGACTCACACTGTTACGACCGGTTATAGTCTTGCATGTCCTTTTCTTGGGATATTACGGTTGCCTCCTACCCAAGAACTGTTTCTTCTCAGGCTGTTGATTGCCACGGTCCTGTCTGCTACATTCTCGTGCACTCAGTGCTGCTGGTGCAATGTAAGCCTCTTCCCTGGACAACCAATGCAGATCTGGACTGTCTGTCCAAATGGCATGCAATTAACTGAGGTTAAAGCCCGCACTATCCCCATCTCACCCATGCCCCCAACTTACCTCAGTCGCCTCGGCCGGTGTGAGCCCCTGTCAGGTTCAGGGAAAGCTTGACTCTTAGCAGTGGGACAGGAATCCCCACTCACCGGCCATCTTGAACATCCGGCTCGACGACGTGTACATCTATGCGTCACTCACCCGGCGTTATTGCGTCACGCGAAGCACCCCGGCCTTGAAAGGATGCTTCTGTCCTTCGATTGGGATCGCCTCTATTTAGCGACAGTTTTAAGTATTCCTCAGCAGTGACCCTAAGTGCATGAAGGAAATAAGACTGTGAACTGTCCGGGTCGCTCTGTCTGTAGACATAAAAGAAGGGCTACGATGGACAGGTTCTTGCAGAGGAACTGGGTGGCTCACTGGGAATGAAGCTATTAGATTGTCTTATTTTTTTTTTTTTTTTTAAAAGGATTTTAAGAATTTCAAAATTACGCCAAGTACACGTCAGTTCCAAACATTTTATGAGAGTTTTTAAAATCCAGTACGCCATAGAAAGTTATGTAATTATTATATCTTATTTACAATACTAACATTCTAAAAAGCCCGATTAATTTCTTTTTGAAATTTTGTTGCTCCGGCTCTAATATTACAAAAAAACAGGATTTCTTGGCTTTTGTTTGGTTGCTCGCGCCCTTGTTACATATTGTGACGTTTGTGATTTCAAAGAGGACATCAATGTGTGTCAATTTGCAGGTTGTGAAACTGGGCTGTTCCAGCTGTGAAAGCTCGTGGCCCTGAAATGATATTCCAGCTGAAGTGTAGCTCCATCGTGAGAGTATGCAATGCACATTTTCACATGCACATTGTATTGTTGGGAATGTGTATTCATATTGCGATCAGTGAAAGCGTGCACGCCTCTCAGTATGATTATGGTGACAAAAATTGACCTCTAATTAAGTTTTTTTGTTACTAAGTTGCTGAGTTTATTCTTGAAAATGTGTACATTTAGAAATTGTTTAGTTATGAAGAGTAGACGTAAATATATCAGTCATGCATCACAATCGCACAACTTCCTGTTTTAAATAAGCATTGGCATAGCCAATAGGTCTTGCCTTGGGGACCTTAGAAGTGTTTAGCCATGCAAAAGTTGATGTTATTGCACCAAGGATATTGTGCTGCATAACTAAATACTTATAAGGTCCCAAAAGCGAGACCTATTAGCTATGCCAATGCTTGTTGTATTTGCAGTGCGCCCACCGCTTTCAAATAGAGCGCTATGCCGCTCCAACCAGTGCTTGAAATGGAAAGATAGAAGTGCAGGTACCCTGAAGCAGAGTACCTGCTTGTTTCTGAGAAGTGCCGGTACTCTCCAATCAAAAGTAATACCTCACTCTTGAAAAGTGCAAGCGGCTGCCCCCTACCCCCACAACACTCATGGAACTATGGCGAAGGTTTTTTTATTTTTTAGAATTACTTTTTAGAAGAACGTGGCGTCCGCTTCAGAGACACCGCACGTTCTCTCAACTTTTTTAAAATTTTGCATGCTGAGCCTAGCGCCCGGTTAGGAACACCACCATCAGTTTCATTTTTTTCTTTAACTATAATGTTGAGCACGGCGCCCGCTTCAGGGACACCGCACTCTACATACAATACAATAGGTCTTCCTTTTGCTAAACTTTGACCTATTTGTATTGTAAATGACAATGCCTTTTAATATTATAGAAGGCATTGCCATTTACGATGCCAGTAGCTCAAGATCTCGCTATTGCGAGACCTATTGCATTGTAAATGCTTGTTTATAGGGCTACTCATAGTTCACTCACACTCAGTTCTGTGATCTGCATTGTACACATTCTTTGTAGCAGGCACATTAACCTTCTGCACTGTGTGGGTGACATGAGTGCCCATGTGAGTGCACGGTGCGCAATGCAATAGTGTGAGAGTAGGGTGAGAGGAGTTACTGCAAGGTGAGTGAGGTGACCATATGAATTTGGGTGCAGATGTAAGTGTAGAGTTGGATGAATGAATGTATGGTTAGTGATGGGCTTGTTTGAGTGAGATTGCAGAGAGCTGTGAGGGGGAAAGGTGAGTAAAGTGTTACTTGAGTGTAGGGTGAGTAGGGTGCCTGTGTGACTGCAGGGTGAGGTACAGGGTGAACAGCGCAAGTGCATTGTTGTTGTAAGTGCAGACTGATCACTGTGAATGCAGAGTGAGTGGTGTGCTCATATGACCGCAGGGTAATTGAAGGGAGAACGGTGTGAGTTCATGGCGAGTGATATAAGTGCAGTGTGGTCACTGTGAGTGCAGGGTGAATGGTGTGATTGCATGGTGATCAGTGTGAGTGCACTGTGATCACTGTGAGAGGAGGGTGAGTGTGAAAGTGAAGGGCGAGAATGAGGAGGGAGTTGTCTGAATGCAGGGTTCATTTTCAGACACTTGAAGTAACTCAGCATGTTATTGAGGGCTGGCATAGGCTTTCAGATATAAGTTAAACTATTGCTATTATGGCATTATTCAGGATCAGGGCCGTACTGGCCATAGCAGGCATCAGGCATTTTCTCGGTGAGCCAGAAGGGTGGGGGTCGGTTTTGGACCTGTGGGGGCTGGCTTTGGTACAGGAGGCCAGTTTTGCAGCTGTGCTGCAATATCGGCCCCTTGTATCAAAAGCTGCTGCAGTGTTTTCCACGCCCCCTCCCGCCAGCAGCCGATCTGACTCAATTGCCAAGGCCGGTTTGCATTCCCAGTCCGGCCCTGTTCAGGGATCGAGGGTAGAGGAAATAAATATTGTGCTCATCCTGCAACAAACTTCCAGTCTTTTGGTTAGGGTTGCCAGCTCATTATATTGATGAACCAGGCTGTACAAAAGTAAGAAGTCCCCTAAAGCCTATTTTCAGCACTTATCTGTGCATACTTGGAACAGCAAATATAAATAGAAAGCATATTTAATTGTGTTCTAGGGCTGCCTGAATGATCCATGACTGATAATTAAAGGGAACAATGACAGAAAAGTCACATTACAAATGAACACATACTATTTTGTTTATAACCCTATCATTGTCAAGACGAGGCCTTTGCGGTCTCTTTAAACAACAAGTGGACGGTATCTTTCTTTTGGCAACCCTACTTTATATTCCTTTTCATGAAATGCATTCTCACACTATGACCTTAAAAGTTAAATACAAATGTAAGAATAGGTAGAATGGGGGCCCAGGGGGTACTGGAACCAGAAAAAAACAACTAGGCCTCAGTAACCAGTTTACAAAGGTATGTAGATATGCAAATTGTCTTTAAAGACCTGTGAAAAACTCGGGTGTGCCGGAGATAAGACTCCAGACACTGCCCAGCCGAGCCCACTGGAAGTCGAGCTACAGCAGCCCGGGCTGAGACACATGACAGGGGGGGGCTGAAGCACTTTTAGCCCTATGGGCGTTGCACGCCTGCATATGACTGAAGTCATAGGGGATTGTGAAAAATCCAAGCGTCATGCTCATTCTGCAGGAGAGTGGTTAGGGTGTGGTATGTAGCCACTGGTCTTTTTTGGAGCACTGGTGTGTTAACGCACTGTCATTCATTGACAGCAGTTCTTCTTTGAAGCTGCACAAAATTTGAATGGTACGTAGTTTTATTGGTAAAATTGTATAGCGCACATGAAAATATTTGCAAATCAGGTTTCAGCAAATATTCATAATTTGCACGTCACCAAGTAAATCGTCTTGATTTGTTTTGATCCTATTAAAATCTTTGGGCCTGACTTAGATTTCGGCAGACGGGTTACTCTGTCACAACGCTGACGGATATCCCATCTGCCAAAATATAAATTCCATAATATCCTATGGGATTTACAGTGGCATAACGAAACTTGAGGGGGCGCCCCTGCAGGATACGTGGAGGGGCACCCTCCGAACTCAATCTGGAGCAGTTGGGGGCCCCCCACACCGCAGGGGCTGTGGGGGCCTGTGTTACGCCCCTGGGGATTTCTATTTCAGCGTACGGGATATCATCACCGTTGACGTGGCGGACTAACCCGTCTGCCAAGATCTAAATCAGGCCCTATTCTTCCATCACCATTCAAAATTAAAAACAAATGAGCTTCATTTGTGTTTTCCGTTTTGCAGATATATTTCGAAATATGCGTGTCGTTCATGTATAGGCATGTTGTTGCGTATTAGAAAAATAGGAGATGACTGGCCCTAAGGAGTTGAAAAGTGGTGTCAAGCAGCGGTATATTAAAGCAGGGTCTCCTGTGGACCTGTGGGCTGGTTAGCTCTCTGATTTCGCCTCCTCCTGTGACCAATAGATTAGATCCTGCTGGTACTGGTCACAGCAGAATCTAGTTGCTTTTATCTCTCTTACCTGTCAAAAGTAGACATGAAAATCAGGGGGCAGGAAGGAAATATTTCCAGCGAGGCTGGCACAGATCGGGGGTGGTAGGGCTTGGGGGGAGAGAGATGGGGTAAAGAAGAAAGAAAAACATACCTTATTGCTGCTCTCTCCACATCGTCTCCGGAACAGGAACATAAAGCAGCACCCAGGCTCCCCGGAGCCAATCACAAGGCTGCGATGCAGCATTGCGATTGGTCTGAGCGCCATGTTTCAGCACCCAGACAGGGACTGGGGGCCTAGGCATGTTCCCCACGCAGGCTGTAGTGCAGCCAGCGTGGAGAACATGCAAAGTTCGCATGGCTGTCTGGCCAGCCAAACATTCATGCGCACTATAGGAGGGCAAACCACTTCTCCACTCCCCTGCTCTGGTAGCAGAGCAGCCCCACACGCAAAGCTGCCGCAACAAGGAATAAAATAAAATTATAATATCTATTATAATTTAATTTTTCCTTTATCAATACTGCTTTAATAGCAGTGGGGCAACACTCCTCCTCCTTAGCAGAGGAGGCACATTATCCCTCCTCTTCCCTCCAGAAACTCCACCTTGCTGGGTGGATGAGAAAGGAGCGAGGGCAGAGCCTAAAGGCACAAATTACCCTCCAGGCCTTCTATTTTCAGTGCCATCTTAAGGGTTTCTGGGACCCCGGGTAAGACCTATTTTGGGAGCCCCAGTTCAAATACATCTCTAATCACCACTGGCCCTCTTGCAGCAGCAGTGAAAATCAAAGCACTCCTTTGAGGATTTTCACCGTTATATTGAATTAAAAAAGTCTGCTTAATTCTCTTCCCCTGTCTTGTCCCTCCTTTCTTTATCTGAATCGATAGTGAGCTCCATCTCTGCAGAGTAGGCAAAATTTGAAAGGATAGCGAGGTAATGAGAACGTCACAGCGAGGTATAAAGCAGAGGGAGAAGCGAGGTGGAGACGGAGATGATGTAGAGAGATAGGAGAAATAATGGAACACAGGTAGAAAGAGAACTGTAAGGAGGCTAGACAGAAAGATATGGGGGCATATTATCAAGAAACGGCGTTAAAATTATTGCCACTTTAGTGGCAGAAAACTGCCGCTAAAGCGGCGATAATGGGCTTGATAATATGCCCTTGAGAATTCCCATAGAAGCCCATGTTCTGGTGTTAACATGGGCTTCTATTGGAATTCTCTGCGGCATATTATCAAGCCCATTATCGCCGCTTTAGCTGCAGTTTTCTGCCGCTAGGGCGGCGATAATTTTAACGCCGTGCTTGATAATTTGCCCCATGGGATGGTAGGAATAGGTAGATAGAAAAATGAATGTAGAGTGAGAGAGAAGATTTTGGTGTGAGGTAGAGAGGCAGATACATAGAGAGAGCTCAGGATAATGAAATGTAAATAGAGGGGTGGGGTACACCGAGGGGCAAAATAGGGGGAAAGGTGAGGTAGGGGGGAAGAGTGGAAATTGGGACAGAGGAAGAGTGAACGTGTGAAGAAGAGCAAGAGAGTTGAAGTAAAGGGATGTAAAAGAAAAAAAGAGGCAGAGCTGTGAGGCAGAAAAGGTGTGTTGAAAGATGGGCCAGAGAGAGAAAGATTAAAGATAGAGAGACAAGACAATGAAAGTTTAAAAAGAGGGCTAGAGGTAGAGAAAGAACAAGTGATAAATGAGTAAGGTTATTAGAGAATACACATAGAGGGAATAGAGCTAGTAAGAAGTGGAGTGGTGATAAGCTGATCAAATGATAAGGGAATTTGAGAGGTTAAGTAGTGAGAATGAGAGAAATAAATGTGGGGTGAGAAAGATGACGTAGTATATGAGATGTGAAGTAGAGAGAGCGGGAGATGAGGAAGACAGTGGTGATGGGGAGAGATGTGTGAGAAAGGCAGAGAGAGGTGATGCAAAGAGATGTAGTGGGAGGTAAAGAAAAAGATGAGGTTGAGAAAGAGAGGTAAGGTAGATGGAGGAGATAAGCAGTGCTGTAAGATTAAAAGAACTGCCAGGTGCTGAGGAAGGGGAGAGGTGGAGGCAGGGTAGGGAGGAAGAGATGTGGAGGTAGACACAGAGATTAGGGGACAGAGAGAGGTAGAGACTGCTGGGACAAAGTGAGATATATTTGGGATAGAGAGGTGAGGTAGACAGAAATGTAGTAGAAAGGGCTTAAATAGAGATTAGGGGTAGGAGCAGGTTGTATGAAAGAGGCACGCAAGGCTCAACCACGTGTGCCTCTACCACGCAGCCTGAACCACGAATGCGACTTAACCATGCATTCCTTTAACATGCATGGCTTTACCACGCAATGGTAAAGGCATGAATGGCAAGGGTGTATGCGTGGCTAAGTTTGCCACTACTCCGATCCCCCTTTCCCTACCCTAAGCCCTAAATCACAAACCCCCCACCTGCCCCCGCCCTTAGCCCTAAATTACAAGCACCCTACATGTGCCCCCGGCCCTGATCCCTAAAAATGGCCCATTCCTTAACTACTCCGCGAAACCCAGCCCTTAAAGCTACCCCAAACCCTTCCTCCCCCGAAAGCGACCCCCAGACCCGGCCCCAAACCCACTTACATGTCCGAGTCCGCTTCCTGTTCTGCCGCTCCTGTTCCAAGTCCCCTCCCATCCCGAACACTAGAGTGCATTTGCCTTAACCACGCAGATGCGTGGTTTAGGCAAATACGTTGCTCGGGCAAGCGTGGTTACGCTTGCGAACTTTCGGCACTCATGGCTCTGGCCGCGTAGTTCCGGATGTTTCCCATGGGAGCATAAATGCCCGGCGATCTTTGGAGAGAGAGGCGAAGAAAAGTGATGAGGCAGAAGAGCTGGGGTCAAGTAAGGGGAGATATCCGAGACAGAACGATAGGTGAGGCAGAGAAAGACAGGTAGAGAGTTATAATAAAGATGACAAAGGTAGTCAGAGAGAGGGTAGACAGATTTGGGCAGTGATTTGGTGATCGGTGAGGTAGAAAGAAAAGGGGCACAAAAATATAGAAAAAGATGGGAAATAGCAGTGGGTGAAGTACAACGAGAAGGAAGAGGCAGAGAAAGGTGAGGTGACTAGAGAGCGGTGGGGAGAGGTCCTATGTAGGACACTGCTGGACACCTACAGAGATGTGAGGGGTGATAATAGCTCTTACTTCTGGGCTCCAGCGAGGCAGCTCTTCCTCCATAGGCATCCCTCACCTGGATCAATCTGCACTTATTATGCGACCGCTGCTGGTGCAGACTGGTCCCACACACTAATCAGCAAGGGAAGGGTAGGGACACTGCCAGCCCCCCTCTGGGGATGAGGAGGTGGCCGTCTGTCCCTGCTGCAGGCATTTACAGGGTACCTAGCTCCCCCGACCACTGACGCTGCTGGACAACTTCGCTCAATCCAAAACCGTTGAAAACGGGCATCATTGAATCACAAAACTATTTTGGCCGACAAATGGACCTAATTCACTGGCCCACCATCCACTGTCCAGTTGTAAGAAAGTGCTACTTTTTGACATGGTCACCCCCAGCTTTGCTCTCTGGTACTGATATCGTTGATTGGAGGTACACTGGGTCCCTGATAACCAGTGCCAGTGCTCTCTCCCCTAAAACAAGACAAACGCTCAATTGTAACCCAATTGGCAAAGACTTTAGCACCCCTGCAAGTCCCTAGTAACTGGCACCCCTGGTACCCAGGGAATGATTACTAAATAGGCTCCCTAAGGACTGCAGCATGTATTATGCCACCTTAAGGAACCCACTGTGGAAGGGCTGGATGGAAAATAGGTGAGGAGGCTGAATATACTTCTTAATGGTGAAATCTTTCATTATCTTTATGGCATGGAAATGATAACAATGCATCTTCTCTATTAATTGGTTGCTCTTGTGTGGCTTTCTGAAACTTGTTCTTTACTATCTTCTTTTCCAGCATGTCCACTTCTACCAAGAGGGGCCACCCGGAGGCTCAATAGGAAAAAGAGCAGCAGTACATGGGAGTTCTTTCTTCAATGCTTCAAAAATTAGAAGCCGTCACCACACCCAATAGTTTGTGGTTCTGTGGTCGGAACTATCACTCTTAGTGAAGGAGTACATGCATTCTAGCCTTCCCTTAGTGCTTTGCTTTCTTTGGATCGTTTGCTAGGGCCACCTCTAGCCACCTATGGGGGGGAAACACTGACTCTTGATGGCTATTCCCTCTCCTACCCTTCCCTCTTCCTAGTGACCTCAAGAAGAAGTATGAGGGATACTAAACTTAGGATACGCTCTGTTTCCCTAGAGCGTAGACTCTTTGAACTCAAAAAGACCCTTAATAAATAAATAAAAATAACAGTAATGAAAGGGAGGGGGGGGGGTTTAAACAGGATTATTGGCTAAGGAACAAAGGCAAGGAAAAGAAACCAGAAACACCAACACCCAGCTGTGCGTACCCACCTGAGTACCCGTGCCACCCCAACCACCCATAAAGCTGTCCAGATCTTTCTCGAGTTCACCTACCTATGTCTGCCGCAACTCTCTTGAGTATCGGCTGTTCGTCAGCTCCCTCCATGGGGTTCCACCACTCTTCACTCCACAAGTCTGGGGCCTTGTTGGAGTCGCCATTGTCCTGCACCCGTTCGGCAATACTCACTGGTGTTTCTCTCCCAGGTCCGTCCTCTCTCTCTGTACCCTCGTCTTCTTCCTGATGGTCCCGTCCCCTTCCTGCAATGACTGCCTCTTCTCCGTCCTTCCAGCTCCGGGATCAGTTTGTCAGGCTTTGGTCTCCTCCCTTCTGTTACAGACAACAGTAGTCGCTTTTTAGTATCAGTGTTCTTCTATTTCTCATAGTCCTTTCTTTATTTTCACCAGTCAGGAATGGGGGATGGGAAGAAGGCGAGGAAGACATCGGAGGAACATAGGATAAGTTAGGGGGTTAAGCGGGGTCGGGAAGCGTCTCCTCACACCCAGTGCACAAACTGCATGCAAACTGCCATTGCAGGATGCATGTAATGGTGCACGCCATTCCTAAAATACAACATGGCCCACTCTGTGAGCCATGCCCATGTACACTGCATGTACTATATGTAGGTCACCCCTGCAGCAGGCCTTAGACCCCTAAGGCAGGATGGATTATGTTACATGTGAAGGCATATCTGCATGAGCAGATTTGTCCATGTAATGCCTAGTTCCATTGCTAGACATTGCAAGTGATCAGGAATCCATCTTAAGGACATGTACTGGACACTGGTCATTATGAGTTACCCAGCTACATGATGGCTTATCTGAAAGTAATGGTGTTTGGTAGCAAACACCTTGTCTCACTAAATCTATACTGATGCCAGTATCAGATTTATTATGACATGCACCCAGAGGGCATCTTAGAGGTGCCTTGCAGGTGAGTAGTGCGTTATACAAGTATCAATTCAATTTACATTTCTGAAACCCTTCTAGTCACATAGTGTGCTGTCTGACTGGTACCATCCAGCCTGCCACCACAGATGAGTTTCTGACCCCCTTCAAGATTCATCCTGGCTTCACCCCAGAACTGGGGAACGCTACCCCCTGCCATTTGGCACCAGAGCAGGTGGGAAATTAAATAGTCAGAAAACGTGTCACACTTACAGGCTAAGCACACCCCTGAGGTGGGCCACCTGAAACGGACAGTGAAGAAGGGTTTCACCATCTTAGTTTTGGTGAAAGAGGAACTCTGGATCAGGATTATGCCCACTCCTCACACAAAGTGGGCAAAGAGACATATAAGGGGTGTAGATACCTCAGGGGTAGGTAGACCATTGGCTGCTGCCCTACACTCCCCGAAATGCCGCTCAATTCAGTATTCAGGGGTCCGCCCGACAGCAGAGAGACAGATTTGTCTCACTGGAAACAGAAGGAGGACAAAGAAGAGTCATCATCGCGAGAATGGAAGACCAACACCAAACTTGGCACAAAACACTGCCTGGCTCCTGGTACCTCGACAATTGCAAAGACCCGACTTTTCCAAAAACTGTGCATCCTCCTCAACACTGGGAGGACTATTCAGCACTAACGCCAACCCTCTAGCATCTAACTTGGTGTGGAGGATTCACCCCCCTGCATCTGTAGAGATGGACCGCACTCAGGTACACCGTTTTGCTGGCTATCAGGCCCACTAAGGAAGTATACACCAGGAAGCGTTTTTTTTTTGGTTCCAGGAGGCCATTCCTGTCTCTCTAATGAGTTTCGTGATGCTAGGCCCTCCAGGAGCCCCCCTGCACCGATACCCTAGGTACCAGAGCATGTGCAGCAGCAAAGGCTTGATAAGTGTCCAGTCCAGATAGCAGAGGCGTTAAAGCCGACCTGTATGATGAGGGACTTCAGGACTGACAAGGTTTACATTGAGAGTGGGCCTGCTGTCTTTTTGTCCTTCCTCTGTACAGGTCAAACCAAGAACTGTGAGAGCCTCCAATGCAAGTGGCCAGCCATCCAAACCCCTCTGCCCAGCCTGGGTTCACGACAACTAACTGCACCCCCTTGTTCTAAAGACCCTCACGAGCTGACCTTGGGTTCTGCCAGACTTGTCCCCCATTCCCCCCTTGCAGCCTTTGTTTTCAGGTGCCCATTGACTTCAATGGTTTAGCTCTTGAGGCTACCAACACGTCCAGCACCTCTGCACCCGGACATGCCAAGGCAAGGTAAACGAAAACTGCTGGTGGTTCTTTGGACCATGACCCTCTAGCAACTCATGTTCTAAAGGGTATCCCCGAACTTCGACTACAACTATATGTTTGCAGTATATGTCTCTCCTCCCATAGGATATCATTACCGCATTCTAGGCTCATACTTCAAAAACAGTTATTTGTGTATTTTTCTGTTTTCTTGTAAAATCCATAACTCCAAAAGTACTTATCTGATTCCTGATGATCTTGGTGTCTAATATGATATAAAAATCTGTGTTCTTTTTTATAAATTGGTCTCTGATTTCTTCTTGAGCGTGTCTATCATTTATTGACTCTGTGTGTGCAACAAATGCTTAACACTCTCCTCTGATAAGCCTAAGCTGCTCAACCACAATAACACAAATGCAGCCTGTAAACCAATAAGGGTCACCTGGACGTTTTGCATGGGGTGCCTTACATTGGTCCACTGTATAAAAAGACAGCTTCCTACACTGGTTTGCCATTCCGACTCAGGTGCAAGGTGTCTGTTTGCAAAAAGACCTATTGCCAGCTTAAAGTTTCCTTATAGCCGACCAACTACTTAGCATTGGTTGACTTTATTGTCACTCTTATTTGTTTACTTCTTCTTTGTTAGCTTGTGCGGGCCTCCTTTCCTCTTCTTGTATTTGTCCCTTCCCTGGAGCAACTCCTCATTAGATATGTCCTTCCACTGCTTACTTTTCAGTCATTACTTTTTGGTTAGTAGATGTGTTTTCCAGCTGTCTCCCTTTTTGCTTCTCTTCCCCACTCTGCTACACTCTGTGATGCTCTCTCTTGTATGTTTATTTCTTCCCCGCCCCCTCTGTGTTGTCCTCACCCTCCTATTCTTCTTCTCCCCCGCATTGCTTTTTTGCCTATGTGCTTCCCAACGCCCAGCTCCACATTGCTCTCTTGCCAGTGGGCTTCTTCCACCCCGCACTGCATGTTCCTCACCCCTTCACTTCCCGCTATTTCCAACAATGTTGCTTTCCCCAACCGCGGTCTGTGTTGCTTTCTTCAACTTCTTTTTTTTAAAAAGAATTTTGTGCTACTTTAAAAAAATAATTACCCATCCAAGTTGGATCATTAAATAAAATGAATAAAAATCACCCACGTCATTTTATAGGCATGCGCACCCGTGGTGTGCACACCTACAAAATGACGTGGCCAGTCTTGTCATAGGCAGTTTTTTAGGTCTCGCCTGGCGAACGCAGCGCAAAGCGCTGCTGTCGCCAGCGAGATCTATTGTTGCTGACTTGCCTCGGAAGTGGGACAGGGGATGGGCACACGCAAGGCTTTTGGCGGATTTGAGCCTGTATACGCGCATGTGAACACACACGTCCACACACGCGATGTGCACATCTCCTGTCCCCCTTCCGACCACATGCCAGCCCTGTTTGAGCGGTCCGCTGCAAGACGGGGCCGCTCAGAATGCCAAAAGGACACTTTGCCCAAAGGACACTGTGCCTCGATCAGGCACCAACAATAGCCCACACGGAGCCCCCCAGCCCTTCTTCACTCACCGGCCTGCTCTTCTGGGGGGGGGCTCCTCCTCGCAGCTGCAGCACTTCTCTTTCGGGGCTTCCCTGTACTCCAGGGAGCCCCGCGCTGCTGTGGGCAGCCTCGGCCGCCGCAGTCTTCACCCGAGCCCCCTCCTGGGACCCGTGGCTTCTCTCCATGCTGGCCACCACCGCGGGGCTCTCCCTTCAGCATGGGAGCCCCGCGTTAGCACAGCACGCCGGTTTCTCTTTTTGCTGGAGCAGGCCCCACCCACGTCCCCGGGCAAGGGCGCCTGACTTCCGGTTTGTAAGCATCCGGGACTGAAGACTAGAAGTTAACAAGCATTTGCAATGCCATAGGTTTCGCATTGACGCGAGTTTCAACTCTTGACACTTGCAAATAATAATGGCTTTTATTTTTGTTTTCTTTTTAAAAACATAAATAAAAGGCATTGTTATTTACAATGTCAATAGCACAAACTCGCGTCAATGTGAGACCTATTGCATTGCAAATGCTTGTTTAAATAGTCTCTAGCTGTGCTGCACAGCATCGCTTAACACCATTGGCAAAGCCAATAGGTCTCTAAGGAAAGACGTACTGGCTTTGCCAATGCTTGTTTTTTATTCAAACGCCCCTCCCCAGCTACTCTGCTGATCTTCTCCTCCCTGCTGCTCCTTGTCCCAACTGCTCAGTAGTATTTGCTTTTTGTCCTCTCCCCTTGACCGCTCTAGACTTTGCTCCCCCACCTCTCCCCAGTGTTCTTTTGTTTATTCATTTTAATCTAAATAACGCACTTTTGCACGTGATCTGAGGGGAGAGTGCGGCCCCGCGGAATCAGGTTTGGTTGTGACGGCCTGGGTGGACTAATTTACGCAAGAAGAGACGCTCTCTGCGTCCGGTCAATTTTTTGTAGGGGCGCATGTGACCGGTCTGAAGCCCAACTGCCCTTCGCTCCAATCCTAAACCAGCGTGACAGTCCGCACTCAGCTCAATACTGGGACATTCCTTGATGCTAAGTTGATTGATTCTGTCGCGGGAGCTCTCCGAAGGGCCGGTACCCACAGAAGCACCACTAACACGTAGTCGAGGACATCCCATGGCCTGATTTCTCCAACGAAGGGGCCCTCTTCAGCAGCCCTGAGCACCTAGATAATAAAGCCAGCTGCCCACTCGTCAGGTTCCCACCCCCAGCCAGGGCCGGACTGGGAACAGAAACCGGCACTGGCAAACTGCTCAGCTGGCGGGGTAGTGCAGCCGAGCAGTTTGCGAGGGTCGGTTTCGGCCGATTTTGTTACAGGGGGCCGATATTGCCAGCCCCGGTAACAAAAACGGCCCCCCTGGGGCCCAAAACCGGCCCCCACCCTAGCGGCCTAACGGGGAAACGCCCGGTGCCTGCTATGGCCAGTCCAGCCCTGCCCCCAGCGCAGAATTACCAACTCTGTGAGTGCTGCGCCAGGCCTCGAGGTGCGTAACGGTACAACTGGTCAGAAGCTATCCACTGCAAAACATTGCGCAGGGACTCCCCTCCTGAAATATCCTGTGAAGCCACGCAACTGGGGTAGAGGGGACACTCCCGGCAGGCGCCGCGGATGGTGATGAAAGCGCCCCAACTGGGATCCAGAGAACTAAGTATACCAGAATAGGGGCCCAGAGAGGAGCATCAGAAGGGCCACTTGCTACGAATCGCAAGAGTGCAAACCCGATCGCTGGATGGAAAACCCTTAAAAATTGTGCCGAACATGGGGCGTCAACGCACTGCTACCACCGGACACATGCCGGCCCATGTTAGGCGGCCCTCCCCAGAAGCCACTGATACCCAAACGGAAGGAGAGCCAGCGCACACAGTGACAATGTCAGACAAGCTTGATCAGGTACTGGCGGCCATAGAAGATTCCAGGGTCGCTATGGAAGACAGATTCGGGGTGCTGGCTACAGACCTTAACCTCTTGCGTGAAGACCACCGCAAGCTGGCAGACAAGGTGAAACAAGGGGAGAAAACAATGCACACAATGGAACCCCAAATGAAGTCGCAGCAGACCGCCCTGAACGACCTCCAGACGCAAGTGAAAACCCTAGAAGACAAAGCAGATGACCTGGAGGGGCGCTCTCGTCTCAGCAATATAAGGATTCTAAACCTGCCGGAGGGAGTTGAGGGACTAGACCCCATAGGGTACGCCGTAACATGGTTCAGCACATTCACGTCAGCAACTGACCTGACCCCCTTCTTCTCCGTGGAGAGGGCACCTCGCGTCCCGGCACGCAGACTTCCCCCGGGCTCCCCACCCAGACCATTCCTGCTGAAACTGCTTCACTATGGGTGCAGGGACACAATACTCCGGGAGGCCAGACAACACGGGCCGATCCGGGTTGAAGATAAGCAAGTTATGCTGTTCCCCGATTATTCCAAGGCGATCCAGAGACAACGAGCAACTTTCCTGCAGGTTAAGTGCCTACTACGCCAAAAACATGTGCAATATGCCCTCCTGTTCCAAGCACGCCTCAAAATCATACGCAATGGTAACACGTACTTTTTCTCGGATCCCAAGGAAGCACATGACTGGGTAGCGCAACACCTACAGGTGCCGAGGCTGGTGGCACACCCCCAGGGAACCGGGAACCTAGAAGTCAACGATGTCGGCAGAAGATAGTTACCTTCAAACAGTGAAGCCCACGACCTCAAGCTAGCACTCGAAGCTCCCCTGACCTGGAGAAAATAATAGTAGAATGCAGGAGAGCACTGAAGGCGGCTACAAAGATCGGCCCGACAGCAGAGAGCTCCGATGAGGAAAAAGGACCCCATCTTTTCACACCAGAGGAGGAAGTAAGTGACACAAACACATCTCGAGATGGCTCCATTACTCCACCCATAGTGACACCACAGACTGCGACACGCTCATCTAACAAAAGACACTGGGCCACCACCTGACTCCTCGATGCAACCAGTATCACGCCGGGGGTGGAACTCACAGACATGAGCTCTTCCCGAATTAACCTGATCACCCCTTCAACAGGGACCCCACAGACTGCGGACATCTTCGTCTAACAATGGATGCTGGGACCCACCTAGTCTCCTCGGCGCATCTGACATTACCCCAGCGCCGAGTACCTGAACAGTAGCATAGTAATATGACATGATGGGACTAATTGGGAAAGGCTAAAAGAGCATCACATCCTTCTACTGGCTACAACACACGGGGAGTGAGGGGCCCGACCGGCATCACCTTCCCACAATCATGCTGCACCGGGTCACGCAGACCACCGTTTGAAAGTGAGAAAGACCACGACCCCTCACTTACTGGACTAGAGTATGTACACACTTTCTAGTTTGGACATGTCACCACGAGCGACAGGTCCTTTTTGTTGGGAGCTTTTCCTAGTTTTTAGTTATACTCCCACCCCTTGCAGACACACCCAGACACCCAGAGAAAAGTGTGCGGACGGGCGAGCCCGTCAAATATGGCCAGTTTGCCTGAATGCGGGAGGTCACCTCCAACCATATCGTATGCCTCCCAAAATCCCTAACACAGATATCACAATCATAACAATCAATGGCAGGGGAATGCACTGCACACAGCGTGCAAAAGATACGCCATATACTAATATATCAAAAGGCAACAAGCGCATATAGCTGTGTTGCAGGAAACACATCTGACGGCGTTGGAAGGTGACCGATTGCATTGGAAATGGAGGGGGATTATTTGTGCCACGACTTACTCGGCCTTTGCTCGGGGTACTCTGATCTGGCTCCATCCAGGGATTCCCTTCCGAGAACTTCAATGCACCATAGACAGGGAAGGCAGGTATGCACTCCTAGAGGGGCCCCTAGAAGGTCAGCTGATACTCCTGGGGAGCATATATGCCCCCAATGTCGACCAGCACAAGTTTTGAGTACACCTCAGCAAGGTTCTAGCCCAATACACATCAACGCCATGGCTCCTAGGGGGCGATTACAATTGCATACTAGATCCTCACCTAGATAGATCCCACCCCCCCCCCCTTTGCACTTCCCGGCACGTAAGCAGATGGAACAATTCCAAACTTGGGTCACACAATGGGCACTGGCGGATGTGTGGAGGGTCCGGAACACAGACGCTAGGCTGTACTCCTTTCACTCGATTCCCCATGACCTACAGGTGCGGCTTGACAGGTTCCTCTGCTCTACATCACTGCTCCCTAAAATCCAACACTCCGATTATTTGGGGCGGATCCTATTGGATCATGATGCCCACATCATAACCCTCAGATGACGACCCCCTCGTCCCCCAGTGCCCACGTGGAAGCTACCGCTAGAGTGCCTTACAGATGAAGTGTTCAAACACAACCAGGAGAATAGCATCCGCGACTATTTCACAACCAACGCCCACACAGCAATGTCCCGATTGCTGGAATGGGATGCTTTCAAAGTTGTTGCTAGGGGACAGTGTATACAGCAGATAGTGAGGGTCCAGAAAATACTTGAGCAGGCACTCTAGCGAGCAGAGACTACCTTAGCGACTCCCACTAAGGATGCAGACGCGAGCAAAGCCATCCCGGCATAAGTAGCAACGGCTAAGACGACCTACGCAGAGACACTATGAGACCTACGTAAATACAACTTTAGGGCACATGCGACCAGGACCCATAGAGAGTGTAATAGGGCCGGGACGCTTCTAGCCTGGTTAGCTCGACAAGATACGGAGCTAAAGCTGGTCACGAAAGTGATAGACCAGACAGGGACCCCCGATACTCGCAAGTGGAGATTCTGCAAATCTTCCACGCCTTCTACTCAGATATTTACCGATGCCCAGCACCAGACTGTCTAATACCAATCAAACAATTCCTGAGCCCTCTAACTATACCGCGAGTCCCAGCAGCAGGTAGGGACACCCTGGATGTGAAGATTGTGTCCGCCAATATCTCCTGCGCAATCCGCGCCCTGGTACCAACAAAGCCCTGGGCATGGACAGTTGCCTGTTAGAATACTATAGCACATTTTCAGGTCAGCTCGTACCCCAGTTGGTGGGCATGTAGGAGGATGCATTGGAGCGTGGCGAGTTACCAGCTCACTCAGAGAATCCGTCCTGGCAACGCTCCCAAAACCAGATCGAGACCTGAGGCTCCCAGCTTCGTATAGGCCGATAACACTACTAAATGCAGACTGTAAAATCCTGGGGAAAATACTAGCAGACCGGTACTCTCAAGTCCTCCCCCCATTGATTTACGCCGATCAGTGGGGTTCATGCCAGGACGCAACACGTCATAGAACCTGCGCAGGTTGTTTCATGTGCAGAATAGTGCCCATCCCCGGTGCCCTAATGCAGCGTGCCTGATCCTCGACTTAGAAAAAGCCTTCGACACTCTTCTATGGCCATATTTGTTCGCTGTTCTCGGGTCCGACCCTATTGGCATATACACGACTCCTATACACGAACCTCACGTTGAGGGTACGCCTGGGCAAATATATATCTTCCCTGCTCTGGGTAGAGAGAGGTACACAACAGGGGTGTCCACTCTCCCCCTTACTGTTTGCTTTGGCCATAGAACCACTGGCACTTCGATTGCGCCGAGAAGGAGAGACCTGGGGTATCCCAATAGCAGGCTCGCTCCACAGCATATCTCTTTACGCGTATGATCTGCTATTGTACGTGCGCTACATACCCTCCGACTTGACCCTAATCTGGACAACGCTATGGGAATTTGCGAACGCCTCAGGCCTCTGAATAAACTGGAGTAAGTCCACGATCTACCCATTGAGTTCACACTTAGCCCCTTTTGACACTATAATAGGGGATCAGAGGCTCGTATGGAGCGGTGCTGCGCCTAGATACCTGGGAGTTCGACTGTACCACTCCCCCAAGGACATCTATGAAGGAAACCACCGTAAGGCGTTGGCAGGTGTACAGACGGCGGTGAGCTTTTGGAAAACACTACCCGTGGCCCCCATTGGGCGTGTGGCGCTGGCCAAAATGATCATTCTCCCCAGATTACTGTACCACTTTGCTAATCTCCCTGTCATTCCTCCCTGCCCCTTTTTCTGGTAGTTGGACACACTACTCACCTCTCTTATCTGGAGAGCGGGCCGACACAGAGTACCTCTGTCTAAATTGCTACTACCAACAGACAGAGGGGGCCTGGGCGCTCCAGCCTTTGAAGCCTATTTTTTTTGCAGTACAGTGGCGAGGCAACCTCTGACGTGGGACACATACCCCTGCCAGCACTCCGACGCATGCTATTACCTGGAACCAAGCCCCAACGTTCCTATCCACTACAAGTGTCGATAGCTCGCACCTGTATGCTGTGAATACATTGCATGTCTGGGGGGAAACCTCCGTATTCCCCACTGCTTCCATTGGTAGGGGGACCGACAACTCACTAACAGAGTTGGAATCCCTGTTCGAGGATGGGCAACTGTGACCCTATAATCAGCTAGTGGAAGAATATGACCTCCTCTGGGGCAATTCCTATTGCATAGACGTATTGTGGCCAGTAGTTGCCGGTTTTGGGATCCAAACGCAGGAGAACCACCGACACACCCAGTAATACATGCCATACTACTTATGGGGGTGGGCAGACACTTAGTCACATGGCTATATAAGGCTGTTCGGGAACTACTGCTCAAACCCCTGACTGCACTGCGTCAGACATGGGAGGAGGACATGGGTCGGCCGTTACACAACAAGGAGTGGGAACAGGCTCTAGAATACCCCAAAAAGGTCGCAAGAAACGCACGCATTAAGAATATACAATTTAACATCTTACACAGGGCATATTTGACACCAAAGCGCCTACACCGCTTCTGTCCAGATACGCAATTCCTCTGCCCCCGGTGCTCAGCCCCAGCTGCGGACTTCAAACACATGTTCTGGGGGTGCCCCACACTACAACAGTACTGGGATTACATTCACGAGACACTCCGGGCCACCACGAATGTCCCAGGTATCACGTCATGAGAGGCAAGTGCAATAGGCGTGTTCAGAAGACGAAAAACTGATAAAGTACAGGTCCGATTCATGTCGCTCTCCCTCCTCCTGGCGAAAAGAGGAATAGCCATGCATTGGCGGGCCCCAGAGGTACCCCCATTGGATGCCTGGGTGGGAGCAGTTAAGAAATGGGGGATGGCTGAAGAGGAAGCGATACGGGATGAAGAAGTGAAAGGGACGCGCACACATCATATTTCCATGGAATGGGCACAACTACTGTACCACTTTAGACAACAAACGACACGGGATGACCCGGACAAGACACCCCAAACCCAGGCAACACCCGCCACACCGATAGGACCTCCTGATGGACACACCGAAATGATGCGCGCGCATACCAGGGACACCCCATAGCAACTCTTAAGTAGGAGCTCAACCCCAGAATAGCTTCAGGAAGATAACTTTTGCACACTTTTTACACGTTTTTTAATTTACTGCTACGAGATTGGCAACAGACAGCTTCGAATAGTAAAAGAAAAAAAGAAGAAGATGGTGGGTTTTGTCATGATACACAAGTGCACGCACACGTGTATCATTACTCCAGGCCGATGTGGTGTCATCATGGCTATGGGTTGAATTCATGATAAATAAGTGCATGCACACATATGCATCATTACTCCAGGCCATTGTGATGTCATCATGGATATAGGGTGGTGTCATGGTACATAGGTGCATGCACGCATATTCATCATCACGGTGGGGCTACCTTCCTTTTTGCCAATACAATTCAGAATTGGAATTAATCTTTTTTTTGCCATTGTTGGACAGCGTTGGCAGAAATATTGGCAAAACCAAAAAGAGAGACCGTTTGGCTTTGTCAGATCTTGTTACTAAGGTGGAAGACAGAAATGAAAGACTGTCAGCCCCTAAAATTAGAGTATTTTAGGGTTACAATTTTCTGCCTTTGAAACAGGGTGAACTGTGCTTATGTGAGGAATACCTACGCTATCTATTTTTTCTGTTTCTGTGTTTAATTTAACAACAAATAAATAAAAGAAGCATAACGGCCCAGAGTTTTTCTTAGGAGTCTGCCACCAGTGCTGCTGAATGTTTTTTTTGCTGAATACATGGGCTGCCTGGTTCTGATTCCACATCATGCCTTCCTTCCTCCACCATACACTAGTTTGGACAAATTATACATCAAAACACAGGCCACACATTATTGTGTTGGGAAGAACTGTTCCAAGGTCATTGATCTCAGCGATTCGCATTCAGTGTTGACTTACAGATGATCCGGGTGTTCAGGGCTGTCTTAGGGAAATATTGGACACCCATCCAGAAAACCAAACCGGAGCCACCAGGAATCACCGTAACTTGTCGTATCTCAACATCCGGTGCTCGTCATTTCACATGGTTCTGTATCCCCACGCAATTCTTAGGGTGCTGCATCGGTGTCAATACAGAGAGATTTGAAGCCAACCCCCAGTTGTCAGGATACCAACTGTCCTTTTTGTGATAACGGGGTCGCCGCTTCATTCCTCTCATGGCACCTTCAGGCCTGAGGAGATGCAGCTCGTGATCCGATCTCCCATTCTTGGCACAAGTGTGTACTTTGGGGCAGATTTACAAGCCGATTGCGCCACTTTTGCGTCACTTTTAACATGGGAAAAGTGACACAAAAGTGGTGCAAGGGGCTTGTAAATCTGCCCCATTGTGAGTTAGAGTCGCCCAGTAACCCCACCTAGCTTCAAGTGGCATCGTGCGACCATGAGCCCCACCCCCAACTTGTCCAGGTTTAAGGCAAGTTAGCTACATCCTAATGACGTTGATGCCCATACAATATTTTGTATGAATACTTCATTGCCCTCGACCGACAAATGGACCCCATATTGTGCAAAGAAGCCACTAAGGAAGCATTTAATGAAGCAAACGTCCAAGTTCTTTGTGAATTTTTTCATTGTACATTTCACCCTTCTCCTTGACGGTTTGAGGACTGAGTGGGCCCTGGCACCCACCTTTCACCCCAGGGAGTTCTTGCAAACTTCCAGGTTGGCACTCAACCTGACAATGGAGGATCTTATTTCATCGAGCAGATGACCTTTGCTAGGTGTAGTTGCATCATTCCCCACTGGTGTATCACCAGTATGTTGGGCCTTTATTCGCTTGCCCTCAATAGGTGGTTCCTTTTTAGCTTCCAACATTGCCCATGTCAGCATGTCGATCCAGGTCACTTGTGCGCTCTGGCTGTTGATTTCTATTTGTCGACCTTGCTGCGAAAGAGTGCCTGGTAACTGATGGAGCAAGGTTTCACATCTAAGGAAACTTGCTCGTATGCAATCCTCTCGAATAACCTGTAATACCATAACCAATCTGTCCGTGAGTACTAATCTTGCACCACATTTTATATAACCATATCTAGGGGAAGCTTGTCTATGTGCTGTCTTAATAAGTAACTCGAGTGTCCTAAAAATGGCCGCTAAAACGCAGGAGTTCTTCTGCGCATGCGTCTACCACATAACGTGGTGTGACGTTCTTCTGTCGCTTGGGGGGAGTTCTTTGCAGCTGCGCAATAGCTTCTAATATGGCCGCTTCAAAGCAACATACTAACGCGGATGCTGAGCTGAAACTAACCCATGTAAGTTCTACTAAGCTATTAATGCAAAAGATTTATTAAGTAAATGGGGTTAGAGTAGAAGTAATGGCATACAGTGAATTCATTTAAATTTGTATTCTAACATGTTTCTCTCTGACTATATTAATAGTTCGCATTTGGGCCTTGGAGGGTGACTGATGTCCTCATCCTTTGTGGCAACCACGCATGCGCCCAACAGTTCTGCTCTCAAGTCAATGAAGTCATTTGACGGACTGCCAAAACCCAAACCCAGCAAGGACATGAGAAAGTAAACTCCTGACCCTGCGAGAGGAAGACCCAGCAACATTGTACCTTAAAATTATCGATCATAATGCGAAATGCTTGTGGGAATAAAGCTTGTGGGTATTAAAATTAAAGTGCGGGGAATTAGACAATGGACTTAAGAAAAATATTGCACTTGGTATGGTGTGATGTCCTCTCCCCAATGCTTGGCCCTATCAAATTACGGGTGAACATGGAATTGAAACATTTGGGGGTGGATCATACACTTGAATTTGGTATAACAGGAGGTAGGTATAGATATTTAGACACACTTAATGCGGAGATGCTGATACTGTGCTGAGATGCTGCCCGATTTTGCTGCAACCTGACTGAATAATCCTACACTAGGGAAATTCGTGGAACAAACGAGGAGGCACATCCAGGGAAGGGTCCGGACGCACCTGAACTGGACAGAGTAGCACCAGAGAGGGGTGTAACGCTGGCGTTACACTAGACGAGGTCACTTTTCCCATCCCGAAACTCTGATGTCGGGGTCCTCACACCATACTAGATAAATATAATTGTAGGGTAAATGCCCCGTACTTGCTTTTCTGTTCTTTCTCTCCTCAGGAGCTGTCATCGCAAAGAGTTATAAATGCAACTGATTATAAGCTAACTGTACTATTTTTTCCTGATGGAGATTTCTGGTTTAGTCATGTGTATATTGATTTGACTCACAAAATGATTAATTCAGATAAACTTTTAAAACTTCAGCGGAGTCTGTGGTTCTTTAAAATCAAAGTTAAATGCATATGTGTCTTTCCTCCCTATTCTAATCTACTACTAGATCTTATTAAATGTACATTTACTCAGGAGACAGGAATTGTAAGAATACTGGTGTAAAGGTTTCCGAGGGTAAAATAAAATTGATGACCAGTGGATATTTGCCAGCTCATTGTGTGTATGAATGTATATGGGCCCAAATGTGTGTTGTGTGTATGAATGTGTAGAGCTGGTAAACTCCGCTGCATCAGTTTTACTTGGTAGCAGAGGCATGGTTAGTATAGTTAGTTAGGTGAGGATTGTGTTTGAAATTTTTGAAATTATTGATTTATGTTTTAACCAAAACCCGTTATGTATTGTTTTTCGTTGCCTGGAAATTCCGGGAATATTGAATAGCGGGTGGTGAATGGAAGCCACACCGCAGTGAGGTTATTGGTCTGGATCGAGAAAGTGCTGAAAGTTAGGCAGGACTGGAAGCACTAAGTTAGGGAAAAGTTCTTGTGTGTTAGTGAGAATAATTGGTAGCGAGGAGTCCGCTGGTAAAATGTTGGTATTATATCACCTAGAAAGGGTAATACTGAAGGAGTAGCAGGTTCTCTGATGCTTGTGTGAAGAGTAAGCGGAAAAGTTTTACTTGTAGTGTGTGAAGAGTAAGAGTAAGCGGAAGGGTTTTACTCGCAGTGATAGAAATCTTACTATTCTTTGAATTAGTGGGTCAGACACAATAGCGAATGTTTATACGGTGTTAATTAACGGAAAAATTGTGTGAAAAGTTCGTGAGAAAATAGGTTTTTCGCATTACCTTGTGAAGGAGGGGTCAGTTGCGGGTGCTGCACTGACGTCACTGAGAGCCGCGCTGGGATTGGTTGGAACAGCGGGCGTACTGTTGATGCGAAATTGGAAAGGAGGGGTCAGTAGTAAGGAGTGATACTGACGTCACAGAAAAGCTGCGCAAGCATTAGCTGAGCGAGCGAGCAGAGTGAAAGTTGATTGATACTCAGAATAGAAAACGCGCTGGTATTGGAGAATCACTAGAATTAAAGCAAGCGTTTGATTGGCCATAAAAATAGAGATCCCGAGAATAATAATAGATAGTGGAGTTTGCATGTACGATCCAACCTTAACAGGGACTCGACCAGATAGAAGGTTTGTAGGGTTTGCTTATGAGCAGTACCTTAACCAGCACAAGCACGCAATGTAGGGAGAAAAGAGAAAAATGACTTTCATGCAAAAAGTTAAGAATTATTTCAAAAAGGACAAACCCATTAAGAGTAGAGAGGGGATTCTCATTCCTCCTCCAAATATGCCCGCATCATACATGATGGTGGAAAGAGGCTATCATACTTGTGTGTGGTTAGAGAATTGGGTAGAATACACAAAAGATGATGGTATGTTAGCATTTCCTGAGTACAGAAGTTTTAATGGAAGAATCCTGTACAATTTAAGAACATGAATGAATGAGTTAGAGCCCAGATCTAGATTGACTCAATATGAGGTTTTAGGAGAATGGGAAATGGAAGCTTTCGAACGTGACAGGCCCCGAAGTAACAGACATTTAAGCAAATATTACCCAAAATTTCCCAGAGAAACAAGAGATAGTCAAATGAAACAATGGAGACAGGCGATGGTGGCAGAAGGTTTATATCCTGTGTTAACATCAGAAGATCAGATGGGAAGTAAATGTACAGAGAAGACCAAGCATTTAACGATGATAGATAGCGGAGAAACAGAAGAAGGGTATTTAGAGGACGTATTGATGAAATGTCCTCCACCTTATAATGAAGGATTTAATAGAATGACCCCTAGTGCCCCGATGATAGAAACACCCTTGGTTCCACAGATAGTACATGATACCGCAGACAGAGTACTTCAAGAGAAAGAGAAGGAAGCGATAAATTAAAAACAGAGATGAATTGATCCAGAGGATAGCTCAGCTAAACGCACATCCTGAAGCATTGACCATACCAGTGACAATAGGTCCGGTAGTTCCATTATATGGAGAAAAAACAAATTGTCCTAAAATTCCTGTAATGCCTACTCCAAGCATAGAACCTAGAAAAGAAAAGGTCATCATAGATGATCAAGCCAGTGAATGTGAATCAGTAATATCATTGATGGATTTGCCTACAAGAGAGCCAATAATGGAAACCCCGAAAATAAATCTGCCCAGTTGTTCAAAGGAGGTTAGATTGGAAACATCATCAGGAACCAGAAGTGCCACCATAGTAACCCCAGAAGATATAGAGAGATGGTCTCATGAAATAGAGAAGCCAAAGTCACAGCCAAAAATATTAGACATTTTAAAAATGATAGTAGTATTGGAAGAAATGATTGCTGGAAATGTGGGTCCAGACAGGCTAAACACCTACATGAAGAAGAATTACTGTTTATTTGTAGAAGCATTACACGAAATACAAAGGCATTCCATGAAAAGCTGACTAATTTGGCATCGGAAATGGGAATTGACATAGGGAAATCAAAGGTATTGCAGAAACCCTATAGAGCAGAATTTTCTGATAAGGATTTGGAAAATATGAATGTGTAGGGAAGAAAGTTGCAGATCAGAGAGTTGTTATTTTTGTTACAAAAATTGGGAGATCTTGAAAGATGGAGAATTAGATGGGCAAAGAAGAAGGAAGAAGCACATGTAAATCGAGCGACATCTGAATATGTCATGAGAGAAACAGAAAAAGTTGAGAGGTTGTATCCGATGAGAGAAGTACCCGGAGGGGGGTACGTACATGTGCCATGGACTAGAGAGGATATTTTGTCTTTTACAAATGATTTTCTAAAATTGAGAGAGAAACCGGTAGAGTGGTACCCACAAGTTGAGAGGTTTGTGAAAGTTTCAAAAGTTTTATTGAAGGATCTGGATGGTTTGTTTGACATAGTAGTACCTGCAGATTTGTGGACAGAATGTAAAATTACTGTAGATTGGCCTAGTGAAGAATATCCATGAGATGCAAGAACAGAGGATGTAAAGAAAAAATATCATCAGGTAATCACCTTTCTGAAAATTAAAATTTCCCCGAAAGAAACTGATTGGGTAAAGATAGACAGAACAACTCAAGAAAAAGATGAGTACATGCCTACTATGAACGTCTTTTACAGGTGTTGTTCAAACAGTATAGTGGGTTTGAAAGTTTAGAAAATAAAGACATGACTCATTTTGTATACCGATTTGTGTCTGGGCTGAGAACGGATATATCTCAAATGATTAAGCAACACATGCTGTGCTGGCAGTCAAAGTCCATTGATGAAATTTTAAAATATGCAAAATATTGTGGGGATAAAATTGATAGCAAACGAAAAGCATTAGAAGAAAAAGTAATGTGGGCTCAAGTGAAATTAGGCGAACAGCAAGAGCTCCAATTAAGTAAGCAATCAGAAAATCAGGGAAGAGCATGAGGTCAAAATGATAATAATGGGGGAAAGCCACGAGGAAGATTAAATCGGGGAGAGGCAAAGAAAAAATTCAGTTGTCACGGGTGCGGGAAGTTGGGACATTGGAAGAACGAGTTTAAAGCCATGCAAGTTAATAACACCCTGAATCAAAATTTAAATCCACAGACGCAGAATGAGGTGTTATTGAGTCATCAGCAACAGGGTATAGATCTTCAGAGTCAATTGCCACCTGCCCCTAAATCAAATTTTGTGAGTCAAGCCAAGTACAGTGTGGACGCCGGATTTCCAGAAGGAAGTGGTAATAAAAATGTTGTAACATCTCAGTTTCTTTTGCAGAACCCACTGATTGATCATGATCAAGAATGATGGTGCCTGAGGGGGGGAGGAAGGGGAGTGCGTACTTGGTGCATCCCTACAGGTAGACCAGTCAGAGCCTTACATAGAGGGTAAAGGAAAGGGAAATGATATTACCTTCTTGTTAGATACTGGCGCTACCAGGTCTACTGTGAGAACAGCAGACATTCCTAACTTGCCCCTCTCAGGAGAAGAAATACAAGTAGTAGGTGTTTCAAATAAACGGATTAGCACCCCAATCCCAGAGAACCATGGAGGTGCGAAATTGAAAATGTAAAGAAATGCATAAGTTCGTGGTCTGTGATTCAAGCCCTGTAAACTTGCTTGGAAGGGACCTGTTGTGCAAAATGAATTGCACTATATTTTGTACACCGGATGGTGTTGCAATACAAACCCCAGATGGAGATGGAGTTTACAAGTTCATGCTGGCTAAACAGGGAACAGAAGTAAATGAATTATATTCAATGATGACACAAAATGAATTACCTGCAGAAGTAAAACTGATTGTAAATTCAGAAATATGGGATTTTATTGGAAGAGAGATAGGATTAATGGCAAATGTAGATCCTGTAAAAGTAACTATAAAAGAAGGTGCTGTTTACCCGAACACCCGACAATACAAAATGAGTCTAGAAGTAAAAGCAGGTGTCGCAGCAGAAATTGAGCGATTGGTCGAACAAGGTATTCTGAAAGAAATAATGAGTAGCCCATGTAATACACCTTTAATTGGTATCAAGAAACCTAACGGAAAATATAGGGTGGTTCAAGACCTCAGGAAAATTAACAAGATTGTTGTACCATGCTGCCCAGTAGTGCCTAATCTAGCTGTGATTCTTTATCAGATACCATGGAAAGCAGGATGGTTCACAGTGATTGATTTATGTCATGCATTCTTTTCCATTCCACTGCATCCAGATAGCCAGTTTTTATTTTCGTTTAAATTTGAAGAGCCTGTTGATGTCTGGAGTCGTGTGCCTCAAGGGTACACAGAAAGCCCTTCAATATTTAATCAGATTCTCAAAAGAAGTCTTGAATCTCTTGTATTGCCCAGAGAGTCAGTCCTGGTGCAGTATATTGACGACATTTTGGTGGCGTCAAACACACAAGAGGACTGTGTCTTTGATTCAATTGCATTGTTAAATCATTTGGCAAAAGGTGGACATAAAGTGTCCCCTGAAAAACTCAAATTCTGTAAAAATTCAGTTAAATACTTGGGACATCAAATAGAGACAGGAGTTAGAAGAGTGACTTCTAAAAGAATCAGAATAATAAGTCAGATGCAGTTGCCACGAACTCAAAAGGAAATAAGAATGTTCCTTGGAGTTGTAGGGTACTGTAGGCAGTAGTGTTTGTTGGTTTTGCGTTACTAGCTAAACTTTTGATACAGCTGACCAGAAAAAGAATGAAAGATGCCATAGAGTGGGATAATGAAAGCATGGGAGCTTTTAGAAAATTGCGGGAATGTTTGTGTGAAGGAATGCCTGACTATTCAAAGGAATTTGCATTATTCTGCTATGAGTGGGGTAATTGTGCACTTTCAGTCCTAACACAGAGACACGGATTAATGAGAAGGCTAGTGGCCTATTTTTCTGCTACCTTGGATTCTGTGGCCTGTGCATTACCAGGTTGCCTGAAAGGTGTGGCTGCAACTTGCGTAAGCATAGAGCAGAATGAGTCAATTGTGATGGGACACCCTGTCAAGGTGTATGTTCCTCATGCAGTGGTGATTCTACTAACCAGGACCCAAACACAGTACCTAACTCCTAGTAGGCTGACAAAATATGAAAGAATAATACTAGGGGCTGAAAATGTGACAATAGTAAGATGTACTGTTCTTAACCCAGCTACCTTGCTACCTGATCCACATGAAGAGGAAGTGAGAGATGAGGTTGAGCATGAATGTGTTGATGTGACTGAACTGAGCACAAAACCACGTCCTGACATACAAGAAGAACCTTTGAAAAATGCAGAACATGAGCTGTTTGTAAACGGCTCCTGCATGAGACATGAGGAGAGAGGATTGAGTGCTGCTTACGCTGTATGTACATTAACTGGAGTGGTTGAAGCATCCTATTTACCACAAGTCAAATCTGCTCAAATTGCTGAATTGATCGCCTTATTTAAGGCATGCAAAATTGGGAAAAATTTGAGGGTAACCATATTTACGGACAGTCAATATAGTTATGGGGGTTGTGCATGATTTTGGCCTACTGTGGATGCAGAGTGATTTCCTGACTGCTTCAGGGACTCCTATTAAAAATGGAATTTTTGTGAAAGAATTACTAGAAGCAATTCAATTACCAAAAGAGGTAGCCATGGTTAAGTGTGTTGCTCACCAATAAGGAAATGACTATGTGACAGCTGGTAACAGATATGCTGACCAGGTTGCCCAACATTGTGCAAGGCATAAGATTGCCTTAAATAAACAGATCAAAACTTGTGGCATCAGCTGCCAACTTATGCTACTTGCAGGAGTGGGAACCTGGCAGGAGGTGAAAGGTCTGCAGGATGCAGAAGACATGAGAGAAAAGGAAGAGTGGGTAAAAATAGGATGTCAGAGTAGGGCAGAAGATGGTGTGTGGGTTTGTTATGATGGCAGACCAGTCATGCCAGACAATAGGCTTGCGCAAATGGCTAGAATGTATCATGGAGACACACATGTGGGCAGGGATGCAATGATTCGACACTTTAGACAAGATTGGTTTAACGCAAAGTTCAGGAATGTAGCAGAGAGCTTTTGCCAGAGATGTTTAATATGTCAACAAATGAACCCTGGCAGGAAAACTGTGGTCTGCATGGGAAAGATTGGAAAGGCAGAAGGTCCTTTTGTGAGACTACAGTTAGATTTCATTCAACTGCCTGCTTGTCGAGGGTTGAAATATATACTTGTCATAGTTTAATTATTTTCAAAGTGGGTGGAAGCATACCCGACCCGAAGAAATGACAGCTTGACAGTGGCCAAACTTTTATTAAGAGAACGCATTACTAGATTTGGTTTTCCAGTAATGATTGAATCAGATAGAGGGTCTCATTTTAATAATGAAATAATTCAACTAATCTGTGAAGTATTCAAAGTCGAACAGAAATTGCACTGCGCTTACTGCCCAGAGGCTTCTGGAGTGGTAGAACAATTGAATGGCACAATCAAGTCAAGACTCGGAAAGGTGTGTGCATCCACTCCACTGGAATGGCCTGATGCTTTTCCTCTTGTTCTAATGGGACTCAGAAGTATTCCAGACAGAAATACTGGATTGAGTCCCCATGAAATACTCATGGGAAGAGCAATGAGACAAGCATGTGTACCAAGACACAAGCTGTTGAATACAACTGATGACTTGGTTTTGGAAAATTGCAGAGTTGGCTGATAGAGTACATTCTATCTCTCATCAGGTTGGGGAAGACGCTTTCAACAGACAGCTGAGCCACTCACATGATCTGAATCCCAGTGATTGGGTAGTTGTGAAGAATCACACTCGAGAATTGTGCCTAGCACCAAGGTGGGATAAACCTCATCAAGTTCTTCTGACTACCTCAACAGCTGTAAAGTGTGCAGGATTGCCTAACTGGATTAATGCAAGCCATACCAAAAGGATGCCAGCTCCTGAAGAAGAAATACAATTGAAAGAAGAAATCGGTGGTTGCTGAAGGTTGTGCAGCTGAAGAACTTCCAATAGAAGGTCCTGAAGTAGCCGCCCAAGATCAACCGAGCACTTATCAGGATGACTGGATCCCAGTGGTGGACATACCTGAAGTACTTATAAGAACTAGACGTCAAACACATCTAGATAGACAGGAAAAGAGTGTGTCGAGAATCAGTCCCAGGCCCGATACTCCTCAGGATTCGGGCGACGCTATATGGGGTCCACCTCTCGACGTCACCAACTTCCTGCACTAAAGGCACGGAAGACTGGAGCAATCAAGCGAGGGAAGGGAAGGATGGGAACAGCGGGGAGTAGAACCTGTAAAAGAAAAATTAACATACAGACAAGAACAGAATACAATGCCAGACCAATTATCTACTCTCATTAATTCTCGCTACATGTCACAGTTCTGATACATGAGCTTCCTTATTTCCTCATAAACAAGCACACCACAACTCGATTGCGTAACCATACACAACATGCACAAGCGGACCAAGCAATAGATAACCCTAGTATATTTGGGTTAGGACCTTATATACTGTTAAAGATACTAGAGAGGATTGGCTGTCTCCTTCTCTACGTTTGTTTGCGTGAGAGGCTCTGGTCCTATCTGTAGGGATATCAGGACACTGTGGCGGTGCACCCTTATTGCATCCAATACCCACGAGAGTGGTGCACCCTGTCGGTATACCTTTGGTGGGTAAAGTTCTATATTTCCTGTTACGGGTTTATCATGAAGTCTGCCGGAATGTCTCTCCAGCGAGTTTCCCGTACTATATATAAGTGACACCCAGCCTGATTCTGACCTGACCTATTTCTTAAGCGCTGTCCAGGCGGTTTCCTCACCGCGTTTGATATCGAATACTAAACACTGGTCTTACTCCAGACTCTTAGAGTGTTTAGGGACGGAGTGAATTGCAAGAGGCCCTCTTGAAAGGGAAACAATAATGTTGCGCGAGTAAATGTCCTTCTCGGGAATCGTGCGCACACCCCCCAGATACTTGCAGTTTGCGGTGTTCACCGGTCTCCGCCTTGGATCGACACGCTAGCCTTCGCGTGTACCTCTGACTACTCCTGAGGTCTTTACGGGTGCCTTAACGAAATCAATAATGCCTCCAGTCCTTGTCTCTCCGCATGGAATCAAGAACTTCTGGAACTGCACTCAAGGAGTCCCGGTCTCATTCCTCGAGACTCTGATGCCGAAATACTCGGCCGAAGCTACAGCAATCCCCGCGGCTCTCAAAAGCAATGCGGGAAAGTAGTTACGAGAACTCAGCTCGTCGATTTCAAAATCGTCAATTACGCACAACGTCGTGCGTGCGTTCAGGGCGTTTTATGCCCGTGGCTCCTCCCACTCCAGCACAGGGAATTCTGAGAGTCGTAGTCTTTGCAGGCGCGTTGTGCCCGGATCCTGACAGAGTGAGGACCAGATAGGTATAGAAGAAGTCGCTCGGGAAAGTAGGGACCCGACTGTTAAGGAGCCTGAACAGGAACAGATAAGGAGAGAACAATATACTCTGGCAGAAGAAACCCAAAGCACTGTACCAGAGTCAGTGGAGGGACAATCAGGAATTAGAGAACACGTTCACGCAGAAGAAGGTAAAGAGGTAAAAAGACCTGAACAGGACCAGATAGGCATAGAAACGCAAGTTCAGGATACAGAAGAAAAACCAGACATCACTAATCCTGAACAGGGTCAGATTGAGGTAGATGAACCCATCCAGGCAGAACAGGCTGAAGTAATAAGCCCTGGACAAGGTCAGATAGCAAGGAAATTCGAAGACGAAGCTGATCAAGTTGTGCCAAGATCTAAAGAAAATAAAAGGAGTCTTGAAGAACCTGGCAGTGCAGTGAAATTTAAGAAAAGTCGAAAGGGTGATAATTGGCCAAGAATTATCAAAAGACTGAGATATCGACTTAAGACAATCAATGAAGAACCTGACCAAGTAAATAAAGTAATTAGTCAATCTAGACCTTCCAAAGTAATAACAATGCGAAGGAGTCAAAGACTGAAGACATTGAACAACAAGTTCAAGGGTACTGAATGGACATATGTCATTCTTGAAGACTTTGAAAATCTCGATTTAAATGAAGAAAGTGATGAAGAGCTGAATGTAGAGCAAATTGAAGAAGAAGTGAGACCGACTTGAAAGGGAGAAGACGCTCAAGGTGTTATCTATTACCAGGTTCTGAATTGAAGAAGATATAATCTTCTGGCCCAAGATGTCTGATAATAATGTTGCCAGAAAACCAAAACAGAGCTATATAAAGAAGTGTTGTAGGATCTGTATATGTAGTTTAATATTAGTCCTCATAATATGGGTGGTATTAGCAATAGCTATTCCCTATTTGATGGTTTCCGATAAACAAAATAGTACTAATACACACACAGAAGTTGCAAACCTTAAAGGAGATAGAGTAGACTTAGAAACACCAGATGAGTTAGATTTACACCACACTGTAAATAAGAACGAAACTGATTTAAATGTATTTTTAAATCTTTTAGTACATTATGTAGAAACTATGGAAGTTAGTGATTGCTACGTTTGCATGAAATTGCCAAGTTCAGTAGCTGAAGGAGTAACTTATCATCATTTATCCTTGACATATGGTATCTCATGTAGTGTATTGGCTAGTTTATTCTATAGAACTGGAAAGCTGCAGTATTATTATTCAAATGTGGATGTAATATTTTCATAAATTCCCATGCGAAAGAGCATGAACCCTGTCCTTAGTACTAGAGACTCACAGTTCATGGGTGAATATTTCCTAACAATGAAAACAATAGATATAGCTGACGCACATAAACGCAACTTAACCTGTAAATTACATGAAGAAGAAAATATATTTTTGAATTTAGTAGAAAATAGGAGACAGGATTTCCAAAGAAGAGCCTCTGAACCGAAACCTCAGATACCTAAATGGGCTGAAAGGGAAGACCTTTTAGTAACTGGCAAGACTCATGCTGCTATGTCCCTGGACTTTGAAAAGAAAGGGAAAATCTGTCTCCATAGACTTAAAACAGAATATAACAACGTATTTATTGGTTCCAGTGAATATGAACACAACTTCTTAGTAGTTGGGGGTTGGGGACTAATAGGAGGAACTGATCCAGTATTTCCTGGAATTTATTATATTTGTGGAAACAAAGCTTATTTTAGGTTGCCTGATCACTGGTATGGTAGTTGCTATTTTGCAATAGTATTCCCTAAAGTCTATCATGTTAAAAGAATCACTGGAAGGAATAACGGCAATAGTGGACTAACAAGATATAAAAGAAATAGTTTTTCAGAAATAGTAGGTGATGTATTTGGTGCATTGATACCTTCAGTGGGAGTTCTACTAAATTCTCGGAAAATCTGTCAATTATCAACCGTAGTTGATCGGTTATCTACTGACACTGCTGGAGGATTTCTACTGATCAATACAGAATTAGTTGCGGTCAGATCTATGGTTTTGCAAAATCGACTTGCCCTTGATATCTTATTAGCAAAAGAGGGAGGAGTCTGTAAAATGTTGAAAGCGCAACATTGTTGCAAGTATATACTTTAAGAGTGTAGAAATTGGAAGATATATTAAAAATATTACACATTTGGAAGAAGAATTGAAACCACTGGAGGTTGACAGTGTATGGAAGAAAATAACAAATAGTTTTTCCACTATAAGTAGTTGGTTTGCTAATATAGGTAAAGGTATTTTAGGTCGAATATTATTGCCAATCGTGGGCATAATTTTGCTAGTTCTGATGATAATGGGTTGTCGCAAATGCAGTGGGAAAAGAAAGAAGTACGAAGTGAATGAGAAAGGTAGGAAAAGAAAGTTAGCAGAAATACGACTTGAAGAATTGAAGGGAAATATCTATAAAAGAATGAAAGGATCACAATTTAAGAAAGATAAGGGAAAGAATAAAAGATTTGAAGACATTGAAATGGTAAAATGCTAAAGTTGGCATCTGATTTAAATAGAATTTAGTGATGGCATAAAATGCCATCAGAGAGGGCATTGATGGAGCAAGGTTTCACATCTAAAGAAACTTGCTCGTATGCAATCCTCTCGAATAACCTGTAATACCATAACCAATCTGTCCGTGAGTACTAATCTTGCACCACATTTTATATAACCATATCTAGGGGAAGCTTGCCTATGTGCTGTCTTAATAAGTAACTCGAATGTCATAAAAATGGCCGCTAAAATGCGGGAAATCTTCTGCGCATGCGTCATCCACATCACGTGGTGTGACGTTCTTCTGTCGCTTGGGGGAAATCTTTGCAGCTGCGCAATAGCTTCTAATATGGCCGCTTCAAAGCAACTTACTCACGCGCATGCTGAGCTGAAACTAACCCATGCAAGTTCTACTAAGATATTAATGCAAAAGATTTATTAAGTAAATGGGGTTAGAGTAGAAGTAATGGCATACAGTGAATTCATTTAAATTTGTATTCTAACATGTTTCTCTCTGACTATATTAATAGTTCGCATTTGGGCCTTGGAGGGTGACTAGTGTCCTCATCCTTTGTGGCAACCACGCATGCGCCCAATAGTTTTGCTCTCAAGTCAAGGAAGTCATTTGACGGACTGCCAAAACCCAAACCCAGCAAGGACATGAGAAAGTAAACTCCTGACCCTACGAGAGGAAGACCCAGCAACATTGTACCTTAAAATTATCAATCATAATGCGAAATGCTTGTGGAAATAAAGCTTGTGGGTATTAAAATTAAAGGGCGGGGAATTAGACAATGGACTTTAGAAACATATTGCACTTGGTATGGTGTCATGTCCTCTCCCCACTGCTTGGCCCAATCAAATTACGGGTGAACATGGAATTGAAACATTTGAGGGTGGATCATACACTTGAATTTGGTATAACAGGAGGTAGGTATAGATAGTTAGACACACTTGATGCGGAGATGCTAATGCTATGCTGAGATACTGCCCGATTTTGCTGCAACCTGACTGAAGAATCCTACACTAGGGAAATTCGCAGAACAACCGAGGAGGCACATCCAGGGAAGGGTCCGGACGCACCTGAACCGGACAGAGTAGCACCAGAGAGGGGTGTAACACTTTTCCCATCCCGAAACTCTGACACTCTGATATCGGGGTCCTCACACCATACTAGGTAAATATAATTGTAGGGTAAATGCCCCGTACTTGCTTTTCTGTCCTTTCTCTCCTCAGGTGCTGTCATTGCAAAGAGTTATAAATGCAACTGATTATAAGCTAACTGTACTATTTTTTCCTGATGGAGATTTCTAGTTCAGTCATGTGTATATTGATTTGACTCACAGAATTATTAATTCAGATACACTTTTAAAACTTCCCCGGAGTCTGTGGTTCTTTAAAATCAAAGTTAAATGCATATTTGTCTTTTCTCCCTATTCTAGTCTACTACTAGATCTTATCAAATGTACATTTACTCAGGAGACAGGAATGGTAAGAATACTGGTGTAAAGGTTTCAGAGGGAAAAATAAAATTGATGACCAGTGGATATTTGCCCGCTCATTGTGTTTATGAATGTATATGGGCCCAAATGTGTGTTGTTTGTATGAATGTGTAAAGCTGGTAAACTCTGCTGCATCATAACCCAGACTCTTTTATCTGCGCATAAGGAGAAAAAACACACTTTTGAATGCTTTGTGGCACCTACTCTCTTGTCATGAACAACACCATGCTTGTAAAGAGTTTATTCTAAATATCACACAGTTATAGAGCTACAATCAAACCACCACACTTAGGCTGTGCTGCAAATATATGCCCGGCTTCATACACACTGAAGTATAGCATTTGTACATGCAGCAGTAATTCTCTTAAAAAGGCCATTGTTTGTCAGACTTCCCAGCCCGCCTACACCTAGGGATGCAATAGCACACCAGGAGTCAGGCTAATGGGCCACATTAATGTGCAGTGTTTGATTCCATCCAGTGAAGCTACTGTGAAAGTGGCCCCGGTACCCTATTGATCCGTTTCAGAAGTTCTTAATGAAATGGCCATCCAAACTTCTCCCATTTGAATATGCTGAATGGCCAAAGCTTTCAGGCTATGGCCCTCTTTAGAGTGGGCCACCAAGTTACTGCATCTGAAGGCACAAAAGAAGGCCAATGATAATGCTATCTTAATAAAAATTCCTCATATTATGAAGAACAAATGTCGCACAAAACACCTAAAATGCTTATAAGGCAACTAAATTTGATTGGCAATCTGCAATTAGATGCCATATATTTGTCTTGTGCCCACCCTTCAGGCAGTAGATAGCAGGATTTTGTGGGTTGAATCAGCCTGACCAGACAGCTTTGTGAACTTGAACAAGATCTTTCCTCTTGTAGCTGGCTGATAGTACAAACCACAGTCCCCCTCAGTGCATGAAATGGAAATATAGAAGATACTCACTACTTCAGAGTACCTGTTTACCGCAGGCACACTCATTAGATGTATTGCACAAGTCCTGGGAAGTGCCTGTACTCTCCCTTTCTAATTGAAGAAGTGCAGGTACTCAGTACCTGAGAGTACCTGCCCATTTAAAGCACTGGTTTGGTTCCCCTACTTTTTGTGACAAGACAACCGCCCCAGGAACATTCACTCCGAGAATTGAAATGCTTCAGCTGCAGTTTAAGGCAGGGAGTCTCCTCTGTTGTGAAAACGAGGGGAGGGGCAGACAGTCAAACAAACCTTCTTGCTTGGGTGCCTGCTTGCCTATAAGAAATGTAAATGTAGCCAACTGTCTAATCTCCAAATGTAAAGGGTGCTTGGAAGCCGATATTAGCTTTAATCAGGGGCGGCTGGTGACATTTGAAAGTGGTGGTGGCGTAAAATGATTGGTGTACTGCACAGTTAAGAGCGAGCGTAGCGAGCGAGCCTGAACCACCATAAGGGGGGTTCGTTGCGATTCTCTTCCCGTGAAAATTTTGAAAAAAGAGAAGAAAAATGGTGCATTTTCAAGCAAATTTGAGAAATCAGGAAGGTTAATAAAGCAATTGTGAAAGTGCCTCTGTGAACTGTCACTTTTCTCTTTACCTATCTCTCTCCCAGAATTCACCACCTTCACCTGTAAGTGGCTGCAAGCTGCTCTATCGGTGTCACTCTCTTCCAGTGACACTCTCACTTTCCCATCATCTCAGTATCCCTTCCTACCTTATCTCTTTCGCGATCTCAGCATCTCCCCTCCTCTGTCACTGGCTGGGTGCTGCTGACACTGCCCGGTGACTGTCTCTTGCTGCCCCATCCATTGTCTCGCAACCCCCATGCTCTCCTCTCTACCTATCTTGCTTCCTCTTTCTATCTTGCTATCTCTTCCTATCTTGTTGCTGTCACATCCATCTTGCTTGCTATCCCTCCCTACATCTCAGTATCCCTTCCTCCCTCGTCTCTTTCTCTGTCTCCGCACCTCCATTCCCCCGTCATAGCAAATGTCAACTAGTTACGACAGAGCACATCTCACAAGAATCGGATGAACTATCTCTAGACTCTACTTTAGCGCCTAATATGTACCGGTGATTGCAGGCGGTGGGCACTTAGCGCTGCCACTCTTTTAAGGTCTGGTGTCCGGTCCGGGGCGTATTTCTCATCATCGGCCTTCACCCCCAGAGCAAGAGAGAAAAATCAGTTAACCGGGGAATAGAAAGAGAAGGAAACAGTGACATAAGGGAACGAGGGTGCAGAAAGGAACGTGTGAGAGTAACGGAGCTGACCTAATGCCCATTGCTTTTATCATTACAAAACGAAAGCAGAATGGTTTCAAAAGACCACGTTTGTGAATACAGAGCCGCAGTATGCATTTTGTTTTCCAATGCACACACCCAACAAGCAGGTATTTTAGTACCTCCAGGAATAGTGTGCTTTCCCACCCAGGGAAAACATGGTTGTTCAAAGAGCGAGGAGGCGACAAAAGTAGGGCTTGACTGGCAAACACTAATGTGGCGCTAATGTGTTTAGGTGTGAATAAATCAATATGGCCACCTTGCTTTAGTTAGTTAGTTATTTTTCATATTTTGAATGTTTTATTCCTCTCTACCCTGAGACTGCACTTAGAAATTGAAAAATGTCAGCAAAAGACTACGTTTCCAGCAAGTGTTTTCTTTTTTAGATCCATTTCACAAGGAAGCAAATAAACAAAAGGAGGAAAGAGAAGGTAATACCTGTTTCGTTTCTTGAAGTCTCCGACCGGTTTTTACTACATGAGGAGGAGCGAGACAGAGAGGGAAGAGGGGGAAGAAAGGAGGGGGGAGGCAGCTGCCAGCTTCGGGAGAACTGGACTCAAGCAGTGACTTACGACAGCCCGAACTGCCAAGCCACTGGATTCAAGCAAGCCTGGCTGAAGACGGCTGAAATGCCAGAAACCGGTCCTAGGAAGCTTGTTTCCGGTCCAGGGAAGACATGGCTTGGCAGTTCGGGCTGGACTGTTCCCATGAGGCAAAGGGTCAGACTGATTTGCATTTGGCCATGTCTGAACTGGGGTGGCAGAGTGGGCTAAAGAACGGTGATGGATTAAACCCAGATCAGTTGACTGGGGGTGAGTGCTTGCAATGTTCAACACTCCGTCCATCATTTCCTTTGGTTTTTGCTTCATTCTCTCAGACAGCCACCGGGGGGGGGGGGGTGATGTGTGTCCTGACTTTCCTGCATGAGTCAGGGCTAGGTTGAATAGACCTGGACTGCATTCAGAGTAGGGGAGATTTATTTTACACCTGAATGGGCCTGGTCTGCCTGGTACAATGCTGTCTTTACCTCCTGCCGGGCAGCTGCACCAGAGAAGACAGACCTAGTTTTGGCTGGGCAAAGAGCTTCTCTGCCACCAGAGAACAAATGATTTTGTGCTATAAAAAACATGGGGCCCAGACCCCTAAACTTTAGATCACTTTTGGAATTCAAGAAGAACCTCTGCCAAGGAGAACAGCTGGAAGAAACTGGAGGAGGAGTACTGCCCCTTTGCTGTGTGCTGTCTGGGGTTGGCCTGCAGTAGCTGTTTCTGCCAAGGAGCGGAACTGTGTGTGTATCCTGCTTGAGAAAGTATCTAAAAGGGCTTGGAAGCAAGAAGTCTCAGGAACAGCAAAGACTTCACCATCCTTCTGGGACCCTTCTCTGGACCCGCTGGGTTTCATGGCAGCAGAAGCAAAGAGCAGCTGACTCTGTTACCGAGTCCATCGCTGGTTCTGTGTCCTGAAGGCACCGCTGAAGGCACCACCGCACTTCGCACCAAACCCTTGGTCTCACTGACACCGCTGGGGACCGTCACCGAGCAGTTGCTTGCACTGCGCCCTGTGGGCCCGCACTCTTCACTACATCGCTTCACTCTGCCCGGCCGTCGCTAACATTGTCACTGTCCAACCCGAACACCAACCGGCTCTGTCGCCTGCTTAGTGACCTGCCAGCACCGCATCGAGCACCGCCTCACTCCGCATCGCAAGCCTTGGCCTCATCTACGCTGTCGGATGACCGTCACCGAGCCGCTGCCTGCACCGCACCGTGAGGGCCCCGCTCCACTTCCCTGCAACCGTGACAGCTGCCCCAACCGACCCATACCAACATGTCGACCACAACGAGAAAGGTACTGTCTACGAGTCTGTCAACGCTTTAACTGGCCTGTACCGATGCGGTCGGATGGAACTGTTAGCCTCTGTCGTTTTCAGGATTGCAGAAGCCCCGGCCAGAGCTGCCTACTCAGAAGAACTTTGTTTTGGAGCTATTTTTGCATTTTAAAGGTTATCTTGCAAAGTAACTACTTTTACAGTATTGTATGCTAGATTTTTGTCGTTTTTGGTCTTGTTGGTTTAGATAAAGTTTTGCTTATTTTTCTAAACTGGTGTAGTGTCCATTGTAGTGTTTTCACTGTGTTACTGTATGCATCACTATTGCTTTACACACTGCCTCTGAGATAAGCCTGTCTGCTCATGCCAAGCTACCAAGGGGGTGAGCAGGGGTTATTTTGGAAGTGTACCCCCGTTACCCTGACTAGGAAGAAGGGTCCCTACTTGGACAAAGGTGCAAACCATTGCCAACTAGAAACCCCCATTTCTTTTTTTTTAAACTTCTTTTTATTAACCCGTTCCGTGCTCATGACGGAACCACGCCGTCATGAGCCACGGGCGCCGTGTGCTCATGACGGAGTGGTTCCGTCATGCTGCGGCCGTTGGCGGCCGCTCCGCCCACGCGGTGCTAATTCCCCGCCTGTGCGGGCGATTAGCGCAGTGGGTGGAGTCATGACGGAACCACTCCGTCATGAGCACAGCTCAACCGTGACTCATGACGGAGTGGCTCCGTCATGAGCACAGCGCCACCGCACTGCCCCCAAGCCCCCCCCAGCGCTTCGGCGGAATTCCTGCCGCAGCCAAGGGGTTAAAGAAACATCAGTGTTAGTAAACAGCTTTACCACAATTCGCATTTGTCATTACATACACATCATCACATGATACATGTCTACAATATATTGTCTTTTCTTACGGGAACTTTACCCAAAGTAATCCTAGTCTCCCACCCCCTCCCATCTATGCATCCCCACTTCCCTTACAGAGTTCTATATACATCCCACTGGCTCCATACTTTTTCCAATTTCTTTGGGCAGCCTCGGCTCTCATAGATTGTTTTCTCCGCTGCACAACACCAATCCATGTCCAATTTCCAACTCGCCACTGTCAGTGGTTGGTTGGCTCCCCAGGTCCTGCCAATATTTCTCTTGGCCACCATTGCGGCCACTAGCACGTTTGTTCCCCAGATACACACAGAACATGCCATCTTGCTTCCATAGGTACCATGAGCCCAAGGAGGGCTGACATTACTCGCATCACCCTCCTCCAGAACTGTTGTATAATCGGACAGTCCCTTAGTATATGGAAGAAGGTGGCCTTCTGCTTACAGCCCCTCTGGCACTCCTTTGTGAGAGTGCGACCCAGCCTGAACATAAGTGTGCTAGTGGAGTAAGACCTGTGTAATATTCTCAACTGAACCAGTCGGAATCACGCCCTGATCGCAACCTCCCTAGGGCTTTGCACAGCTTCCATCCAGTGATCATCTTCACGTAAACCTGCGTTGGTCTCCCATGCCTCTCTTAACTTCGTGAGGGGGTCTGGTGAATTGTTAATAAGTTTCTTATATGTGCAAGACAGTGCTTTTTCAGGGATCGTATCCAATAGTAATCTGTCTTCTAGTGGGCTATATTCAGGGAGGTGCTCCCCCTCTTTTTTATATGCCTACGTAATGCATGTCCCAATTGCAGGTATCTATCCTCCTCTGATTCTGCTAGTTGAAACTCATTTTGCATATCCGAGAATGGGACCAGGGCCCGTCCCTGCCATATATCTCCTAGACGTACTGTATCTATTAGTTTCCACTTACCAAACCCTTGTAGCCTACCTACATCCCTTAGCATATCACTATCCCACAAGGGGGTCTGTTCTGTCAGCTTGTTAGCCCACCCGAGGAATCTAGTGGCTTTTGTTCCCACATTTATCACGTGTTAGTGTGTGGTGGCATATGTTTGTTCACCTCACGCATGTATAGCGCCCCCATGAACCCTCGGGACTCATTGCCCAGTGGTCCACACGATATGCTGTATCGTTTCTGTCCATAAACACCCAATCATTAATAACCATTAACTGCGATGTCAAATAGTATTTCCGAATGTCCGGTATGGCCAATCCACCGTCATACATGCCTCTCTGTAGCTTAGTTAATGCAATCCTTGCACCCCCTCCATCCCATAATAGTGTCCTTAGTTCGCCCTCCACTTCCTTAAAGAATTTATCCAGAAATGGACACCGTGTGTTCTGAAAAATGTATAGCATTCTGGGTAAGGACATTATTTTAAAAAGAACCGCTCTCCAAATAAGGGAAATTGACAGGGTTCTCCAGTGGGCAACATCACTTTTTAACCTATCTAACTGTGGCTGTAGGTTTCCTGCTTGAAATTCAGCATTCGTTTTGGCTACCTGTATGCCCAAGTATTTAAAACTATCCTTAACCTGAAGTTTGACTTCCACCCGTAGTACTGGTGGGGGTCCATTTGATAACATGCACAAGAGAGATTTATCCCAGTTAATCTGGTACCCTAAATAGCCCCCGAATAATTAAACAATCTGTAAGAGCCGGTTCACAGTGAATCGTGGCCTTGTCGCATACAAGAGAACATCGTCGGCATACAATGAGATTTTCTCTCCACATTGGTCCCCCCCCATAAATACCGGATATCACTGGGTCCCCTTTCACCCATGCTGCCAACGGTTCCAACACCAGTGTGAAGAGCACCGGGGAGAGGGGGCACCCCTGTCTTGTTCCCTTATGAAGGGCAAAAGATGGAGACACCGACCCATTCACTCAGACCCTGGCCAGGGGAGCTTCGTATAGCAGTTTAGTCCAGGATTGGAATTGAGGGCCAAACCCGAACCGTTTTAGGACTTCGAATAGATAGTGCCACTCTATTCTGTCGAACGCCGTAGGTGCATCAAGGGATAATAATGCCGCTTCTACCCACGGATATATTTTTACTAGATGCATCACTCCATATAAGCATCGGAGATTAAGCCTGGTGCTCCGACGGGGCATAAAACCAGACTGGTCTGGGTGGATCAAGGTTGTTGATTGGTTCAAACAATCGATTTACCAATACTTTAGCTAGTATTTTAACCTCCATATTCAACAGAGATATTGGCCGGTACGAACCACAGTGATCGGCCGGCTTGCCTGGTTTTGGGATTACAACAATCGTTGCCATCCACTGATCTATTGGTAGACACCCCTGTGTTCTCGCTTCATTAAACATTCCCTGGGGTATGGGGCCACTATACTCGCTGTACATTTAAAAAGCTCCACCGGCAGCCCATTTGGTCCCGGTGCCTTCCCTGCCTGTAACTCTTATGTTGCCCCGATTATTCTTCTGTCGTAATGTCTTTGTCTATTTGATCCCTATCTTCAGTGGATAGTTCTGGAAGTCTCATCTCGGCCAATAATTCGCTGCCATCTACAGTTGTCCAGTCAGATTTGGATGCGTATATCTCTTCATAATAGTCCGCGAAGACTCGTGCCATTTCCTCCCCGGTACTGCACGCAAGCTTTTATCACGTAATTCCGCGACCCAACTCCTAACTCTGTCTCTCTTTTCGAGCCAGGCTATCATTTTATTAGCCTTGTCCCCCAGGTCATATATTCGTCTCTGCGTGACCAGTGCTGCCGATCTCGCAGCATTATGTGCCAGATTTTGTCATTCCTGTCGCTTGAGGTCTATACGGCGCGCTAGCTCCTGATCCTGCTACCATCCCTCGAGATAGCGTCTCTCCATCTCGATCACTGCTGCCTCTAACGTGTCCCATTGAAGTTTATTTTCTTTGTTGCTAGCCCCTATACAGGCCTGGACAAACCCCCTCATTACTGGCTTAAACGCTTCCCACAAAGTGCAGGCCTTCTCTACTGTCCCCTCATTTTCCTGGAAGTAAAGTTGTGCCCGCTCCCTGACTTTCTGGGTGTTTTCCTTGTATTTGAAGAACCATGCGTTCAATCTGGGTGGTAGAGTGGATGTCCGGCTCGGACCCCTCACCATCACTTCTATTGGGGAATGGTCCGAAATGCCACGCGGGCCAATTCTGGCATCGTTTAACCATTGTTCACTCCATCTGTGTGTCAATATGTGGTCGAGGTGTTGCAAAAAGAAGAAATAAGTAAATGGGGATAGAGTAGAGATAAGTGGTATACAGTGAAATCATTTATTGTCACATTCTAACGTGTCTTTTTCTGACTTTGTTATTAGTTCATGTTTGAGCCTCGGAGGGTGACTGAAATCCCTACCTCACATGATCCGCGCGCGTTCGCAAAGAAACTTGCCGGAAACTGGGATGACACACTTAAATCACAGCCAAGGCCACATTAGGCGAAGACGCCTGGAAAAGTAAACCCCTGAACCGGACGAAAGCAACAATTTTGAATAAAATGTATAACTTGCAATGATCATAATGTGAAATGCGGGTGGGAATAAAGCTATGGGAAAGTAAATAAAGGGGCGGAAACATAGAACAATAGTTCACAGTAAAATTATTACTTTTAATATGGTGTGATGAACTCACCTCCTCGCCCTGACCAATCAGAATAGGTGAAAACACAAATATTGCAATTTTGGGGGGAGGTACACGAATACAGAATAGTATAATTGAGGTAAGTTAACTAGAAATTTTGTCAGACTTGTAAGATCCGTCATTCCGACTCGTCACCGACCCAACGCATATGCTGCTACAGACTCTATCCGAGACGCTGTCTCAGACCCTGCTGCTGCCAGAAACTCGAGAAATTGAGATACTGATCGCTAATCTAATCATCTAGAAGGGGATTTCGGAAGAGGGACACCCGAGGAGAGTAGTATCAGAGAGGGGTGCGACGCTGGCGTTTCACTTTGAAGAGGTCACCTTCCCAGATCCGAATCTGTCCAATCCTCTGTCTGCATCTAGTCCTGGCAGATTCTATCTGGCCTATCTTCAAAGAGCTGGGTTTATCTATCACCTTAGGTAAATATAATTCTGCAATTGTACCTGCTCTCTCTCTTTTTCCTTTTTCCAGGTACCGTCTTCATTGATCATTATTATGACTTTGTTTTATTTAACTTTAAATTGCCTCTTGAAAGAATGTGTTTAAGCTGTAATTGATTCTGACTCACAAAATTATAGATTTAGATAAAGTTCTTAAACCTTTTTGAGTTTGTGGTTATTTCAAATTTAACTTAAATGTCATTTTCTACCTTAAACTATCTCAGAAACCTGATTCATCGAGAAAGGAATTATTAAGGAGATCAAATTGGTAAGACTTGGTAGAGGTGAAATTAAATTACAGGTAAACTCAAAAATTGAGATCAGCGGGGTTTGCTAACTCATTTGCGTGAATGGTTTGGGCCCAGGTGAGTATTTAGGTATGTGTGTGTTTAACCCGAGCTGGTGACCCGTGCTCTATCAGTTTTTCTTTGGTAGCAGAGGCATGGTTAGGTTCTAGTTAGTTAGGTAGGAAGTATTGTGGATTGAATTATTTGATTTATGCATTAACAACCGCTATTTGTTAATTGTTATGTATTGTTTCATGTCGTCTGGAAATTCCCGGGAATATTGAATAGTGGGTGGCAAATGGAAGCCAGACCGCAGTGAGGTTACTTGTCTGGATCAGGAAAGTGCTGAAAGTTACGCAGGACTAGAGGCACTGAATTAGGGATTATTTTCTTTCGTATAAAGTGAGAGTAATTGGTAGCAAAGGAGTCCACTGGTAAAACTTTGGTCTTATATCACCTACAAAGAGTAATACTGAAGGAGTAGCAGGTTCTCTGATGTTTGTGTGAAGAGTAAGCGGAAAGTTTTACTCGTAGCGTGTGAAGAGTAAGCGGAAGGGTTTTACTCGTAGTGTGTGAAGAGTAAGCGGAAAAGGTTCGCTCGCAGTAAAAAGTTGACTATTCTTTGAATTTAGAGGATCAGACACAGTAGCGAATGTGTTTATGTTGTTGATTAATGAAAATGATATGTAAAATTGTGAGAGAATACATTTTTCGTATTACCTTGCAAAGGAGGGGTCAGTTACGAGTGCTGCACTGTTTTCACAGAGAGCCGCGCTGGGATTGGTTGAAACAGCGGCGTGTGACTGACGTGAAGAATTGTAAAGGAGGGGTCAGTAGTGAGGAGTGATACTGACGTCACTTAGAGCCGTGCTAGTATTGGCTAAACGCATAGCAAAACAGAATCTGATTGGTGAGAAGGAAAGGAAGCCGTGCTGGTATTTGTCAATTGTTAAAGTAAAAGCGAACATTTGATTAGTTGAAAATAGAAGCCATAATAATAATAATAATTGATAGTGGGTCTTGCATGTGGAGACACGATCCTTCTTTAATAGGGAATCGCCCAGACAGAAGATATTTAGGCTTTGCCCACGAACAGTACATAAAAGGAAGATCCCGCAAAATGTATGGAGAGAAAAGAAAAATTTCATTTATGCAGAGAATTAAGAATTATTTTAAAAAGGATAAACCCATTAAAACTAGAGAGGGAATTCTCATTCCTCCTCCGAAAACTCCTGCATCCTATATGATGGTAGAAAGAGGTTATCATACTTGTGTATGGATAGAAAATTGGGTAAAATATACAAGAGATGATGGAATACTGGCGTTCCCAGAGTACGGAACATTTAATGGAAGAATTTTACATAACTTACACACTAGAATGAATAAAATAGAACCAAGACCCAGATTAACTCAGTATGAAGCACTAGAAGAATGGGAAACTGAGGCATTTGAGAGAGATAGACCTAGGAGTGACAGAAATTTGAGCAGATATTATCCAAAATTTCCACGTGAAACTCAAGATAAGCAGATGAAACAGTCGAGATAAACCATGTTAACTGAAGGGTTATATCCTGTATTGGTGGCAGAGAAACAGACAGGAGGACAGTGCACAGAAAAGAAAAAGCATTTAACATTAACTGGTTGCGGGGATTCAGAAGATGATTATTTAGAAGATATCTTAATGAAAAATCCTCCGCCTTATCAAGAAAGACCTAATAGAACAACCCGAGTGGTCCGATTCTAGATACACCCTTATTGCCACAAATAGTACATTAGAGAACAATGGAAAGGGTACTTCAGGAAAAAGTAAGGGAAGCGATAAATAAGAATAGAGATAAATTAATACAGAAGATAACACAGTTAAACGCACATCCCGAAGCTTTGACTATACCAGTGACTATAGGTCCTGTTGTCCCACTGTACGGGGATAAATCAAATAGTCCTAAACTACACCCATTATTGAGCAAAGAAAAGAGAAGTTAGTAGTTAAGACCAAGCTAGTGATTGCGAGTCTGTAATTTCATTAATGGACTTACCGATAAGAGGGCAAATAAATGACACACCCAGAAAAGTCACACCAGCTACCGGATCGAAAAGTGCCACAATTGTAACCCCATAAGAAATAGAAAGATGGGCACAAGAAATAGAGAAACCAAATTCACCACCGAAAATATAAGACATATTCAAATTGAGAGTTGAACTAGTAGAAATGATAGCTGGGAATGTAGGACTGGATAGATTGAATACCTATAATGAAGAAGAATTGCTATTCATTTGCAGAAGCATAACCCGAAACCCAAAAACATTTCATGAAAAACTGGTAAATTTAGACTCTGAAATGGGAATAGAAATAGAGTGATCCAAAGTATTGCAAAAACCTTATAGAGCAGAATTTTCTGATAAGGATTTAGAAAATATGAATGTGTCAGGAAGAAAATTACAGGTTAAAGAATTAATGACGATATTGCAGAAATGGGGAGATTTAGACAGGTGGAAAGTTTGGTGGTCAAAGAAAAAAGAGGAAGCCCGGGCAAATGGGGTAACATCTGAATATTTAGTGAAAGAAAGAGAGAAGGCAGAAAGGTTGTACCTAATGAGAGAGGTTCCAGGAGGAGGTTATGTACATGTCCCATGGACCCGACAGGATATATTATCATTTACAAATGATTTTCCAAAGCTGAGAGAAAAACCAGTGGAATAGTACAGGCAAGTTGAAAGGTTTGTGAAGGTAGCGAAAGTATTGCTGAAAGATTTAGATGGTCTCTTTGATATAGTGGTGCCTGTTGATTTGTGAACTGAATGTAAAATTACAGTTGATTGGCCTAATGATGAATACCCGAGAAATGAGAAAACAGGAGCTCCATCAGAGGAGGTTATGAAGAAATATAACCAAGTAATAACTTTCTTAAAAGGTAAAATTCACCCAAAGGAAACAGATTGGATAAAAATAGATAGAACAACCCAGGAAAAAGATGAGTCTGTACATGCGTATTATGAGCCCCTCTTACAGGTATTCAAATTGTATAGTGGATTTGAGAGTATTGGGGATAAGGACATGACGCATTTTGTGTATCGGTTTGTGACAGGGTTACGAAAAGAAATATCTTAAATGAGTAAGCAGCATAATTTGTGCTGGCAAGCAAAGCCAATAGACGAGATTTTAAAATATGCACAATATTGCGGAGATGAAATTGACAATAGACAAAAGAATTTAGAAGAAAAAGTGATGTGGGCTCAAGTGAAATTAGCAGAACAGCAAGAACTCCAGTTACAAAATCAGGCAGGAAATACAGGAAGGGGGCATGGTCAGTGGGGAAATAATGGGGGTAAACCAAAAGGGCGGTTAAGTAGAGAAGAGGCCAAGAAAAGGTTTCCCTGTCATGGGTGCGGAAAATTCAGGCACTGGAAGAACGAGTGTAAAAGCATACAACATAATAATGGCCCACATCAAAATTTAAATCCACAGGCGCAGAATGAGGTGCTAATGAATCAACCCCAGCAGGTTGTAAACCTACAGAGTCAATTGCCACCTGCCCCTATGCCAAAGTACAGTGCGGACACAGGATTCCAAGAAGGAAGTGGTAAGAAAAACTATGTAACATCGCAGTTTCTTTTGCAGGATACATATTTTGGAGATCAAGATCAATGACGGTGCCTGAGAGGGGAGGAAGGGGAGTGCGTACTTGGCGCATCCTTACCGGTAGATCAGTCAGGTCCGTACATTGATAGAAAGGTAGAAGGAAATTACATTACCTTTTTGTTGGACACTGGTGCTATCCGTTCTACTGTGAGAACAGCAGACATCCCAAACCTACCCCTCTCGGGAGAAGCATTCCAAGTAGTGGGCGTTTCTAATAAACAAATTAGGACCCCTATTACAAAACCAATGGAAGTATGTGTTGGAAATTTTAAAGAAATGCACAAGTTTGTGGTGTGCATTCTAGTCCTGTAATCCTATTGGGAAGGGACTTGTTGTGCAAAATGAATTGCACCATATTTTGCACACCGGACGGTGTTGCCATTCAGACCCCTGATGAAGATGTAATATACAAAATCATGTTAGCCAAACAAGGAACAGGGGTGGATGAATTATATTCAGTGATGACCAAAGCTGACTTACCCAATGAGGTCAAAACAACAGGGAATCCTGAAGTATGGGATTTTACAGGAAAAGAAGTAGGGTTGATGACAGACGTAGATCCTGTTAAAGTGACTGTGAAAGAAGGTGCAGTCTATCCAAATACTCAACAATACAAGATGAGTCCCGAAGTAAAGGCTGGTGTTGCAGCTGAAATTGATCGAATGGTCGAACAGGGCATCTTAAAGGAAATCATGAGTAGTCCCTGTAATTCACCTATAATTGGCATTAAGAAACCAAACGGAAAATATAGGGTAGTTCAAGATTTAAGAAAAATAAACAAGATTGTTGTGCCATGTTGCTCTATAGTACCCAACCCTGCAGTGATTTTGTACCAAATACCATGGAATGCAAGATGGTTTACTGTAATTGATTTATGCCATGCTTTTTTCTCCATCCCACTACATCATGATAGCCAGTTTTTATTTTCCTTTAAATTTGAGGATCGTATCTATGTTTGGAATTGCGTTCCTCAAGGGTACACTGAAAGTCCTTACATTTTTACCAAATTTTGAAAAAATGCCTTAAGACATTGGTGCTGCCTCTGGAATCAGTCCTGGTGCAGTATATTGATGACCTATTGGTTGCGTCTAAAACAAGGAGTGGTTGTGTAACTGATTCCATTGCCCTATTAAACCATCTAGCAATAGGTGGACATCAAGTGTCCCCTGAAAAATTGCAATTCAGCAGAAACGAAGTAAAGTATTTAGGACACCAAATAGAACGAGGATTAAGAAGAGTGACCACTGAGAGAATAAAAATAATAAAGCAAATGAAACTACCACAGTCACAAAAAGAAATAAGAATGTTTCTTAGTGTTGTGGGATATTGCAGTCAATGGATTGTAGGGTTTTCTCTACTGGCAAATCCCTTGATACAAATGATAAAGAAACGAGCAAAAGACCCAGTAGAGTGGGATGATCTGAGCATGCAACCTTTTGTAAAATTGCTAAATTGTTTATGTGAAGCACCTGCTCTAGGTATGCTAGATTATTCGAAAGAATTTGCATTGTTCTGTTGTGAGAGAGATAACTGTGCTCTCTCAGGTCTAATGCGACGTCCAGTGGCATACTTTTCTGCTACCTTAGATCCTGTAGCATCTGCATTGACAGGATGCCTAAAAGCTGTGGCTGCAACATGTGTAAGCATAGAATAAAGTGAGTCAATTGTAATGGGCCATCCTGTTAAGGTATACGTCCCTCATGCAGTTTAAATTCTGCTAACAAAAACTCAAACTCAGTATCTCTCTCCGAGCAGATTACCCAAATATGAAAGGATCATATTGGGAGCAGAAAATTTGACCATAATCAGATGTACCATTCTTAACCCAGCTACCTTGTTGTCAGACCCATACAATGCGGAAGTGAAAGATGAAGCTGAACACGAATGTCTTGATGTAGCAGAACTCAGTACCAAACCCCGACTAGACATACAGGATGAGCCTTTGAGAGATGCAGAGCACAAGCTTTTTGTAGATGGCTCATGTATGCGCCTTGAGGAGGGAGGGTTGAGTGCTGCTTATGCCGTATGTACATTGGCTGGAATAGTCGAAGCATCCTATTTACCAGGAGTCAAGTCTGCACAAGTAGCCAAATTGATAGCTTTAATTAAAGCTTGCAAAAATGGGAAACATTGGAGAGTAACCATTTACACTGATAGTCAGTATGGTTACGGGGTTGTGCATGACTTTGGCCAGCTCTGGATGCAGCGAGACTTCCTGACTTCTTCGGGGTCTCCCATAAAAAACTGAAATTTTGTAAAAGAGTTGCTTGAAGCTTTACAATTACCAAAAGAGGTGGCTGTGGTCAAATGTGCCGCACACAAGTTAGTAAATGATCGTGTGACTGCAGGAAATCGATATGCTGACCAGGTTGCCCAACATTGCGCAAAATTTCAAATGGCAGTAAACGGGAAAGTTGAAAATTGTGGAATCAGCTGCCAACTTATGCTATTGTCAGGATTACAAACAAAGAGAGAGATAAGAGAACTCCAAGATGAAGCAGAGACAAAAGAAAGAGAATAGTGGGAGAAAATTGGTTGTCAGAGAATGGCAGAAGATGGTGTATGGGTTTACTTAGATGACATACTTGTATTGCCAGACTGTATGCTTGCACCTATGGCTAGGATGTATCATGGAGACACCCACATAGGCAGGGATGCAATGATTAGACTCTTTAGACGGGGTTGGTTTAATCCAAGATTCAGGAACATTGCAGAGAGTCTTTGCCAAAGATGCTTGACATGTCAACAAATGAATCCTGACAAGAGAACAATATTGTATACAGGGAAAATTGGAAAAGCTGAAGGTCCCTTTATAAGACTTCAAATTGATTTCATTCATTTGCCTGCTAGTCGAGGATTAAAATATTTACTTGTCATTGTTTGTCTATTTTCAAAGTGGGTGGAGGCATACCCCACCAGAAGAAATGACAGCTTGACAATGGCCAAACACCTATTAAGAGAGTTTATACCGCGTTTCGGTTTTCCAGTAACTATTAAATCAGACAGAGGGTCTCATTTTAATAATGAAATAATTTGATTAATTTGCGAAGCATTCAAAATTGAACAAAAGCTGCACTGTGCATACCGCCCAGAGGCATCTGGAGTGGTAGAACAATTGAATGGCACAATTAAGTCAAGGCTGGGAAAGGTGTGTGCATCCACTCCACTGGATTGGCCTGAAGGTTTACCTCTTGTTCTGATGGGACTTAGAAGTATTCCAGACAAGAATACCGGATTAAGTCCCCATGAAATAATCATGGGAAGAACAATGAGGCAGGCATTTATACCAGGACACAAGTTGTTAAATATATATACACAAGTATGAGAGGCAACACAAAACTAGATACACTGTATTGGTACAGTATGAAAACTGAGTGCTGAGTCCACACAAGGATTGAATGATTCAAATGTTCTTTATTCCAAGATGTAGTACAACCATATTCGCAGCCAACGCGTTTCGCCCAAACATGGGCTTCTTCAAGGCTGTTAAGGATCACACAAAGATATTGGTTGTAACAAAGAATATGTACATAACAAAGCTTCACAAACACGAATAGTAAAAAAAAGGGAAAATGCAAGGAAAAACTAAAGAAAGCAAGGGAAGAGCACGAGACGGCAAAGCACAGAGAACTCAGTAAAAGGTTAAAAAGACCAGTGAATAAGTAACCAAGAAAAAACTAAACTAGGGGCAATGTGGGCAAAAGTCTGAAATAACCAAATAACCTGATGATAAGTGAAGAGAAAGAACAGATGAAAGAAAAGAGTAGTAGCCCCTAACAAAACCCCTAGTGAGTGTCCAAAAATGGACGCAAGACTATGTAAAAAAAGGGGCCGAATGTGTTGCCGAAAGGAGTTTAAACATAACCCAATTACGCCATGTCCACAGAGTTTGAGCTAAGTTAGGAGAGTATTAAGGAATAAAGGTGAAAGATCTAGGCTAAAAACAGTCGCTTACCAAGGTTTATAGAGCGTAGATGCACATCAAAATGTTCGCAAATGTAACGGAGGTAACTTGACCCAGTATTGAGTCTGTAATCAAAAGAAACACCGATGAATGATATTCCAAGGTGAAGAAACACCAATCAGAGTTGGCCAAGGCTTGAAAACACAGTAGTGTCGACTCACCTTGCTAAATAAATAGCCAGTGAGCAATGAATTTACGTCTGGTGTGGTATATCAAAATTAATTCTCAAGAAGCTCTGGATAATCAGATCTGTTAGAAAAATAGAATCACAATACGATGTGACTAAGTGGTGGATTATGTCAGGGTAACTGGCCGCAGGTACAGATCACAACACACATAGTATTTTAAAAAAAGCACACACAAATGCCCTATCCGTAAACCCGCCAATAAAGTAGACTGCGTCCACGTATTCTCAAAACGCACAAACAGACTTTAGTGCTACGTGAACTATAATGACAAGAGACAGTCTTAAAGTTCACGGAATCATGCAAGTTTAACGAGTGTATTGACCCAACTAGTTAGATACATCAATGAAAAGTGCTAGTCCGTACATTATCGATGCTTCAATTATTCCCGTTTTTGAACGATAAACGCTAATCACAGGCAAGAAGGAAAAATACCCTTATATCGCTAATACCCAAGTATTTTAGCGTCTGGCTAAAATGCCACATAGTGTCAAAGACCTAGAAGAAGATCTACCCAACATACGTAGCCACAAAAGTATGACGGTGTTTCTCCCGATACAGGATCCCAAAGCCCGACGAAGTCGTGTCCCCCACCATACACTTACTTCGATTATCCCATAGCATTAATTCCAGTGGAGGTCCGTAGCGCCGTGATTCCCGTCGTGTTGGAACGGTTACCTGGGTGATGGCAACGCCCTTGAATTTATACATTGGCGCCAAGCAAAATATATCCGGTAAGCAACGGTGACGAATGCAAGAGCGCTAGAACGTGTCAGTGACTGGAATCCTCCATCTTGGAGTAGTTCCGGTGTGCCGGCAATGTAATACAGAATACGTATCCTATGTGAAAGGACGTTTTCAAAAAATAAAAATAGAAAAACGGGAGGTGGCAAGTGACATAGTAAACAAAGAGGTTACTAATGTCAGATAATAGTATACAGTAACACAATAGTGCTACCGTGTCAACCCGCAAGTCGGGAGTACCACAAGATCAAATTCGAAGTGTCAGTAGCCTAAATACTACATTCCGGAGAAGTACCGGTATGGAGGCAGTTTGATGCAAAAAGCGAGTCTGATACGTAGAGTACCACGGGCACGGCATCTGAGTAGGTGGAGGGTGAAGAAATGGCTGGGAAAGCGGATGCTGTTACGCGTAGGGCGGTCAGTGCAATTGAAAAGAAAAACACGGGGTAAGCGACTAGAAAACAGGATTAAAATAAGGCCATATTACGACCCATAACTATACAAAAAGATTTTTGAACTAAGGCATACATTGATCGTCTGCTGTGAGACTCGGACTATATCCAAAAAAGGGAAGGATAAAGACTAAAAACAATTTATTTAAATATCTGGAAGCGGGAGGAAGACGTGTCTAAAGTACATCTTAATTCGTATCTAGAGTGAAGAAAGCTGTAATTTCTTTCTCGGATGCATATTCATATAGCATTGGAGTGATAGATAAGCAATAGTACAGATCGGGCTAAAGTTCATACAAATAGACTTACTAGGGTACATTCCACCAATCAGATTAATATATCTAATTTCGACAATAAGGAGCAGTATTATCAGACAGGGTATGAGCATAGTTTTAAGTTATGTTTGATACATAAGCAACACACCCAATTGTGCTCCATTGTCATCACTGTGTACAGAAAGCAAAGAAAGTGGGACAGAAAAATAGCAAGGATGTCCATACGTTTAAATGCAAGGAGCACAAATACTTTTGCGTCACATGAATGTACATACAAAAATTACAGTGTTCTAGCAAGAATTCTTTTAACAATGCTGTTACACTCCTTGCAAAAGCTGTGCCAGATTATAAGAAATAATGCATTTTATTATCGTTGTTAAAGCCCAGTGCAACCGCCCGCAGGGTACAGATCCATCTCGCCTCCAGTTGCCTAAGTCTGAGTTCTCTATCCTCACCCCTGTTTACTGGTAGGGCTACATCAATAGCATGGAACCGAAATCTAGACCTGTCCACACCCTCTCTGCAGGAATGTGTCACTAGAGCATACGTAGTGTCCCCATGTAGTGCAGCTCTACGATGTTCCTGTATGCGGGTTTTGAGTGGTCTTACAGTACTACCCACATAAATTTTGTTACATCCACATATCAGGACATAAACCACAAAGGTGGTAAGACAATTGATAAAGTGGTGAATAGTATGTTGTCTGTCTGAATTGTACTTGAACGTCAGAGTTTTATTACATCCTAGGTTGCAAATGTTACAGGAACTACAAGTATAGAACCCTATGAATAGGCTACACAAGAGAGGGTACAAACATGACATCTTACAGCTGGCTAAAAACAGGGCGACAAAACTGAATAGAAGGGATCTACTCACCAAGAACAACAAAGATACTCCTAGACACCAGGAAAGACTTGCATTCATTACGACATTTTCTACTCTTAATCATGAGGTATTTAAGGTACTCAATAGACATTGGCCCATCCTCAAGGGAGCGCCAGGTGTCAACGGCATCATTACATCTAGACCTTCGATGACCTTCAGAAAAAGCAGAACTATCAGGGACAGCCTATGCCCCAGTTACACGTTGCCACAGCCCCCCAAGCCAGGTTGGCTAAAAAAACCTTCTGGGTTCTATACTTGTAGTTCCTGTGACATTTGCAACCTAGGATGTAATAAAACTCTGACGTTCAAGTACAATTCAGACAGACAACATACTATTCACCACTTTATCAATTGTCTTACCACCTTTATGGTTTATGTCCTGATATGTGGATGTAACAAAATGTATGTGGGTAGCACTGTAAGACCACTCAAAACCCGCATACAGGAACATCGTAGAGCTGCACTACATGGGGACACTACGTATGCTCTAGTGACACATTCCTGCAGAGAGGGTGTGGACAGGTCTAGATTTCGGTTCCATGCTATTGATGTAGCCCTACCAGTAAACAGGGGTGGGGATAGAGAACTCAGACTTAGGCAACTGGAGGCGAGATGGATCTGTACCCTGCGGGCGGTTGCACTGGGCTTTAACAACGATAATGAAATGCATTATTTCTTATAATCTGGCACAGCTTTTGCAAGGAGTGTAACAGCATTGTTAAAATAATTCTTGCTAGAACACTGTAATTTTTGTATGTACATTCATGTGACGCAAAAGTATTTGTGCTCCTTGCATTTAAACGTATGGACATCCTTGCTATTTTTCTGTCCCACTTTCTTTGCTTTCTGTACACAGTGATGACAATGGAGCACAATTGGGTGTGTTGCTTATGTATCAAACATAACTTAAAACTATGCTCATACCCTGTCCGATAATACTGCTCCTTATTGTCGAAATTAGATATATTAATCTGATTGGTGGAATGTACCCTAGTAAGTCTATTTGTATGAACTTTAGCCCGATCTGTACTATTGCTTATCTATCACTCCAATGCTATATGAATATGCATCCGAGAAAGAAATTACAGCTTTCTTCACTCTAGATCTCTTAGAATACCGAAATAAGATGTACTTTAGACACGTCTTCCTCCCGCTTCCAGATATTTAAATAAAAAATTTCTAGTCTTTATCCTTCCCTTTTTTGGATATAGTCCGAGTCTCACAGCAGACGATCAATGTATGCCTTAGTTCAAAAATCTTTTTGTATAGTTATGGGTCGTAATATGGCCTTATTTTAATCCTGTTTTCTAGTCGCTTACCCCGTGTTTTTCTTTTCAATTGCACTGACCACCCTACGCGTAACAGCATCCGCTTTCCCAGCCATTTCTTCACCCTCCACCTACTCAGATGCCGTACATGTGGTACTCTACGTATCAGACTCGCTTTTTGCATCAAACTGCCTCCATACCGGTACTACTCCGGAATGTAGTATTTAGGCTACTGACACTTCGAATTTGATCTTGTGGTACTCCCGACTTGCGGGTTGACACGGTAGCACTATTGTGTTACTGTATACTATTATCTGACATTAGTAACCTCTTTGTTTACTATGTCACTTGCCACCTCCCGTTTTTATTTTTTATTTTTTATTTTATTTTTTATTTTTTTTAAAACGTCCTTTCACATAGGATACGTATTCTGTATTACATTGCCGGCACACCGGAACTACTCCAAGATGGAGGATTCCAGTCACTGACACGTTCTAGCGCTCTTGCATTCGTCACCGTTGCTTACCGGATATATTTTGCTTGGCACCAATGTATAAATTCAAGGGCGTTGCCATCACCCAGGTAACCGTTCCAACACGACGGGAATCACGGCGCTACGGACCTCCACTGGAATTAATGCTATGGGATAATCGAAGTAAGTGTATGGTGGGGGACACGACTTCGTCGGGCATTAGGATCCTGTATCGGGAAAAACACCGTCATACTTTTGTGGCTACGTATGTTGGGTAGATCTTCTTCTAGGTCTGTGACACTATGTGGCATTTTAGCCAGACGCTAAAATACTTGGGTATTAGCGATATAAGGGTATTTTTCCTTCTTGCCTGTGATTAGCGTTTATCGTTCAAAAACGGGAATAATTGAAGCATCAGTAATCTACGGACTAGCACCTTTCATTGATGTATCTAACTAGTTGGGTCAATACACTCGTTAAACTTGCATGATTCCGTGAACTTTAAGACTGTCTCTTGTCATTATAGTTCACGTAGCACTAAAGTCTGTTCGTGCGTTTTGAGAATACGTGGACGCGGTCTACTTTATTGGCGGGTTTACGGGTAGGGGATTTGTGTGTGCTTTTTTTTAAATACTATGTGTGTTGTGATCTGTACCTGCGGCCAGTTACCCTGACATAATCCACCACTTATTCACATCGTATTGTGATTCTATTTTTCTAACAGATCTGATTATCCAGAGCTTCTTGAGAATTAATTTTGATATACCACACCAGACGTAAATCCATTGCTCACTGGCTATTTATTTAGCAAGGTGAGTCGACACTACTGTGTTTTCAAGCCTTGGCCAACTCTGATTGGTGTTTCTTCACCTTGGAATATCATTCATTGGTGTTTCTTTTGATTACAGACTCAATACTGGGTCAAGTTACCTCCGTTACATTTGCGAACATTTTGATGTGCATCTACGCTCTATAAACCTTGGTAAGCGACTGTTTTTAGCCTAGATCTTTCACCTTTATTCCTTAATACTCTCCTAACTTAGCTCAAACTCTTTGGAGATGGCGTAATTCGGTTATGTTTAAACTCCTTTCGGCAACACATTCGGCTCCTTTTTTTACATAGTCTTGCGTCCATGTTTGGACACTCACTAGGGGTTTTGTTAGGGGCTACTACTCTTTTCTTTCATCTATTCTTTCTCTTCACTTATCATCAGGTTATTTGGTTATTTCAGACTTTTGCCCACATTGCACTAGTTTAGTTTTTTCTTAGTTACTTATTCACTGGTCCTTTTAACCTTTTACTGAGTTCTCTGTGCTTTGCCGTCTCGTGCTCTTCCCTTGCTTTCTTTAGTTTTTCCTTGCATTTTCTGTTTTTTCCCTTTTTTTTACTATTCGTGTTTGTGAAGCTTTGTTATGTACATATTCTTTGTTACAACCAATATCTTTGTATGATCCTTAACAGCCTTGAAGAAGCCCATGTTTGGGCGAAACGCGTTGGCTGCGAATATGGTTGTACTACATCTTGGAATAAAGAACATTTGAATCATTCAATCCTTGTGTGGACTCAGCACTCAGTTTTCATACTGTACCAATACAGTGTATGTAGTTTTGTGTTGCCTCTCATACTTGTGTATATATGCTTCATTTATGGTCGTTTAAGCAGCTGGCCATTTGAGGTGGGCAATACTCTCACTACTGCTAAGTGACAGGTCCAGGCTGTGCACTCATGTATAACCTTGCTGCTTTATCTTTTAAGTGTTAAAAGTTGTTAAATATGACTGATGATTTGGTACTGGAGTATTGCAAAGAGTTGGCTGACCAAGTGCGTTCTATATCTCACCAGGTTGGAGAAGAAACTGTCCCCAGGCAGCCGAACCAAGCGCATGATCTGAATCCCGGTGACTGGGTTGCAGTGAAGAATCATACTCGAAAATCGTGCCTAGCACCAAGGTGGGAAGAACCACATCAGGTTATATTGGTTACAACAACAGCAGTAAAATGTGCAGGTTTGCCTAATTGGATTCATGCAAGCCATACTAAAAGAGTACCAGCACCAGACGAAGAAGAAACTCAACAGACTCAAGCAGGTGACGGGGCTGAAGGTTGTACAGCTGAAGGATCACGAATAATAAATCCTGAAGTAGCTGAGCAGGAACACCCAAGCACCAGTCAAGATGATTGGATCCCAATAGTTGAGATACCTGGAGAAATTGTAAGGGCAAGGAGCCAAACTAGATTAGCTAGTCAGGAAAAGAGTGAGGATCAGGTAGGAACAGGACACACTCAGGTAGGTGAAACCACAATTGTTAGGGAACTTGATCAGGACCAGATAAGGAAAGAGCAATTTACTCAGAGAGACGAAGTTGAAGTTACAGCCCCGGTGTCTGAGGAGGGACAGATAGGTCTTAATAAAAATGTTCAGGCAGAAGAAAATCAAGAAACAGAAAGGCCTGAGCAGGACAAAGTCAAACAAGTTCAGGTAAAAGAAGAAGAAAATCCAATTAGAACTGAACCTGAAAAGGGTCAGATTAGGGAAGAAGAATGCATCCAGGCAGGAGACATCAAAATATTAAGCCCTGGACAAGGTCAGGTAGAGAGGGATTCGGAAAACAAAAATAAACAAGTTGTGCCACAACTTAGTGAAAGTAAAAGAACACTCGAAGAAAGTGAAAGCGCAGTGCAAGCTAAAAGAATCAGGAGAGGCGATAATTGGCCTAATGTTATCAAGAGAGTAAAGTACCGGTTTAAACCCATAACAGAGGAACCAGAACAAGTAGACGAAGTATCCAGTCAATCTGGACCATCAACTGAAGTACCAAAACGAAGAAGTCCAAGATTGAAAATAATAAATAATAAATTCAAGGGTCCCGAATGGACATATGTTATTCTTGAAGATTTCGAAAATTTGGAACTATTTGGAGAAGATGATGAAAGCTTAAATGCAGAACCAATTGATGAAGAAGTGAGGCCAACCTGAAAAGAATTTCCCTTGATATTCTGTCACAAAGTTAAATACTAAAGTAAAGAAGAGAAATCTTCTTATCCCATTTGATAAATGGCTGATGACAGAGCTGCTGAAAAACCGAATTGTGTATAGAAATGTTTTAGAATATGTATAGGTAGTATATTTTTAGTACTCATAATATGGTTAGTATTAACCGGTTTCCATTCCTTATTTGATGGTTACAAATGTACAAAATAGCACTAATACACATGGAAAGGTAGATACCATCAAAGGAGACAAAGTAGAATTAGAAATACCAGATGAGTTAGATTTACATCACACTGTTAATAAAATGATACAGATTTGAATGTTTTTACCAACTTATTAGTAAAATATGTAGAAACCATGGAGGTTGGTGATTGTTATGTATGTATGAAATTACCCGCATCTGTAGCAGAAGGAGTAACATATGATGGTCCAGGAAAGCTTTATTCGGCTGCTATTTAAAACAGTCATAAAAGCACAAAATACAATGCACAAAATTACATGTCATATTATTTACAACAAAATAGAAAATACAATTAATTTACAGTTAAGAACATAGTGCAAACATTACTGTTCCAATAAAATTATTTTCCTTATATGAAGCGCTGCTTTTAAAAACTGAGCTAGCCTCCATGCTATGTGCTCATTCTCCAATAGTTGGAGTAGAAGCATGGCTTGACGGCACTGCCTAAGCCCTAAATTTTTAAAAAATGGAACAATCCAAACTTTCCTTGGCTCTAGATAAAATTTGCAAAACAGGACTAGGTGCATGGTGGACTGGTCGGAGATGTTATCACATGGACACAGTATTAAGGTACGCGACCAGTCATTTAGTTTCGGGTATAACACCAGTCTATGAATGTTACCCAGTCTGAGCCTAGTTAGAAGGAATCTATCAAAGGTTCCTGGTACGAATGATAGGTAAGGCTCCATTCCCAGGGTGGTACATATCAACTGGTGGTGCCTCACTGTGATTTTTGCTGAGATTTCCCCAACCATTCTATTTGCTTCCAATAACTGGAGGGCCTCTTTCTTTAAGGCCTTTCTAGAGATCTCCATAATAGATATTGGGTTCGAAAAATATTCTGGGTTACCCAGGTCATTCATAAAATCATGTACGAATTTGATCCAAGGGATTGCTAAGGCCCCGTCTAATCTCAAGTTGTCTTTTAACATCTCCCTGTTTAACCTTGTCTGGTCCTTACACCAGACTCTATGCCACAGCAGTATAGGCTCAAGTTTTACAAGATCTGCAATGTAGCGAAGAGCTAACTCCTCGTGGCATATAAATGTGGAAGTGCTAGGGGGTACAGAGAGAATATACCTTATAAAATATCATCATCTACCATTGACATATGGTATTTTGTGTAGCATTTTAGCAAGTTTATTCTATAGAACAGGGAAATTGCAGTATTATTATTTTAATGTAGATGTGATCTTTTCTGAGGTTCCTATGTGAAAAAGCATGAACCCTGTCCTTAGTACGAGAGACTCACAATTTATGGGTGAATATTTTCTAACAATGAAAACAATAGATATAGCTGAAGCACACAAGCACAATTTAACTTGTACATTGCATAAAGAAGAGAAAATATTTTTGAATTTAGTTAAGACAAAAAGACGGTATTTTCAAAGTAGAGCTGATGAACCTAAACCTCAGATACCTAAATGGGCGGAGGAGGAAGAGCATTATGCAAATGGCAAGACTCGTGCTGCAATGTCTTTGGATTTTGAAAAGAAGGGAAAAATCTTTCTTCATAGGTTAAAGACTGAATATAACAATGTGTTGATTGGTTCCAGTGAATGTGAACATAATTTCTTAGTAATTGGGGGATGGGGACTAAAAGGAGGAACAGATCCAGTATTTCCTGGAATCTATTATGTGTGTGGCAATAAAGCCTATTTAGGCTGCCTGAGCACTGGTATGGGAGTTGCTATTTTGGAATAGTATTCCCTAAAGTTTACCATGTAAAGAGAATCACTGGAAGCAATGAAGGCAATAATGAACTAACACGCGTAAAAAGAGCTTGTTTTTCAGAAATAGTAGGTGACATTTTTGGAGCATTGATACCTTTGTGGGTTTTCTTCTAAATTCACGGAAGATTTGTCAGTTATCTACAGTAGTTGATCGGTTATCTACTGACACTGCTGGAGAATTCTTAATGATCAACACTGAATTAGTTGTGGTCAGATCTATAGTTATGCAAAATCGACTTGCTCTTGACATACTATTGGCAAAAGAGGATGGAGTCTGTAAATTATTGAAAGCGCAACATTGTTGCACGTATATTACAGATACAAGCGTTGAAATTGGGAAATACATTAAAAATATTACGAAATTAGAAGAAGAGTTGAAACCACTGGAAGTTGAAAATGTTTGGACGAAGTTGACAAATAGCATTTCTAGTTTAGGTAGTTGATTTTCTAACATAGGTAATGGCATTCTAGGCCATATAATACTGCCCATAATGGGAATAACACTATTAGTATTAGCAATAATGTTCTGGCATAAATGTTGCAAAGGGAGAAAGAAATATGAATTGAATGAAAGAGGTAAGAAAAGAAAATTCAAGGAAATACAACTAGAAGAATTAAAAGGAGACTTTTACAAAAGAATGAGAGGATTACAGTGTAAGGGGGAGAAAGAAAGGAATGAAAGGGTTGAAGAAGAAATTTAGATGTGCTAAAGTTGGCATCTGATTTAGTAGACATTAGTGATGGCATTAAATGCCATCAGAGAGGGGATTGATGGAGCAAGGTTTTGTATTAAAGAAACTTGCTTGTATGCAATCCTCTCAAATAACATGTCACCACGTAACCAACACGTTTTGTAAATACTAATATTGCATTATACATGACATACTGTATCTAAGGGAAGCGTTCCTATGTGTATTACTAACAAGTAACCCGAGTGTCTTAAAATGGCTGCCAAAAACGCAGGATTTCTATTGCGCATGCGTCTACTGCATCTACGTAGTATGACGTATTCTGTCACTTGGTGGAAAAACTCTTTGCAGCTGCGCAATAGCACTAAATATGGCTGCTTGAAACTCACATGTTAACGCATATGCTACTGCTTGAACTAAAACTCGTAAGTTCTATTAAACACTAATGCAAAAAGAAGAAATAAGTAAATGGGGATAGAGTAGAGATAAGCGGTATACAGTGAAATCATTTATTGTCACATTCTAACGTGTGTTTTTCTGTCTTTGTTATTAGTTCACGTTTGGGCCTCGGAGGATGACTGAAATCCCTACCTCACATGATCCGCGCGCATGCGCATAGAAACTTGCCGGAAACTGGGATGACACACTTGAAGGCCACATTAGGCTAAGACGCCTGGGAAAGTAAACCCCTGAACCGGAGGAAAGCAACAATTTTGAATAAAATGTATAACTTGTAATGATCATAATGTGAAATGCCGGTGGGAATAAAGCTATGGGAAAGTAAATTAAGGGGCGGAAACATAGAACAATAGTTCACAGTAAAATTATTACTTTTAATATGGTGTGATGAACTCACCTCCTCGCCCTGACCAATCAGAATAGGGGAAAACACAAATATTGCAATTTTAGGACGAGGTACACGAATACAGAATAGTATAATTGAGGTAAGTTAACTAGAAATTTTGTCAGACTTGTCAGATCCGTCATTCCGACTCGTCACCGACCCAACGCATATGCTGCTACAGACTCTATCCGATACGCCGTCTCAGACCCTGCTGCTGCCAGAAACTCTGCTCGAGAAATTGAGATACTGATCGCTAATCTAATCATCTAGAAGGGGATTTCGGAAGAGGGACACCCGCTGGCGTTGCACTTAGAAGAGGTCACCTTCCCAGATCCGAATCTGTCCAATCCTCTGACTGCATATAGTCCTGGCAGATTCTATCTGGTCTATCTTCAAAGAGTTGGGTTCATCTATCACCTTAGGTAAATATAATTCTAGAGTCCAATTGGTCGCACACTGCTCCACCTACCAGCGTGTTGCCCCAAAGAATTGTGGTCCCTGAAGTCAGCGTCGGCGGGTACGCCTATGCCCGAGTCATGAGTGCAAGTAAGTGTAGCGTTAGCCATCCCTGGACACGTGTTTCAAGGTAGTTGCCTCTCGTCAGCAGGGAGTAGGAAAGTGTGTAGGGTTGCTGTGTAGGCTGCTAAAATAAGTGTTTTCAGGTAAAGTACCTCTCGTAGCGCGCAGGTGCGTAACCATGAGCTCGTCAGCTCCACCGGCTCAAGGAGCCTGAATATTAACTAAAGTCCAATTGGTCGCACACTGCTCCACCTACCAGCGTGTTGCCCCAAAGAATTGTGGTCCAGGGATGGCTAACGCGACACTCATTTTCATTTTAAACTTTTGGCATAGGCGTACCCACCGACGCTACTTCATGGACCACAATTCTTTGAGGCAACACGCTGATAGGACTAGCAGAGTGCGGCCAATCGGATTTTTATAAATATAATTCTGCTAAAACTGTCAATTGTACCTGCTCTCTTTTTTTCCAGGTACCGTCTTCATTGATCCTTATTATGACTTTGTTTTATTTTACTTTAAATTGCCTCTTGAAAGAATGTGTTTAAGCTGTAATTGATTCTGACTCACAAAATTATTGATTTAGATAAAGTTCTTAAAACTTTTTGAGTTTGTGGTTATTTCAAGTTTAAGTTAAATGTCATTTTCTACCTTAAACTATCTCAGAAATCTGATTCATCGAGAAAGGAATTATTAAGGAGATCAAATTGGAAGACTTGGTAGAGGTGAAATTAAATTACAGGTAAACTCAAAAATGTATATCAGCGGGGATGCTAGCTCATTTGCGTGAATGGTTTGGGCCTAGGTGAGTATTTAGGTATGTATGTGTTTAGCTAGAGCTGGTGACCCGCGCTCTGTCACTGACCTCTGCTGGTCGTTTTCTATTAAGACAGTTAAAAAGAGGCAGTTGAACAGAAAAAAGTCCCTATGCGGAAGCAGACAAGTCCTAGGGCTGATCTCCAGAGCCCACAAAGTACATACACATATAAGTATGTACTAAAGTATATACTAAAGTATATACAAGAGGCCTTGAATGTGCGACCTAAAAATACTAGGTTTCCCAAGCCAGAGCACACACTAAGGAGATGCAGGCACGTAACACAGGCCCCAGCACAGTACTCAGGTCTGAGTGCTCCTGATAAAATCCGGAGCGGGGGCCCCTCAGTGTATATTGCAGGGGGGCCCCTTAAACTTTCGTTACACCACTGAGGGGATGTCCATACAAAGTCATCCCGAGGGTGACACAGTTATGCAGGGTTGCTTCTTCTCCATCTCTGAGGTTCTTTTTCATCAATTCTTTCTCCATTTGTCAATGTTTTGCTATCTTTTCTTCCTCCTTCTGTCACCATTTTGTGCCTCTCTCTTTTTAGGTCTCACCTAGTGACTCAGCGCTTGCGCTGCTCGCCTTGGCGAGATCTATTGTTGTCGACTTGGGTTCGGAAGGGGGACAGGACATGTGCACGCGTAGGGCTGAGAGCAAGACAGGAGATGTGCACGTGTATGGCTGACAGCAAGACAGGATGTGTGCACCCGTACGGCTGGCGGTGCGTTAACACGCCTCCTGCTTGCTCGCTCGTACAGCAGCGTTAGCACAACTCAAAGGACAGGAGATGTGCACGCGTCCTGTGATACTTTTTTTAAGAGACATGCACGCGTCTGGCGCATGGCGTGATCACATGTCCTGATCACTTGTTGTGAAAGTGCTGAGCGGAAAATCCCTGTGGAGCCGGTGCCAAGCTTCTGAGCTGATCTCTCGAGGCTACAATTACAAAGAGGCCTTTGACAGCGGGTGCACCTTGGATGTGGGACGCGTGTGGAGAGCGGAAAGCTGGCATTCCCTTGCTCCAGACGGACCTCCAGGAGGCATGAGCGAGTTTCCAGAAGGCGCACGCCGAACGGCACCCGGGAGCGCGTGAGCATCACCAGGGACAGGGGAGGCAGCCAAAGGTGGGACAGAGACAGGGGAGTCTTCAGGCAGAGCGTGGAGAGAGAGGACGGCTGCCTGTCAGCGGCGGCAGCGCTGTGTGCAGCATGAAGTAGGGACCCGCCAACAACTGCAGCTCCGTCCGGGGCCGCTCTGGGGTGCGCAGACCTGGGCGCTGACTGACCCCACCCCGGGCCGCGGGATGGCGCAGTCCACTCTCCACCAGCAGGTCTGTTGGACGAGGTAAGTGGTCTATATTTACTTTTTCCAGAGCACAGCACCAACCACGTGTAGCTTCAGGGGTGTCATGCAGTGCTTTACGCACCCGTTCTATTGGCACCAATGCCTCCAATGGGCAGCATCTGGGTACATGCACTATTTTTTTATTTTTTATATATATTATTTTAGCTGAAATGGGGCAGAGATGGGTATACTACGCACAGAGGTACACTACTTTCAATAGGAGAGTGCCAGCAGTTCTCGTGAGGAGGCAGGAACTGTACTATCAAAAGTACCTGTATTTATTCATTTAGATCTTTGTGGTTTGTTGCCCCAAATAGCAAGTTTTTGTTCTACACAATGTAGCGCTATTTTGATTCATCAAGCAATAAAGTCTGTATTATAATGTTGGACTTTCAGTCTGAAGAATGTGTAGAACAGCATCAAAAGGCAAAAAGAAATCTGTGCAATTTCCACTTAATATTATAGTTGCACAATTGCTTAAAACCGTGTTTCTCTGCTAATCATAGATGCGGGTGGTGAGACTGTAGACATGGAAAAAATACTCACCTTACTGTCTTTGGATGTCGATGCTCTTTTTTTTTAGACTGTGTGCTGTGATTCTGATGCACATAGTTTTGTCGTTTTTAATATTAAATGCAGGGTGCTGTGAACATGGGAATGTGCATCCCAGAGCACGCACAGGGACTACAGCTTGAAGGGTGTTTTTCTTCCTTACACAATCGAATGCCTTTCAGTCAGAATTTGATTGATATATGTGTGTGCACAAGGACATGTTGGTAGTATGCTGCATGCAGTAAGGGGGTGCAGGCATGGAATCTGTTTCTGCACTGACGCAGGAATAGTGTTCGGTGTGTTGTGGCCCCATGACATTGATGTAGGTCCTTGCCCTGTTCCCCTGACTTTTGCATCAAGGAGAATCTATGGAACATAACTCGTGGACTGTAGATTAAATTATAACCACTAGCTAAATACAATTATGGTTTGCACGCCGTCCTCTCACACCACCGTCTCCATCGCACTGCTAGGCACTGCTCCAGTGCTCCCCGTGATAAGATAAGAGCCCATCTCTGGTCACTCACACGCAACACCTAAATCGTTCCCGCACTGGATCGCAGTAAATGCAACACGCTGCCACCAATGCGCTCCCCCACAGTGTAACATGCTACCCTTTTAAACAAGCATTTGCAATGCAATAAGTCTCGCATTTCCGCTAGTTTGCGCTATTGACATTGTAAATGACAATGCCTTTTTTTTTTGTTTTCGTTTTTTAAAACATAAATAAAAGGCATTGTTATTTATAATGCCAATAGCTCAAACTCGCGTAAATGCGAGACCTATTGCATTGCAAATGCTTGTTCACAGGGTCAGTGCCTGATGAGGACAAATAAGTTCCGGTCTCCAAAAATGAGTGCTGGTGCTGACAACAGCAACCACCGCCACAAATTAAGGGCCCATAACAAGTTCCTCATGGCATACCTTGAGAGGTGACTTTTAGTGGTAAGAGGACAGGCCACGGTCTAACAGAGGCCGCTTTCTGTTCGTAAAATGTAAAGGGGGCCTGAGTGGGTGAATATTTTACAGGGTAAGGGAAGTGTCAGCTTTTAGTACAAGATCAGAAAGGGGCCGCCAGGCTTTGAAATGAGGGCACTTGAGGCTTGCGAGTCCACACCTGCGGCACACAGCCAAGGCCTGGGAGTGTCAGTGATACTCGCCTCCCCCCACCCCATCTCGCTCCTGTGTTTGTGCGACAGCCCGGGCAGAGCGTGTTTCTAGTGCACAGAAATCGGACACTGCGGGCCTAGGGGCACGGGGGCGCCCTCCGCCTCCTCAGCTTTCAGCGCCGACGTCACTGAGCCGCAGTTTCTGATTAAGACCCTTTCCCCCCTCCCGTGTAAATCAGAGCTGGGTCCACAGCCTGGGGCGGGCGGGGGGAGGCGCTCTCCAAAACACTCACAAAGTTGTGCACAAGTGCTCCCGCCCCCGGGCCCTCAGGTTCCAGGTCTGCCCCTTCAGCCCTGCCGCCTGTGAGGGGCGGGATCGCGGGGGCGGACAGGGGGCAGGCAGACAGTAAGTCTGGTTCTCCCCTCACCCCTCCTGTCCCAGGCGCAGCTCATGAATATACAAGAGAGGCCAACTTTCTGCCAAAGAGCGGCGCCCTAGCGCTCTGCCCTCCCCTTCCTGTGGACTGGCTGCTTCCCGAAGTTTGCTCGGGGCAGAGCTGGGATGCGGTAGGAGCCCGTGCGGGACGGTGGGAGCGGCAGAACCTTCCCCGGTGACGTCACGCGGCAGAACCTTCGCCGTGCGGGATCCGGACCTTGTACCGTGCGGGACAGCTGTGCGATCATCACCGTTCAGAACAACCACAGTACCACCGCGCGGGTCTTAACTGTTACTGCCTTCTGAAGTATTTTTAGTTTGCATTGTTTTTATACTTTATTGAACTTTTGCGGACTTTTGTTCTCTTTCTTGGAACTTCTGCCATTGTTTTCCTAAGTGGATCTGAACTTCCCTTGGCGCAGAGAGTTTCACTGCGTGTGCATCACAACTTTCCCTGGCACGGCACAGTGCGGATCTGAACTGTGTTTTGTGACTGCAGCGCTGCTGTGTGGCTTGGTCTGGGCATTTATTGGCCGGCTGAGTTTTCTCGCGTGGATCTGAACTTCCAGCAGTTTGTTTGGAAACAGTGTTTTTGTGTGGGGGTCCGACTCCAGTTAGGCCCCGCAGGACAATAATCCCTTCTGGTTGTGCACGGCCTCCCTCGGGCTGAAGATGAACCAAGCCCCCGGTGTGCCCCCTCCGGGGCAGCAGGTGATTCACGTCACGCAGGACCTAGACACGGACCTCGAGGCGCTCTTCAACTCCGTGATGAACCCCAAGCCCAGCTCGTGGAGGAAGAAGATCCTGCCCGAGTCGTTCTTCATGGAGCCGGACTCGGGCTCCCATTCGAGGCAGTCCAGCACGGACTCGGGAGGCCTGCCCCCGGTGCCCCGAGGCTTGCCCCCGGGCCTGGTGCAGCACGTCCGCTCGCACTCCTCCCCGGCCTCGCTGCAGCTGGGGGGCGCTGGGGGCCCGGCCTCGGCCGCCCCGCAGCAGCAGCAACACGCTCACCTCCGCCAGCAGAGCTACGACGTGACCGACGAGATGCCCCTGCCCCCCGGCTGGGAGATGGCCATCACCCACACCGGCCAGCGCTACTTCCTCAAGTAAGTGGACCTTGACAGCTGGGGTCAGGTGGGAGTGGGGGCGGGCCTGAGGGGCAGAGGAAGGGAAGGTGAAGCCGAACATTGACCTTCGAACTCCCGGTACGGAGTCTGCGTTGGAAGCACCTTGAGGTGTAAAGTGCACACACAGGTCAAAGATGCGCCATGAAGTCAGGGGAGAAGTGCAGCCCCCGGCAGAGGTCAGAGTGGGGTCAGGGAGCAAGGCCGGGGCAGGTGATCGCCCCCTGTAGAGGCTAGAAGTGATTTCTCTGATAAGTGTGGAATGGTCGCTTGTGGTAGAGCTCTTGGATGGTAACCTGGGAAGACCCCCACCCCTCCGAAAATACATTTTCTCAAGAGGCCATGTCCTGCCCACTCTTGGGTGGGGAATATAGGATCATTCTCTCTTCCCATCCCCTCGCAGGGACAGAGTTCTGACAGTGAGGCCCAGTGGAATGTTGGATGACAGCCACGCACTCACGCCTGTTGCCACTGATACGTCTTCCCGTAAATACTGCCCCTCATCCTCGTGGTTAAGCTGCAGTATATTTTTTGACGATGGGGGCGCTGGTATCCGAAGCTGGGGGTGCTACGCCACTCCAGCAATGGCCAGAGATGTGTGTTGTGTTACCCCAAGGAAAGCTTCTTGCCCATGTCACGCACGGCCCCCAAGAGATGCCTCTGAGGTAATTGAACATTAACAGTCTGGGACAGAGCTGCCCTAGCGGGCAGAAGTATAATTCAAGGCCTGTTGACAGTTGTACTTCGTGCGCAGATCTGTATTCTTCCGCGCGTGAGTGCCAGCTGACAGCCTCCTGGCAGACATTCTCGACAGCTCTGGGGTCCGAGGCCGAAGTCATTTACGATAGCTAAGGAGGGGACTTTTTTTCCATGAGAGGCGTTGGGCCTGAAAACATGTATTGGGGAGGGGCTGTCGCACATCCCAGAGATAAATCTCCTTAGTGTTTAGGGAGGTATTTCGAGTCCCCAGGACGTGTCATTAGCCCATCATATGAAGTGTCAAATGTTACTTTTGTACATGCTAACCAGGCCTCCGTGCGGATGGGACACAGGATGGTACAGATTGTCGCATACAGATGCTGAAGGGACACAAGCAGGAAGATATGGCCGCCAACCACACTGGAAACCTCTGGCCTCCACTCGGTTGACAACGTACCACATGCTGTCAAGAGATATGTCATGGGCAGTGCGCCTTAAGGTTCTTGAGATATGATGTGGGGTTACAAGTACAGCAGTATGACCTTTGCCCACGCGAGTCGCGTATAATTCCACAAATAGATAGATGCCCAGTGACAATATCAGGGTACAGCTTTGGAAGCAATTTGGTCTCTTTAAGAATGGGAGAATATTGTTGCTTGCTCCAACCTGAGAAGTGATTGTGTATGGCCTGGCATGTTAAGAACACTATAAACCTCAGTGCCCTGCGATACCAAGTTAATTCTTTTTCACTCTCTCGCTCTCTTACGCACACAGAGGGCTATTCACAAAGGAAAGTTACACTTGTCAGTAAGTCCACATGTTACGTGACGCTTTCACTTTCGATTGATTTGACTTCTTTATTTTTTATTTTAATTTTAATTTTAAAAGTTTTATAAAGCGCTAGCTTGACCCGTAGGTATCAGTGCTTTACATAATACTGTAAAGAAAAACAGACGGAAATTGCTTTACATAGTAGGCAGGCAGTAAGGAAGCAAAACCAGGGATAAAAAAAATACAGCATGGAAGATAAGGTGGTTAACACACTCCGGTCACCAACTATCCTTGAATGTCAAGAGAGAGGAGTAAACTCGGATATTGAAGTCTAGGTTAGTTGATGTTGGTCAGGAAAGTATTTGTTAAGGAGATGGATTTTCAGGTCTCTTTTGAAACAGGAGAAGGAGGGGTTGCATCTGAGGACTCTAAGGAGAGCGTTCCACATCCTGGGAGCGTTGCCAGAGATTCACAGAGCTATTCACAAAATCCAAGGGTAAAGTTACTCAAAGTGTGGATTTACACACCATCACCCTCAGAAAAAGTTGGTGAAGCCACCAAATTTACAAGTGTGAGTTACTTCCATAAAGAAACTATTGTAGGTCCAGCACCTAGCATGTCCAGCCAATGGTACACCAAGACCTCCCATAGCAAAGTTTGCGGGTAGGGACTTAAAATACAACCTTATAGAGAATAATGTTACACTAAATTATTTAAAATAGCTAAAAATATAGAAAAATATAATTTAATGCTGCCAAAAACCTAAAAATAAAGCATTTATATAATTATAAAATATTGTAACTGGTTTTGAATATAAACATGTTTTTATTGAAATATAATTAAATTACTTGTAATATTCCTAATATACCTTCCAATAGAAATGCGTGTAAGAAAAATAAAAAAATAAATATATATATACATATACATATAGTTTATTTTACTTTGATTGAGAATTTCGTTTCTTTAGTAGGGCGTTGCATCAGCAGTGTTTGGTTATGTGTGGTGCTGGACTTAGCTCTGAGCTGTAGTAATTTACTACTGTTTTTTGGGGACCTTTTTGACTGTTGTAACTTAGAAAGAGCAGTTTGTGAATAGGAGTGAGCTTACTCTTTTGTGGGTGGATAGATGTCCATCTGTAAACCCCTCCCTAATCCTCTCTTTACCCCACCATTAGCTCCTCCCTTTAGTCGTACGCATCCCCCATTTTACAGCCGCTTCCATATTCACTTGTAAAACCTAACCTTGCAGTTATGGAGGCTCTGCACTCGGGGCAGGAATCTTTGCACCGAAAAAGATAAGAGCGGCGGAGGTGTGACCGCTGTCATAAGTTTGTGAATAGTATTTTGTGGTATGTTAGTATTACCACTAATGTACAACAAAATGCCGTTTGTGAATAGGCCCCACTCTCTTTATAGTCTTCTTCTCCCTTTGGTAGCCTTCAGTTGCCACTTTTTTGAGAGGAGGTGATTGTTTTAACTGATTATGCCCCCCTCACCCTCGAAGCTGTGCTTGGAGGCTGTCTCAGGCAATTCTTTGAGGAGAGAGTTGGGTAAAAGTGTGACTTGACCAAGAAGTGAGGTCAGATTTCTGAGAGTGCATCACAAGCACGTGGAGATGGTGTTCACCAACATAAGCCCCTGCTAGACAAGGAAGACCCCAGTGCAAGGGTTATAGGACAGGACCTGGGGTCTTGGCCATTGGGCAGTGACCCCTCCTTATACTGGTCCAGAGATGCTTCCTCAGGGCCCAGTGCTTGACAAAGCGCAGCGATACTTGAGGTGCAAGGCTGTGGCCAAGGGTCTGAGTTCCCTGGCATAGGACGGTGACAATCACTCATGCATGCCGTGATATTTGAGTAGATGGCCTCAGGACATTTGACCACCTCTGGTTAAATGTTCCAAGGAGTGTCAAGCAAGTTAAAAGGGGACTCGTCCATGCTGTCACAGCCTCAGTGGTCAGGGCAGAGAGGGTTTTATTTAATTTATATTTTAAAAAGTTTTATATAGCGCTAGCTTGACCCGTAGGTTTCAGAGCGCTTTACATACATACTGTAAAGAAAAACAGACGTAAATTGCATTGCAAAGTAGGTCGATGGCCCCAAAGGTGTCTTCTAGAACATGAAGCGTCTAGCCTGTGGTGGGAGCACCTGGAAGGCCCCTGGTCGGGATAGATGGCAGAACTCCCCTGTCGGACGTACTTCCTCAGGTGTCACGTGAACACCAGGGCTAGAATCTCAAGGGGGGGGGGGGGGGGGGGGGATAGCTGCTCTCTCGGATCCAAGATGTCGGTCCTCCAGGCAGTCTTAGCTCGGGAGGGATGGCCTGGTGTCCCAAACACTGCAGCTGCCTCCACTTCCTTCTTCAGGCGGGGGCGCATCTGAAATGCGCGGCACTGCGACATGCATCTGTCTGTTTGTGCCCCAAAACCTCGGCCTGGAACAGTAACCGTTTGCCGCTCAATCGGTAAAGGCGAGAAACGATTACGTTTGAGGTGATGATGTTTATGTCCCGAAAGACATGGTCAGTCTTGGGGGACCGGAAGGGCAGCTGAAAGGCAGTTGTATGAAGCAGACTGAAGTATGGCGTTTAGATGAAACCGTGGACAGGTTTTCCGGATGTTAACGGGTCACCTCTGTCATCAGGAACAATGTCCATTGTTTGCGAGTTAAAACCGTCCACCTGATTTTTCACACTTTTGCCTCTGTTTATTGTTTTTTTTTAAGCAAGGCGCATCCTTAAGTGAGTAGTTCACCCTTTTAACACAGATGAAAGGCGTGTAAGACTACTTCCAGGAATTTTCTTTCAAAATCAGGAAAGAATATGCTTCTTTTAAAGGGACACGAACGTTTAGAAAACATTGCTAACACGTTCCAGCTTCCACTTGAAGCCCGTGGGATGTACCAGTGATTGCAGGGAGCAGAACATTTAAATCTCGTGTCGAGCCCACATTTAAGAACTCGCGTTTTGGGCAAATAATTAAACTGAAAATAGGAGTTTAAGTGTCACAGAATCACCCGTTTGGTCAAGTGTGGAAGGAAAACTCAGTTATTGGTGATTATTAGAGATGCAAGACTAATTAAAGAGGTCTGGTAGGTTCTTTCTTTACACCGTGCGACCCCATTCTGCAAGGATACCCTCCTCTCAGGTGGACTAGCGGCTTGAGCGCCTCGAGTAGAGTGTAAAAACAACAGTTGATGGACAGAATGCAGAACCCTGTCATACATTCACCCCAGTACAGAGATCTGGGCCTAAATCCATCATTTTTTTTTGCTCACCATGCCATTCCAGTTTGAACCCAGCCATATGCAAATCAGTCTTGACCCTGTACCTCATGGGAACAGTCCAGCCCGAACTGCCAAGCCAGGTCCTCCCTTGACTGGAACCAAGCATCCTAGGACCGGTTTCGGGGTTTCACCCCTCTTCAGCCAGGATAGCTTGATTCCAGTGGCATGGAGAGCACGGGACTCACGTCTGAGCTTACCCGTCCCACTTGGGGTGACAAATGCAAAAACAACAATTGATGGACAGAATGCAGAACAATGTCATACATTCACCCCAGTACAGAGATCTGGGCCTAAATCCATCGTTTTTTTGCTCACCATGCCATTCCAGTTTGAACCCAGACATATGCAAATCAGTCTTGACTCTGTGCCTCATGGGAACAGTCCAGCCCGAACTGCCAAGCCAGGTCCTCCCTGGACTGGAAACAAGCATCCTAGGACCAGTTTCGGGGTTTCACCCCTCTTCAGCCAGGATAGCTTGATTCCAGTGGCATGGAGAGCCCAGGACCCACGTCTGGGCATACCTGGCGCACTTGGGTGAGAAAGCAAAAGACACACAATTGATGGACGGAATGCAGAACAAATCTAAACATTCACACCCAGTCAAGAGATCTGGGTTAAATCCATCATTCTTTTGCTCACCATGCCACCCCAGTTTAGACCTGGCCATATGCTAATCAGTCTTGACCCTGTGCCCAATGGGAACAGTCCAGCCCGAACTGCCAAGCCAGGTCCTCCCTGGACTGGAAACAAGCATCCTTGGACCGGTTTCGGGGTTTCACCCCTCTTCAGCCAGGATAGCTTGATTCTAGTGTCTAAACTGGGGTGGCATGGTAACAAAAGAATGATGGATTTAACCCAGATCTCTTGACTGGGGGTGAATGTTTTGATTTGTTCTGCATTCCGTCCATCAATTGTGTGTCTTTTGCTTTCTCGCCCTAAGTGCGCCAGATATGCCCAGACGTGGGTCCTGGGCTCACTGTGCCACTGGTATCAGCGATACGTCCCTTGATGGCAAATAAAGGACGAGCAGGATTCTATACTGTTTTTCACAGTCATTGTATATAGGTCACTCTGTGCAGGGAACTATATATTTTTGTTAGCACAACTTGATGCACATGTGATGTTTTATAGGGTGGAGTGACAGGCTGATTGGGTGGCATTTTCCATGTTGAGCAAGTGTACTCACAAGGGCTGTGTGGTGCTAGCAGTGACTTTTTGCCTTCTAGGACTATTCGAAAAGCAGACCTGGCCTCACCCGCAGCTCAGCTTTTGGTGATATTCCAGTGCAGACGGAGGCCCAGTGACTTAGCTACCTTCTGAATGCACCACCATGTTTTTACATTTATTTAAGTCTTCCCCAGTGTTCCTGCATCATGGGGATATGGGCGCGTTACAATACTCATTTTCTCTACGGGCACATTAAAAACTTACCAAACATAACTCCAAGGATAATTTACAGAACGATTAGCATTCTGGAAGAAACTTGGAAAGAACAACTTATTAGCTGAACACCATTTTGTACCGGGACAATTCAGGACAAAGGTGCAAAGGAGACAATTCAGGGCAAAGGTGAATTTATACCTTCTAAATATATCTGTGTTTTTCCCTGTGCATTGACTGAAGTGCTGCCGTGAGGGCGCCGCTCAAGGCAAATACTAGGATTATCATTGGGCAGGCTGCCCTATAGAGTAGACGCAATCTAGGTTTGTGTAAAGGAAGACCCCACCTCCTGAAGAACAGGAGTTCTTGATGGAAGACTGTAGTGTTCAAAGACCACAAGAATTTGTGGCGTCAGCACAGCGTATCCCCAAAACCCCACCCCTAGCCAGCAGGCAGACCCTAGTGGCCATCACAACTTGGGAGCCCGCCAGGTCACTCACGGGAGTGCACCTGCAAACCAGAGACACCACTTCCAACTGAACCCCACGAGACAGTGGTGAGAGGACCTAGCGATCGCCTCAGCAAAAGCCATTCTCTAGCAACATCTTTGGCTCTGTGAGGCCCACACCCACGTGTACATGTCCCCACCAGGAAACTAGGAACTGGGCAAGCACCCAAGTTCGCATTTTGTGTATGGTTCAACCACCGTTTGATTGGTTATGTTCTGGAGGGTGAGGCTGAGAAGCGAGTGACGCTTCAAGGGATCACCCACTCTGCCCATCAGCAGAAAAGGAACTGGAAATGCCAGTGTGTTCACGCGCACGTTTACCATCAGACTTGTTGCACGTGCTTGTTTTTTTTCTGCTCCAGCACACAGGTTTTGTCCAGCCCAGGTGTTCTCGGTGAAGAAACCTCAAAGTGAAATGAGGACAGGGTGGCGCCTGCAGACTGCTGACTGCTGCTAGGGGCAGGGCAGGCCGTGAAAACTAGGTCAGGAGTTTCACCCTGAGGGCGGCTCAGTGCTGCCCAGCTATTAAGCCTGGCTTCCAAAAAACTTGTTCGTGCCCAGTTTCTATTTCACTGGTGCCCTCGTGTGACTCGACGGCATGTCACTGAAATACATTTAACAATGTTCTAATGAGCAAATATCCTATCCTAAAAGTCCGTGGTCAAATTCAGCACCCCCTACCCCCAGGCTCTATGCTGCACACCCCGCCACACCCATATGTTCTGCTGCGTAGATGATGTTAGTGTAAATCTAGCCTAAGCGTCTAGTGCAGTTCAAGTTTAGACACATGGAATCGCCTTGTGATCTTGGGCGACTGCATCTCTTTTCAGTCCATTTGCCAGCATACGCGCTGCATTATTTTTCAGCAGACGGCATCTTTGAGCACAGCCTACCTAGAAGTGTCTTCAGCTCATACAGTAGTCAGGCAGGCGAGATCCTTGATGTCCCGCCTCAGTGAAGTACCACACCGCGGACTCCGAGTAAGACACTGGCATTCCCACACATGGCATTCCCACACATTGGCGTCAGGTTACAGGACGTTTCCCTCTTCCCAGGCCAGCGCAGAGCTCCGACCTCGTGCCCGTGTGTTTATATTCACACCATAAACACTGCGTCACAGAAAGGGACTCCTTTGTCACCGAGCCTCGGGTGTCCTCAGCCTGTGGAAGGGCAAATATTCGCAGCTGTAGCTGTGTTTGCGACAGACAGTCAGTGAGAGCGCCCGCACACCCCCATCTGTGACCCGCGCATCTATTGGGGCGCCCCCTGACTCTTAAATCAGGGTACTTTTAAACCACCAGTGGCTCTTGGGAACTTTACACTCACGAAACCCTTTCAGCCCCTATTCATTGTTTGTGACATCCGACAGCAGAATGCTGGGTCCCACAACCCGCTCTGAGCCTCTTTGCGCTAGCTTTTCCGGCAGTTTGCTCGGGCCCCCCAGGTTATGTTCTATCTGCTGTTTACTCATCGCTGCGCCTGCAGAAAGAAGCGGTTTCTCACAACGACGACCAGTGTATAAGAAATACACGTGGAACGCCTGCTATATTTGCTCCGAATGACGTTTCTAGGCACTATCTTGACTGTCGTTCACCTATGTATAAGGAATACATACATCTGCTTCATGGCAGTCACACCTCCGCTTCACTGTTAGTTACTTGTGAGATATGTGGCACTAGAGGGGTCCTTGTCAGGTCTCTATAGAAAGGCATCCCGCGCTGCTTATTGCATAGTGCCTCGTGGAGCCTGTGGAGTAACATTCATGCTGCGTTTGGTTCTCAACCTTTTGACTGCTGTGGACCCCCACTGGACCCTAACTGGAATCCGTGGACCCTCAAAAAGTTATTATGGGAAAGCGGGGATCCCCAGCCTAAGTAATTTCTATGATTTGAATCTCGGAACAACGCACAAAAATGCAAAAATAATTATACCCTAAATAAAAGCAAACATATTGAAATATTTTATTTAATTCATAATCCAATACAGAAAAGGTTTTTACATTTTCAATTTAGCTTTATTTGTATATACTTTATTATTTTTAATATTATTTAATTTTGTAAAACAGCTGCGGACACTATGAGTAGGCCTCACGGAGCTCATGGTATCCTGGGGTTAAGTACCACTGGCCTATTGAGCAGTGCCACATGCAAGCCATGGAACAGGGGACTCGCAGCATCGTGGGAGAACTGCCCTCGGGTGGTTGTGGGGAATCACCTGGTGATCCTGTGGTGTAGAGACTGTAGATTCCTAAAGTGCACCTCTAGAACAAGCTGTGATCCTGTGGTAGCTATTGTGTGTTTTTTTGGCTTATTTTTTAAAGTGCGAACAAGGCCCTAAGGGGGTCACAAATTATGTACGAAAAGACTACATATGCTACCACACCATATATTGTTTCAGAAATTAGCATGTGGGAAATAATTGAGTTAGTAGTGTTAGCTGCATTCTGATTACAGGATGTATGATCATAGTCACAAAAGTCAGCTAAATTTGAATCATTGAAGAGAACATTTTTGCTAAGTTTTGATATTCCATCTTTCAGAGGGATGCTAGAGGGGCTGCAGTTGCATCAATAGTCGAGAAATAAGATTAGGTGCGATTTCAAGGAGTACTTCAAAAAGGAGTTTTGGAATAGCTGAGTTGTCTGAGTCACACTCTCTGGGAGTTCCTCATCTTTGGTGCATGCCCACAGAAGGGCCAGGCAGGGGAGGACTTTCTCTTGTATGGGTTGCTCTGTAGGTCATTGTAAGTTTTGCTTCTCTCTGAGCGGGAGCCCCCTCCTGAAATGAGGTTTTGAGAGAGGTGTTTAAGTGTAGCACCTGGTAGTTTTATCAATTAGTTTGAGAAGGGCTTCTTTCCTCAGTTGGGAGCCACTTTGTAAGGAGACGGGGGCTGGTGTGATCTGAACATATTTGCTAGGGTTCAACACAAGCATGGCGGCAGCATGCAGGGATGGCCTTTCATGGACCCATACTCTTATTTTAGGGATTCTGTTAAAAGCGCATTGCCGTCATCAGGGCCAGAGAGAACAAGGGCTATCCCCAGCATTTATCGGGTCATTTAGTGGTAGGAAGGTTTAGCAGCTGTTAAGAAGTCTGAGTGGGGAAAAAATGCTCCTATGGCTAGATTCTTGATGTGAATTTCAAGTTTAAGTTTCTTGTCCAGTGTGAGTCCTAAGTATTTTGCAGAACCAACAATTTTGTTCTCTAAAACCCCCAGATTGAATTGTATTTCTCCAGCTTTCAATAGAGGGAAGTTCGGTCTGGGTGAGAGGAGAAGGAATTGTATTCATAGCTCACTTAGTGCCTGTATTTAGATATCAGCAGACGGGTTACTCCTTCACAATGGAGACGAATATCCTGACCCGTAGCATTTATATTTCACCGGTCAGGATATCCGTCACTGTTGTGACGGAGTAACCTGTCTGCTGATATCTAAATCTGACCCTTAGTTTTCAGTGTCAACCTGTCAGCCATTTTGGATGTTCTGTTAAGTTGGAGGATAGTACATAATTGGAATTTGCAGAGACTCAGTGGTGTAAATGGGTATCATCAGGCTAGTAACTTTGCGAAATAAATAGGTAAATTGGTAATTTCAAACCAATTTGCGGTTAAAATGTACTCTATTTTTTTGGGGTGGTTGGTGGGGTTGGATATGGCGGTCTTGCAGGAGGTTTTTAGTTTGATTTATTTTTATTTTTCCTTCTGGTGTTTATTTTTGCTAGGAAGTTGTTGTTTCACTTGTAAGTTGTTACATTGTATTAATTAATAACACTTACTCATTAGGAAATATAGCCAACCCCCCTTCCCCGTACGGTACAACCTATTTCCCTAGTCCATGAGTAGGTTTATTGTTTTTTTTTTTCAAGGCAACTGGAATACTCTCTGAAAGGTGCTTTTATCCTCTTTAAAGTCTAGCATAAGCGGTAGATTAAAGTCTTGTATAGAAATGAAGAGTCTTGATAGTTAGTGTTCCGCTATTGTGATGGGGAGTTTAGTTTTTAGTGTTTAGTTTGTGCAGGTGGTTGTCGGTAGTGGGATCCGGCTCTTATTTTTGAGGACCAGGTCTTAATTTTCTTCTCTGGATTTTGACCCAGAATAAGAGAGAGAAAGGAAGAATGAGAGAAAGAAGAAAAAGATAGGAAAACAATAATGTTAAAATACATCCCCCCTACTTTTCCCAAAGAATTTAGTTCCATACCAAAAAAAAGTAATTCCCTGTGGTCATCAGCAAAACATAGAGCCAGCTGCCACCCTTTTTCTCCTGTCGGGGATTTCAAAGCGAAATCGAGGCACAAGCCGAAGTTTGGGGTACACACATCTCCTTCTCAGTGATTACCACTTTAAAATTACAATGACAGGCAAAAAGAAAAATTCTTGGAAGAAGTTCAACAGTCCTAGATGAATTTGCAATTTTGGTTGCTCGTCGGTATGATGTAGTTAAGACACCAGAAGTATTAATTTGTCTTTTTTTGGCAGGTTTTACGTTTGAAACGTGCTCTTCCTTTGTGCACTGCCTCTGCTGTGTGGGCTTGCCATTTCTCACCTTTCCTGCTGGTCCTGTGTTTTGAGTCATTGCACTCTGGCGCCTACCGCCATTGCCTGCATGGCTTGTGCTGTACTTCATGTATCCGCTTCCGGTTCCTGGCCTGTCCATCCTGTCCTGTTCATCGCCGCTGCCTCTTATCTCTGCCTCTTAGTGGTCTCCCTGCCTCGCACTCCCTTTTCTCTGTCTCGAGCTCCCCCGTTGCATTGCTTGCGCAACATCTTCAGTAATGCTTGAGTGAGCATGAAACTGACTAATTTCCACTTGACTTGTAGGTGTTTTAAGGCAAGTAAATCTGCTCAGAAGCAAGGAATCTAATTTAAAAAAAATAATGTGCTTTTGTTATATGATCTTTTGCCTGGATTGATATATTTCTTCCCCCGCAGCATGCCCACTGTGGTCTTGTAAAGCCCCAGTTGCACTGCATGCATTACTCCTTCCAAATAATGTTGATATAGCACACGTATAACATGTACACCGAATTCAAATTGCCAAAGTAAACATTATTTTAACAGTGTATATAATACAGTTTCCTTTAAGCAGTCGTGTTGTGGCACCGACTGATGCAGGTTAACAGTATGTATTAGCATATGGCGCCTGGCTCATTTACTCCTATATATGCCATATGCTGAGCGCTCACTGATTCTAATCTAGGTAGAGTTGCACTGGTGAAGATGTTGGCCATGAAGTTGTCACTCTGCAGATAGAAGTGTGCCTCGCTCTTTGACTGCGATCGTGCAGAAATATGACAGAGGGAGATAGGTCCATACAGAACGTGACACCTCCAGGTCTGGAATATTTAACGCTGCTGCCCGTATTGTTTTAGGGTGAAGGGTGGCTGGGTGGCATTGTCCGCAACTGTTTTTTTTTTTCATGATCCCATCACAGCACTGAGGATCTACTCTTGCATGTCTCTCTCATCAAGAAGCTTCAAGCTCTAACTCAGTACTGTTCAGGCAGTACCCCAAGCACATGGCACTCAGGATGCCAGAAATAGGGTGCATCCACTCCCTTAGTGGACAGTTAGAGATTTATTTTGGTTGGTTGGACCCAGGTCCCCTTAATCCACCCACCCTACAAGATGTCTCACAAAACCTACCCATAACATTTTGGCTTTTACCTCTGTAACCACCTCTCAGTGGAACCGTTTGGTCAGTGGCTGTCGTCGCCCAGTCTTGACTCCTTGTCCTCTTTCCTTTCCTACTCTTAATCTAATTTAATTATTATTAGATTTGTTGCTTACCTTCTCACTCACTCTTTGCTTCCCTGACTTTCTAACTGACTTTCTAACATGATTTTCCTCGGTGGCCAGTCTGCCCCACCATGCCCACATTCTCCTAGTGCTCCTGTAGAGGACTGAGTTCCTGCATAAGGTGGAATATAATACATGCCTGATAAGGTTTACACCTTGGGTTATACTTATGTCTCTCTTTCTCTCTCTCTCTCTCTCTCTCTCTCTCTCTCTCTCTCTCTCTCTCTCTCTCTCTCTCTCTCTCTCTCTCTCTCTCTCTCTCTCTCTCTTTTACCGCCCCCCCAAGACTGATGCAATATAAAATGAAACTAAATGGTTTCCTTTGGCATGTCGAATAGACCCCTGAAATCAGACCCTTTATTATTTTTTTTACTTCTGACTTGTTATCTATTTGTTTTGATGTATTTATAGATACCAAAATGTTTTTTAAAATACCAAGTCTCAACATGGTAAATCCATTTTGCCTTCGGGAAACCCTCCAATTTTCTCACCTATATCACAGGAGGTATTGATAATTATTTGAATGAAAGCTTTCCTCCTTTAAATAGCAACTTCCGTCTGCCTAATTACCCTTTTTATATCGACAGTTTGAAGCTCATCCAACACAAAAGGGAACGCGTGTTCAATGGAGTTGTTTTTGTGACCACTAAGAGCGTCATGTTGTGGGTCTGCCCCTTCTCCCATCTCATTACTTAGGCCATTAAAGCGGAGGCTGAATACGCTTACCTGCAAAGCAAAACAAGAGCGTGTGTACTACCTGTAGGGTAAGCGGTGACCACTGTCTGTCATTGTTGATATGAGTCCCCAATCCAAGGCATACCCAACACTCAGGTCTTTCTATGCTACCCTTGCAGACAGTGGGATGCATTATGTCCCAGAGTATTGTGTATTTTTTTTCATTAATATGTTCTCCTTCTTCTATAGAAACCCACGCTCTTCAATGTTGTGACATTGCCGCCTCCACTTGTAATATTGCACATTGTTTTTGACTTATAGTGCCCACAACTCCCAACACATACTCGTACCAATTCACAAGTGTCCCAGCCGAATGGTTTCGAAATCACTGTACTGACCATAATATGTCTGGAAAAGCTGTTCAGAGATGTGAGGGGATATATTGTAGGTGAAATAATTGGGGTGTAGTAAGTGAAAGAAAGAGGCCTTAATGAGCTGTCAAGAAAAGTGTGTGAGGGCTTTTCACAGAGGTACTCTTAGATGATTGGCTGTCATGTGATGAATATCCTGACTCTGAAATTAATAGAACCATTTTCAATCCCTTTTAATGTGCAACTGAAACCTAAGCCAAGCCCAGGTCCAGGTTGATTTTTCAGTGCTGAATTGAAATTGCAGAAAATGTACTGAGCTATTCAGAAATGTTTTGATTAAAAGTGCGTTCTGATATAAGTAGAAGAAAATAACTGGGCAACACATTGAATGAGGAGCTTAGGTTGACCCCTTAACAAAATGATTCTTAAAAAGTGATTCAAAATACTTTTGGACTCAATAGAAAGTAGTTGGACTCTGGCTATTGTTGAAGCTTCCATGTCAGATGAGGTAAATATCCTTCACAGTGACCCCTTAAATTGTGTAAGACCCAACTTGCATAGTCCAGTCTTCTTCTGTGTTCTACTAACAACAATAAGAACGTCTCTGCTCTGAAATTTGTGATGGCGGACTTCTGGTATACAGGATATTTCCACTGCCTCACTGCAATTTTACCACAGTTTTAAAGTGTAGGTCTACCTACACAGTGATTTTTGTTCTTCTTATGTGTTCCTCCACAGGATGCTACCCAAATTTCTAAGCAGAACTTGAATAAAGCTCTCATGTTGTGAACAAGATTTAGTACACGCGTTATGATCTCTCTCGCCTGTAAAAATAGTAGAATAGCTTGTAGAATATCATCTATGGTAGGATTTCCTCTGCTGGCTGGCACACGAGAAGAGTCTTTATCCATTGTGACATAAGAGGGTACAAAATATATATGTAATATGTTGTAGCTATTAATGTTGAAAAGTGTGCCAACTTTATCAATCAAAAATCCATTCTGTTTCTCTTATTGCTAGTTTTTTTAACCCTGTTTCTTACTTAGAGCGTCCTCCAGTATGTAAGCTGCTTTCACTGGATGAAATAGGAAATGGATCAGAGAGGAGGACAGAAAGTGCACTATAAGTAGCTATTGCAGCATAACTGTACAAAAGATGTATTGATACGTTCCATCCACAAAACCTTTGTCTTGCATTTTGGAGGCGGCATTTCTCATCTTCATCTGAGATCATTGCCTGTTTGCAGGTAGTGATATCAGGGAGTGTTTGCAAACCACAGCTTGATGGAGAAGAACATGCTCTCAAATGGAGTTAAGAAATAAGATACTTTGGGGTGTAGTTTTAAAATCTAGCAGAAATAAATGAATCCATAGTAAGGACCAGATATTTCATTTTTGCAAAAAGACACGTGCCACTGGGTTTTGTCAAAGGTTACTCTCTGCAACTAACACAGTGGGTTAATATTGACAACCATGGTGTGTATCACTTGTCTTAACATATCAATTGTTCTTTCTTACCTAACCATATAGTACAGTATTTGATACAACCCGAATTTCTTCAGGGTTTTGTCAGTCTGTTAAAGATTACGGGGATCTGTTAGCATGAGCTGAAAGCCATTTTTTTTGGCAGCCATTTTAGTTAGCTATGTGCTAGCCATTTGCTTTCTCCCTCATCCAGAGCCTTGCACATGCTTAGAAGGGCCTAGCTAGTAGAATGCACCTGTACCTAGCATAGAACTGTCAGGCTGTTCTAACTGATGTCAGCAACTCATTACTCCTCCTACTTGTTGACTGTGCATTTTCTGTATGACCATCTATGTGTGTAACTCTTCTCATGTGTACTTGTACCGCCTTCTTTTGAGCCCCTGTGTGGGTATATAAGGCCCCTGTTCTCTGTACTCCTTACAATGCCTCCTACAGTGACTTGAGATTACTGTGTGACGCAATCTCCCTCATCTGAGGTTAATAAAAAAGATGTCTTTTATATTACAGCTTCTGTGCCACTCTCTTCTTTGTTGGTTTAAAAGGACCAGGTGTATCAGTGAAACCCCTGAGAAGGTTTTGATTTCTTCAAGTCTAGCTGTAAACAGTCTTATTGCTAACAGTATATATTGAGTGGTCTTTAGGTCCACCCCTTTCAATCATTGCCTTTCTTCGATCAGCTTCTTTAAGTTATTAGCCTGAGACATTGGCAGTCGCTTCTTGGCTCAGGTCAGTGGAGTAGTCATCTTTCACCCAGAGCTGTTGGCTGCGCCCTTCCATTCTGCTCGAGTGATTGCATGAAACTGCTCTCGCGACTTCTTACAAATGTGGCCCACTCTGTTCACTCCGGCGTCTTCCTTCTGCGTGTCTTGCTCTGATGTGCTTTATGGAAGAATTGTGTAGGTATGGGAAAGTAACAATTGTGTAACAATTTCTTTTGTAACCCAAGACCTGATCTCTATCCTAGCAAATGTACTATACATGTTTGTATTCATTTTGTGGACATGTAGTTGTCAGTTTGTCTCAGTGCCATTGTACCTTAAAATCTAAACCAACAGCGAATTGATCCATATGCACAGCGTGAGATTGACAGTAATTAAAATTCCGTGTCTTGGTGAAGTTGGCACTTTTCTTGTAGCTACAGTTTAGGGATCCAGATTTACACCTTCGTAGAAGATTACGGGTGAGATGAGATAGTTCCCCATATGTTCAGTCAGTCTCTTGGAAGGCAGTGACTTGCAGTTCTCCCACACAGATGCTTAGTTGCAGGAAACTGGGTCAAGGTAACCAACCCTATAATGACGATCTACTTTTAAGTTGGGGAATCCTGTTTTAGGATTTAGAGATTTCATGTTATGTTTTTACCTGTCTCTTCCATAACATTGAGTCATCACTAAACTTAGCCCAGAACATTTTTAATTTTGTGTTGTCTGACAGTATAATTAATAGCTGCCCCGAATCCGCCCATGCCTATGTGAAATGTAAAGTGTATATTGTGAACTTGTAGGGTATTTGGGATCTCTGACTCACTTAGTTCATCAAATGTCAGAGAGAACTTTGTGCATGTGCGTCATTGGCTCGAGAGTTCAGTGTGGTGAGGAGCTGCTGCTATGATCATATGTCTTGGAGACAAGCATCCGTGCTTTTAAGAAAGGTGAAACGTCAGTCTACCAGTATGATGCCGAGTGAGTGAGTGAGGGCAGTCTGTTGGTCTGGTGCTGACAGTTTTGGCCTGGCGCAGAGAGAGGGTGAAAGAAGTAAGGCTCTTAGAGTGCAGAGATTGAGCAAATTCAGTCTTTCGAGATTGTGAGTAACCGAGGTCAGATGATTGTTATTGAGTGAGTGCATATTCAGTCAGTAAGGTGCACAGAGTGTACGAAGTCAGTCTCTTGGTCTGGTGCAGCGAGTGAGTGAGGTCAGTCTGTTGGTATGGTTCAGAGAGAATACGTGAGGTAAGTCTATTGGCATGGTGCAGAGAGGGTGAGGGATCTCAGTCTATTATTATAGTGCAGATGGAGTGAGCGCGGTGGAGAGAGATCTCAGCTTTTTAATACAGTGCAGAGAGAGTGAGCGAGGTAGGAAGAGTGAGAGATCTCAGCCTATCATTATAGTGCAGAGAGAGTGAGTGAGGTAGAGAGGGTGAGGGATCTCAGCCTATTACAGTGTAGCGAGAGTGAGCGAGGTAGAGAGGGTGAGGGATGTCAGCCTATCATTATAGTGCAGAGAGAGTGAGCGAGGTAGGAAGAGTGAGGGATCTCAGCCTATTATAGTGCAGAGAGAGTGAGCGTGGTCAGTCTCTTCGTGCAATACAGAGATAGTTGGTGAGACCAGTCCAGTGGCATAGTGCATAGACTGAGCGAGGTCAGTCTGTTGGCATAGTGCAGAGAGTGAGCTGGTTGAGTCTATCGGTACCATAGAGAGAGTAATAAATGTCTGGCTTCTGTTTGTTTTTATGGTGCAAGAAGCGCGCTTGTGGTCAGCCTGTTGGTATGGTGCATAGAGAGTGGGCGAGGTAGGCCAGAGAGATTGAGCACGGTCAGTCTTAGTATTGTTCGAAGATAGTGAGTGAGATCGGTAGATAGTGAGTGAACCGGTTTAATCTTTATAAAGTGCTGTGAGAGTGGGCAAGGTATGTTTGTTTGGTGTACAGAGAGAGAGTGGTCAGTCTGGTAGAACACTGCACTCAGAGGAGGTTAAATTAGAGATTCAGAGAACGAGGCCGGTGTATCGGACGGTGCAGAGAGTGCATATGGTCACTCTCGTGGCCTGGTGCGAGGTAAGCCTCTTGGTTTGTTGAATGAAGGAGCGAGAGAATTTGGATGTTGGTATTGTGTGGCGAATGATGATGGCCAATCTTTTAATGGAGTCCGTGAGGGAGTGCGCAATGCAATTCTGTAGCCATGGTGAAGAGAAAGTGAGTGAGGACGGTGAACTGATATGATTCAGACAGGGAGCGAAGTCGTTCTGTTGGTGTTCTGAAGCGGGAGTGACCGAGGTCAGTCTAGCCAATTCTCTAATAAGAGTGCAGCTCACTACGTTCACCAGTGAAGTCACTAAGCCATGGTATCAATTTTGCAGTCAATGAAAGCCAGCTCTTGCTTGTGGTCTCTGCTCAGCCAGGATGTTCCATGCATGATCTGAACTTGATTGTACAGACCCAGACCCTCCAACACAGCCCACCTAATTGCTTCCTTGGGATTCATTCTAATGGGGATAGGCAGGCTGGCTGATTGCATGTTTTGTCTGCGTCCCTGTGGGGATTGTGTCTGTGGTCAAGACATGATTGCCAAGTAAACGTTTTGTGTTGTGATCCACCGTGCCCGTCCTCCTACAAGGATCTCAGTGTCTTTGGATCTGGTATTGATCTCATAGTGGCTCCTATCAAAAAGAAAAACCTTGCTTCCCTTCCCTACAGAACTGCAGGAAGAAAGAGTCAGGCTCTGTGGAGAAGGTGGCACTTTTAAAAATGTCACATCAATATAAAGGGTCAATGGGACCCAACCTCTGTGCACTGTTACTGTTACCTATTGGTATGACAGCATAATCAATTTTACTGTTTCATGCCTTCCCCTGTTGCACGCTTATGATGAAAGTTCAGCAAAATTTGTTTAATACTGTGTTGATTTGAAAAAGTATTCTAAATAGGAGTGTGCCTCTCCGTTTTCATATTGTTGACTTTTAAAAATGTCCACATATCTCTCTGGTTTACCATGGGGCATATTCACTCTAGATTCAGGTTTGGGGTCTGAGGATGACAAAGAAACACTCTTAAGGACTGGACGAACAGAGAATTTGCGATGTGAATTCTTTGCTAGGCTACCAGTGGAGTCCAGACGGGTCAACTCTTTGTGTAAATGTGTTACACATTACCAGAGTGGCTTAGAGGTGAGAAATCCAAACATAAATCAGCCAGATCTTGGCTGGAACTGGTCGCACAAGTCCTTTGAGACAACATGGACATGAAGTTTCGGTAAACGTCATGTTTCTTCTGTCTGTTGCTTCCACTAAATGAAGAACTAATTCATGGTGTATTTGAGGGTGAGCCTTCGGTGCATTTGAGCCGAGATAAAGATGTCATCAGCAAGTTTTCAATCGCTTCCCTGTTCGGTGTATGTTACTATTAGAAGTTGGATGTGATTTTATGTAGTCTTTCTGTAGGCCTCGTCAGTCCAGCACAGAAGAGCAACTCTTTCAAAGTAATGAAATAGGGCTTTAAAATTCTGTAGGTCATGTGTCTGCTACAGCATTGCTATAGCAAGTGTATGTAACGTTGTCCTAGAACAAAGCCTCTTTCACTACTGCAGCCCCTGAACTGGTTATGGTTTTAATGACCTAGCTAGGAAAGCCTATCTCTGAAGGTATTGAAGGTACATCTGTTCAAGGAAAGTCAACATTATGGCCCACATGCATCAAAGCAAAAATAAGGAATCGCAAATGGCATTGTTGATGCATGTGCCAGTATATGTTTTATCATGAAATGCCAAATGTGGAGATCTAAAGAGCCATCATCTAGTCATTGGGGAACATACCTGACACATATCATAGTGAGGAACCCACTTTTCGCCAGTTGCACACACTCTATGTCCAGCATGTAGTTAATTTCCCTATATCCACCTTTTCAGCTAGTGTCACTTGGCGCACCATTTGAGAGAGTGGATCTTTGAAGAACATAGGAGAATTGCCTAACCCAGCAAAGGATGGTCTGCCCCAGGTCCGGGGTGTTTTCAGACGTACTGCCCTTGTGGACTTCCAGCCGTATTGGTCCAAGTTTTTTTTCTGTGTGTAAGAACCTGCCCTTGAGATGTAGCTGTAGTGTGTGATGATTTTGATGCCATGCTAGGTTGGGTATGGGTGGGTATGCGCTATATCGTTTTTTCAAAGTGTGCCAGCTCTCTGCTAATGAAGGCAATTGTGGGGTCTATAGAGAAGACCTATAGTATGGAGAGAGATCATTACCTGGCTTTTCGTCGTTCTTTTGGGGGGGGAAATGCATTTGTAAATAGGAATATTTCAAGTTTCTTATACGAGAGCATGCTTCTCTGTTAACCTATTTAGGTTTGGCCTACATCTGCATTTAGCTGCCCACTGTAGAGGACCTATTGTGGAAAAATACCAATACTTACAGTGGGCTTTGTGCTTGCCCATCGCTCACCATTGGCTGGCTTTTTTGTCACTCTCTTTGGCTTGCTTCTTATTCGATGGCTTTCTTTCTTCTTCTTGAGTTTGTCCCTCCCCTGAAACATAGCTTCTTTATCGTCCTAGTGATGGGATGAAATGTATCCCTCCGCTGCTGACATTTCTTATGTCTTTAGCACTCCACGGAAGTGCATGTTTTCTCGTTACCTGTCCCCCAGTGTGCAGCTTTCCACTCCTGATCCCTTCATTCCACGTTCTGTGCTGTAAGCATCAGCAAAAGGCATTGGCTAAGCCATTAGTTTTGCAAAGACAGTCAAAAGTCTCGACCTAAGCCTATGCTTATATAATATATGTGTGTGTGTGTGTGTGTGTGTGTGTATATATATATATATATATATATATATATTTGAGACCACTTCGGATTTCGTGGGACTTTTAGACACCTCGTGTGATCAGAGTCCTCTCTCTGTAGCCATAGTCTACAGAAAGGACACTGACAGGTGGCAGCATGGAAATATGATTACTACTAACACAACCAACGCAGTCTTGCTCCTGAGGGAGTCACACATGGCTGGCACAGTTGCCATCATTTCACGACCTCAGGTCTACTGTGCGGTGTCACTGTGAGTGGAATGCACAGGACTGACCTTTGACACAGCAGATGTCTGCCCCCAAAGTGGCAGCAAATGTTATTGCAAATGATCTCCCAGGAGTAGTCCTTGACCTATGGAGGAAACTGCCAAAGGTCGGGGTTATGGTATTGGCTTCATAATTCTTTATAAATGTTATAGTGGTTTAGTTTTTTTCACACTGATGATGTGGTGCTGGAAGGCAGTACATCTGCAGCAAGTGCATTATCCCCCTGTGCTTTCTCACTATGATGAGAACCTGTGTCCTGTAGGTCACACACAGTAAAGCATAAACGCTCTGAGGTATAACATGGTAGACTGAACAAATTGCGCTCACTGTGGCCTATGCCGCCCTAAGTAAATTGTGCATACTTGGGACTGCACCATGATAGAAAAGTGTCCACTGTGAGATTGCACCTTGCGGTCACTGCTGACATGGCTGTACAGTGTAGTTTGCCAGATTATGCCCTAGTTGCACCAATTGCTTTTTAAGAAAGTCGCAATTCCGTGGCTGTTGTATGCCTCTGGAAAAGGGTATTGTTTTGTGTAGGAAATCATGATTTTTACATACACAAAAGAAACATTTCTTACAAATATTATTTATATATGTTCATTTTCTTACATTGTGTACATTTTTCCTATTTTGTGTGTGTGTGTATATATATATATATACACACACACACAAAATAGAAAGCCAAGAACTTTGGGTAGTTCCCAAATTTAGGTGGAGAGCAGCTCCTATATAGAGCACCCTGCAACACCAGCGGCACTCTGAATCTGCTCACCTCAAATGTCTGCTTTTCTAGCAAAGTTTTTTAAGCATAGGATTAGCACAGTGCCATCCACACCGAGTTGGAAAGGAACAAAGCCCTTTGCCATTTATACAGCAAAATCTTTAAGCACTCAAGGGATTCAACACATCAAGGCATTTACTTCATGAATAAACAGCCTTGTCTCATGAAATTTTGTGAAATAAATGTCTTGATGTGTTGAATCCCTAGAGTTCTTAAAGATTTTGCTGTAGAAATGGCAAAGGGCTTTGACCCTTTCCAGCTCGGTGTGGATGGCACTATATATACATATTTAATTCCAACAATGATACAAAGCACTCTAGGGATTCAACACATCAAGGCTTTTATTTCACAAAATTTCATGAGACACAGCTATTTGTGCATGAAATAAAAATATTAAATATGGAACCCACATTATGCAGAGCCAAAGGAGGTACGCAGTGGAGGTAGGCTGCCTGTGGAGGGTTCGGCAAAGCAACTGATGGTTGGCTGACTATAGGGTGTTGGGTACAGCGCCTTGCTTCGGGTCAGGCCCTGCGGCCGTCCCCACTGCACATGACCAAAGCCAACCGCAGCGAGTTGGGTGCAAGGCTTTCCTGCAGGCCCTGCGGCCAGTCTCTGTTGTGCATGGCTAAAGGCCGTGTGCTGCATTGTAGCGGTGCACGAGAGAGCAAACCACTGCTGTGCATGGCCTGAGTCTATGCGCAAAGGGTGTTGGTTGCTTGTAGCTTGTTGTATGTGCAAGCTTTGTGATCAGTGCCTGGTCTGCAAGGCTAAAGTCCTGCACAGTGGGGGTTGGGAAAAAAGTGTACTATAAAAACCCAAAGAAATTCACAAAAGAAAGCTGCAGTTAGTAACTGAGTTATAGTTGTGGTTCAGATATGCAGTCCCCAAAGTATGCCAGTTATGATATGCAATGCACACCACAAAATGGGTCGCCTGCTCTGAAAGAAACAAAACCCAAAACAACCATTCTAAAATGATGCAGGAGAGAATAAGCCGACTAACAAGACCAAACCATGGCACCCGATCAAATTCTTAGCATGCTTTCTGTGCTTCACATACCATAACTGGTCACTTTTGGTGGGTTTGCATGTTTGAGCCACAATAACTCCGTTTTAAATGTATCTTTTTCAATGAAAAAGTGGCAATGTGTGTGTGTGCATTTGTATGTATGTGTGTGTGCGTGTATATAGATAGGGGGAGAAACTGGATTGTGTAATGCACTAGCACATTACTCTCTTTTTGTTCCATATTGGTGTGCAAGAAAGAGCTTTTTAATATTTTTTTAATGTTGTTCATGCATTATGAAAGTCGTTTCCCAAAATAAACATTAACGGTGAGTGTGTAGGTTTGCTTGTAGTCGTTTCACACACTTCTGTCAGTCTGCTTCACCTGCCTTTGAAAGAGCACATGCCCCCCGTTTGTCTCACCCCATCCACGTGCTGTCGGGGGGAGGGGGGCATTCTAGCCACCCACACTAGTGGCAACTGTTGCCTGACAGAATCCTCAGGGGGTGCCGAGGCGTCGGTGGCCGCTGCAGAGGGCATGCCAGGCCTGGCTGTCCCTGCACTGTCTGTGGCCACTCCAGGCATTGAGTTCATGAAATAATTGAAACAAGGACCGCAGCGGGCACGCGCCATCGCAGCAGGCAGGAAAGCTCATGTTACGTCACCAGGCCTGATTCTCTGAAGTAGTGTTAAATGGTGTGTGGGCTATTACCGCTTTGTGACGTAGTGTACTTTAAAGGGGCACACATGTTCTAAGCCTTGCTGCCAAGTGTCCCAGGTCCATGCGCGATGTGCTGCTCCAGTCCGGGTATTTTTCTTTGAATTCTGAGTCGTTTCCTTCTTCTTTCAGAACCTTCCTAAACCTCAACACTCTGAAGTCCGCTTTTATTGTCCATTACAAACGCCTGAAAATCCCAACATGGTGCAGTCTGTTCTCACTGTCTATCTGCAGTCTTCCTTCATTGTCTTATTACAATTTCTGAATACCTCCGTGATTATTACAAAGTAAACATGCCATCCAGTGTTTTGAAGCACCCTATTTTTGTGCGCTGCCATACCCCAGGGAGCCTTTACTTTATAAAGGTTCTCCTTATTGCCATCTCGACCCTCTGCAGCGAATTTAAGTTTCAGTTCGGAGTTGTTGTGCATCAGTGAAGTGTTTAAGCGGGTGGGGGTGAGGTTCAAGGCGCATCACCGTGAAGTTTACTTCGGTAACACAAGTCTGTTTATAGAGGCACAATCCTGAAAGGCTGTCCCAAACCTGCCATCAAATGTTTAGCTAATATGGGATTGTTTCGTTCGTTTTGCTTTGTATTTTGGTACTTGCAGTTTGAATTTTGCCAGAAGTGGTAGTATTGTACAAAGTGAGCCAAAAGTGACAATTAGCAGAACATCTCAACCCTGACCTAGGACACTCCTAGAGCTCTGTGGGTGAGCCTGTGAAAAAGGCGCAAATCACAATAACATGAAATTATACATTCTAAATTTTTTTTTGTCTAGTTCACTGCCCGTTTTCTTTCTATATCGGGATCGCATTATCTTGTTAATTTTGTGGCTGACCAGTGCCGTAAAATCAGCATGCTGTGTGGTACATTTAGGCCTAGAGTTTTTATTTATTTATGGCATTAATGCACTCGGCCCTGACTGGAAGCCAATGATTTGCTCACAGAAACTGGTTCAAGAGAATAATTGACGTTTCAGGAACATGTCGGTGCAGGGTAAGTCTTGCAGCGGCGTGCACGGGGCCGCTATTGTTCTTTGTCTGTTTCTTACACTTTAACAGCAATTGAACGGCTGGCGATGATTAACCGAGATTATCTTTAAAGATCAGAGAAGAAGTAAAGGGACAGGGTCATTGGGGCAGCGTCATGTGCTGCCCATTGGTGCCAGGAAGAGGCACCATTACAATTTTGTTTTACAAGTTCCAAAATTAGAACTAACATAGAATCTTTCTTTATGCAGTATGTGCCACGGTGCAGTACCAGAAACTGGCATACATCTAGAATCCTTCATATCAAGTGCAGATACTATTACTACCTTTATCCACTATCAAAGCCTTAATGAATAGCCGGGCTCTGCAGCGTCCACTTGTCTGCTTAAGTTGCACACCCAATTCCAGTTTTCGATTTGCATTCTGGGACTTGTAGTTGTGATCTTGGAAAGGGACGAGAAATTTAAGCAAAACCTAGACTGGGTGAGCAACTCACGCTGGAGCTGGGAAACTTGGAAGCTCTATGAACATACGTGTCAGGAGCAAAGTTTTGAATGCTGCAGTAGCTTCCTAGTTCTGCGATTCCAAGTGTTCCAGGTCTCTGCGTGATATGTTGCCACTGTCCGTTTTTTTCCTTTGAATTCTGGGACTTGTATTTTTTATTTCATTATAAAACAGGACTAAAAGTCACAGAATTCAAATTAATAAATCTAGACTGGAACCGCACATGACGTGCGGAGCTGACTTGGGGAACTTGACAGCTATGCTATGCTAGTTGCCATTTCATAATACTCACTAGCCCTTGGAACGCGGTTATCTTTTTTGCCCCTAAGCCTTTTTAGGTCTCGCCTGACCAGCGCATGCGCTGGTCTGGCGAGACTTATTGAGAGGGCTCCAAAAAGTCCTACCAGGCCAGCATAGAGCTACAGTGCATGTGCGCGGGCACGCGCCGCTTTTACCGCGATTACTTTCACTTTTGCGGCCGCACGGCCGCTTTGATGCTTGATGGCGATCGCTTTCGCGGCCGCACGGACGCTTGGCATAGCCAATAGGTCTCGCTTTTGGGACCTTATAAGTATTTAGTTATGCAACTGTTGCATGACTAAACACTTATAAGGTCCCAAAGGCGAGACCTATTGGCTATGCCAATGCTTGTTTAGTATTTACAGGCATTACACGCTACCCATGCAGCTAAACTTGAAACTTTGTTACTAAGATGTAGTTAAGAGAAACTGTTTATATATTATTCCCTCTTGGTTCTCTTCCAGTTCTGTTGGTCTATCAGACAGGTCTTTTTTTAGTTTTAACAACAGATTTTGATTTTAAATTCATCCAATCATGATAAACCGCAATTTCTTTGAAAAGCAACTAAACTACTCTCTATGTATGATACTTGTTGTAACAACAAAGTAAGTACCTTTACTGTAATGTTGCTTCTCAACTTTTCTAAGCAATTAGGGTGTTAAGTCCCCTATCAGTATGGCATACACATCATTTAAATCTCAAAATCCGGTCCACATCCAATATTTTGTGCCCCCCCCACCCCCACATTGTGTGGTTGGCCAATCTCCTAATCTTTGGTGCTGTACTTAAGTGTTTTCTGTGTTCACTTGTTTTCTCCTGTGGGAAGGAGATTTAAAAACATTTTTATCAAAGCTTTCCAGTTTCTCAATTTTTTTCTTTGTCTCAGCGAAACCATTTCAACCTGCTATTTTGCTGTTCTTGAACCACAAGAAACTCTGATTTTTAGCAGGCAGGAGAAGACCTGTACTTGCCTCCTTTGGACATTATGATCTGAACCCAGACTTCTGCCACCGTAGTCATTTCACCGATTCTGCTGAACAAATGCACCCCCACTACTGTGCCGACCCACAAACACTTGTCTCACTGTAGTTTTCTGACCCTCTGTAATCAGGAGCACCTTAATCCAGGCTTTGCTTTTAATTCAGTTGCGCTTTGCATGCTGGGAGTCGAGGGTAGACACTTGTAGTGGAAAAGCAAACCTGCGGGTTCCAGCATACAGTGAACCTTTGGCTAAAACGCAAGGACTGGATAGCTGGTTATTATGACGTGGCTATTGGCAACTTTAGATTTTTGGTCAGACTTAAAGACTGCTTTAGCTGTTTCACCAGTCCTACATTTTAATTTGCCATTTATGGGTTCTGGTAACATCATGAACTATGAGGCCAAAAGCAGTGGCTAAGACAAAAAACATTTGTTTGATATCAAAAAGGGCACGGTTAGTATAAAACTTCCTGGCACTGAAGGGAACTACTTTATGAGGGGATCTGCTCTCTTGCTAAATCTGTGAGCGAATGAATGTATTCTTTTCTTGCATTACCTGATCTCAAAGATTTAGTGGGCACAAGAAAAATGTGAATGTCACAGTAGCAAATCAGTGGATGAAGAGGGCTAGCCGTAAGCCTTTATAAGCATATCTTACTTATTGTTTTAGTAAAATCAAAGTGCATTGGCTAACACCAGTACGAAGACAAAACAATCAATCATCCAGGCTTGCTCCTGTGAGACCTACTGGGTTTACCAATGCTTGTTTTATTAAATATAATATTTAATTCTAAACGGTGCCAAGTATTACCTTTTACCCAAGGGCTCTATTTCTGATCTGATTTCTCTCTACAGCCTGCACATTTCTTCCCTCATTTATAAAGCGCAAAATATCAACCTATCTTTAAAGAGAGCACAGATCATGCCCCAGCAACTGAGGTACTTTTCAGTTATGTGGTGAGGCATTCTGGGTAGTGTCTCAAACTCTTTTTAGGTCTCGATTTTACTAAAATTATATACATCATATACTTTCCGTGAGACCTCTTCATCCATTGGTCTGTTGTTTCATTCACATTTTCCTTCCGCTCTCCACAGCGTACAGCCTAGGGTAGTGGGTCAGCCCAATGCTGTCCTTGGCTAACAGAACTCTAAGTGATAATATTACATAAATTATACTAAAGGGAGTCTCTACGCAGAGATCATGCTGTGCGGAGGACTCTCTATCGGGAAATCAGATGTTATAAAACAAATAAATCCATGTATCAGCAGATTAATATATTGAAATCAAAATAAAAGAATAAAATATATCAAGACGAACGCTAGATGCATTTCAACCCTGGGTTGGAGGTGAAAGCACTGATGTATATTGGAGACTAATTGGAGTTTATTTTCATCCTTGGCTAGGATGCAACCATTGCCTCATAGCTCTCAGGAGTAACAGTTACCACTTGATCATCCCATTGCGAGATACAAGAAACCAACTTTGACAAATAGTGGCCCCTTTTCCTGACGAAGGCACCTTCTGTGCCGAAACGTGCGTTGAATATAACAGTCTACCACGTGTTGTGCCACACTGTTTCTCCATAATTATTAGAAATTGATTGTCATCATTGTACCGTTAAAAGCAAAGAAAATTTTAATTTTTAATTGATTGCTAGTCACATGTTGAATGAATGAATATGAGTATAAATGGGGTGTTGTTCTAGTAAGAAATTACTTTTTTTTGCTAATTAATTGATTATTAATAAAAACGTATTTTTGTAAAGAAACATAGATAATGTTTAGTATAATTTAGGTAATATTTGCTATGTTGATATTATTGTGGCCTTAAGTCTGTACACTAGATTAATTAGCCCTGCCATAAGGAACTGTACCCTGTTAGCAGGGGGGCTCTGTCTTTACAGTAGAACTCTAAGTGATGGCATTCTGTTCTTTTAGAATGTACACATTTACCTACATAGTAGTGGTAGGGATTACTACGGCAACTTATTTTTTAGACCAAAAACTATTCTTTCTTTTAGCCAATGTTTTTTTTATATACATATTGACAAAGGCCCGGAAGGATGCCCAGCAATAAACTTTTACAAAAACGAGGAAACAAGAAAGGCATTTATTGACCGAGCCAAAAAGGATGACCGCCAACTCCTGGTCTATTTATTGGCTTCGCAGAGTTATCTCTTCAGTTTGCACACTTTCTCCTTCCTCTTCTGAGGCCTAAGTGCTGGAGGGATTTTTTCAGGCCTTTCAAGTGGCCTGTCATGACGTGGGCTTAGCTGAGGTTTCGGGCCAGCGCCTCCCTGCGGGATATGCATGTGAGATATATTATATGGAAAATGGCTGAATAAAGAAGATAAAATCCGCGTTGTTCTTCGCCGCTCTGCGGTTCCTTTGATTTCCCGAGCTCTCGCATCCCGAGCCAGTGGCGGGGATTGACTCATTTCCCTGGATAGAGCAGGGCCCCGTTTCTGTCTGGCTGGCCCTCCCCATCCCCGCGCTCTGCGCCTACCGAGGTTATTATAGGACAAGCGGCGCTTTGTAACCGAGCCTGCAATACCCCAGGCCCTAGCGTGACTACAAGACATAAAATGTATGTGATCGGATGAAGTACAACAAAAATATTACTTGAGTTCCTGCTGGCGCGTGGCATTGATTACTTTCCTTTACGATTATTTTTTAGAGCGAGTTGTTTTGGCCATGTGGTTATGTCGATGTATGTTGTGTGCCAGATGTGCCGACCGCTGTGTGGTTTCTTGCATGAATTCTCCTATAATTGGTGCTAAATCTCATTTAAACGCTGACTTTTCTTCTGAATTTTTCCTCAAGGTAAAGTGTAGGTCGGGCATCAGTGGGAAAGCTGTATTTTGGCAGGGTCGCGGCGGAACACCATTGCATCCCATATAGAAAGCCACACAACGCAGGGCGGTGCGAGCCGCGTTACTTGGTTTTCTTCCGCCGCCTCGAAGAGCCGGAGGCGCACATATCGCGTTCTTTCAGGCGGTAATTGGGGGACCGGGTTCCAAGCCAATGAGCGAGGCGGGATTTTGTGTGGGTGGGCCTCACAAAGCGAGATTGTTTCTGTGGGAATTAGAGGTCCATTTTGTCGTAATTATTCTTGACATTTCATCCATAATGCATCGAGCTACTTCAGAAGGGCGCGCGGCTGCCAGCTTGCCTCAAAACAAGGAAGCATGCATAGGAATGAAATGCTTTTTTGTTCGGGGCTTGGACGATAATTAAACTTTTTTTGGCTGAATATGGAAATAAAAGTGGCTAGACCAAGCAACAGGCTGAACCGAGTAGGACAGAGAAGTGTTGAAATGGGCAACATACGTGGGAACACTTTTTTAGAACTTTGTCTGCCATATTTAGTAGTTGACTTTCACTCTGTTTACATTTTATGTAATATGATTTTTTTACAATATAAAATATAGAACTAAAATTCAGAGCAAATATATTTTTTGATGTTTGTATCAATTAGATTGAGCTGGAATGCCGTGGAACACAGAACACACCCTGCATGACTTCTACATCAGGGGTTGTTGCTCCTTTTAATTAGTTGAGATGTGGTAGTTTCTTTCTGTGATTTTTTGTTTTTGAATGTTAGATAGTTAAGATTGTGTTTGGTTAATAAAATTAGTTGTGTTTGATTTAATTTTTTATTTATATATGTAGGGTGACCATATAACTCCATGTCATCGGCGCAGTGCACCTCACGTTATGGTCTTTCCTTTTATAAATCGAAATTGCCAGGTAGGACAGTGACACACCACTGATGGATACAAGAAGAATGCTGGGCAAAAAATAGGCATTGAGAAAAGAAAAAAAATGTTTTGAGAATTCTATCACAATCCAACTATTCTTCCAGCTGGTCTCCCCACACATTGTGGTCCTTATGTAATTGAATGGAACGGTTTTGCTTTTATAATGGTGATTGTAAGTCTTTTGTAAAACCTCACATTGCCTTAACGCTTTAGTGAGTTCAAAGGCATCAAGTTATTCATTAAAAAAACGGGTTAGTGCCCCGTCCCCCTAATACTTTCCAATCCAGGGTAGAAAGTAAACTAACTTGAAATACATTCTTTCAAAAAGTATATTTCACAAGATAAACTATATTGTGCCAGTAACAGTGAAATTGGAGCATTTAAAAATGTTTCTACTTGCAGAGATACATTGTGCCGCACAAAAAATGATGTCCTTTTCAGAACTAACAACCTTCAGAACAATGAGATTTCTTTTAATCTGCTTTGTAATATCATGATCCATATCTGTCATTTTCTGTTTTGTACAATAATTGTAGAAGCATTTCTCTAATTTACTTTTTAATGACCTCTCGACTGATAGATTTAATTTCTAATTTTTTAGGCAGTTTGATAAATGTGCTTGTTCTCAGCGAGATTGGGTTCCCGTTAGTGGAAATAGCTTCATTCTTTGCCTTCGTTTGTGTCATATGCTGTCTACTCCAAAACACTGAATCCCAATTGGTGACGAGGCTTAAAATGCCTGTACTGTTTTTTTGCCATCAGCACCTTTAAAAACACTTAGGACCTGTTGAAACTGTCAAAAATGCGTACAAAATAGAACAGCTATGGCACCGGCAAGCAAATTACCCTGTTAATGTCCACCCTCAATAAATGTTGCATTTTCGTGTGTAGTTACTTGGATAAACAAGGCCTTGTTAGTCTAGTACTGATAATCAGCATAAAGTATGCACAACTAACCAATATACTGTCAATCACCCCTCATGATGCTCCCATTCTTTCTGTAGTGCTGTCAATCAATTCCTCATGGAGCACCCAGGCCCATTACTCACGCTGTCAAACCATCGTTTAAGAATCGACCCCCACTGTAGTTAGCTATTTCATCAATACAGTCATTAAGGTTTGTGTGGCGTCCATTTGGGCAGAATCACTGGCACCTTCGTGCAAAGGATTGTGTCTGAGGGTAAATAAAGCTTTTGCAACTTCTGGCTACATCTGCCAATCAATGCAAATTAATTTACTATTCAAAATAGGAAGTGATGGGGAAGGGTCAACTCCAGAACCCGAACATGTAATTATGTGGACCATTTCTCACCGTTTGCTTCATGTTCTCTACACCGCAAATATGAATGGGTTTCACTCGTTCCTATAGTGACAAGCATTGGCAAAGCCAATAGGTCGCAACTTTGAAAAAGTTGACCTATTGCATTGACCAATTGTTTTTTGACACTGACATGAGCAGATGTATGAGTCGAGAGAAAAATAGTTTACAATGCATGCGTTACATCGCATGCCATTACAACGCAAGTCATTACAACAATGCGTTGTTACATCGCATGCCACTAAAACGCAAGTTGTTACAACGACTTGCTGTAGGGGCAGAAGGTGTTGGATTTGTTGGATTTTCAATCCAACACCTTCCCTACTGTTGCACACACTGGAGCTGGAATAGTAAATTATACTATTCCAAACTCCAGCGCCCCCTTTACAGCAAGTCGTAACGGCTTGCGTTGTAATGGCATGCGATGTAACAACGCGTTGTTTTAACGACTTGTGTTGTAATGGCATGCATCGTAAACACATGTGTTGTAACGAGTGATATTCATGAGTCAAGGCACATTCACTAGCATGGCTGCCAATCTTGGAAAAAGGAGGCTAGAGCAAAGAAACACATGCAATACTATGGAGTCCTCAATAACAAATGGAAAAAAAAGTACCCTCAGGTATGTGGTGGAAGGATACAACTGACCCAGTCAGAACACAATAAGGCCAAAATCCCCCTGGGTGGGACAAAGAAAAGATTAGGGTGGAAAATCATCAGCAAACAACTGAGATAGACAAAAGGTCATCCAGTTATGAGCAAGGCGCTGACCCAAAACTCACTCAAAATATATGCTATGTATTGGAAATAATCTGTGCCTACAGACTACCTGTAACTGAGATTTAAAGTGGGTGCAATATGATGGATTTGCCAGGATGTAGTAACCCCGTTTTATTTATTTTGCATTTCTAAATGGAGTGAACTAGACCAAAGGCACAGAGGGCTGTTTTAAGGGCTTTATAACAAAACCCAAAACCATTGATGTGAAATAAATGGTGCATAATCCAGGATACATTATGTATGACAGTTGAACATAAAGATAAATTAACAAAGTAGAACGCAGGTGGAACAAGAAAATGTTCAATAATTGGCATTTGAAGTACAAGTGAATAAGCAAAAGCTCTCACATTCTGCCCTGAAGAGATCATTCTAATATCTGGCAGTAGAGAATTCTAGAGAGCAGCGACGGCGCCTGTGGACAATTGATGGGATATTGTTAAAAAAAAACATGGCACTTCATAACGTAAATGGCTAAGATGGGTTGCTGTCGTTGGTCACTGGTGTATTCTCTGCACCTCCAGACTACAGTTGCATCAAGCCTCTTTCGTCCCATAAACGCATCCTGCAGAGCAAGGCTCAGCAAAAATCTAACTGAGACCACAAAGACTAATAGGGTTTGGTGCTTCTAGAAGCGGATCTCAAGAAACTTAGTGGTTTGGGCGTCGGACGCCACCGGCATCAAGTGCCTAATATACTTGCAGGAGCTTGCCACTAGACTCACTCGCGGGTGGCTTGATTTACCCATCAGCTTCCGAGCATCCAGTGTTGCACACTATAGCAATGGTAAAGTAGGCTGTAGGTCCAATGTTAGTATTGGACCCAAAGATGAAGAGGGATTCTTTTCAGTCGTCCTTTTATTGCCCTGTATTTTCTGTTAAAAGGTCTCTTGAGTCTGCAGTTGCTGGATAGCGAGGTTTTGGGTAGAAACTTTGCCATCAATTTAGCTACTAAATAGGGTTGCATAAGATGAATTGCCTTGTGAGCTAGAGAAGATAATTTTTTCGAATTTTCGGTTGTGCGTCATTGGCACATGGGACCTAAATTAACCTGGTGTTTATCAGGGTGTCATCAAAGTTCCAATTGAGTGACACCCTTGTGTGTACATAGAAACTTCAGTCACATTTTCAGAGATAAGATCTCAAATAGGTTTTGCGTAGAGTCGCATAAGATAAAACAAAATGGAGACTTCCACCTATCGTTTGCATTAGGTTGTGGTACACGGTGGGCAGTCTAGGCAATTTTTTCTAAATATTTGGCTACAATCCTGGAAAGCCCTCTGCCTTTCTGTGTTTGGATAATCGTTACTTATTATCTATTAACGTACAGGCAAGTCAGTAGATACAATTTAGCTAGGAGTGGCACAGAAATCTAACCCAACACTCTTAGAGTCTGGTAGAGATTTCCGAGTCAGCATAGTGGGTTCATTTACAGTAGTGTTTTTTCATCCAGAACCTTTGTGGTTTCTTTGTTTGACTGGTAATTTTGGACACTCTTGTTAGGGTTTTTGTTGTGGCCACCGCTGCATTACTTGTATCGCTGTTCTCCGCTTGTGGTAGTCAGTTGGACAAAAACCAGCAGGATCTTAAAACACATCAGCTGTGGTTGGAAAAGTCTTTCACCAAAGGCTCCTCATTGGTTACGGGTCCAGTGTTACCTTGCGTTCCCTTAAATGGCATATAGAGGTCAAGGTTGCCTTCTGCTAGATGTTGATGACTTGGTGGGCGAGGGGCAGAGAGGCACCGAAGTGCAGGCCTGTGAACACAAACGATGCCACAGTGTGCCACACGATATCTACTCTCTTCCCATGATCACCTGGTGACGAGAGGATGTCATGTGGTACAACACAAGGTGAGCTAGAAGCCCCTGCAAAGAGTAGGTTTGCAGCTATGGTGTGGTGGTGCTGCACAGCCTTGGCTTAGCAGCTGCAACCCCATAAGCATTTCTTTGTGTTTTGTGGAATGGTAGGCGTAGGTCTCAGTCAGTGCGCAATGTGAAAACGCGCCCCCTTCCCTTAATTCTCACACAGTGAAAAATATTTTGAAGCTGTCCGGCCTGAAAATGCCTTTGTCTTCAGACAGTCTAACGGGAAAAGGAGGTCAGAGCTGGCGAGTACTTAATTAGACAGCAAATAAAAGTGATGGATGCAAAGACTTGTACTAATCTGTGTTTCCTGTGGTCACTGCATGAGCAGATCAATGTTAGGGAAATTAGCCCTGGCCCTTTTCCAATAAGAACTGCCAAGCCCAAACTGCTAGGCCGCGTCCCGCTGAATGGGAGTCCAAGTAACCACAGAAGTTTTTTTACTTGTTTGGTCTCATCAGTATGGTGCATCGCAAATCCCTAAGTCACAATGAGCATGGGACCTATGTCAGGGCCTACCCACACAACTTAGGCAGCAAAAACAGGACCGATGGAAGGCTTGAATAGGTCTGAACCTCTGCTAAGTACTGTAGGCGTATTCCTGATCATCATTATTGGCTCCTCATCTCGGCAAGGATGTGTGCAGTGGAACAGTTGTGGACTGGGCACCAAGACTGTCAATCAATCAACGATCTGTAGAGCGTTGCTTATCTCCTTTGAGGGTATCCAGGCACTGTAGGAACAATAAAATAAAAATGTTGGAGCTATTGTAGTCTCCCATGAGGTTATAGATGTGAGAAGAGTTTCCAGGTGTTTTGGTTTATTTGGCTCAGATTTGGGGCCTTGTGTTTTGCTGGACTGGCAGGATATTGACTCATTCACATTTCCTTTTTTGTCAGCTTGGCCTGCAGAAGACCAGCATTGTTCTACAGCTTGTCTTTATCTCCCAAAAACACAGAATCCCGCTTCGTTTTGCTTCAAAAACAGGATACCATAAAGTATCCCTAGTGCGAGTTACGGGAATTAAACTATTTCAGAAGTGTCTGCACTATGACATGTGCATTTTACAGAAAAATTGCATGCTTTTCCACATAGTGCTGCATTTTTACACTCTGTGAACACATACACACAGTTCTGGAACAAAGTCACATAGTTCTTTAGCATAACACATTTGTTAATTATGACAATAAGCCGGCCATAGGCTTTGTGTGTTCTCATTTCTCTGGCACTAGTATGTCATCTATGATTTTCCTCTTGCTTGGTGACCAATTATTTATTAAGTAAATTATAATGCTAAGCAAACACCAGAAAAGAGTAGCTAGCAGATCTTTTGGGGAGTCTGATCATAGCGGTGGGACTGAGTGGCCGGTGTTGTGTATGCAGTAATGTTCTTCATGGTCGCTGTAGTTGTGTCCCTAGATTTATTGGCCTTATTGGTGGTGATCTCGGGCATACATTTATTGGCCTTAATAGTGGTGAGCTTGGCCATATATTTATTGACCTTTTATGGTGGGTAACTTGTCAATGAATTTGTTGAACTTACTGGCGGTGAACTTGGGCATACAGTGTTTGACCATAATGCTGGTGACCTCGGCCCTAATGCTGTTTGGAAGTGTGCCTGACCCTAATTCTGTTGAGCTTAAATCTGTTGAATTTAGCAGTAGTGATCTCGGCGCTACATTTATTGATCTTAGTGGTGGTAAGCTTGGAAATAGATCTGTTGACTTTACTGGCTGTAAGCTTTGGACATACATTTATTGACCTTGGTGGTGATATGCTCAGCCTAATTTTTTTAAAACTTATTGGTGATGACCGCTGCCCAAATTGTGTTCACCTGAATGGTGGTGAGGTCCATCCTAGTCCTGTTAACCTTAGTAGTGTTGAGCTTGCCATACATTTGAGCTGAGCAGTTAATCTATTCTACTTAGTGGTGGTGATCTCAGCAATAAATATCTTGACCTTGGTGGTGGTGAGTGGAGACCTAAATCTACTTCAGTAGTGGTAAGTTCAGCACATTTATTTACTATAATGGTGGAGAGCGATGCCCTACATTCATTGGCAGTAATGGTCATGAACTTGGCCATAATTTTATTGAACTTAATGGGGGAGAGCTTAGACGTAATTCTGTGACCTTAAAGTTAGTGACCTCTGATGGTCATAGCTTTCCCATTGTTTGTGATTGCGGTCCACTCTTCATTTATGTGCAGTTTTTGTAAAATGCGCACTGACATTTTTTGCCTCTTCTGAGTATTTGTAGAGGTTTCAGGGAGGTAGCTTCTGAAGAGAGGCAGTCAGTCCAGTTGAGGATTAGACTGGCTCTTTTTGTTGTTGCTGACTCATTGTGCTGCCCTGAAATTTGAGGTTGCATGGGACTCTCTTATTTGGACCTGTATGCAGCACAGGAGCAGGGAGTATTAGGAAGTCTTTCAACTCTTAAGTGTGGTCAAAAAGCCATTTGTAGTCTCCAGCATGTAATGACCGCTATCCAAAGCATTTAAATCTAGTTCTGTGGATGGAATGGATGGAGAAGGCAAAAGACTATAGGCGATGGGGCCATTTATAATACTGAGGCGTTGTCATGCAGATTTATGCCAGTGCTTATTGTTTTATTCTAGGATTTTGCCTCAGTTGTTGGCAATTTGAGGTCTTAAGTGTGGGTCGAAGTAGTTTCGGAGACTAACGTATAAGAAGGGGCGGCTTGATATTAGGTACTTTGGATCTTGTATAAAGTCTTATGCATGAACTGTTGACCTCATCACTTCAAGCATCACCTGTTTGGTGGAGTGTTGTTTGGGCAGGAGAAGATTAAAGGAACACATGTGTGCTGACTCTCTTCACTTGAAGTGTGTAGGAGATGGACCCATCTACTTGTACCCACTTGTTTGTTGCGCAATTATCCTACATATGTTGATCACTTGATAGAGATGAATCATTGATTGAGCTATCACTAAGATTTTCCCTTATACTCCACACCGAGGTTGAGTTAGGACTGTGGTGAAAAAGTCAGACACGACTTTTTAGCAGTATATGGTCTAAAAGGTGCTTCTATGATGGAAGATCGATCAATGTGGAGCTACAAATGTTTCTTTTCTCCCCCCCAAAAATTGATATTTAGATTCCTTTGTTAGCTTCCCTTGGCTAAGGCCAAATATATATATTTACCAATATCACTGATGTTTTTCTTAGTCCAAGACCAAACTTAGAATCATTCCGTCCCTGTAACACCATCTGTAGAATTAACATGGGATCTCGCACTGTTTGTCTTCGGATCAAGGCTCTATGCTTTATACTCCGCTGTGGCAAATGAAGCCCCATTGTGATGGAGTTCCCTCTGATTGCCAGGTCACACCTTAGCTATAGTGCCCACTTCGTCCTTTATTTATCAGCCAGTCTTGTAAGTCTCTGCCTTCCACCTTGACCCTCTTTATAGAAGAGCAGAGGGACTCTGCTTTCCCCCATAGAAGCTTGGGTGGACATTGGCGGTTCCTTTTCCACTATCAGATCTAATTTACATTGGATGTGTGATAAGTGCCATGTAAATCAGCTCTATTCCCCCCTCCTTTTGCCATTGTCATTTCTGAGTTATTTGAACTGCCCCGCCCCCCCAAAGTAATATTAGCCTTTTGCTTGTCTCTTGGGTGCATTCTACAGAATGCATTGAAAGGTCTTTTTGCCCTCCCAAATCTTCCACCCTCAAACTTGCCCCTACCAGACAACCTCCCAGGAGGCACCACACCGCCTCCTTTCCACCTGACAGTGAGAGTTCCTCTGGTCTGCACGGAGAGCATCTTATTGTGCAGTTTTCTTTACTAGTGTGAAAAGAGATCTCGCCCATTCGGGCATCTTTTTTTAATGTTATGTGGGGCAGTGCCTCCAATACAGTTCTGAGACTGGTATTTTTTTTTTATCAAGAAAAGTAAACTTCACCAAACCTTTCTGTTCTTTGTACTGCCAACAGCCTGGCGCCTCTTCCCTTTCAAACAGCATTGGCTGGAATTCTCCTGAGTGATGTTTTATGTTCACAGAACTGCAGAGATTGGAGTAAACAACGAGAAGCCGCCTTGTTTCAGTTCAGGATGCTCTGCTTCAAAATCTGTTTCCAGGTCTCTCACTGGCGATGGTTTTCCCACAACAACAAAATCTATATTTTGCCAGCATCACATCCGTTGTTTGTTGGCATTATTACTAGGTGGATTTCAGGCCGAGGCCTGGATGCAGGAGAGGGCTTCCAGATCCGCAGCTAGGACTGCTGGGAGGTTAGAGGTCACCATCTCACATCCCTGTGGCCAGAGTAAATCATTTCAGAGCCCAGCAAGTAATTAGCTGGAACGCTTTCTCGCACTCAGCTAAAAATGTGGTTGTGGGTCTAATGCTTTCTTTGCTTTTGACTTGGTTCTCATTTGCGTCCTGCCGTTAAGTGCATTTGCTTGGTGACGCGACGTAGCGCAGAAGCAAGGGTTCTAGCAGTCGACGTTTCACATTGGCCTGTTGGCTATGGCGTCGCTGCCACAACAGCCATTCACTGCACTTTAGTTTGTGAGACCCTTTGCTGGCATCATTACCCCATGAAATCCTTGTTGGCCTTTAATCATTCGCTAAATATGGGAAATGCATTACTACAATTTTTTGGGGTGAGTTTTATATAGCGTAAACTCGACCTGAACGTATCGGAGCACTTTACATGACCACCTGTTGCGTTAGAGAGAGACACATTCATTTAGTTAGGCACCGGGAGATTAGGTGATATGCCCAAAATCACAGGATGTTGAGTGTGCCAGCCGAGACTCGAACCCGGTTCTCCAGCTTCGAGGTCGACCGCTCTAGCTGGTAGGCCACATCCTCTCCCCAAGAAATCAAAAATGGCCATATTTATAGAACCCAGCACCGCTTCACAAGATTAAGCAAGCATCGGCATCATTTTGAGTCTTAAGACAGTCAAAAGGGCCTGCTGCAGTGAAAAGCAACAAAAATTGATTGCTTTTTTGGTAGACGTGATATGCTTCTATGAGATAAAGAATGTAATGTATGATGACTAAGAGCACTTTGGAGATGTAAAATAGGCACTTATGCATTGCAACGCAAGCACCCAATAGGAGGCAGAATGAATAGCCTGAGGCGAGAGAGAAATACTCCTCTGGGTGGAGCCAAAGTCCAGTCTATGTTTATTTCAAAGAATTGGTAACCATAGCTGCGCAGTCAAGCCAGACCCATAAAATATTAGAAGCACTGGCTAATTTCAGTGAGGCTCTTTTGATTGACTTGCACTCCTGGAGGATTTGACTTCCAGTGCCAGGGCTGCAGCACTGGTGCCAGGGCTCTCTGGCGCTGCCAGGAAGCCCCATGCCTTATATGCCACAGACAGTGTGGCTGTTTTGCTAATAGCACTTTGAATATTGGGACGCGTGGGGTGATCCTATACTGGTGCCAAAAGCAAAACTACATGCACCAGATGCTAACGAGCTAAGGCTGGAGAGGGTTCCACAAATAATTGACCGCCACTTGGCAGCAGCACTCTAGCCCTCTCACCTAGCTGTCTGTCTTGCACTGTATAGGGAGTGGATTTATTTAAGAAATCTCAATGGAATTGGGGTAGGTGGTCTCAACAGAGATTTCATAACCCTCTAAGATGTCTGGCTGAGTATGGGCAGGGCAGAGGGAGCTGGAGCTGGGTTGTAAAGTTTGGGGGGGGGGGGTAATAAGCCAATCAGGTTGACTTATGCTGGTCAGAACTTTAACCAAGGGTAGCTCTGTGAAGCTCAATCCTCGCCCGTGTGTGTACCCTTACTTCCTGCAGTCTACATTGGATTTGTGAAGCAAGTCTGTAATCTAGTCTCTCCTGTGACTTTCTGATCCCCCTTAGTTTGTTTTTCCTTCAATGTGTGCACTCAGAAAGAGGGGTCTCAGGCCCCTTTAGTGCCATGCCACTAAGTAAATATTGGAAGAGCGTTGCTTGCTCTGAAAATATTGTAAAAACATAGCCCCACCCACCCATTCAATTCTTGTTGTTCGTCAGGGTTGGGGTGGAACTCTCTGCCCAAAGCCTGTGCACATTTGTGTGCCTATGGAGAGTCCTACATTACTGTCTATGATGGCTAAGGTCGCCAAAAGGCTGCTGCTGTCCAAATATTAATGTACCTGAATTGAAAGTGATTCTTCATATTGGCACTTGAAGTAGGGATGTCGGCGGAGGAACCCCCAAAATAATCATGCTAGAGTTCAAAATGTGAATGAGCAAAACATCTTGTCACATTTGCAGTGCGTTGGAAGACTGATGTCAGTTGTCAGGCACTGACTTCATGTAAATGATGCTTATTCTTTTAACATGAACATTGGTGTTTCCTTTCTCTGACTGCAAGGTGAGAGGATTTTGTGATGTGAAGTGTGACAATTTTGCTGGGGTACAGGGAATATGAATGGAATTGTTATAGGGTGTCATTTGTTTCTAACATAGAACATTTGCATACTTGTAAATGAACTGTCCAAATATCAAAAATATATCGGCAGCTAGGAAAGCGCAAATGAGACGCATTGTTTTTTTGTAATTCTGAAGTGTGATGGAAACAAAGATTTTAACAGGACCAAACACATCAAGACACTTTACTTGTGTAGTACACAAATGGTAAATATTTGCTAAAAATCGATTTAAACACATTATCGTTTGAGCACCATATAGGTTTATCAGTAAAACCTGATGTCCAAGGAAACTTAGGGGCCCTTTCATTGGAAAACTAGCATCCTGCAAAAGACCTTGCCCTACCACACCATGTTTTTGTTATATATTTGTGGCAATGTGCCCTAGAACACACCACTGGCCTCATAGGGCACCCTTTCCACTCTCCTGCTAAATGGGCGTGGCTCAATAGCTACGCTTGTTCTTTGTGACACTTAATTTTGTTCATAATCCCTTTGACCAGTTATGCGACATTGATGGCAGCATCCACCTCTGGAACTTGTCCCAGCACGACTGTTTGTTTCTCGTTCCAAATTTCAGTGCCTCTAAAAGCAAAGAAGATTCTGCTTGGAGTGTGTTCAGGGGACATTCCCCTTGAAGGATGTATGGAAAGTTGGACAGTGATGTCTTTGTATTCTGATGGACTGAACGAGGAGACAAATGTTTCACATATGTGCTTTATAGGCTACACCAGGGCCTGTACCCTATTTCACCTGGCGTGCTGGTGCGCCCAATAAGGTACAGCGAAGCAAACACTGGACGGTATCTGGGACCTGAAATTCAGACAACCCACATTACCTCAAAGCAGAACATTTGATAAATGTGCTCCTTTGTTATGATTGACAACGAAAGGAATGCAACAAAACATATTGTTTTTTAGAATCTTAGGAATGTCTCTGTCTCTTTAAGACAATTCATGCTACCCTTTGCCCATTTCAAGGTTCATGGGCCTTGAGGGCGGCATTCAGGGGACACACAAAGCTGTGGAATGGCCACATTCAGCAGTCATGTTCTCCTTTTTAATGCCTAGAGAGGAAAGATTTCTGAAGTGTTGCCCCAGAGACATCAGCAATCCCATTTCTTTGTAATGACATCTTATACCATGTGTTGTGAAGTCACAAATGTTAAAGCCTAGAAGCAAATAATAAAATAGTTAATGTTTAAGTTTTGAACTGAGACAAAGGCTTAGTGTTGGGTAACTCATCAAGAAAGAATCTATTTTTAAGTTTAAGTTTTTACTAATGTTATTTTGCTCACGTTCTACCAGTTACGGTCTCTAAATATAGGTTAGTTTTTTTAGTCTGAATATGCTAATCTACTTGTGAAGTACGCCTAATAAATAAGTTCTCTTGAACTAGTGAGTGTGAAAAGTTTTTATTTACTGTCAGGGAAACTAATTGACTGTTGGCATTTTTTTATTATCTCGAAACAGCTTAGAAATAACTTGTGTGAAAATGTCCAAATTTCAACCTGAAAACCCACCTGCAGAAAACTTCGTGAACCACAGATAATTAATCCTATTTTTTGCAATAATGACAGTTTGTGAGAGGAAGTCTTTGTGTCCTCTAAAACCGTGTGCAGAACAGACTGCAGTTCCATCCAGAGTGATTTCCAGTTGTGCTGTTACTTCAGATGGGTCTGCTGGTGTTAAAACAGCTCGCTGTCCAGTTCGGAGTTTACCTTCTTTGCTAAGACGTATTCATTACAGCTTCAACTGGACCCATCCTGTAAGATTTTACATACATCTCAGACCTCCAGGACAGCGAAAATGCGCACATTTATTAGGGCAGGTTTGCTGCATTATAGCGATTAATAAATAATTTCGAACAACTCTCTCAGATACAATGCGAGGACCTAACTCCCTCCCACCCTTAAGTACTCCCAACTCATACATTTCTCTTACATTTCACAGCGATTCCTTGCGACAGCCAGATCCCAAGGGGATCACCAACCTCCCAAAACGATTCTTACCCAGACCTGCTCCATCTCTCCAAATTTCTACCCCAGCCCATCACCTGTGCCCCCTCCTCCTTACAAATGAGAGGATGCTAAAAAAAAAACGGCACCTGTCCAAGTGGAGTTGGTCAAAGAGACAGAAACCTGACCCCGCTACTAATAAACCTACACAGAACTCTACCTTCCACAGCCCATCCACCCTGGAGCATCAGTGGGGGGCAGTCCCCTTTGGTCGGGCACGCCACCTTGCATCCAGTGCCTGTGTCACGTTATGTGGGCTGGGCACGGTGGGAGAGGGGACACAGGGCTAGGCACAGTCTCCTTGTGCTTGCCCCTCACCTCACGGTGCCGCCGCTCCTCTGCAGGTCACATTGACTGGGTAGCAGCGAGAGTGGGAGGTGGTATCCAGAGCGGGAAACAGCATTTATAACGCAGGCTTAACCACGCATGCCGTTTCAACGCAAGCGGAACAGTTGCCTTACCACACATATGCCTTAACCACGCAGGGTGGTGGGGGGGTCGGGGTAGTTTTTAGGTCTGGTGGCTGATTTTAGGGTGCAGGTCGGGTGAACGGGGGTCGGAGTCAGGATCGTGTTTGAGGCTGGGGGCCGAGTTTTAAAGCAAAGGGAGGAAAGGTGCTGTTTTCAGGGCTGGGGCAGTTTTAGGGCTCAGGGCGGATGGGCTGTGGTTGGGCTAGTTTTTTGGGCTGGGGCCGGGTTTTAGGGCTCAGGGTGGGAGGGGCTGCGGTGTGATCTTTCCACCCATATACCTTTACTAATCATGCCTTTACAACAAAGTTAGTTGTAAAGGCACGCTTGATAAAGGCATGCGTAGTAAAGACACAGTCGCTATTAAGACCGCATGGAGAGGTGTGGCTCACTGGTTAGAGGCGGCAGACCCGTAGGCAGAGAATCGACCAAGGACCAGGGTTCAATTCCCGACGCGGCAGGGTCGTGGACCAGGGTCAAAACGGACTTGATAATTCTTGCCTCGGTACCTACTCTAACCAGGAACACACTCGGCAACTCTGGGCATTAAGCTTGCCTCATCTCTACAACGGCCCCCCACAGACGCCGGGGATGCCTGGTTTCACCTTGGAGATACCCAGAAAGGGACCATCTCACAGGGATAGCCAGGACGGGTTCCCCAGCGGTCTACAGCGCCGGGACGCCCCGTTGCTGGGGCAGCTGTGCGCTTTACAAGTCTACAACATTTACATTTACATTGTTAAGGCATGTGTGGTTTAGGGAGTTGTTGTTCCGTACAACCATCCAGTGCAGGTGGCATGCAGTTGCCTGGCTGCATGATGTTTGGTGGGCCAAGTCTCCGAATGCAAGCTGCCAGTCCCCCCGGGTGGCAGAGGTGAACTGGGCCTACCGCCTGGGGGGGCAAGCGGGAATTTTCAAGCACAATGGATCTGCTTATGAGATCCCTATTTTGGCCTTTCCGATGGGTCCCTGGGGGCCACGCTGCCCATGTTTTTCATGCTTTATCTACAAACCCGGAGTAGACGGGCCCTTAGCCCTTGCTCCCTGGACACCTCGCTCTAAACTGCAAGAACCCTGTGCTGAGCACCGCAGTCTGGCCGCCCCCTCTGCTCGCTCGAGGTTCACTCAGTTAGCACTAGCAGACACTGTTTCTTTATTTTGGAAAGGTTTAACTTGGGGAAAAGACACGCTGTTAAGCAGATCCTGGTTTTCGCCTTGTTTTTGATGGCAAGCGACCATACTTTCCAGCCATTGGCAAACAGAACCCGTCTGGCAGGATTTCCTGGACACAGCAGAGCTTGAGATATCTGAAGACTGCCTTTCTGAGAGTTTAAGTGGCAGCCCTGCCTCACAGGGCAGCTAAGGAGTGCACCACTTCAAGTTCAGCAAGAGTTCAAGAAAAAAGAACGACTAAAGTTATGACGATTAAGGCCAGCACCTTTAAAATTATAGTACATCTTTAGACTACAATACATGGATGCGTGTTTTACGGACAGTATTACACTGACCGTGTAAAGTCTTTTCTTTAAAGTTTTTTTTTTTTTTAGATACTTCCCTACTGCTGTGATATTGTCCCTGTTGCAGAAAAATGTCACAAATGATGAACAATGTTGCCAAGTGCAACATCCGGTTGTTGATAGGAAAGTGTTACTCTAAACAATAATTGTACCATGTTAAACCTCCACCATATTGCATGCTTTATATAGCATGGCAGTATTATCACACCCACTATATCGCCTACCTCGGTATCGTCAGAGTAAAAAAAAAAAAAAAATAAATAAATAAAAAATAAATTATATATATATATATATATATATATATATATATATATATATATACACACACACACACACACACACTAAGAAAAGTACAGTTCTTGATGGTATAGTGCTAGGAGATAGAGTGGATGTTCCATTGTAGTCAGCCGATACTTTCGATCTCAACATAGTCATGCAATCTCATCATCACAAGTCCTTTATTAAATATGCCATCTGTTTTATTTAACAATTTATCAGCCAATAACTAGATCATTTCTGCAGTAAGCAACATACAAAGGCCATAACAGTTTTGAGTATGGCATCACGGAGAAAGAGCCGCTAATGAAGTGCAGTGCAGGCCTGGTTTTGCTTCTGGTATGATTTCAAATAATATTATGTAGTGCTCTACATTTTCACCAAATATGCTGCCAAACTAGTTTTCAATCCGTTTCCTTGTCAATGTTGATTTTTCTGGTAGTATTGAACATTCCCGATCGACCCTGGCTGTCCATAAACCCTCAGCGTCCACATTTTCAGGTAGAAGAAGGGACATCTAACTCAGAAACACAGTGAGCAGTAAAAAAACAACAAAAAAAAACATATATATGAAATTTTCAGGATAGGAGCGGACCGGAGCTGGCCAAAAGTTTGGAAAATTTCGTGAAGATTCGTCAATCGGCGCCATTGTTATTCCAAATAGAATGATGCGGATTTCCTATGGACAATAGGTCCTAACTATAACTACTGGCGACTGCCAGTAGGATATATATATATATATATATATATATATATATATATATATATATATATATATATATATATATATATATATATATATATATATATATATATATATATATATATATATATATATATATATATATATATATACATACATACACGTTAACCACAGTCCTGCAGATGATCCCAATCTCGATCAGAAAAACAGGTACAGACCGCAATATGGAGATAAGTTCTTCTTTATTATTGCAGATTTTTTAAAAGTACATGTGCAAAGTCTCTAAGAAAGCAAGTGCCCAGCCTGACACGTTTCGACTGCCCAACGGCAGTCTTGATCACATGACACATATATATATCTATATGTGGATGCCCCCCTCCCACTCTTCGGCGTTGCATCAAAACCCTCCTCCCCAATGGCCGAGGGTCAGAATTTGTTGGTGGTGGAGGTGCAGCAGTGCCCTTTACTAGAGGGAGGCACATGTTGCTTCTAGCAACCAATGACTAAGGTTACTCTTTCAGCAGGCCTTCAGCACCTGCTAATGGTCAGTCAGTGCCCTCGCCTCATATCCTCACTCACCCCAGACAACAGTCCTGCAGAGCAGCTGCACCATCAACAAAGGGAGAAGGAGCAGGTGCTGCTTAAGTGGAATAGCAGTTCTTCCACACAGACTGCAAAAGGACTCCATTCGAGGTAACTTCTTACAGAACAGATAAACGAAATCAACTTTTGTATCTGGTGATTTGAGAGCAGCGGACACGCATAGCAAAGTTCAAGATGGCATCCCTGAGCAAGAGTTTTGTGTTTTAAAAAAAACTGTGTGTTTTTGTGAACCAAGACCAATTCAGATAACTAAGGAAAGGCATCAAGTTTTTGTTGCTTGGTCCACCATGACTTTTCCATCAATAAGCCAATGTTTTTTCCCTGCCATGGACTGCAGATCATTGTATCTTGAACACATAGGGGTCAGCGGCCTACTCACAATTTTTTATTTTTTATTTCAATACATTAAAGTAGAATTTCACATGCATCCTCATGTTGCATTAATTGTTTTGCTCTTCATTCCAGAACATTTAATTGAATTGCTACTGTGGGAAGTACCGGCTCTTGGCCACCTCCTTCCACAATTATGGGTCGGCGCCACAAGTGAACACCCACAAAGAGGAGGCAGATAACTAAAGACCAGTATTGCCTACAGCAAATGGCGGTGAGGCCATTCACATCTGCCTTACCTTCCCTGTCTCAACGCCAAACTGCCTTCCTACCGCCCACCAGCCCTTTTCTGCCCCTGTCTTAGCTGTGCCAGGACACATGGCCCAATACACACCCCTACTTGCCCTTCCACATCACCTGCAGCTGTGTACTTTGGGAGAAACTTAGTGAACAGAGAAAAAATAAAGCCAAATACCCCTCACAAATATCAATAGTGGAGCCCAGAAGGCTTAGAAAGCTGTATCAACGATGGTAAAATGAAAAAAAAAAAAAAAGACTGCCCTGCTCTCTCGAATATGGAAAGTTGCCAGGCACAATGGCACACCGCAGGAACGGTGGCTGGCAGGGATATAATAGTTCATGAGCGGGCCTGTACCAGTAGTTAAAACGTTTGCAACGAGCATCATCCATTTGTTACTATGTGTTCTTTTGTGTTTCCAATTGGCAGAGAAACCTGTCCATGCAGGAACCAGGGCGTATTGTGTTTGCAGCGAGATTCCGGTTCGTAGCTATATACATATATATGTTTGTCATGTTGCTCTATAGAATTGCGAATGGTATGGTTGGTCTCCGTGCATACTGCGAAGCCTGCGGTTTCTAGTCCTGAAGTAAAAGTAGCCAATGTTCAACCCCCTGCTCAGGAAAGGCCTGAACCACCAAGTGCCCAGAACCAGGATTATGGCACACACAGTGGGTAGGGTTGCCCCCAGGCCAGTTTTATTATTTGGCTATCCTATATTGTAATATCCCTGCCAGTAAAAAAATAATGGAAAAAGCTGTGAAATCCTTTGTTGAAATCTAAACTTTAAAAAGGAAAACGTGAAGAAGTCACTTAAAAAGTGTTTGAGAGCAGCAGGTTAAATGATATCTAAACCCATATAAAACAGAGAGATAAGTGCCTTGGTACACAAGGATACTGAGAATTTTGCAAAATTTCTTTTCACCCACCAGCACTTAGATCTTTCATTATAGCAAAACGTAAACAAATGGCTGGTATTTTTTGTGTGAGAATGGGCAACCTCAACAGTATGCACTCGAATACGAGCACCATTTTGGAAAAGCTCTTAAAAAAGGTTTTGCATCCTCCCTCCATTGTGTGCTATTCTTTTTTTTTTTTTTCAGAGTTTTATATAGCTTGAACTTGACCCGAATCCTATCGGGTATCAGAGCGCTTTACATAGCACCAGTTACGTTACATTAGGACACACATTCATTCTTTGTTAGGCACGGGGAGATTAAGTGATTTGCCCAGAATCACAGGATGAGACTCGAACCCAGTTCCCCAGGTCCGAGGTCGAGCGCCCTAGCTGTTAGGCCAACTCTTGGAAAAAAGATGTATGGAACTACTACTTTACGAAAATATAGATGGGTTATGTCACATATGTTGCTTGTGAAGCACTTAACCTAGCCTTGAGGCCAATTTGGAGCGTGGGAGGAGAGGAAACAAGAGCTCAGGAGAGTGAAAGATGGGTGAGCCTTCGGACTAGAATGTTGTTCCCTAAAACGCTCATCATCCTTGGCTGGTGGCGCTGTAGGGTATTCTGGGAGTCAAAGCGGTACAAAAGGGGGTGGTGATGGACGGAGCATCAGAACCAATCAAACATTCACACCCAGTCAACAGATCTGGGTTTGATCCATCAACGTTCTTTAGCCCACTCTGCCACCCCAGTTCCGACATGGCCATATGCAAATCAGTCTGACCCTGTGCCTCATGGGAACAGTCCAGCCCGAACTGCCAAGCCATGCCTTCCCTGGACCGGAAACAAGCTTCCTAGGGCCGGTTTCTGGCATTTCAGCCGTCTTCAGCCAGGCTTGCTTGAATCCAGTGGCAAAGTGAGCAAGGGACTCACATCTGAGCATACCCTGCCAACTTATGGCGAACAAAGTGGTACAAAAGGGGGTGGTGATGGACGGAGCATCAGAACCAATCAAACACTCACACCCAGTCAACAGATCTGGGTTTGATCCATCACCGTTCTTTAGCCCACTCTGCCAACCCCAGTTCAGACATGGCCATATGCAAATCAGTCTGACCCTGTGCCTCATGGGAACAGTCCAGCCCGAACTGCCAAGCCATGCCTTCCCTGGACCGGAAACAAGCTTCCTAGGACCGGTTTCTGGCATTTCAGCCGTCTTCAGCCAGGCTTGCTTGAATCCAGTGGCAAAGTGAGCAAGGGACTCACGTCTGAGCATACTCTGCCAACTTATGGCGAACAAAGTGGTACAAAAGGGGGTGGTGATGGACGGAGCATCAGAACCAATCAAACACTCACACCCAGTCAACAGATCTGGGTTTGATCCATCACCGTTCTTTAGCCCACTCTGCCACCCCAGTTCAGACATGGCCATATGCAAATCAGTCTGACCCATGCCTCATGGGAACAGTCCAGCCCGAACTGCCAAGCCATGCCTTCCCTGGACCGGAAACAAGCTTCCTAGGACCGGTTTCTGGCATTTCAGCCGTCTTCAGCCAGGCTTGCTTGAATCCAGTGGCAAAGTGAGCAAGGGACTCACGTCTGAGCATACCCTGCCAACTTATGGCGAACAAAGCGGTACAAAAGGGGGTGGTGATGGACGGAGCATCAGAACCAATCAATCACTCACACCCAGTAAACAGATCTGGGTTTGATCCATCACCGTTCTTTAGCCCACTCTGCCACCCCAGTTCAGACATGGCCATATGCAAATCAGTCTGACCCTGTGCCTCATGGGAACAGTCCAGCCCGAACTGCCAAGCCATGCCTTCCCTGGACCGGAAACAAGCTTCCTAGGACCGGTTTCTGGCATTTCAGCCGTCTTCAGCCATGCTTGCTTGAATCCAGTGGCAAAGTGAGCAAGGGACTCACGTCTGAGCATACCCTGCCAACTTATGGCGAACAAAGTGGTACAAAAGGGGGTGGTGATGGACGGAGCATCAGAACCAATCAAACACTCACACCCAGTCAACAGATCTGGGTTTGATCCATCACCGTTCTTTAGCCCACTCTGCCACCCCAGTTCAGACATGGCCATATGCAAATCAGTCTGACCCATGCCTCATGGGAACAGTCCAGCCCGAACTGCCAAGCCATGCCTTCCCTGGACCGGAAACAAGCTTCCTAGGACCGGTTTCTGGCATTTCAGCCGTCTTCAGCCAGGCTTGCTTGAATCCAGTGGCAAAGTGAGCAAGGGACTCACGTCTGAGCATACCCTGCCAACTTATGGCGAACAAAGCGGTACAAAAGGGGGTGGTGATGGACGGAGCATCAGAACCAATCAAACACTCACACCCAGTCAACAGATCTGGGTTTGATCCATCACCGTTCTTTAGCCCACTCTGCCACCCCAGTTCAGACATGGCCATATGCAAATCAGTCTGACCCTGTGCCTCATGGGAACAGTCCAGCCCGAACTGCCAAGCCATGCCTTCCCTGGACCGGAAACAAGCTTCCTAGGACCGGTTTCTGGCATTTCAGCCGTCTTCAGCCAGGCTATCTTGAATCCAGTGGCAAAGTGAGCAAGGGACTCACGTCTGAGCATACCCTGCCAACTTATGGCGAACAAAGTGGTACAAAAGGGGGTGGTGATGGACGGAGCATCAGAACCAATCAAACACTCACACCCAGTCAACAGATCTGGGTTTGATCCATCACCGTTCTTTAGCCCACTCTGCCACCCCAGTTCAGACATGGCCATATGCAAATCAGTCTGACCCTGTGCCTCATGGGAACAGTCCAGCCCGAACTGCCAAGCCATGCCTTCCCTGGACCGGAAACAAGCTTCCTAGGACCGGTTTCTGGCATTTCAGCCGTCTTCAGCCAGGCTTGCTTGAATCCAGTGGCAAAGTGAGCAAGGGACTCACGTCTGAGCATACCCTGCCAACTTATGGCGAACAAAGCGGTACAAAAGGGGGTGGTGATGGACGGAGCATCAGAACTGGACTGTTCCCATGAGGCACAGGGTCAGACTGATTTGCATATGGCCATGTCTGAACTGGGGTGGCAGAGTGGGCTAAAGAACGGTGATGGATTAAACCCAGATCAGTTGACTGGGGGTGAGTGCTTGCAATGTTCAACACTCCGTCCATCATTTCCTTTGGTTTTTGCTTTATTCTGGGAGTCAACCATAGACGTCTGGTCAACAAGCCAGGAAGGTTGAAGCAGAAGAGGCCCTAGCCCTGCTAACTCTGCTAAAAATCTTGGCTTTCTGATGGATAACAATTTGTCCTTTAATCTTCAGGTCAACAGGACAGTATCATCCTGTTTTTGGGTTCTTCCGAAGGTGTTTCAGTTCTTTCTTCCCCCATGCACAAATAAGCGTCTGTAGCACTGACTATGTCCAGGATGGATCATTGGGACACGCTTTACCTTGACATTAATAAAACTGCCATCGACAAGTTGCAGTTTGTCCAGAATGCTGCAGCAAGACTCATTTTATATCTTCCTAAATATCATTCAGTCTCTGCTGCTGTTCGGAAATTGCATTGGCTCCCTGCCGCGAAACGGATTGCCTTCAAGGCCTTATGCATTGTACATAAGGCACTTCTCAATTTAGGCCCTGAGGGAGTTAGGCATCACTTTCAACGGTATGTCCCTTCTAGACAGTCGTGTTCTGCTGGAAAAAATCTGTTGGTTAGTCCTAGGTTTCGATGGGCAACATGGGGAGGGAGAGCCTTTGCTGTGGCTGCATCCAGGCTTTGGAATTCCCTCCCTCAATCCATGTCTTGCCTAGAATCTCATTTCCCTCTTCGCAAGGCCTTGAAGACATGACTTTTCGCCTCTTAATGCTACTTCAGTTTAGGGATGAAGTTGTTGCCAACCATCGGACTAATCGCATCAGCGCCTTGACACCTTCGGGCATTTGTTAGTGCTTTATAAATTGCCAAATCAATCAATCGAGGCAAGGTGGAGGTGCTAATTACAAGAAGGGGGCCATGGAGCCAAGAAGTTGAGTTGAAGATGGAAACTGAGGCAAGATGGGGCGGTGCCAGATTGTGGAATCGGCGGTCCGGCGAGAGGCAAGTCAGGCCCTGGTTAAGTGAGAGAATTGCAGGTGGAGTGACAGGTGGAAGGGGCCAGTATCTGGGTGTGGGCTTGGGTGGGTGGTTGGTTGGTGATGAGCCATAAGAAACACCATGCCCGCCTTGCATTTAATATTATCTGGAAAATGCATTGGGGTGCTCGGTTACTTAATAGATGCGATTTGGGTAGTTTCTGGAATTGTGTAGTGTTTCCTAAAAGGGTAAAAACAACACTTCCCAGCTGGGAAACCTTGGCACACCGCCCGCCAGATGTTGGAGTGAAAAAGACTATAGCAAGGCTAGCCAAGAAAACAGTGTAATAAATGCCCGAGTAAGTGGATTCCGATTTCTGATGCTTTCGCAGATGCAAGCTATCAGGGCTCCTTCGTTTTTTCCGACCCATCTGCGTTCCATAAAGGCTGAGAAAATGGCTTGAACCAATTACTTTGATCCCAAGCCCGAGCTGTTCTTTCATTAAATGCTGTTAAATCCAGTTAATGGCGACATCGCGCTCAGAAATCACAGAAATCCTCTAAAATCATCGGGTTGATGGCTATGAGTTTTCATTGTTATAAAAATCAGACTCTCTGTCAGCCCCCAGTGTATGGTCTTTGGCCTCACAAATTTGTGACCTAATAGCCAGACCCCTGGAGTTGTACCAATTTGCGGTAGCAGCGTTTTCCACATAATTGTTGATTTACCATACTTGCCACATAATCCACCATCAACCGTATAATTTATACGTCAACCAAAAAAATGATTCTAGCTCAAACTCATCAAAAGTTACTAAATATCAAAAGTTGCGCACGTTGCGCCTCAGTGACAGATTATCGCCAAGTTTATCCCTCACCTTTAAGTTGGTGATAGCTGTAATCAAGATTTAAACTGATACTGAGGTGAAACTTTTGCCCAGAAACGAATATTTTGTTCTAAAATGTCAAAATAGTGAAATAGTATTAGCACAGAACTTAAGACATTATGCAGCATAAAGTTTCCCATAGCAGGAGGAGTCTGTGCTTTGAGCCATACAGTCCACAGTGTGTGGCTGTATTTGCAGGTGTAGTTACGTATGGAACAAGTTCGACATGAAATTCCAAAATGAACTGAGATGTAAAGGAAATACCCCAATCCAACACCGGCTGTCTTGCTCCTGCATGTTCTTCATCCCTAATTGTTCAGAATTGTTTTTTTCGCCCTCCGCCCTTGGGTGATTGCTTGGCTGCTGGGTTTCTGAGTGTTCCAGAGGCGGTCCATTAATATGGAGAAGAACCAGAACCTGCCCCCGCTCTACTAGGAGCAGATCTCAGGACTTTGCAAGGTGGATCATAGTTACGCGTTGAAGTTGTTAAAGGAGCTTCAAGCAGTAAGGTTCCTTCATGGAAGACGTGCAGAGATGATTGGGTGCCCTGCTCTTTTCGACTAGAGGCTTCTGCAGAGGCTACTGGTGGGTTTTGCTGGCATCTTTTAGAAATCCTCATTTCTCAGATGTGCAAAGCTGCACATCCCCCTATCCTTTTAGCACCAGTGTAGGATAAACTCTCCTAATTCCCATGGAGATGTCGCGGGTGTGAAACCCCACAGTCACAAACCTTGATGGCCCAAAAAGCACCAGTTGCCTTAAGGTCAAGGAATTGGCCAACGGTGCACTGCTAAAAAAAACACACACAACACAGGAGTGGGGGTGGACAAATGCGCGTCATTGTTTTTGTTTGTGTGTGTTGCTGGGGTATTGGTGCTAATAAAAGTGTTGATTGTGCCAGTCATACAATGAGTAGGCAACGTCCACCTCCTGTAAATCTCAATGAAGTGATGGAAGCAATCGCCCCAGTGTGTATTTTAGTAGAAGGGGGAGCAGAAACCACTAATATCCTTTTTTAATAGTTGTTTTTAGAGATTTTAGGGAAAAACACTTTAGTACTCAAACTTAAGTTTGTCTTTGATTACAGGTGTGCCTTTAGTTTGCAACTGCACTTACAGCAGAGATCTTTTTTGTTTTACATTCATATTGCACTGTTGCAGCTCAGCCTCTTCTATTTGGCACAATCATTTGAATGTGTTTGCTTAAATGTTGAGTGTCAGGGGAGTTTTTGTGCCAACCAAGCGTTTGGTCTGGGCCACGTACCCTCGTGTTGCTGTCTGCAGAACCAATCTGTATCAGCATTCAAATGCTCTTTCCCAGATCATAGTTTTTAAGATCACTTTAAGTATATTTTTTGTAAACTGATCAGTTGAGTGTCTTGCAAACTGAGAGGGGCCCTAATATGGCCTTACCAAAGTGGCATGGTTTTATGCACACAGATGTATGTGACACTAACTTTCCAGAGCGTGGGCTCTGCCAAGGATAGGCTTTAATGCCTGAAAGCCTTTCATGATATCCACCAGAAACGTTGACTGGAACAGAGAGAGACCAAACTCTCTTTGGCCGAATCATAGGGCACCTGTTACTACACTGACCTTTAAAACCCACATAATGATTGGACCTTGATTGCATGATAAGGTTGAGCATGAATCGTGCATTCAATTATTTAAGTTGAGTTGCCCCGACAGCCCAATCTGTCTAGCTGCAAAGGACTTGTGGGATTATCAAGAATTTACAGGGAGTTTACAGCCTGACCATTTCTTACCACTGTTTGGCTTTATTGGCACTCTCGTTTGCTTGTTTCGTATTCAATGGTGTTCCTTGTCCCAACTTGTCCATCTGGTGTTTGTCCCGCCCCTGGAGCACAACCTCTTTACCATCTCTCTGGCTTCTGTCCTTCTACTGCTCACTTTTAAGGTATTTTTTTTCTTTTTGATTAAGAACTTCATGCGCATCTGTGTATTTTCCAGCTGTGTGCTGCTCTCTCTCTCTCTTTAGCCCTGTGTGCTTTTCTCTCTCTCTCGTCTACTTCAGCCGCTGATCCCATTTGCTTTACCCTCCAAGCTACACTCCTTTCCATCTGTCAGGCGCGGAGTCAAAAAGGCTCTCTGTTAGCTACTGTACCTTGCATCAATTATATTTATTCCTCATAGTTCCGGGTCCAAAATTAAAAACCAACACGTTTCTTCAGAATATTATGAAAGACTTCATTATTTTGCTTGTATTTAAGTCATTCATTTCAAGAAAAGATGCCCTTTTTAGATCTGGTCGAGAGACTGCTTTAGTTGCGGCATCATCATCATTTTTCCCCCGAAGAAATTAATAACAATAATACATGCATATAAACATATATAAAGGGCTTTTCAGTCCGCCATCTTCACTGGTTGCTCTCTTAAAGTGCCCTTCACGTTTGATTTTACCTCCCATAGCACAGGGAATGGGTCTATGCACTTTTTACATTTATGCCTTGTAAATGATGCAGAGATGGTGACTGGACCGCTGAGCTACACCTTAATTTCTGTTTTTCTTTGCAGGAAAATATTTTGCATATGGTTAGAAATAAATAATTGCACGTTTGCCAATGCCAGACCTACGTAATTACATAAACGTAACCTGCGCTGTGTGCAGTCCAAGGCACCGAGGCCCTTAATACTAGTTGAGAATGCAAGGTTACCACATGGTTTGCAGTGGTAATACCACTCCTCACAATTACAAATATTACCATGGTAGGATTACCACATTTGATGGCAATGTCATACACGTTATTTCCACTTGCTTTTTCATTCTAGACCAGAAAGAGCCTGGAATGCCCGAGAACATTCCGTAGAATACCCAGTCTCCACGTTATTCCCCATTTCAGGCCTCTTACTTGTAATGACCAGGAAACGGGGTGGTAATTGATCTGCTAGATGTAGTACTGCGCCTGGTATTGCACCCCGTTTAACCTGCATCCTGCCTCGGCTGTGGGTGTAGGACTGCACATGGCACAGGCCGCTTTCCTGGCAGGCAGGCTGAGCGGGGAGCTGGGTGGGGGCAATATTTAGAGCTTGGTTCCCTGTGGGGCCTCTGTGAGTAAGTACATGCAGTGCAAAGGCCACCTTCCTTGGAAGTGCATAATGTCGTACTGGAGTGTGTGTGGGGCTGCTCAGAGCAGAGGGTGGTTTCATCGGAGGCACGGGGTGTTGCTCTCCTGTGTGTCAACCAGTTCAGTGCAAAGGCCGTGCAGGGGTGTGTGTGGGAACTCTCAGAGAGGGTGCGGCTTCCCTGGAACCTATAAAGCCAGTTACTGTTAACAAATGGCAGCAAGCATTTACAACGCAATAGGTCTCGCAACTGCGAGTTTTAGAGCTATTGGTATTGTAAATGGCAATGCCTTTTGAAAAATTAACAGGTATTGTAATTTATAATAGTAATTTTCCACCAGTACCATAAGTACCACTATTATTATTACTATCACCATAGAGTAGTAATAGTAATAATTGTAGTGGTGGTTATGGTACTTGTGGCGGTTGTAGCGGTGGTGTTAGTGGTATTGGTACTGGTGGTGGTGGGGCTGGTGGTGTTAGTGGTGCTGGTACTGGTGGTCTACGTGGATTTTATTTAATTACTTATGCTACTGCTGTAATATTTTTAACAAAAAAAATACAAAAACTAACAAACATTATCATTTGCAACGCCAACAGCTCAAACTTTTAATAATGCCAGCCCTATTGCATTGCAAATGCTTGTTTTATGTTGCAGGCGTGAGGTGCATCATCTACTTCCCAAAATGCAATCTTAGATTTGTATACACTCGTAACAGTCCTATGGTAGGAGGCAGTTGTTCAGCCAGTGTAAGGCTAATAGCTCACACAACTTAGCATTTTGATACCTGAAGATTTAAATTACAATAAATGTAGTAGACCTCAGGTAGGAGACTTGAGTTACCAGTAACTGTGGAAAGAGCAATAACTTTAGAAACTGGTGCTTTATTTCACCTTTTCTGTGGTGTGAAGGCTATGTAACTGTTTTATTGCATTCGAATGGGCACAATGGGGCTTATTTACAAGTCCCTTGCACTGCCGGTGCTTCACTTTTGTGTGGGAAAAAGTGACGCAGCGGCGGTGCAAGGGGCTTGTAAATAAGCCCCAATGTCCTGTTTCCCGGCTCTAAAGCAGCTTTGCTGACCTGGTGCTCTGGCTCTCAAGCAGCTCTGCTGACCTGGTGCTCTGGCTCTCAAGCAGCTCTGTTGACCTGGTTCTCTGGCTCTAAAGCAGCTCTGCTGACATGGTTCTGTGGCTCTGGAGCGGCTCTCCTGGCCTGGTTCTCTGGCTCTACAGCAGCTCTGCTGACCTAGTTCTCTGGCTCTACAGCGGCTCTGTTGACCTGGTTCTCTGGCTCTAAAGCAGCTCTGCTGACCTGGTTCTGTGGCTCTAGAGCGGCTCTGCGGACCTGGTTCTCTGGCTCTACAGCAGCTCTGCTGACCTAGTTCTAGAGCAGCTCTGCTGACCTGGTTCTCTGGCTCTACAACGGCTCTGCTGACCTGGTTCTCTGGCTCTACAGCAGCTCTGCTGACCTGGTTCTATGGCTCTACAGCAGCTCTGCTGACCTGGTTCTCTGGCTCTAAAGCAGCTCTGCTGACCTTGTTCTTTGGCTCTAAGGCAGCTCTGCTGACCTGGTTCTCTCCCTCTAAAGCAGCTCTGCTGACCTGGTTTCTCTGGCTCTACAGCAGCTCTGCTGACCTGGTTCTCTGCCTCTAGAGCAGCTCTGCTGACCTGGTTCTTAGGCTCTAGAGCAGCTCTGCTGACCTGGTTCTCTGGCTCTAAAGCAGCTCTGCTGACCTGGTTCTCTGGCTCTAAAGTAGCTCTGCTGACCTGGTTCTTAGGCTCTAGAGCAGCTCTGCTGACCTGGTTCTCTGGCTCTACAACGGCTCTGCTGACCTGGTTCTCTGGCTCTAAAGCAGCTCTGCTGACCTGGTTCTATGGCGCTAAAGCAGCTCTGCTGACCTGGTTCTCTGGCTCTGCAGGTGCTCTGCTGAACTGGTTCTCTGCCTCTAGAGCAGCTCTGCTGACCTGGTTCTTAGGCTCTAGAGCAGCTCTGCTGACCTGGTTCTCTGGCTCTAAAGCAGCTCTGCTGGCCTGGTTCTCGGGCTCTAAAGCAGCTCTGCTAACCTGGTTCTCTGGCTCTAAAGCAGCTCTGCTGACCTGGTTCTCTGGCTCTAAAGCGGCTCTGCTGACCTGGTTCTCTGGCTCTAAAGCAGCTCTGCTGGCCTGGTTCTCTGGCTCTATAGCGGCTCCTCTCACCTGGTTCTCTCCCTCTAAAGCAGCTCTGCTGATCTGGTTCTCTGGCTCTAAAGCAGCTCTGCTTACCTGGTTGTCTGGCTCTAGAGCAGCTCTGCTGACCTCGTTGTCTGGCTCTAGAGCAGCTCTGCTGACCTGGTTCTTAGGCTCTATAGCACCTCTGCTGACATGGTTCTCTGGCTCTACAACGGCTCGGCTGACCTAGTTCTCTGGCTCTAGAGCAGCTCTGCTGACCTGGTTCTTAGGCTCTAGAGCAGCTCTGCTGACCTGGTTCTCTGGCTCTACAACGGCTCTGCTGACATGGTTCTCTGGCTCTAAAGCGGCTCTGCTGACTTGGTTCTCTGGCTCTAAAGGAGCTCTGCTGACCTGGTTCTCTGGCTCTACAGCAGCTCTTCTGACCTGGTTCTCTGCCTCTAGAGCAGCTCTGCTGGCCTGGTTCTTAGGATCTAGAGCAGCTTCTGACCTGGTTCTCTGGCTCTAGAACGGCTCTGCTAACCTGGTTCTCTGGCTCTAGAATGGCTCTGCTAACCTGGTTCTCTGGCTCTGCTGACCTGGTTCTCTGGCTCTCAAGCAACTCTGCTGACCTGGTTCTCTGGCTCTAAAGCAGCTCTGCTTGTCACGGCGGCTCCACGCTCCTCAGGATCAGGGTGATGCTCATATGGGTCCACCTCCTGATTTCCCCACACTCTGACTAGACAATTGTGAACAGAGCATAGAGGTAATCAAGCGAGGGAAAGGTAAGGAAGGGGCTGCAAGGGAAGGGATACCTGAAACGAGAGAAACACACAGGTCAACAACAGTTTATTTCCCTAACTACTCTCATTTCATTCTCGCTAGGACCTTTTCGTACCATCAGTCTTCTCTAGTCCTGACGGTATGATGTGTATCAATCACGGATGAGAAGAACCGTGCTGCCCACACCGAAAGCATACAAGAACGCTGCCAGCATCAAGCAGCAGGAAACAGAACAAACCAAAAAGGCCCCTCACCGGGGAATCAAAGGAATGCAGCAATGTTCTGACGCTGGAGTACAGAGTACCTTACTGGGAGCACTGAAAACTCGGTTGGCATAGTTTTGATAAACCCCGTTGCCCCTGTGCACAAGTTCGAACAAGGCCCTGGAATATCAAACGAACACAAGTCTCGTCCCTGATTTTTGCCCCTAATAACAAAAGAAAAACGAGCCTCTCCACTTCCTCCCTGGAAGCCTAGAGGCGGTGGCCAAATGTCTCGAAAACAAATGAGAACAACCTACTCTCAACCTCCGCTCCGGGGGTCAAGAGTCTTACCCCTCTGGTCGTCGGCAGACCCAGGTCTCACGGAGTTCGACCGGGAACAGTCCTGCCCAAAACCCTGTCTCAGGGAGACACCGGGGGGGGGTCAGATGCACCGCTACGGGTCCTCCCGCCTTCGTGGACGGTCCGCAGCTGCTCCGTATCTTCGGCTCGAGGTTCCTGGACTCTAACTCACGCTCAGCCGTGTCGCGTAGTCAGAAGGTGGGTCCGGATAGAACCCGGGTTGGGCGATAGCACTCGCCTCGTAACGCGGAAATCACCGTGCCAAGCGTCCGCTTGGCAAAATCTGGTCAGTATCACGTACGACGCCAGGAGCGTCGTACGCGACTATATTCTCGTGGCTCCTCCCCTTCGGCAAAGGCCGCCGGGAATTGTAGTTCCGACGGGATGTCGGGAGTAGGCGCGGCTTGTTACCTCACGGCCTGACAGTACGCCCCCCTCCCATGCGCCTCCTAGCGCCAGGTTTGGTCGGATTTCGGGCATAAAACGATCGCACCGCACGGGGGGCATGGACCCCTGAGCACGGTTCCCATGAATCGTTCTCCGCAGTGTAACCCTTCCATGACACCAAATACCACAGGCATCCTTGGCGGTACTTGGAATCCAGGATGCGTCGTACCTCGTATTCTCTTTCCCCGTCCACTATCACAGGTGGCGGTACTTTGTGGGGTTTGCCTTTTGCTGGTTTCAGCAGGCTGCAGTGGAATACTGGGTGGACTCTCAATGACCCTGGCAATTTCAGTTTATAGGCCACTGGATTTATTCTGCGCAGGACGGTATATGGACCTATATACCGTGGGTGGAAGATGCTTCGATATCGGAACCGTAGGTTCTTTGTAGAGAGCCATACTCTATCGCCTGCTTGGTATGTGGGACCCTCTTGTCGGTGTTTGTCTGCCCATTTCTTGTAGGATGTCTTGGCTTGTTGGAGATGTGCTTGGATGCGGCGATGACCTTTTAGGAGGGCTTTCATCTGTGCCGAGACCGTTGGATGGTTTTGTACTTCCCTAGGAATGGCCACTGGTAAGGTGTTTGCATGGAAGCCCGTATTGGCCCGAAAAGGGGTTTCTCCTGTCGAACAATGCCACGCATTGTTGTACGATAGTTCGGCCAACCATAACAGGGATACCCACGATTTTTCTGCTTCGTTGGCATAGCATCGTAGATATTTCTTGATGGTTTGGTTTAGTCTCTCCGTTTGCCCATCGGTTTGCGGGTGGAAGCTGGTGGACAGAGCGTCTTCCACTCGAAGAGCCTGGCACCACACGTGCCAGAACCGTGCTATGAATTGGGGGCCTCTGTCGGAGATTATGACCCGAGGAATTCCGTGTAGCTTCACTACATTCGTCAAAAGTAGTTGCGTTGTTTCGCTGGCCGTAGGCAGGTTATTGCAGGGAATAAAATGGCCCATTTTCGTCAGACTGTCTACGACTACTAATATGGCGTTTCATCCCTGATCCCGTGGGAGACCCACTATAAAATCCACGCTGATAGATTGCCATGGTTAGGAGGGTGTGGGTAGAGGCATTAACAGTCCTTTGTTCTTGTTCTGTTCGCCTTTTGCCCTGGCACATGTTTCGCATTGTTCTATCCATAGTTTCACGTCCTTTGCCAGACTTCCCCACCAGAATTGCCTTTGCACCAAGTGCATGGTCTTTTTTACTCCTGGGTGGCCTGCTAATGTCGCATTGTGACACCAATTGAACGCCTTCAAACGGAGGGCGTGGGTAGGTAGGTATAGTTTGTTGTCGTGCAGCGGGATTCCATGTTTGAGAGTCCTACGAACGTCTTGAGATGCCCATTTTTTCCACTGTTGTGGAGATCGGTTACCGGTCACGTGTTCCATGAACTGATTTGCAGATATGGTACATACAATTCTCTCGGGAGGTATGATTGTTCTTGGTTCATCCTGTATGGCTTCTTCCGCTTCCCCCTGCCTAGACAATGAATCTGCTTTTTTGTTGTCAGCTCCTGGTCTAAAGGTGATCACAAAGTCATATCCTGCAAAAAACAGCATCCACCTCATTTGCCTTTGTGACAGGTGTCTGGCCGTTTTCATATACTGCAAGTTTTGGTGGTCCGAGTATACCGTTATTGGATGTTGTGCTCCCCAAAGGTAATGCCTCCACTCTTGGAAGGCTGTCTTTATGGCCAGGAGTTCTTTCTCGGCCACCGTGTAATTTGCTTCTGCTGCATTTAGCTTTTTGGATAGGAACGCCACCGGGTGCAATTGGCCTGTGTGTTTGTCCCTCTGTGATAGCACCGCCCCCGTGGCTACATCCGAGGCGTCCGCCTCCACAATGAATGGGTTCTCCATTTGGGGATGTCGCAAAATGGGGGCGTTACAGAAGGCCCTTTTCAGTTGTTCAAATGCCTCCGTGGCCTCTGAGGTCCACAGAAACGGGGTAGCCTTTCTCAGCAATCTAGTGATGGGAGCGGCTACTTGCGAGAAGTGAGGGATGAACCGTCTGTAGTAATTTGAGAACCCCAAAAAGCATTGCACCTCCCTCACGCTTTTGGGAATGGGCCAATTCTGGACTGCCTCCACCTTCCTCTCTGCCATTCGAAACCCCCGGGGATTTAATATTACTCCCAGGAATTCTACCTCTGTAACGCTAAACTCGCACTTACTGAGTTTACAATAGAGGCCATTGTCCTGTAGTGCTTGTAGGACGTGAAAGACGTGACGGGTATGTTGTTCAGCTGTGACTGAATAGACCAAAATGTCGTCGATATAGACGATTACGAATCTGTCCACGTATTCTTTTAAAACATCATTAAGGAAATACTGGAATGCCGCCGGGGCGTTACACAGCCCGAACGGCATAACCAAGTATTCAAATAAACCAAAACGAGTTTTAAAAGCCGTCTTCCACTCATCTCCGTCTCGGATCCTCACCAGGTGGTACGCCCCTCTTAAATCCAATCGGGTATATATCTTGGCCTCCCTGACCTGATCCAACAACACGGGGATGAGTGGGAGAGGGTATCGATTTCTAATGGTGTTTTTATTCAGTTGTCTGTAATCGATACACGTGCGAAGTTCCCCATTGGCTTTCGCCGTAAAAAAAAGGGGGGATGCCGCTGGTGAACGAGAAGGGCGAATAAAGCCAATGGAACAGAAATGGTCTAGGTAGGCCCGTAGGTGTCTCGTTTCGGGTTCCGATAAGGCATATACCCTACATGATGGGATGATGGCGCCATCTATGAGATCAATTTGACAATCATATTCGCGGTGTGGAGGGAGTTTCTCCGCCTTGGTTTCACTGAACACCTCTCGGTATCTCCGATACTCCGCGGGCAACGCCACGTCCTTTTCGGCTGCTGTGGCTACCTGGTAACCCTGAATCATGGATAGAACCTGCGAGGTATGGGCTTTCATGCACGTGGTCAAACAGTCTGGAGAGTTGAACGCAATGGTTTTTTGTTTCCAATCCAGGGTGGGATTGTGATGCCAGAGCCATGGCATGCCCAGAATTATTTCGTATTGAGGTGCCTCAATGATGTTCAGCGCGAGGTTCTCCACATGGTCTTGTGGTGAACCTTCGAGCACTAATTCTATGATATCCGTATGCTCAGTAACGGGACCGGATTTCAACGGTTTGCCGTCTACTGCTAATACGGTTTCTGGTTTTTCGCTGGGCACTCTTCCAAGTCCCAGTCGCTGCACTAGTCTGTCATCTATAAAGTTGCCGGTGGCCCCGGAGTCAATCATCGTCCGAACCAGATGTTGTTTCCGCCCGGTTCGGAGGGTCATTGTCAACACTATGTGAGCGGTAGCTCCCTGTTCCCCTGAAAACCCCAACGACGGAACTATCCATTTGCATTCAGCTACCTCCTCCCGCCTGAGGTCTCCGGTTTTTGGTTCGACAGACTCCGTTTGTGCGGTGGCAACTTGTTTCCCTGGATATGAAGCACTCCTTTTCTTGGGCTTCACAGGGCACTCCCTTACGTAGTGACCCTTCTTCCCACAGTACATGCAGAGCCCCTGCACTCGCCTGGATTCGCGTTCGGATTTGGACAGTGGAGGCCTTATAGCTCCGACGTCCATGGGCTCGGGAACGGCCTCATTCGAGGCCTGAGATGGTCGGATTGGTCTCTCTACGCCCCCCGCTCCTCTTTCTCTTCCTCTACGGTCCCCGCCCCTATCGGACATTCGATGGTCTAGTCTCAGGGTGAGGTTTATGAGATCCGTACAAGTGTTGGGCTGGGGATCGATTTGGGCCAGGACGTCTTTTAGTTCGTCCCGAAGTCCTTGGTAATACAGGGCCATTCGTTTTTCCTCTGGCCATGCTGTTTCTCCCACCAGTCGGTTGAAGGAGGTCATGTATGTAATCCAATCCTTCCTACCCTGCCGCAGTTCCAACAACTCCCGATCCGCACTGAGTGTGGTGGCTCTCCTATCGAACACCCTCTCGAATTCCATCCGGAAGGCTGTCCAATCGGAGAGTAGTGGATCGTCGTTTCTGACCAACGGAACCGCCCAATTGGCGGCGGCCCCAGTGAGATATGATATAGCGAAGGATACCCTAGATATGTTTGTGGCAAAAGAGGCAGGTCTACAAGAGAAATGTAGCGCAATTTGTGTCAGAAAATTTTGTATTTTATGGGGGTCGCCTGCATACCTTTCCGGACTAGCCAAGGGAATCGGCGGGGGGACATGTACCTGGATCTGTGAACTGCCTGAAGACACATCAAATGGATTTCTGGCTTGTCTATCAAGTCTATCCTTCAGCACCGCATTCTCTGCGCGAGAAGCGGCGACTTCCTGTTGGACCAAATTCAAAGCTTGGATAACTTCCTCTAACGTAGCCATCACTGAGCCGAACCCTGACCGGGAGGAGACTGTTTTCGTGGGTACGTGATTCTGTCACGGCGGCTCCACGCTCCTCAGGATCAGGGTGATGCTCATATGGGTCCACCTCCTGATTTCCCCACACTCTGACTAGACAATTGTGAACAGAGCATAGAGGTAATCAAGCGAGGGAAAGGTAAGGAAGGGGCTGCAAGGGAAGGGATACCTGAAACGAGAGAAACACACAGGTCAACAACAGTTTATTTCCCTAACTACTCTCATTTCATTCTCGCTAGGACCTTTTCGTACCATCAGTCTTCTCTAGTCCTGACGGTATGATGTGTATAAATCACGGATGAGAAGAACCGTGCTGCCCACACCGAAAGCATACAAGAACGCTGCCAGCATCAAGCAGCAGGAAACAGAACAAACCAAAAAGGCCCCTCACCGGGGAATCAAAGGAATGCAGCAATGTTCTGACGCTGGAGTACAGAGTACCTCACTGGGAGCACTGAAAACTCGGTTGGCATAGTTTTGATAAACCCCGTTGCCCCTGTGCACAAGTTCGAAAAAGGCCCTGGAATATCAAACGAACACAAGTCTCGTCCCTGATTTTTGCCCCTAATAACAAAAGAAAAACGAGCCTCTCCACTTCCTCCCTGGAAGCCTAGAGGCGGTGGCCAAATGTCTCGAAAACAAATGAGAACAACCTACTCTCAACCTCCGCTCCGGGGGTCAAGAGTCTTACCCCTCTGGTCGTCGGCAGACCCAGGTCTCACGGAGTTCGACCGGGAACAGTCCTGCCCAAAACCCTGTCTCAGGGAGACACCGGGGGGGGTCAGATGCACCGCTACGGGTCCTCCCGCGTTCGTGGACGGTCCGCAGCTGCTCCGTATCTTCGGCTCGAGGTTCCTGGACTCTAACTCACGCTCAGCCGTGTCGCGTAGTCAGAAGGTGGGTCCGGATAGAACCCGGGTTGGGCGATAGCACTCGCCTCGTAACGCGGAAATCACCGTGCCAAGCGTCCGCTTGGCAAAATCTGGTCAGTATCACGTACGACGCCAGGAGCGTCGTACGCGACTATATTCTCGTGGCTCCTCCCCTTCGGCAAAGGCCGCCGGGAATTGTAGTTCCGACGGGATGTCGGGAGTAGGCGCGGCTTGTTACCTCACGGCCTGACACTGCTGACCTGGTTCTGTGGCTCTGGAGACGCTCTCCTGACCTGGTTCTCTGGCTCTACAGCAGCTCTGCTGACCTGGTTCTCTGGCTCTACAGCGGCTCTGTTGACCTGGTTCTCTGGCTCTAAAGCAGCTCTGCTGACCTGGTTCTGTGGCTCTACAGCGGCTCTGCTGACCTGGTTCTCTGGCTCTACAGCAGCTCTGCTGACCTAGTTCTCTGGCTCTACAGCGGCTCTGTTGACCTGGTTCTCTGGCTCTAAAGCAGCTCTGCTGACCTGGTTCTATGGCTCTACAGCAGCTCTGCTGACCTGGTCCTTTGGCTCTAAGGCAGCTCTGCTGACCTGGTTCTCTCCCTCTAAAGCAGCTCTGCTGACCTGGTTTATCTGGCTCTACAGCAGCTCTGCTGACCTGGTTCTCTGCCTCTAGAGCAGCTCTGCTGACCTGGTTCTTAGGCTGGGTGGGGGCAATATTTAGAGCTTGGTTCCCTGTGGGGCCTCTGTGAGTAAGTACATGCAGTGCAAAGGCCACTTTCCTTGGAAGTTCGTAATGTACTGGAGTGTGTGTGGGGCTGCTCAGAGCAGAGGGTGGTTTCATCGGAGGCATGGGGTGTTGCTCTCCTGTGTGTCAACCAGTTCAGTGCAAAGGCCGTGCAGGGGTGTAGTTGGGAACTCTCAGAGAGGGTGCGGCTTCCCTGGAACCTATAAAGCCAGTTACTGTTAACAAATGGCAGCAAGCATTTACAACGCAATAGGTCTCGCAACTGCGAGTTTTAGAGCTATTGGTATTGTAAATGGCAACGCCTTTTGAAAAATTGACAGGTATTGTAATTTATAATAGTAATTTTCCACCAGTACCATAAGTACCACTATTATTATTACTATCACCATAGAGTAGTAATAGTAATAATTGTAGTGGTGGTAATGGTACTTGTGGCGGTTGTAGCGGTGGTGTTAGTGGTATTGGTACTGGTGGTGGTGGTACTGGTGGTGTTAGTGGTGGTGGTACTGGTGGTCTACGTGGATTTTATTTAATTACTTATGCTACTGCTGTAATATTTTTTAACAGAAAAATACAAAAACTAACAAACATTATCATTTGCAACGCCAATAGCTCAAACTTTTAATAATGCCAGCCCTATTGCATTGCAAATGCTTGTTTTATGTTGCAGGCATGAGGTGCATCATCTACTTCCCAAAATACAATCTTAGATTTGTATACACTCGTAACAGTCCTATGGTAGGAGGCAGTTGTTCGGCCAGTGTAAGGCTAATAGCTCACACAACTTAGCATTTTGATACCTGAAGTTTTAAATTACAATAAATGTAGTAGACCTCAGGTAGGAGACTTGAGTTACCAGTAACTGTGGAAAGAGCAATAACTTTAGAAACTGGTGCTTTATTTCACCTTTTCTGTGGTGTGAAGGCTATGTAACTGTTTTATTGCATTCAAATGCGCACAATGGGGCTTATTTACAAGTCCCTTGCACTGCCGGTGCTTCACTTTTGTGTGGGAAAAAGTGACGCAGCGGCGGTGCAAGGGGCTTGTAAGTAAGCCCCAATGTCCTGTTTCCCGGCTCTAAAGCAGCTTTGCTGACCTGGTGCTCTGGCTCTCAAGCAGCTCTGCTGACCTGGTTCTCTGGCTCTACAGCGGCTTTGCTGACCTGGTGCTCTGTCTCTCAAGCAGCTCTGCTGACCTGGTTCTCTGGCTCTACAGCGGCTCTGTTGACCTGGTTCTCTGGCTCTAAAGCAGCTCTGCTGACATGGTTCTGTGGCTCTGGAGCGGCTCTCCTGACCTGGTTCTCTGGCTCTACAGCAGCTCTGCTGACCTAGTTCTCTGGCTCTACAGCGGCTCTGTTGACCTGGTTCTCTGGCTCTAAAGCAGCTCTGCTGACCTGGTTCTGTGGCTCTAGAGCGGCTCTGCGGACCTGGTTCTCTGGCTCTACAGCAGCTCTGCTGACCTAGTCCTAGAGCAGCTCTGCTGACCTGGTTCTCTGGCTCTACAACGGCTCTGCTGACCTGGTTCTCTGGCTCTACAGCAGCTCTGCTGACCTGGTTCTATGGCTCTACAGCAGCTCTGCTGACCTGGTTCTCTGGCTCTAAAGCAGCTCTGCTGACCTGGTTCTTTGGCTCTAAGGCAGCTCTGCTGACCTGGTTCTCTCCCTCTAAAGCAACTCTGCTGACCTGGTTTCTCTGGCTCTACAGCAGCTCTGCTGACCTGGTTCTCTGCCTCTAGAGCAGCTCTGCTGACCTGGTTCTTAGGCTCTAGAGCAGCTCTGCTGACCTGGTTCTCTGGCTCTAAAGCAGCTCTGCTGACCTGGTTTTCTGGCTCTAAAGTAGCTCTGCTGACCTGGTTCTTAGGCTCTAGAGCAGCTCTGCTGACCTGGTTCTCTGGCTCTACAACGGCTCTGCTGACCTGGTTCTCTGGCTCTAAAGCAGCTCTGCTGACCAGGTTCTATGGCGCTAAAGCAGCTCTGGTGACCTGGTTCTCTGGCTCTGCAGGTGCTCTGCTGAACTGGTTCTCTGCCTCTAGAGCAGCTCTGCTGACCTGGTTCTTAGGCTCTAGAGCAGCTCTGCTGACCTGGTTCTCTGGCTCTAAAGCAGCTCTGCAAACCTGGTTCTCTGGCTCTAAAGCAGCTCTGCTGACCTGGTTCTCTGGCTCTAAAGCGGCTCTGCTGACCTAGTTCTCTGGCTCTAAAGCAGCTCTGCTGGCCTGGTTCTCTGGCTCTATAGCGGCTCTTCTCACCTGGTTCTCTACCTCTAAAGCAGCTCTGCTGATCTGGTTCTCTGGCTCTAAAGCAGCTCTGCTTACCTGGTTGTCTGGCTCTAGAGCAGCTCTGCTGACCTCGTTGTCTGGCTCTAGAGCAGCTCTGCTGACCTGGTTCTTAGGCTCTATAGCAGCTCTGCTGACATGGTTCTCTGGCTCTATAACGGCTCGGCTGATCTAGTTCTCTGGCTCTAGAGCAGCTCTGCTGACCTGGTTCTTAGGCTCTAGAGCAGCTCTGCTGACCTGGTTCTCTGGCTCTAGAGCAGCTCTGCTGACCTGGTTCTTAGGCTCTACGGCAGCTCTGCTGACCTGGTTCTCTGCCTCTAGAGCAGCTCTGCTGGCCTGGTTCTTAGGATCTAGAGCAGCTTCTGACCTGGTTCTCTGGCTCTAGAACGGCTCTGCTAACCTGGTTCTCTTACTCTAGAATGGCTCTGCTAACCTGGTTCTCTGGCTCTACAGCAGCTCTGCTGAACTGGTTCTCTGCCTCTAGAGCAACTCTGCTGACCTGGTTCTCTGGCTCTATAGCGGCTCTGCTGACCTGGTTCTTAGGCTCTAGAGCAGCTCTGCTGACCTGGTTCTCTGGCTCTACAACGGCTCTGCTGACCTGGTTTCTCTGCCTCTAAAGCAACTCTGCTGACCTGGTTCTCTGGCTCTAAAGCAGCTCTGCTGACATGGTTCTCTGGCTCTACAACGGCTCTGCTGACCTAGTTCTCTGGCGCTAGAGCAGCTCTGTTGACCTGGTTCTCTGGCACTATAGCGGCTCTGCTGACCTGGTTCTTAGGCTCTAGAGCAGCTCTGCTGACCTGGTTCTCTGGCTCTACAACGGCTCTGCTGACCTGGTTTCTCTGGCTCTGCTGACCTGGTTCTCTGTCTCTCAAGCAACTCTGCTGACCTGGTTCTCTGGCTCTAAAGCACCTCTGCTGACCTGGTTCTGTGGCTCTGGAGCCGCTCTCCTGACTTGGTTCTCTGGCTCTACAGCAGCTCTGCTGACCGAGTTCTCTGGCTCTACAGCGGCTCTGTTGAACTGGTTCTCTGGCTCTAAAGCAGCTCTGCTGACCTGGTTCTGTGGCTCTAGAGCGGCTCTGCTGACCTGGTTCTCTGGCTCTACAGCAGCTCTGCTGACCTAGTTCTTTGGCTCTACAGCGGCTCTGTTGACCTGGTTCTCTGGCTCTAAAGCAGCTCTGCTGACCTGGTTCTATGGCTCTACAGCAGCTCTGCTGACCTGGTCCTTTGGCTCTAAGGCAGCTCTGCTGACCTGGTTCTCTCCCTCTAAAGCAGCTCTGCAGACCTGGTTTATCTGGCTCTACAGCAGCTCTGCTGACCTGGTTCTCTGCCTCTAGAGCAGCTCTGCTGACCTGGTTCTTAGGCTCTAGAGCAGCTCTGCTGACCTGGTTCTTAGGCTCTAGAGCAGCTCTGCTGACCTGGTTCTCTGGCTCTAAAGCAGCTCTGCTGACCTGGTTCTCTGGCTCTAAAGCAGCTCTGCTGACCTGGTTCTTAGGCTCTAGAGCAGCTCTGCTGACCTGGTTCTCTGGCTCTACAACGGCTCTGCTGACCTGGTTCTCTGGCTCTAAAGCAGCTCTGCTGACCTGGTTCTATGGCGCTAAAGCAGCTCTGCTGACCTGGTTCTCTGGCTCGGCAGAAGCTCTGCTGAACTGGTTCTCTGCCTCTAGAGCAGCTCTGCTGACCTGGTTCTTAGGCTCTAGAGCAGCTCTGCTGACCTGGTTCTCTGGCTCTAAAGCAGCTCTGCTGAGCTGGTTCTCGGGCTCTAAAGCAGCTCTGCTAACCTGGTTCTCTGGCTCTATAGCAGCTCTGCTGACCTGGTTCTCTGGCTCTAAAGTGGCTCTGCTGACCTGGTTCTCTGGCTCTAAAGCAGCTCTGCTGGGCTGGTTCTCTGGCTCTATAGCGGCTCTTCTCACCTGGTTCTCTCCCTCTAAAGCAGCTCTGCTGATCTGGTTCTCTGGCTCTAAAGCAGCTCTGCTGACCTGGTTGTCTGGCTCTAGAGCAGCTCCGCTGACCTGGTTCTCTGGCTCTAGAGCAGCTCTGCTGACCTGGTTCTTAGGCTCTATAGCAGCTCTGCTGACATGGTTCTCTGGCTCTACATCGGCTCGGCTGACCTAGTTCTCTGGCTCTAGAGCAGCTCTGCTGACCTGGTTCTTAGGCTCTAGAGCAGCTCTGCTGACCTGGTTCTCTGGCTCTACAACGGCTCTGCTGACCTGGTTCTCTGGCTCTAAAGCGGCTCTGCTGACTTGGTTCTCTGGCTCTAAAGCAGCTCCGCTGACCTGGTTCTCTGGCTCTACAGCAGCTCTGCTGACCTGGTTCTTAGGCTCTAGAGCAGCTTCTGATCTGTTTCTCTGGCTCTAGAACGGCTCTGCTAACCTGGTTCTCTGGCTCTAGAAGGGCTCTGCTAACCTGGTTCTCTGGCTCTACAGCAGCTCTGCTGAACTGATTCTCTGCCTCTAGAGCAACTCTGCTGACCTGGTTCTCTGGCTCTATAGTGGCTCTGCTGACCTGGTTCGCCCGGAGAGTTAAAAACCTGAGGATAAGTGGCAGGATAGAGTGCGGGCAGATAAAAAGCACGGCGAGGCAAGAACAATACTGTTGTGTGTTGAGGCAACAAAAGCGAAAAAAAGCAAAGTAAATACCATGCGGCACAAAGTTCTTGATATGCTGAAGCGCTGAAATTTATGTGTCTGCCTTGTATAGTTGCATCGCGCAGTGAAACTGAAACCTCAATCAAGGTGGGAGCGTGTGAAAGCTTACATCGCTAGACAGGAGATGCCATGCGCGTGCACATCGCCTGTCCATGCACGCACATGGTTTGTCTCCCTTCGCACACTAAACCGACAACAACAGATCTCGCCAAGGCGTTCAGCGCGCATGCACTGCGTCGCTAGGTGAGACCTAAAAAACGGTACAGAGAAGGCCGAAGCCCTACCCTATAACAAAACTGAAACCCATCATGTCTACCGTTTGTGGCCGAGCACCACCCCCTCCATCTTGAGTTATTTGGTACAGTCTAGCTTGGTGTTGTAGGCGTTGACGTCTGTGCATGGTGTGGGAGATGTCAACTATGATTGGGAATGAGAGGCAGACTCTGCTGACCTGGTTTCTCTGGCTCTAAAGCAGCTCTACTGACCTGGTTCTCTGGCTCTACAATGGCTCTGCTGACCTGGTTTCTCTGCCTCTAGAGCAGCTCTGCTGACCTGGTTCTTAGGCTCTAGAGCAGCTCTGCTGACCTGGTTCTCTGGCTCTAAAGCAGCTCTGCTGAGCTGGTTCTCGGGCTCTAAAGCAGCTCTGCTAACCTGGTTCTCTGGCTCTATAGCAGCTCTGCTCACCTGGTTCTCTTGCTCTAAAGCGGCTCTGCTGACCTGGTTCTCTGGCTCTAAAGCAGCTCTGCTGGCCTGGTTCTCTGGCTCTATAGCGGCTCTTCTCACCTGGTTCTCTCCCTCTAAAGCAGCTCTGCTGATCTGGTTCTCTGGCTCTAAAGCAGCTCTGCTGACCTGGTTGTCTGGCTCTAGAGCAGCTCTGCTGACCTGGTTGTCTGGCTCTAGAGCAGCTCTGCTGACCTGGTTCTTAGGCTCTATAGCAGCTCTGCTGACATGGTTCTCTGGCTCTACAACGGCTCGGCTGACCTAGTTCTCTGGCTCTAGAGCAGCTCTGCTGACCTGGTTCTTAGGCTCTAGAGCAGCTCTGCTGACCTCGTTCTCTGGCTCTACAACAGGTCTGCTGACCTGGTTCTCTGGCTCTAAAGCGGCTCTGCTGACTTGGTTCTCTGGCTCTAAAGCAGCTCCGCTGACCTGGTTCTCTGGCTCTACAGCAGCTCTGCTGACCTGGTTCTTAGGCTCTAGAGCAACTTCTGACCGGGTTCTCTGGCTCTAGAACGGCTCTGCTAACCTGGTTCTCTGGCTCTACAGCAGCTCTGCTGAACTGGTTCTCTGGCTCTAGAACGGCTCTGCTAACCTGGTTCTCTGGCTCTACAGCAGCTCTGCTGAACTGGTTCTCTGCCTCTAGAGCAACTCTGCTGACCTGGTTCTCTGGCTCTATAGTGGCTCTGCTGACCTGGTTCTTAGGCTCTAGAGCAGCTCTGCTGACCTGGTTCTCTGGCTCTACAACGGCTCTGCTGACCTAGTTCTCTGGCGCTAGAGCAGCTCTGTTGACCTGGTTCTCTGGCACTATAGCGGCTCTGCTGACCTGGTTCTTAGGCTCTAGAGCAGCTCTGCTGACCTGGTTCTCTGGCTCTGCAACGGCTCTGCTGACCTGGTTTCTCTGGCTCTGAAGCAGTGCTGCTGACCTGGTTCTCTGGCTCTAAAGCAGCTCTACTGACCTGGTTCTCTGGCTCTACAACGGCTCTGCTGACCTGGTTTCTCTGGCTCTAAAGCAGCTCTGCTGACCTGGTTCTATGGCTCTAAAGCAGCTCTGCTGACCTGGTTCTCTAGCTCTACAGCAGCTCTGCTGACCTGATTCTCTGCCTCTAGAGCAGCTCTGCTGACCTGGTTCGCCCGGAGAGGTAAAAACCTCAGGATAAGTGGCTGGATAGAGTGCGGGCAGATAAAAAGCACGGCGAGGCAAGAACAATACTGTTGTGTGTTGAGGCAACAAAAGCGAAAAAAAGCAAAGTAAATACCATGCGGCACAAAGTTCTTGATATGCTGAAGCGCTGAAATTTATGTGTCTGCCTTGTATAGTTGCATCGCGCAGTGAAACTGAAACCTCAATCAAGGTGGGAGCGTGTGATAGCTTAAATCGCTAGACAGGAGTTGCCATGCGCGTGCACATCGCCTGTCCATGCACGCACATGGTTTGTCTCCCTTCGCACACTAAACCGACAACAACAGATCTCGCCAAGGCGTTCAGCGCGCATGCACTGCGTCGCTAGGTGAGACCTAAAAAACGGTACAGAGAAGGCCGAAGCCCTACCCTATAACAAAACTGAAACCCATCATGTCTACCGTTTGTGGCCGAGCACCACCCCCTCCATCTTGAGTTATTTGGTACAGTCTAGCTTGGTGTTGTAGGCGTTGACGTCTGTGCATGGTGTGGGAGATGTCAACTATGATTGGGAATGAGAGGCAGACTCTGCTGACCTGGTTTCTCTGGCTCTAAAGCAGCTCTACTGACCTGGTTCTCTGGCTCTACAATGGCTCTGCTGACCTGGTTTCTCTGCCTCTAGAGCAGCTCTGCTGACCTGGTTCTTAGGCTCTAGAGCAGCTCTGCTGACCTGGTTCTCTGGCTCTAAAGCAGCTCTGCTGAGCTGGTTCTCGGGCTCTAAAGCAGCTCTGCTAACCTGGTTCTCTGGCTCTATAGCAGCTCTGCTCACCTGGTTCTCTTGCTCTAAAGCGGCTCTGCTGACCTGGTTCTCTGGCTCTAAAGCAGCTCTGCTGGCCTGGTTCTCTGGCTCTATAGCGGCTCTTCTCACCTGGTTCTCTCCCTCTAAAGCAGCTCTGCTGATCTGGTTCTCTGGCTCTAAAGCAGCTCTGCTGACCTGGTTGTCTGGCTCTAGAGCAGCTCTGCTGACCTGGTTGTCTGGCTCTAGAGCAGCTCTGCTGACCTGGTTCTTAGGCTCTATAGCAGCTCTGCTGACATGGTTCTCTGGCTCTACAACGGCTCGGCTGACCTAGTTCTCTGGCTCTAGAGCAGCTCTGCTGACCTGGTTCTTAGGCTCTAGAGCAGCTCTGCTGACCTCGTTCTCTGGCTCTACAACAGCTCTGCTGACCTGGTTCTCTGGCTCTAAAGCGGCTCTGCTGACTTGGTTCTCTGGCTCTAAAGCAGCTCCGCTGACCTGGTTCTCTGGCTCTACAGCAGCTCTGCTGACCTGGTTCTTAGGCTCTAGAGCAACTTCTGACCGGGTTCTCTGGCTCTAGAACGGCTCTGCTAACCTGGTTCTCTGGCTCTACAGCAGCTCTGCTGAACTGGTTCTCTGGCTCTAGAACGGCTCTGCTAACCTGGTTCTCTGGCTCTACAGCAGCTCTGCTGAACTGGTTCTCTGCCTCTAGAGCAACTCTGCTGACCTGGTTCTCTGGCTCTATAGTGGCTCTGCTGACCTGGTTCTTAGGCTCTAGAGCAGCTCTGCTGACCTGGTTCTCTGGCTCTACAACGGCTCTGCTGACCTAGTTCTCTGGCGCTAGAGCAGCTCTGTTGACCTGGTTCTCTGGCACTATAGCGGCTCTGCTGACCTGGTTCTTAGGCTCTAGAGCAGCTCTGCTGACCTGGTTCTCTGGCTCTGCAACGGCTCTGCTGACCTGGTTTCTCTGGCTCTGAAGCAGTGCTGCTGACCTGGTTCTCTGGCTCTAAAGCAGCTCTACTGACCTGGTTCTCTGGCTCTACAACGGCTCTGCTGACCTGGTTTCTCTGGCTCTAAAGCAGCTCTGCTGACCTGGTTCTATGGCTCTAAAGCAGCTCTGCTGACCTGGTTCTCTAGCTCTACAGCAGCTCTGCTGACCTGATTCTCTGCCTCTAGAGCAGCTCTGCTGACCTGGTTCGCCCGGAGAGTTAAAAACCTCAGGATAAGTGGCTGGATAGAGTGCGGGCAGATAAAAAGCACGGCGAGGCAAGAACAATACTGTTGTGTGTTGAGGCAACAAAAGCGAAAAAAAGCAAAGTAAATACCATGCGGCACAAAGTTCTTGATATGCTGAAGCGCTGAAATTTATGTGTCTGCCTTGTATAGTTGCATCGCGCAGTGAAACTGAAACCTCAATCAAGGTGGGAGCGTGTGATAGCTTAAATCGCTAGACAGGAGATGCCATGCGCGTGCACATCGCCTGTCCATGCACGCACATGGTTTGTCTCCCTTCGCACACTAAACCGACAACAACAGATCTCGCCAAGGCGTTCAGCGCGCATGCACTGCGTCGCTAGGTGAGACCTAAAAAACGGTACAGAGAAGGCCGAAGCCCTACCCTATAACAAAACTGAAACCCATCATGTCTACCGTTTGTGGCCGAGCACCACCCCCTCCATCTTGAGTTATTTGGTACAGTCTAGCTTGGTGTTGTAGGCGTTGACGTCTGTGCATGGTGTGGGAGATGTCAACTATGATTGGGAATGAGAGGCAGACGTTTGAAGGCGAGGCTGAGCTCTCAGTCACAGCAGACTAAATGTCCCACCTTCTGGGAAGGTCTAGAACCTGACGTCTAAATGCATCTCTATTCAGAGCGCTCTCTGCTTTGTGCAGATGGCTTCTGGGCGCTGCAGAACCTTCAGGCAGCAATACCGCCCCTAGGGGCGGCCTCGGACGCACTCGAGTGCAGCTCCACACAGCCTTTGACAGTCCTTCATCTACTGTTGTGTTTGAATTAATTTTACATTCCTTTTTTAGGTCGAGGGACCGTCCAGTCTGCCGAAGGCAGAACCGGAAGTCCGGAGATTTAATGATTCTTAGAGTGGCTATTTAGCCCGCCTCTCTTTTTGCTTCTCCTCCATTGGCTGGCTTCCTAAACGGACGCCAGCCATTGGAGGAGAGAGCCGTCCCTCCAAATAGGCTCCGTCTTTTTCAGATTTGGGGGCGTGTTCCCTGCTCTTCTTTCCACTTTTTAGCCACGCCCCCGAATCTGAAAACCTCCGCTGTGTTTCTCCGAGGCATTTCTGCTTCGCCTCGGAGAAAGGCAGTGGTGTGCTTGTTACCATCTGTTCCACCGACTCCTGCGCCCTCCGCACCAATGGCGCCCACTTAGCATTCCACTCGGGGGAGACTCCTTTACGATCGTTGCATTCGGAATGAGGGGATGCCGGTGCACATTAAGGAGTAATAGGAGCCAGCTTTAGTAAAGTACTTGTCCTAACTTTTTTAAAAAAAATTTTATTTATATAGCGCGAACTCGCCCGAAGGTATTGGAGCGCTTTACATGCGCGCCAGTTACGTTGCGCATTCAGGCACGAGGGGGGGTTAAGTGATTTACCCAGGATCACGAGAGTTAAGGCCACAGCTTGCAATCTGTTCCACCGACTCCTGCGCCCTCCGCACCAATGGCGCCCACTTTGCATTCCACTCGGGGGAGACTCCTTTACGATCGTTGCATTCGGAATGAGGGGATGCCGGTGCACATTAAGGAGTAATAGGAGCCAGCTTTAGTAACGTACTTGTCCTAACTTTTTTTTATTTATTTTTTATTTATATAGCGCAAACTCGCCCGAAGGTATTGGAGCGCTTTACATGTGCGCCGGTTACGTTGCGCATTCAGGCACGTGGGGGGGTTAAGTGATTTACCTAGGATCACGAGAGTTAAGGCCACAGCTTGCATCTGTTCCACCGACTCCTGCGCCCTCCGCACCAATGGCGCCTACTTAGCATTCCACTCGGGGGAGACTCCTTTACGATCGGTGCATTCGGAATGAGGGGATGCCGGTGCACATTAAGGAGTAATAGGAGCCAGCTTTAGTAAAGTACTTGTCCTAACTTTTTTTTAAAAAATTTATTTATATAGCGTGAACTCGCCCGAAGGTATTGGAGCGCTTTACATGCGCGCCGGTTATGTTGCGCATTCAGGCACGAGGGGGGGTTAAGGGATTTAGCCAGGATCACGAGATGTGGACGCGACCCCGAGTGTCGAACTCTGGTTTCCTGCACCTAGGTCGGCAATCTAGCCGCCGGACCGCATCCGCTCCCCCGCTGCTTAAGCCCTTACCCTGCCACTGCTCTCGGCGCCAAGAACCTCCTCGTCTTCGCCTGGGGAGCTGGGGGTCGCTACTGCGCCTTTCTATCTCACTAACTCACTTTCACTGTCTCTTTCACTACCTCTCTCTATCTCACTACATCACAACACCACTCTGCTTACATCTCACTACTTCACAACATCCCTCTCCCTCACTACATCACTGTTTCACTACCTCACTCTCTCTCACTACATAACTCTCTACCTCACTACTCCACTCTATCTCACTACCTCACTATCTCACAACTTCTCTCTCTCAAAACATCACTACCTCACTCTCTAGCTCACAACCTCACAACTTCACTCTCTCTCACTCACTACCTCAATCACTCTCTATCTCACTACCTCACTCTTTCTATCTCACTAACTCCCTTTCACTCTCACTTTCACTACCTCTCTCTCTATCTCACTACATCACAACATCACTCACTACCTCACTCTCTATCTCACTCTCTATCTACCTCATTCTCTATCTCACTACCTCACTCTCTATCTACCTCACTCTCCCTCACTACCTCACTCTATTTCAATACCTCACTCTCTCTATCTCACTGCCTCACTCTCTCTCTGCTAATGCAATAGGTATCACATATGCAAAAAAAAAAAGCTAATGCCAATAGAAATGACAATGTCATTTAGTTAGGGATACAATAATGATAAAAAAAATAATGAGCAATACCAATAGCTCTACCTATAATATTGCCGAGACCATTGCATTGCAAGTGCTTGTTTAAATAATTTAATGATGTCAGCTTCTCCATTGTCATTGATGTCGAAGCTGGCGTGACATCACGTCCATGATATCAGATATGCTAATTCGTTCTCGCGCCTTAAAGTGTTTAAAACGTGAGCTTCCTGTGGTGTAATGTGGTAGATGTATGTTTTGCCCCGAGGCGCTGTGGGCGTCCGCTGGCTGCTGCCCTGCTCGGTCAGAGGGATTCATTTAGCGGGCTCGGTGACTTGCTAAAGTTAGACTCTGGGATCTGACAGCTGCGCCCGGCGCCTGGTGCCGGGTCACAGCAGTTGTTTCAAGGGCTCTGAGTGGAGCCACCCATAGTGCTTTGCAGCAGCTGTACATCTGAGCAGCAGAACTAGTTTGCTGGGAGTGCCAGCAAGTATTTTAAGAGCGCGCTAAGAATAGACGCAAACGTGCTTTAAAAGGGAGGGCACGAGTGTTACATGTGGTCCACGAAAGCGTCCTGCTTTTCTGTTCCCGGTGAAAACAAACACAAAACACAAGGAAGTGTTTTGACTTTTTTTTTTTACCCTCTTAAACATATTTTGGTTTTGCTCAAAACCGATGGTTGCACCATCTTGTTCACTACACAGTATTGGCAGTGGCTTGGTTACACCAATGGGCATTCTGTATTCAGCTTCCATTTCACGGAGCGGAATACACAAATTAAGCTTTTTAGTATGTTAAAGATGCATACTAGCGTCCGTCCCTGTGTCAGTATGTCTGTTCCTCGACTCCTCTACCTGATTCTCTCCTTAATTGTTTACCGTCCTGCCCTGCTGCAGTTTAGGGAGTAGCCTCCATTTTGCTTCATGCTGGCTGTATCCCTGTTTACTTGTATGCTGGCTTTCATGGTACATGTCCCATATATTGGATGGCCTGATTAAAAAAAAAAAAAAAAAAAAAAAACACACACACACTAAAACATACCGGAACATGGACAAAAAAGCAGAACTACAAAATTGTAGTGACTTCCAGGCATGGACTGACAGCTGATATCGTTGCCCAAAAAATAAAACCGATAAAACGTGTAAAATTAAATGCAACTTTGACAGTCATGTAAATTGTTTTCTAACGAGTTCCTTTACCAACCCTGCACATGCACACACGATGGCCCTTCCCAATCTGTGCTCAGACCAGCCTCCTTGATCACCGGGGCATGTAGCATATTAAAAGACACTTTCCAGCACAGACCATGGAAACAAGGACTTCCCATCAAATCTGGGACATTTGGTCACCCTTCGCCATGTATGAAATGAAACTTCTTGACATTGTACAATAAAATGAAGATTTTTTTTTCTCTCCTTCTGTTACATAGATTGAAACTTTTGAGGGGCCCTAAAACCTTTCACATCTTCTCCCCTCTGCACACTCCTTACTTTCACTTTAGGATGTTCCCTGAAATCCCTCGCGTTGCTTTACAGAAAGGTACTGTTTTGAATTGATTCTGTCCCTTGATTATAGCCCAGCTTTAGACTCCGTCCTTCCTTTGTGGTGGCTGGCATCCAACAGGAACAACATCATGTTATTACCGCTAGAGACCTCGACCTGAGAAGGCACATCTTGTACCATCCCTCTATCATTTTGGAGGGCGGCCATATCTTTGTGTACAGGACGGTTTATTGTTATGCATGTTACAGGTGGCTTGTAGACTGCGCACCTGAACTAATAGTTTCCTGTTTTTGGATTCGTTTTTGGGAATGTTAATAATATGTAGCGGTTCTATGTCATTTAATTTGTGTATCACTGTTGTTTTTTTTAAAATGACCAGACTTTGTTGGAAAGCTGAAACCGGATGTCTTGGTTTGCCTTCAGATTGTGCACAGAAGCATAGTTTTGAGTACAGATATGTTTGTGCTACGAGCTATATTTTTGCCTAATGGACTGGCTGCACCTTACCCTATATCAGGGTTTTTTAATTCCAGCTTCCTGCAGGAATGCGATATATAAAGTGTGCAAATTTTGTCTTCTGTTCCATTTGAGGGGTGTTTTGATCCATTTCGCGTCTCCATTTTTCCATAGTTCAATTACATTGAATTTGTTTAGTGTTGGATTACACCGCAACAGGTTGAGGCACTTTGCTTTTTGCTTACAAGGCATGTTGAATATTTATTCTAATTCTTAATTTTTATTAGTGGTATGTGTGCACAGGAGTGTAGTATCTAATCTGTAGAAAATCGTAAGAAAATATTGTGTGGGCTCTTGCCTTGGGGTACTTACGTTCATGAGCGTGCAACGTTCATGATGGTCGAAGTCTTTCTGGGCTCAGTTGGGAGAGTTTGCGGCTGTGCTCTTGGAGGGTCATTTGTTTTTTCCTCACCACCTGTGCCTTTTAGCATCCGCTGGAGGTACAACACATCGATTCTCAGGGTCATAACATGCAAAGGATCCCCACTCGCCATCTAATTTCCTGATAGAACAGAACTGATTCCAAATACTCCCTCTTCCAGGTTTTTAGACGTAAAGGTTGAAATAAGGCGTGTTGGCTGGTAAGTGGGTAAAGCTGTTGATACCAGCAGCTGGTGAATGGTGGCAGCTGCATCTTGGCGAGCAGTAACCAGCAGCAACGGCCTCTTGTTACACGGGGTGCACCATGGTCTGTTTGTAAATGTGAACCATCAAAATGCATATGGAAATTGTGTTAGTGCTGAATATTTACATTTCACATATGTTTCAAGGTAGGTTTTAGATTTACTTCTCTCTTTATTTGATAATCAGTCTACTGATGTGGTCCACTCTGGCAGTGTCCTATACCCAAACCATGTATGTAACACACGTGTGCCCTTCCACAGATGAAAATAATCAGTGGTAGCATGTAATATATATATATTTTTGTAAACATATTTTATTTAATTCGTCATCTAGCCATCACAGCGCAGGGCTCTGTACTCCAGAGACATCTGCCAAATCAGACATACGTATACATGAAAGCAAACGACAATTGTTTATGTAAAATTAAAATGCATAACAAAGGCATGCTAAGTGATAATAAGCTTCCCCACTCTTAACTCCCACCCCCTTGTGATCGCACTACATCCGCTTAATCCTGTTCACAGTCTAAAGAAACAAACAAAAAGTCACACCCTAGTAGCTTGCGCCCCCACGACCCACCCCCCTCTCCAGCATGTAATATTTTTTAAACTGTTTTTTATTGCAGAGATAATAATAATCGTGACATAAATGGAACACTTGGAAGATTACCCTCCCCTTTTCACGATGACGTGAGAAAACCTAGTCTGACCTTGCCATATTTTCCTTTCTGCAGTGCAACTGCTGGAATGCTGTTCTCAGATCTCACTATAATATTCAAGATTGACCAACACTGGACTTGAAACTGGTGGGATTGTTATGTTATGTTACTGCCATTTTGTATAGCGCAACAGCTGCCCCACCAGGGGCCTCCCGGCGGATTGAGCTTGTTTTGTTCACTACCATTCAGCAGTTCAGTTGAGTATGTTCTGGAGTTGTCTCACAGATTTCATGACGACAGAATCTGCGATCTAAATGGCGAAACCACAATGGTGGGGAAAAAAAACATCCAGGCTACTGTAGAGTACTGGCACTCTTTTTGCTCTTCGTTGAGAGGCAAATCATAACTGACTGTGAGTAATGCTGTGGTGGCATACACTCCGGTGTGAACAATGTCCAGGTGCTACATGCAGGGCTTGGTGACACAGACCTCAATAGTCAAATGCAGAAAAGTGGATCCTTTGAACAGAGATTGTGGTTGCAGGTGTTTAAAAACTGTAATGGGAAGCGCGGCAAATAGTTTTGTATCTTTGTCAGAGAATCCGGTGTGTCTGAGGCCCTTGGGACTTGAAAACCTGGCAAGCTGGTTGAGGGACAGGTTTGTACACCCAGATAGGTAGGTGAATGGTCATTTTGTGGACCGGATAAGTTGTGTAAAAAGAGGACATGCATTTTATGCGTAACATCCCAAGTTGTTGAATAGATGTGCGTCCTGCACAGTAATTAAGTTGTGCGTAGAATTTGGGACATTGAATCTTGATATTATTCCACTAAACAGCACGGGAATGTGACCAGGGCACTTTAGCTATTGGCTACCGTGCACTCAGTGACGGACTTTTGTCTAATCCCATGTAGTCACCTAAAAATTGGTGCACTTACGTGGGCTGCTGGGCTACTCCTTTTGTGTTTGCCTTTTTTGTTTACTAATATATAAAAATGGCATGCATGCCTGGGCCAGAATGTTTGGTTTTGCCAAGGTTTGTATTTGTTGGTTGACCCTGCTGTTGATCTATTAAATAAGCCTTAGTCAGCTGTTGTTTATTGAATGTTCAGTGAGTTGGAAGCAGGAGAAGATGTTGCCCTACAGCTACGCCTGTAATTCTCATGTCGACGTGTATTTTGAGGGAGCGCCTGAGTGCTCAGTGTATAGTAAGTAGTCGAGAGTTGAAAATTGTCAAATTCATAACGTGCTCCAGCAGGTTTAGATCCTGCTTTGCAGGAGGAGAATGCTGTTTCTGACCTGATGATTATTCTTTCCTTAGACTTACCACAAATATTGGCACTATTTGGGGCCAATCATTGAGTTGGAGTTAACTTACATAGATCCCGTATGAGCATGAACTGCACAGACTTCATCAAATAATTTCACATAGGCCATATGAAAGATTTGCTTTCATTGTGTGCTTCCATCATTGATCTAAATTGGATCCAATCCTTGGATCTAGAACGAAGCCATTAGCCATTTGTCAAGCTAGGGTTTGTTGATCTGTTCACCTTCCAATACGTCATCTAGGTGCCAAGTTAGAAGTCGGTGTATGCCTGCTCTTATGCTGATGTATAGACCAGTGAATTAAATTTTGTTGCGTATCTGTTGTAATATGATGTGTTTACGGGTTTTCTTATCTTATTGTTTGTTCTGCCCTGAAATAACAACATCAAAAAGAGCAACAACTTTTGTAAAAGCTGCTTTTTTGCATTGAGCACAAAAAATAGCCTCAAATGTCCACGATAAGTACTTGAATTGAATGCTTTGATGTGCCCTCCTGTGATCTCATGCAGTGCAATGAGAGCATTGTCTATGCTCGCCTTACAGTAGCAACACATCGGCAGAACAAGAGTTGCAAAGCTAAAAGCCGCTTGCCCTGTGTTTCTTTGAATAAGCCTGCGGAAGTGGATAACGCCACTTCAGGACTCATTTGTTTGTGCTCCTTGTCACCTGTATGGTCATGCCAGAACAGGATGGACTGGGGCCATGTCACAAGACATGCGCATCCACCGTAGCCCATTAGAAACTGGAAAATCCCTGGCAGGAAGTTGGGCATATATTCATGCTGGCTCAAGCAGCCGCGACCTGTCGGAGCTGTTTAGGTTGAACCAGAAGCAAGCTTATCAACTCTTCATCTTTCAGGTTAAGAGGCGGTATTATCAATGGAGGTGTGCATGGAGCAAGGCTGCATCACTTGTAATCTCATCAACTAGTTTGCTGTCTGCAGCCAGGAAGTTTGTCCTCTGCTCATGGTTCTGCTTTTTGATTTCACCTCAGAGTTTATGTTGGATGCGTCTAGCTTTTCAAGGTGAAACGGTAACAATACAATGTTCTATGTGACAGCGGCCACGTGATTGCACTGTGAAGGCTGATACATATGGACTATGGCGATTAAAGCCATGGTTGAGTGAGTTTCTTCCAGTTGGCCATGGCAAACAAAAAATCCCATATTAGACACAGTATGGAACACAAGCAAACACATATGACAGCTTAGTACAAGGTAATGAGTAGGCAGTCGGCAGTATTGTGAAAAGGGTCCAGTTAATCACTAGTTATGTATTTGTTGTGCTGACAGATGATTGTCTAGCTATGAATTACAAGCCACTTTTTGTGATATTACGCACTGTAGCATCATGACCACGACTGAAGGCTATTTACCATCAGTTTTTATGTCTGGCTTGTCCTCCATTGAATACCCTGAAATGATATTATTCGATAACTGGTAGATCTATAAAAGTAGGCTATTGTTCACAAACGACCTACCTGATCAATACTGGTTTGGGCTAAGATTTGATATTAAAAATAAGCAGATTGTTTTCCTTTTGCCTGCTTTGACGTGCTTGTAGATCCTGGGCATTTTGGGGTATATTCATCGGCCATAAGTGAATTTGTCTGGGTACGGTCAGAACTGCTTATCACGTACAGAATATCTCAGTGGTGAAAAAGAAAACTCAAAATGTAAATGTAGTTTTTTTCCCTAGAATATAATCTTTTCTATTGTATTAAGGTGCAACTTTGATGGTACTTAGCTCTAACACCAATGAAAAACTAGTGTTGTGATAGGTAGGAAAATATCACCTGTTATCTTGGATACAGTTCTTTGAAGAAACAGTTGCATGAAAATGACAAAAACTGGGTTTTGTGGATAAAATGTCTTGTGAAACCTAGCTAAATTTCTCCAGTAAAAACATTATTGTGGGAAAATTATACACCAGCAGAAATCTGGGAAACGTACAATAACTTTACACAGTTCTGTACCTTGAAGAAGAAATTATAACTTCACACACTTATTAAACACAATACAAAATTAATGTACTATTTCTATATCTGGAAATCCCCTTTTGCTATACTTAACTTTTGGCTCCCTTGTAGGGCTGACTCATTTGCCGAACGTTTGCAAAGGACCAACTTTAGGTCCAATCGGACCCAGTCACAGAACCATTACATATGCAAATCATCAATCACACACCCATCACTTAATGAGAGTGACTGAAAGGCAGTCTCTCCCATTCATCCCAGGATCCATGCGCTTCTTATGCTGCCTAGCAACAAGAGACAACATTTAATGTAATTGAAGACCAGGGCTGTGTTTGTACTGTAGGACATGTAGAAGTTATGGGAAGTAGGTCACTGGACAGCCACGGCAAGGGTGGAGCTCTATCCAGTAATGTTTGTGTTATGAAAGCATGACAATGCAGCTTGGTGCAAAGTTTCCTTAAGACTTGTCTACTGCTGTTGAACTCTTTGGTCGAAGTACAACTGGAGTGTTGTTGAGTCCTGGATGAAGAAAGTACCACCTAAAAGTCACTAGTGAGGTAGCTTGGGCAGATATTGATGTTTTCAGAGGAAATGTGCATGGGAAATCATTAATATTAATTTTTCATTACCAGATTTGTTTAGTAGAAGTTGTTTCCTTACTGGCAATGGAAGTGCTGAAATCCCCTACATTGGGTCCCAGGTTAATGTTTCCAGTATCTTAGAGCCAGATCGGTGTGTTTAAAAAAATTAAAAAATGCTAATGGTACTGCATGCATCTGGATTGATATGTTTTTTTTATTCCACATTTGGTTTTAAGCTTAACTTAAGACCAAAACTTAAGTTTAACTGAGACAAATTTCTAACTTTACGACTTTCGGTATTCACAAAGGGCATTTAGGAGTAGTAAAGTTAGGATTCTTAACTTTACTACTCCTAAATGCCCTTTGTGAATACCGAAAGTCGTAAAGTTAGGATTTTGTCTTAGATTACTTTTGTGAATCGGGCCCAGTGTCTATTTGTTCCTGTCCCCACTCCCCTGTTTGGATGTTGTCCTGCCCATCAGTATTAGGAGTTCATCAATATCACTTCTTATGTAGATAATACATTGTGAGAAACACACATAGCCAACATTTTGCGTCCATCTGACAGACAAATAGTCAACGAGGCATTTTTTAAGGCTCATTATGGTGTAATGTATATAACATGAAAAATGATAGTCTCTGTTTGCAGAGCTTGCCTCCAAACCTTATTTTTCATATATATGAAGGGGCCTGAGTAAAATCCTTAAAACAATTTACGCTTGAACCACTTGCACAGTATCTCATGAAAAGTACATTCAATCAGTCAGACTCGTACCCCTAACAGGGGTATCTCGTGGGCACTATGCAGGCAGTAGCCTAAGTCTCTTTGGCAATACAGTTATAGATTTCTAACTTAATTACACACTCAATTTTTTTTGGAGTAGGCGGGGTCTAATTTGCCATATTAAAAAAACTACCACATGATATTAGCATGTCATTATTCATATTTTCTATTCACCAGGCAGTCTCAAAAGCATCATATTTTTTGGTCATTTTTAGTGTGTCGTAAGTCTCATATTAACTACGTTCTTTTCCCACGTGGTGACTTTTTTTTACTGATTTATAATTTTTTCAATTTTGGACTTATTGGAAGTATTTGGATTCAAACGTTGATTTCCCCCCCCCCCCCTCGTCCCCCTTTTCTTTCTTTAAGGAAATATCAATATTCTTTCAAAGCCATTCTTTGATGTGTCTGTGGCCTGTACATAAGAGGAAAGCACACTTCTAAAACTGAAGTCTTTCCTGAATGAAAGGTGTGACTTCACTAGGACCAACTAGAGGTAGTTAGGAAAAAGTAGAGGAAGTTAGTTATGCCTCATTCTCACAAAACGATGATCAGCTGGTGCAAACACTAATCATTAATTGTAAGGTGCGTGTGTCAAAAATATCTTATGTTCTAGGAAACCTTTTTGCTCTTGTTGAGACGTTTTAAAAAAAAAACTAGTGCTAAACTTTGGTAACTTTTCAAAACGTAGCCCATTCAATTTTTTCAGCAGAAAATGTTTTTTCATAAGAATGTTTCTGCCAAATATTTGTTTTAATAAAATAACTCTGCCACTAAAACTGGGGGTTTGCTTTCGCATTTTTTTTCTCAGCCACTATATTATTTTATTTCTTTATAAAGTTGTCACCGGAAAGGCTTTACTTCTATGTATGTGCCTAATAACAGGCGCCAGGTAATTACTGGGATTGACTGTCCCTGTGTGAAGGAAGAAACATCTGGATCTGCTGCTCCTTTCCTTCTTTAAAGGATAAACAGATTTCAAAACCTGAAACTGGCCTTCCTGATTTCTTATTTTTTTCTTTTTCTTTTACTAAATACGAACATAATTTTTGGTGTCATGTTGAAGGAGAAAAATAATTTAAGACCCAGAGTAAAATGCCTTGATCACTATATTATTGTATATCAATAAGCTCATTTCTCCTTTGTGGGAGTCAGATAATTAATAAATAACAGACGTACTCCTGTAGTGTGACTTCAGCGTGTGGGACACCTCCTTCACAATATAGACCATCGGGCTCGGGCTCAGGAGTAGTTCACCCCCAATAACTCAGTCTATACTTAATTCCCTATCATACTCACTTGGTATATCCCTCTATTTTCTGTTCTTTTACAGTCCATCATGCATGCGCCTCACTCCAACATCAGAGGGTCTTTATATCTAGCATCCATTATCTTCCTCACTTTACACAAGTACTCTCGGTGCTCCATTACAACTGTTAGAAAGGTCTGTTTCATCAGTTTGTTTTCTTTTTATTTATGGTGGAACAAATTTAAATCATAGTCGATTTACTCTTCGCTGTTGATTACGATATTGGTGCTGCCGTGATTTCTAACCTTCCACGACCGCTTGCACCCAGCAATTACTATGTTTTGGTTGCCACAAAGAGCTTTATTACTATATTTTGACCATTCAGTCTGATGCAAAGGTACTGACTAGAAATATCAGCAGGATCTGTCACACATATCTGTGTTTGCTTATCAGTGAACCTCTGTTCAGACCTTTCTGGCAAAGGCGGACGCTCTGGGCTTCTCACATCTCACTCTGTGGCCGACAAGACCCAATTGTGGACTGAAGTTCAGGAACGTAGTACTGTCAACTCTACTGGACTTCAGATCTGACCTTCTCATAAAACATAAGGGGTTTATACTTAAACTCCATGGTCCGAAAACCTCATATTCGAAGTTGATGAAAAACTTGTTCTTTTCAGCTACAGTCAGTGATGACTCTGTGAAAGTGAAAGGACTTTGGCATCTGGGTTTGCAGACATCATTAAGGTGACGTTACTGGTGGTTGCCTTTTATCTTCAGTGTTCCCTGAACTTTGGCAATTTGTGCCCTGATTTTCTGTCTCTAAGGGGTCTATTAGGATGGCGAACGGATGGCAGCCAGCGGTGGCAACCGCCGGACCGGCGGCCGACATCCGCCCGCGATCGCAATCCTGAAAACCGCTGGTCTCATTAGCATGGCGGTGACGACCGCGGGGGTGAGAATCTCCGCCCGTCCCTTTTCCGTCTGTACCTGTCCGCACGCATGCCTAGCGGGCAGAACTGGACCTCTGCAATGATGCCGGTGCAGGGCCAGGCTCCACCGGCATGATTATGATGCCGGCGGTAGCCAACCTTTCCGCTGCGGTGGAACCGCCATGGAAAGGTATGCGGAGAATGTCTCCGGGGGCCCCCAATGTGTTGGGGGGGTGTGTGGGTGCACAGGGGGGCACCATGGGTACACCCCTACATGTCCCTGTAACAGGTGGTAGGTACTGTGCAGTGCCTGCCACACAGTGCAGTGACATGCATGACATGCTCCTTTTCACACCGCGGAGGTGCTGCTGGCAGCAGCAACCGCCGCAATGTTACTCGCCAGAATCAGACCGCTGCGGTCGGATTTCGACTGCGGAGCATCCTAATCGGACCGGCGATTATGCCGCGGTCCTTGTGGGCGGTCTTTTCCCGCTACCATGGCGGTCGGGGAGAATTTCCGACCGCCATCCTAATAGGCCCCTAAGAGTGTTAAACATGTTGAAATTGTTCATTGTAAATAACCTTCAAAATTGTTTCCAAATTCATGTTTTAAATTGCAATATCGCTTTTGTATATTATATTATACTAGTCAGGCAATTTTAGAACTTATAGAAGCTTTTTGCAAGGTACTCCAACCTTTTTTAAAAATCAGGCCAACTAGAATGGATTTTTGCAGACGCCTACCTATTGGACATAGGGTGCTATTGGTGTGGAACCTCCCTCAATTTTTCCCAAATAAAGTAGTAAATCTTTTAGGCTTCTTTGGTACCAAGGTGTTTAATTGGGAATGCGCTTTCCAGCTGAATCAAGCAAAGTGGTGGGCCCTGGTACCTGAACATTCATCATAAATGATTTTATCAGTTTTAGTTTTTGTTCTTTTATATTTGGTAATTTTTTTAGTATATCTTCGTATTGCTGTTCTACAAATATTTATTGCTTTTAGGTCGTAGGGATTTTCTCTACATTGTGTTGGGCCTTGAGAAAAGTCCAAGAAGACTAGCGGCGGCTTTGCCTCGCCTCTTATTGCTTTATTTATACCGCAGAACAACAGAATGCTGTGAAGGATCTATTTTATGATTAAGGGAATAATACGCACAGCAGGCACTAGCATTCTTGATATTTTTTTTCTTCAGAACTGAAGACCATGTACAGACAATCTCTGACGTAAAATCAATAAATATTTGAAAAAAATGTAAGAACATCAATACGAAGACATTATTAAAAAAAAACTAATAATAATGAATGGAATATGGTTGTGACTATATCGATTATGTTACTTGTTCATGCTTCCTGCCTATAGGAGGTAAGCTGCCTTGTTGCGCTACGTCCCTCTCACTGGAAAATGTAAGGCTACTGTCAGCATGCAGGCTATAACGAGCATTGGCAAAGCTGATATGTCTCACATTTTTAATCTATGGGCTTTGCCGATGCAACATCTGCGGAAAGCACTTTTTCTGCTGATGCTGTGCAGCTTTCGACAATTAAAAATGAAGAAAAAAAAACAAGGTACATTGGCGTCTGCGGGCCGTGTCATTTTGAAGGCGTGTGCATGTGTGGTGACGCATGCTTGTTCATGCACACAAGTGCCTGTGAAATGATACGTCCTCAATTTTTCTCAATTTTTGGATCTGAGATGGAATCGGTCAATTAAAAAAAAAATGAAATGTAATTGGTGCAAATTATTATTATTTTTAATAAGCGGTGGAAGGAGCATACTAAAGACATTGGTTACGGCCCCCAGAATGCATTAGATTATAATTTCATGGGTAAGGTGGCCACCGAGTTTATTTGTGGGTCTGCAAGTCCCAGGGTATAAAGGCTTTTAGGGTTAAAAAAAAAAAATTGTTACCTACGGAATGGCCCGAAAGTGACTGATAACACAGGGCAGTGGCCAGTACTGTATAATTAACTCAGGAAGTGCGGGACAGTTTTTGTGTCTTGAACGGCTCATCACTCAAGTCATGTCACCTCTCCGCCCCCATGGGGAATCTGCCCACACATTTTAACATAAAGCCACGCTGCCAGCTCTCTGCGTGAAGGAGACAGGCAGGCTGGCCAAGGGAGCCGCCCTCCCCACCGAGGGGAGTTGCAGGCTGCCCTCCTGCTGATCGGAGTTGTTCATAATTGAATTAACGTGCTTGTGGTCGCACGGTAAAACGTGAATACTCCTGCCTGATAATATGGGGGGCTTTTAAATGAGGCCAGTTCAGGGTATTCGCACGACGTGATAATTATCTGTAAACAAATACTTTGTTACACAAACTAATGATCACGTGATTGGGCTGCTGGGCGGGATTCTGAGGTCTATCTCTAGCGGGCAGTTCGGCCAAGATAGAAATCTGGTGAGCCTGTACAATCACAACCCTTGCATTTCCCCTACCTAAAATACAATTCTTTGTAATATGTTGAGTGAATTTTGCTCTAGTTTGTGGTGTACTAGTTTCAAGGTGCAAGTGAAATGATGTCAATTGCAGTTTATTTGTTGCCCAAACACCCACCCACTTCATATTTGGGTGCATTAGAAGCCACTATTGGAATTTTCTCAGTTGGGAGTACCAGACCGGTATTTTTACTGAGCAGTGCCACCAGTCCCATAATACACAACTCAGGCACAATTTAACATTCGCTATGCAGTGGGCTGGTTCTGCCACTCAGCGCGCCACTTCCCTCGTGTAGCTCGCCGTCCTGCTGGCGAGTTCAATCTGGGCGGCATGTGGTGCGTTGGGTCTCAAGGGATTAACTCCCCATCACTGGCAGAGACAAGACAACATGAATGAATGGCTGCCTTTCCCATGCAAATCGGCTGTCAGGTAAGATAAAGCGAGCCGCTGGGCCAGCAGAGCTGCTATCACTTCAACGCCATTATCGCGGCTTTGTCGCTTTACGAGAATAGTGGGTTTAGCGGCACAGCCACTTCAAAGGGAGCCCGCCTCGGGGCCACACTGGCCGCTGGTGACTCACGAGGACTCCCAACACACACGCCCTGACTCACTCCCTGCTCTCCTCACACTGACAGCTCACACACTGCGCGGGAGAACACTCAGCCTCTCACTTCCGACTGCACACTGGGCGCGAGGCCGCGGGAAAGAGAACCAAAGCGCGCGCAACTCTGTCCACGCGGTGACGCACCCACACAACACTGAGCGGGAAAGGGTCCGCGTGCACCTGGGGAGGTGGACTTGTATTCTGAACATGCTAATAAACTGCGGCTTGTTTTAACTCCAGATCATGTATACGTCTGTACATTCCCAAAGGAAAGCATTAGTGTTCAGCGTGCAGAGGTATTGCATTGTATTGGGAGCCAAAGTAAGTGACCAACATAAGGGCTTTAACAGGGATGAAAAAACTAGGGGGTGTCTCAAAGGGGCGTGGCCGATGTAATTAAGGGCGTGCCATCCGACTGTTTTTGTTGTTGCTGTTTGTCATTGCATTCAGTTATATGATGCAACAAAATATTACACCTACAAGAAGCCAGGACTATTGGCTTTGTCAATGGTTGTTAGTTGCATAGGATAAATGAGCAACAACTGGGGTTTTGTTGTGCATATCATGTTGAAAATGCTTCAGTTCTGAAATGACGAGACTGTGAAAGAATAAAACGAGTCCCTTTGAAGTTACATCAAAGGTTTTGAGCAGTGGTCCTGCTCGGTGAGTTGAACTGCTGCTGCTGACGTTCTCTATGATATGCAGGTGCCACATTTGAACACCCGCAAGTCCAGCTCCGTCTTCCACCCTTCCAAGATCAGCCAATAAAGTACCATTAAAATAGTCTATAGCTTCTTTGATTTCGTACTCTTAGATGGCTAGCATAGCGAGCTTGGCCAAACAGATTGCCAAAAAAAATCTCCCCAAACGCTTTAGCCTTCCACTCAGATTCAACAACGCTGCACATAATCTGGGAGTTGTAGGGTGTATGAGAGTCCTACTTGACCTAGTTGAAGGACATCCTGAATGCATAGTTGGTTCGACGATAAATTGGAAACTTTACTATGCCAGTGCTATACATAGAGGCCACAGTAAATGCCAAATTGAACAACTACTGAACTTGCAAAATACGGCAGGCAGCCTGGCTGGTCCTTAAAAAATATGTAATATTTTGGGAATTGACTTGCCTCTCTTCACTGCATCTCGTTGTGTAAACAAATTGCATTCAAAGTGGCCTGTGTGTGGTTTCAGATGCATCAAAGGGACAGGACAGCTCCTAAATATTTATGGGACAAACCCCTTGCACTAGCTTCCAACAACTGGATCAGACAACCACATTTTGTTGACCACCCAAGGTACCGACTCCATAGCTAAAGGGCATTGCAGATTTTCAGTGCTGGGGCCAAAAATCTGGGATCACTGCCCGAAGACACTAAAACTGCCCACTTTTCTGAGGTTAAAACGGGTGGTTAAATTCTTTCTATGTAAACTTTAAGTTACCACAGGATGGGCTAAATTGGTTATTGGCACAGCAACCATGTACACTTTCTACAGATTTATTTTTTTAGTCTGTTTAGTTTAGAAATAATACATTTTGTAGAGCTTGCTTCATAATCACAATAAATACATAAAACCTAGCCAATACATCAAAAGCTCCAACCATAGCTAGAAGAGAAAAGTGAGTAGAAATAAGTTCCCTTGTAAGTTGTGGTACCACAGATGTGTTCGTTTTAGCTATGAGAAAAGATGATGCTAAAAAGATATTCTCTTTTCAACTGTTACTCCTTCAGAGCTTTTTTTTTTTCTTCATTTAACACTCAATTGTCCCCAGGCCCACTTGTTAGAAAAAAACAATATGGTCTACTAGGTGATTGATAGTTTTCTTTCTGGTTTGCTTGGCCTAATGTAGTTGATGTGAAAATGCAGATGGTGCTCGATTTGTGCTGGTGTTTTCAGGTGATGGGAATCTTCACTCATTTTTGGAGACTTCATACCTCTCCACTTTGAAAAACAAGCTTTGGCTAGGTTTGCCAATATAAATTGAAACAACCTTGCTGAAAGTAAAACATTTTTTGGGATTAAAAAAACCCACATTGCCATATTCGTCTTGGCACTGAAAGGATTTAATTTGTGTGAGACTATGCACCTTGTGAAAGAGCAGAATGTGTCAATCATAATTAAGTTAGCCAATGGCTGCTGAGGGCCTGCCCACTGCCCCATGCTATACACTGTAGTGGGTAGAAGAAAAATGTGAATGACACCGCAACAGACTAATGGATGAGGAGAGCTGCTGAAAGCCTCTATAAGTAAGCATATTATACATATAATTTTAGTAAAATGAAAAGGTCTTGGATAATGCCAGGCCTAAAAATCTTACTGTGAGTAGAGGGGGCTTGGAGTGGGAAGTGGATGGGCCTTGAGCACTTTACTATCACCACCCACGCGAGGGAACGGCCATGGGGAAAGAATGTGGCCAGTGAACCCACCCTAAAAAATAAAAGCTTCTGAAGTGTCCACGGGTGCACTGGGGTTCCCTAGCTCACTGTGCCACCCACCGTGTAATACCGGCTTTTCAGTACCTGCTCATGTCACCTTGATAAAGCAGAGAACATATGTTCACCCCCAACAAGGGCCCTCGTTTGCCGAGTTTGCAAACGAGGGCCCCTGCCTCTCTGATCACTTGTTCGCCCTGTTGTGGGGCCTGACACTCCTTATCTCTGCGTTGTCACCTTTTGGGCAGGAGAAATTAGAAAAGCGATGGAACAGAGGCAAACAATCACCCAGGGAGAAGGAAAGGCCACCATGTCCTGGTAGATCAATTAATTGAAAGTTATTGTTCAAATGACTGAAATTTACCATCTTAAGTGAAGCGGGCCCTGGCTCACACGAGTCACCTTTCGACATGGTTGTTCCTTTTTACAGCTTTTTCCAGATAATCAGTTTAACTCTGCATCCAATCGGCCCAAGCCACTTGTCCACCAGATTTAATTTCTGCTGTCCTGCCAGGAACCTCCGGTCCTTGCACAGGGCCTTCGCTAAGGTCCCTAGAATTCGTCGGTCTAGGGCTGGGGGATGGTCTTTCTGCTTTCTTGGCCCTCTGAGTGGAATAAACTTCCCCATGACCTTTGGCTGGAGAGATTGGAGCAGATTTCCAAAAAGAAGTTAAAAACATGGCTTTTCACCGAAACTTAACTAAATTGCTGATGGACTAGCACCGGGATGCTCTAAGGAACATCTGGGCGCTTTACATATCCTGCTCATAATGGTCATCATCACCTACAGATATTTGAAGGCCGTGAAGTGTGTTAAGATAATGCAAAACTTATTATAAGTCCAGTAGCCTAGCCAGTGTGTCATGGACCTTACGCAAGGAAGGACACACCCAATTCTGCAGTCTGAATTATAGCATACAACAATAATTGGGGTTCACTGTGCCCCTCATGGCTCTGAGCCCAAGTGCCACAGTTCTAGGTGCACAGTTGGAATCTACGCCCCTGTAAAAAATCCCACAAGGAGGGCACTGTTGTATCATACATGCCAACATTTTAGAAGAGGAAAGTGGAAGATTTAAAAAAAAATAAAAAAATGGGAGAATGTATTTCTTCTATTGAAGCCGAGCCAATTTCCGGCGAGAGACTGTCTAAATTAAGCCATTTCTTAATCTAGTCTATTGGCATGTATGCTGTATTTCCGGTGTGGCAATATTGACGAGTCAGTTATGTTAACGAACAGGTCTCAATAGCAACAATTGCTATTGTATGGTTGTTTACATTGACCTGGTGCAACGGTGTCTATGTATAAGAAGTAGGTCGAATTCTTGTGGAGAGCCATGGAAGTCTGCAGATGAAAAAATGGGCAAGGTTTTAAGGGAAATAAAAGTACTTTTAGCTCTAGTGGTTTGACAGCAAGACTGTCAAATTGACGTGTTGCTAACAATATACATAAAATGGACTTTGATCTGCAATTTTCAACCATTGACTTTACTCATTCAGCCTCTCTCAGCCAATGGCTGGAGACTTTGTCAGTCAGATCTTGGCTCAGCCCAGTGGAGTTTACATCTCTCATCTAGTCCTATTGGCCATTTGGGTGTCACTTGCATCCACTCCAATGCTTTTATTGGCCTGTCGCCTTCTCTGTCCATTCCTTCTGGCTCCCTTTCAAGTGTTAGCTCTAATATGCTGATGCATGCATCAGGACACTAAATCCAGACATTTTGACTTTGTCAATGCTTGTTTTGTCCTTGCTGTGAAGCAAGGTAGGACTTTGGCAGCATTTCCTTTAGAATAAAGTTGAGAAATTTAGGTGTCTATGTTGTGACTTTGTGTTATGTAATCTTGCTGCTTAATATAATGGGGCATTTTATTGCCCAAGCCGTGGGCTTACAATAAAGTGAGAGCAGGTAATTACGAGTGGTTATTGCCTTGCAGTTTGGGGTAATAAATATATTACCATGATCTGCTCCCTTCCTGCGCAGGGTGCCCCATCCCAAAAGATAGGCACATTGCTGGTCAGAAGGATCAAAGAAATGCTTGCCTGATATAATAGGTGCTGGAAGTCAGGGGGCCCGGCTGCAGCTCCCTCAAAACAACCATGCTGGAGTTCTGAAGGTAAATTAGCATTAAAGATGACTTTGAATTTTGTTTTTATCTTCTACATAGCCTGTATTTGTAAAGCGTACCTTCACCCTGAAGGGTATCTTGGCGCTGTAACAGATGATCGTTACCCAACTCAGTGGGACTCATTTTATCGACCTCAGAAGGATGACAGTCTGAATAGACCTAGTCATATTTGCTGTGTGTTTTTAGACATAGTACAAATGTCAGTCTAGTCTCTTGACAGATTGCCGCTTATTCTAAACGTAGGCGGAGAGCTCTGCTCCGCCCGTGGAGTTGTGCCTACTCCGTGTTTCACAGAGAACACGGAGAAGGCACAACTCGGCACCCTCCGCGGCGGAGCGGAGTTGCCCAGTCCCCGCCTCTACTCCCCCTAGGAAGAATTACATTAAATATACATTAAAGGTAAAAAAAAAAAACATTTACCTTGACTGCGGCGTCCCCGGGCTGCCGTCCTCCTCTTCCTCGGTTTCACGATAATCTGCGGATGCGCACGCGCCTGCGCATTCTACGTGAGAAATGCGCGGGCGCGGGCATGCGCAGATCATCGCAAAACAGAGGAAGAAGAGGACGGCAGCCCGGGAACGCCGCAGTCAAGGTTTTGTAATTGAAGAAAGTGCTGTCTTCATAGGTAGACCAGGAGCCAGAGATGTAGTTAGGTAGATTTATTGTTCAAGTAAGATGATACAGGATTGCCCCACCGGGAGCAGCATCCTGCTGCTCAGCCCCACTCAGTCTAACTGCTCTCTCCTTCAAAGCATGCACACACACCCAACATTCCATGACATCACACTCATGCAGGCTGAGCAGCCAGGACTAGGAAGTATAGGATATAACATATCTCCTTCCTTTAGAAACAAATAAAACAACAAGAAACAAATTGCTGGAACAATATCACAATTTGTTACTTAGTAAATAAAAATCAATTAAATCACGAAAATCACATTAAATAGGTAAATGCTTACTTAGATCACAATAACGATCAATTAGCATTCTCGGATATTAAAATCGACAAGATCAAATAAATTGAAAAGAGATAAATGATTTTTCTCTAGTTCACATAAGAACATATAGCATAAATGATATTGATCTTTATATAGAATGGTATGAAACATGTAAAATCACATTAAAAATTGCACATGTTTCATGCAGGGTGCAAACACAAAATATGGCATGTGTTTCACAGATAATGGATTCAAAACACTTACCCAGTACACCCAAAAGAACATCACAACACACCTATCTCCCTCTGCTAACAACATGAAAGAAAACATGTAACAACGCACAATAACTGATGTGAGAGAGGGAACAAAACAAACATAATGCACGCCAATAATAAATAGTGCACTGCAAATGCAACCCTGACGTGCAAAGCAAAACACCTTCCCAACACAACCCTGACGTGTGAGGGACATTCCCAACGCAACCATGACGTGCGAGGGACACCGGCAACGCAACCCTGACGTGCGAGGCCAATCACATTCCCAACACAACCCTGACGTGTGAAGGATATTCCCAACGCAACCATGACGTGCGAGGGACACTGCCAACGCAACCCTGATGTGCGAGGCCGATCCCATCCTCGTCGCCATTTTTGTAATTGAAGAAAGTGCTGTCTTCATAGGTAGACCAGGAGCCAGAGATGTAGTTAGGTAGATTTATTGTTCAAGTAAGATGATACAGGATTGCCCCACCGGGAGCAGCATCCTGCTGCTCAGCCCCACTCAGTCTAACTGCTCTCTCCTTCAAAGCATGCACACACACCCAACATTCCATGACATCACACTCATGCAGGCTGAGCAGCCAGGACTAGGAAGTATAGGATATAACACAAGGTAAGTGTTTATTTTTTTTTACCTTTAATGTATATTTAATGTAATTCTTCCGGGGGGGTGGAGGCGGGCGGTGGAGCGGAGTTTCCACATAGTTGCTCCCCGACTCCGTGGACCTCCGCGTAGTGCTACTCCGCCCAGTCTTAGCTTATTCTTTGAACCTGAAAACTGGTGTTTACTTTTCTAATGCTTACTACAAAGGGTTAGAATTTTGTAAAGACAAAAATGTGAAAATTGTGCTGTGTGAATGGAAAGGCTGTAGGGTGTTTTCTTCTGCCACATAAAAATATTTAAATACCTACAATTGAACTGTACAAATATTTCAAAATAAATAAACTATTAGAAGCACAAATAAATCACTTTTTCCCAACTCTGCAGTGTGATTAGATCCAAGATTTTAATTGGATAAAAACAAACCAAGACACTTAGTGATGCAGAAATGGCAAATATTGCTGGAAACCCGATCTCCTCGGATTATCATTTGTGCGCTATATCGTTTTAGCAGTAAAACTGTATGTCTGTGTAAATTTAGAGGCCATTTCAGTGGAATGTGCTCTCTGTAAATGACCGTGCACTAGCACACAATGCTTTAGTAATATATTTGTGACAGTGTGCTCCTAAATGTAATACCAGCCACGTACTACACCCTTACCCCTCCATTGCTGAATGGGTGTGGCTCATCTGTGGCACTTGTTCTATTGTGATGCTCGACATTTTCTGAATCCCTATGAATTCAGTGATAAACATTGATGGCATTGCCTGCAGTCTGAAAATGATTCCAATACCACTACCTGCCAGCCTGCTTGCTTTTGCCACCTGCCTCTCTTTGATGTAACACACAGAGCCTATTCACAGCCTCCACCCGCCCCCCCTGTAGCCACTGCCTTCATGAAAAACTCATGATGTTACCCTAGAAAGCTGAGATTGGTTGAAGCATGTGCTCTCTGCAGCCACTGTGCTCTGCTCAGTCCCTTAAGGTTCTGTGATGAAGCACGGAGATGAGAACTTGAAAAAAGGGTTGCCTGTTTTTTTTTTTTGTATAATCTTTTTATTAAACATCTTGCAAAGCATGACATAAATATTACTTCCATGTGACATATGAACTGAAATGTTTCGGCATCTACATTAGCATTACAGTACATCTCACAGTGCCCTCTTTTTCGTTCCATCTTTGGCATCCTTACGGTCTCATCATCCACGCCCCTTATATGTGCGTCTCTCCTAATCAGCTGAGCCACTGGCATCTGAGTCCGATTCATCGGGCGGGGGGGGGGGGGCTCACAGATATTCCCACGATAATTGTTCCAGCCACCCCAAACCTTTTCCCACTTCGTGGGACACCTCCGGTGGATATAGACTGACCTTTCCGCCACCATTGCTGTATCCATGTCTTTGCACCATTGATCAAGTGTGGGGCAGTTTCTGGATCAGGGTTGCCTCTTTTTGATGCAAGCCTTAGCAAAGCCAATAGTTTGTGGTTTATCTGCTAGCACATGTTGCATTCGCACATTATAGACACATGGGAGGGAGCCAGCAGGAGTGGACAGATAGGGCTATAGTTGTAAAGTAGTCCCTCATGCAGTTCAGAGCAAGCACTCCCCTTTAGAGCAAGGGTATGTTCAAACAGCCAATAGCATCAGGTGAGAGGTGAATATTCACTTGGGCTGAGCCAAGACATGATTGGCAAAGCCTCAAGCCAATGGCTTAAAAAGGCTGGCCGAAGAAAGCTGACGTTGATATGGGCGGAACCAAAGGCAGCACTCTTTATATTGTTAGAATTAGGTCAGTTTCACAGCTGTTCTGGCATATCTCAGGCTTACAAAAACCTAGGAAGATGTTGATAAGAGGGACTGTAGACGTGGGGCAGGATAAGGAACAAAAAGACACACCAACCAACTCAGAAATTGGCTGAGCAGACTGATGATAGCTGTAAGCATTCTGAGAGACTAGCATTCTATAGTAGGTGCTAATAGCATGCAAGTGCTGGAGCGGTGGTATTTGGCAGAATGGCTGCAGGTATCTATGCATAGACATCCGCGCCATTTTATTACAATGCATTAACTTTATTATAATTGATCCCATCCCCTTTATAATACGACCCTGGAATCTTTCCATGTGCAGAACATTTGGAGAGTGCTGTGCTTTTGATGTAAGGGAGGCCACAGTCAACGAAAAATTGGCCATGATGTCTCAATCGTGAGAACTTCGAACTAAGCGTATCAAGGAATATGTGACGATGCAACGCATGCCTTTACAACGCATGCCTTTACAACGCGGTCATTACAACGACCGCGTTGTTACCATGCGTGCCATTACTTCGCAAGTCGTATCAATGACTTGCTGTAGGGGGCGCCCTGGACTTAGGAATAGTATTAATTACTAGTCCTACTCCAGTTTGTGCAACAGCAGGGAAGGCGTTCGATTTAAAATCCAACACATTCTCTGGTGTTGCACGCCCCCTGCAGCAAGTCGTTGATACGACTTGCAATGTAATGGTACGCGTCGTAACAACGCGTTCGTTGTAACAACCGCGTTGTAAAGGGTATGCGTTGTGGAAACAGCGTTGTAAACGCTGTTTCCTCTATCAAGCTGTCTGCAAATTTGTCAAATGTTTCCACATTTTTCTGATGACACACCAATCCTTATGACAATGTACAGCAAGGATGGTAAGTGTGAGCCTTGTCAATGCTCCAGCACTCCACACTTGACATACCACACTCGTTACCTATATTAGCGAAACTTAAAGCACCAACTTCCTACTACAGTTTTGGCCACACCTTGCAATCGTTAACAACATTTTCTGAATTGAGTCTTTGTCCCGAATAATAGGGTAAAACTAGTCTGACTTGCCAAGCTGGAAGTTTTGGTTACTGAACCTGCCCAAGGTTTGACACCATTTACACTGGTGCCAAAAATAGAAGCATTTTCATTTCTAGAAACCTCGTCGCCATTGTATTCCCACCGTTGGTAAGATTGTGAAGGTGAGCGCAGCAGAGAGTAGCTGCGTTTTATGTCCACAGCTCTGGCTACATGGACCTCGAGAGATTGCATTACTTCAAGTAATGCAGTGGCACAGCAAAGAGACCACAAATTGTGTTGCTGTTCATTCAGACAACTGACTGTTAGGTTTCCCAGGACTTCTCGCACTCTCAGGAAACGCGCTTCTTTATGTTAGTACAGGGGTGTCCGACATAAGTCAAGGCGGGTACAAACCACACCAAATTTTCTAGATAACCTTTCACAAAAAGGTAAGTTCCATTTAGATTCATTCAATGTACATTTTACATTTGTGGATAACCTGAAATCTGGCATGGACCTAGGCCCCTCCACCCTCCTGGATCAACATTGGACACCGCTGTAGTCGTTGAAGTCGTCATTTCTTTGGGTCAATTTAACCTTAAACCATTAACCCTACTACATTTTTGAGCGAGCTACTGAGGGAAGTTAAGATGGACTTTAATGTAACTCACAGGTATTGGATATGACTGTTCCCTCCTCATTTATCTCCCAAACCCAAGGCTCCCCGGCAACCGCTTATCGGGAATTTGTTTTATAGTGTGCATTTACCCGTATATCATTTTAGTCACCACTGATTGATGAGCGGAATCTATTTACCTTAGAAAATTGATGTCCCAGTTTGCCTGAGATGTCACTTTCACAAGAAAGTTTGAAATTTGTCTATCATCGGTGCAGCACGGTCCGAGCATGTCTGGGTCTCAAGCTTGTCTCTCAGTTTTTCCCCTATAGCCACTCTTGAACCTCCCTAGCCATGCATGCGAGCGTGACTTGCATAGACTCTGCGATAAGGTAATACAGCCACGCGGTCATGCCAGTGCCATCTGCGCTATAAATTGAACGGTGACCGTCCTGTATGCAGAAAACACCCGTGACACGGGCTTTGGAACTCCACCAAGATTTGTGTCAATTAGAGATGTGCTCACTGAGCCACTAAATTTTAAAATGTGGTTATAGATTCAGAATGACCATTGAATATGGAAAACAATTCCCCAGATATTTAGTACATGTACATTTTTACATATTTACTGCGGATATCCTTGAAATATGACTGGATTTTGCACCTTGGTGGACCGATGATCCCGGCCATACTCTTGTGTCCGATTCATTATGATTTTGCTATGTCTTACTATTGTAGTACTCCAGAACTCCTGTCACAGCTACTCTTCAAAATGTTTGTTTTAATGTAGATTGAGGATACCAGGAGAAGCAAGTTCTTGTTACACTTACTGAGCTGTATTGTGTTCAATAATGCCTTTTTCTACTGGAGGATGAAAAATTCTACAGAAAACAAGTTATATAAAAATGTGCTTGTTCTGTTGAACATTTTTATTCACTGATATAAACAACAGACATATTATAAGTATAAATTTGTTGCATGTTCATTGTAGTTGACAAGCATCAATATACATGCAACAGTCATGGTTGATGAACGGATGTATGTTTACGGCAGCAGGTGCTTTGCAGAGCTGAGAAAAGTTGATGGTAGCTGCTTCTGCAAAGAAAATCTCTGGAACTAAAAGTTTGGGTGTATATACTCATTTTTTTATTTTTGTAACATTTGATGAAACATAATAGGGTGAAATTTCCCAAAATGTACTTTCTCGTATGCCTCAGGAAAACTGAAAGTAATTGCACACTTTACGTTCAAAAGTCACATGACATACTAAGCGAGACTGGTTAAACAAGAAAAGGTCTTCTTCAGGACCTTTAGCAAACTTTTGCACCTGCAAAAAACGCGAGATTTTTCAGGTGGAAAAAGGTTTTGTCCAAGACTAAACATAAACTGGCTTTAAATGTCTCAATGCAACTAGCTATCGTACCCCGTGGGAGCCACACCGTCTCTTACATTGGCTAGTTTTCCAGTGATGACTTGATGGAGCAAAACCTTTTGCTGAACTATTGCTTGTAATTATTCAGCTATGCTCCATTTAAACACCTAAAAACCTCCTTTTTGATTGACTAGCGCTTAAAAAGTGGGTGCACAGCAATGACAAAGTCCTTCCTTTCCACTTAAATCAAAATCCTATCAAATGCTTTGCATAAGTTACCCACCGTCTGTTCAGAGTGTACTTCTTGCACAAGGAGCCTGGTGGTGAAGAAATCCATGGAGCGGACTTGTGATGCTAAGTTTGTGGGTGTGCTGTAAAGTGAGCTTGAGATATGGCCTGTAATCTGGGCTGATGACAATGGAGGGGCCTATATTTAGAGTTCATTCTAGAGAAAACGGACAGGATCTACAGGTCCTTAGAGACAAAGGCCTGCGCTGCAGTGGGTGGACACCAGTATCAGTTAATCCATAGAACATAGATGCTCACAAGTGTAAACCCTGTCCTCAGTAGCAGAATAAAACGTGTATGATCATGTCCTGTTTCTCAACCTTTCTAAACAGCTTGCAGGATATGTGCTTTTGTTCTTGCAAGTCTGGACATGCCATAGGCGAGATTGCAGGCTCCTGGGGCAGACTGTGGGAATTCAGCCAGCCAGCTCGTACTGACGACCGATCTGCTGGGAGGCAGTGAGTGGTATGATGCTGATGTCACATCATTGTGCACAGATTGTATATTCCCTCCCTCTTTGATGTGGCTGGCCTGTGTGTATGAGTCCTGCATGCAGCACAGAGAATGGACGCTGTCGTTTGTAGTCCCTGTGTATCACCTTTGCAAGTCGGTGATGGACGACAACGTGTATGACAGCTCGCTCATTTGGCAGGTGTCGCCCTCTTCTTAACAACATTCACCCTCCTAAATAGCAACATGGCTTCACTAACTTCCATATATATATATATACCCTCTCTGCAAATGTGCCTCACCTCTAAATTGGTTTCATTCCATTGACTTTAATGGGATCGCCCTGGTACACATCTGGCTTTTGAGTGCCACTGGTCGACAGGTATGCGTTTGGATTTAATACTGGTCACCAGTTAAGCTGGTGGTTCGGGTATATGGTTAAAGCTCAGTGATCTTTTAGCATCATATTTTGTGCATCAGATTTTAATACAGCTGTATGGAATCTGTTTGGTGGATAGTTTTTATTAGCATACATATACGAAAGATTTCCTGTATGCAACTGCCTTCAAAGAAAGATGTGTTTGTGTTTTCAACTTAATCAAGGTTTGCAGAGGGCCTTTATTTCATTCTGGGCACAAATTGGCCATTTGTACATTTGGACACCTCTTTACACCAGAGACGCTCAAGTTGATTCACCGGGACAAAAAATATGCTTTGAGGATGGTGGGGGAGCAAAGAGGAGCGGTGTCGGTGGGGGGGGGGGGGGGGGGGGGGAGATGGGAGGCGGGAGTGGAAAAGCAGCACAGGAAGGTGTGGGAGAGAGAAATGTTGGAGAGCTCGTGGGAAGAACATGGTGCGCGGGGAGGGAAAGGAACACTCAAGAGAAAGTGGCACACAAGAAAGACAGCAACACAGAGTGGGAGAGAAGTGTGAGGGAGAAAACAACACAGGATGGGGAGTGGTACATGAAAGAAAAACTTGGGGGTAGTACATGACAGTAAGACCTGGAAAACACATGCACTGTCATGGAGTGCTTAATCAAAAAGAAAAAAATTAGTTGCCTAAAATTGAACAGTGGAAGGACACACGTCAGATAATTAAAGAGGGTGGTAAAGAGGCTGTGCTCAATGGGAGGGACACACAAAATAGATATGGCAAACTATCACATAAGAAGCCAGGAAATAAAAGTCAGTTAAGTCAGCCAATCGTAAGCAATTGGCGGGCTTGAAGCCCATCGTATGTTCTTGGCAACCCCACAACAGATCGTTTTTGCCAGACAGCTGTGCTGCCTGGTTAGATTCGATCTAAAAATGCTATTTTGGAAATTTTGAGGCAATGGGGGATTTAGCTGTCCCAGAAAAAAAAGTACTAGAAACTGTAATGGAATTCCTCATGAAGAAGATGGTACTTTAAAGTGTCCTGAAAAAAAGTGATCATAACCATTTTTTTTTTATTTTATTTTTAAAGTTGAGGCAGTAATAATAGAAAACAAAAGAAATATTGCTTTCGTAATACAGTGCATCTATGAGATAAGGAAATTAATGTGACACGATTCAGAGTACTATTGAAATATAAAACAGTCCCTCGTGCACAGCAATGCAAGAACTCCGTAGAAGGCAGAATGATAACCGAACAGCCAGAGGCATGAAATTAGAGAAAAATACCCTTCTCGGCGGAGCCAAATCGTACTCTGTTTATTTTAAAGAGCTAATAACGATTGATCTTGTAGACAGCTGCTAAAAGAGACCGTTTAGTTCTACATAAATAGTATGTGTGATTCTCCCCGGAGGGCACAGTTGGTGCTGTTTTGGCTTTTTTCACTCGGTGCTGTCAATTCAGTGCCATAAAATAATGTTATGATTAGCATCATTGCCTTTAAGGGCGAAATAACGGGGTTGTGGGACGGACTGGGGGTGTGATGTTGACTGCTAGTGGTTCATGCATAATACATACTTTTATGTTCTGCAGGACTAGCCACGTTTTTTCTGGCATGGTCTGAGGAGACAGATAAACAATTTCCGTGCTTTTCTCGGTGCCAAGGGGCAGAGATGTGCTGCATGTATCCTGTACTCGCACAGAGGCCGGCTCACATCCACGCTGCGCTTTGCCTAAAATGGCCGCCACGGGCGCACACAGCCGGCCTTTCACGACGCTCCCCCGCGTCGGCCTTTCAATGCATCCCTGTGTTGGCGGCTTCAAGCATCTGTTCCCATAGGTCTGAATTAAACCTCATTTTAGGAGCATATGAGCACTCGGAACTGTACAGAAATGCGGCAGTTGCACTGGATTCAATGTGCTCCATGGTTTATTGTACGTGTTTTTTTATTTTTTTTATTTCAATAACATTTTATAGAGATTTTGTCATACACGAAAGCCACACAAAACAAAACAATAAATAAATAGACATGAACATAGAACATGCACCTTGTATCGCATTATGTTACTGAGCAGCGCATGATGGTTGTACAAGTTGAGGTACCATTTTTTGTTTCCTTTTTAGGCTGCCCCCATCCGTGAGTTTTTTGGGGTGAAGGTTTGCAGGGCAGTATTCCTCAGCAAAGGTGCAGATATGGCGGTGCAGCCATTCAGCAGCCGCCCTGCACATATGTGCCAGGGTTTAAGCATTGTGCGATCATTGCATTTATTGTCTGCTCTTTTATATAGCTTCGAAATCCAAATCTTGCAGATTGTTTTGTTTTTGTGTATTTTAGGCCGCCTCATTTAGTCTTTTAGTTTTATACCCACGTGATTGACTATTAAGTCAAAATAAGCAGACGGAATTTCTTCCTCTTTCTGATCCTATTCACCACTTAGAAGTCCAGAGCGGCTACTGTGACTCTCCAAGCTGGAAATCCTGCTTGAAACCTTTCAGTGTTCTACGGAGCGGTGGCCTCACTGGTGCCTGGATGTCTTTTGTCATACGAGGGTGACTGTCCCAACTCTTTAAACAATGGTCAGTTATAACTAGCAGTGATTGTTTGCAAGAAGCAGTAAGCCTGGCATCTGGTGCCACTGAAGCGATATTCTTTACCTGGACACCAAATGAGTGCCTGCGACAGATCTCCGTGTTGAGCAGATGTGTGCCTGTTCTTACCTACGTGACTGCCTGCTCGGAGACCATCTTAGCGCAGAGGAATCACTCACTTTGGCTGCTTATTGAGGATTTTGACTGTGCCTATAATGGGTACTTATGATCTGTCTCCTTCTAGGATGCAGCGAAACAGTGCCCGTCCAGTGTTTACTCGTCTCAAGAGAGTGTTGGCCAACGCTCACTGTAGTGGGTGGAGCATTTGTGCATTGGTGATCCCAAAGGGACGTATGGATTCTGAAGTGCAGTAGTGCATAGAGAACTGTGCATGGTAAAGTGTGGAGGAAATGAGAGTTTTTATCCAGGGCATCAGGACAATGAGTGGGAAGCTCAAGTTGTCTGTAATGTGGATAACAACTGGGGGAGAAGCATCTTTCTGCTGATTCGTATGTACAGACAGTTTTATGTTGTGAGCCCCTTGTGCTCCTCAACACCCCAATCTCCTCTTGTCCTTTCCTCCCCACCACCTGTAGTCCACAGAGAGATGAGTAGAGTTGCTGCTAGCAGCTGCACATAGCATAAAATGCCTGGTCTCTCCAATCTGGCGTTAGGTTAAAGCACAGGATCCAGTTCCTGTCCTGTGTGTACTCTACAATATTGCCATTAACTAATTCCATTTCAGGGGCTGCAACTCATGCTACGGTTTGAATACTTGGAAATATTGAGCATCTGTGGCGCCCAGCGCAATACCACGAGCTAGGAGCCCATGACATTGTCAGACCGGAATTGAAAATATTAAAGCCATCTCCAGCTTGCACGCTCAGAGCAACACGGAAAAGAGCTAATAACTCATTCTTTATCCCACCCACACTGGACTTTCCCTTTTGATCATGATTACTGTACACAATCTCTTATGGTATGACGGGGCTCTGTTGCTCGCTAGCAAAGCTTCTCCATTCCATGCACACATACAAGGGTGTTAGACCTTTGGGGTGTGGATCCTGAATATAGACTACCGAATAATGCGGGACCATAATATCATGGACCGAACATCAAGGGGCAAAATATCGAAAGGAAAGTATGTGTAGATTTTCCATAGCTAACTCCATATCTAGATCCATATCTTCAAGGTACATAGATGTGGGGTTAGAAAGAGTAAATCTAAAGCTCCCTGTATTGCCTAATTGGCATGATATCAAGCGAATAAAATATACGATATACCTCCCTGTATGCACTTACCTTTCGATAGTTTGCCTCTCAATATGTGCCATAATGTTTTTGGACTCCGTATTCCAGAGTACAATCGACCTATGCAGCTTTCTCGTATCCCTCAGCACAGACAAAGTGAATGCATTGATCATTTCATCAATTCCCCAACCGTTAAGCCACATTTCGCCGTGCTCGCCTGTACGCACTGTCTTTTACACGTTATTCTGATTGGGGTTGTGGTTGGGGTTGGTAGAAGAGTGTGCAGTGTAGCCAGAAGAAAGTGGCGTTGAGGCGGTACATTTTTCAGAAGTGGTTTCCTGGATTGGGTGTATGTTCAAAGGTTTGACGAGCAGGGTGCCCTCAAAGAGCAACAGGTTGGATCAAGTGTAGAAATACCTCGCTTGTGGTCAGAGCGCACCAGAAAGTGTTTCCTTTAAAGGAAAGGAAAATCATCCCTAGAAAAAAACAATAACTTTGGCACAGCTTCAGCTGCACCTAGGAGCAGATTTCTGTCTATCGCAAGGAATCTCTGCTCGGATCCTGAAAAGGTATTTTAAATTTTTTGTAGTTTAAGAATACAACCGATTTGGTTCACCTATGTAAGTAATGAGCTTTAGCACTTGTATGCAACAATAATTCAGACTTTAATTACCAGACCCATATTGAGAGCAGCAGCTTGCAGAGAGTACCCTTTATTCCATTTATATCGCGAAGGGATGAGATCCTCCTCTGGAATCTGTACAGGGGAACCTTAAATTTTACGTTGGTGTGTAACCTCAGGGATACACGCAGGCTTTGGTGTGAGATGGAGCCCCAGGCGGTGGGAGTCTCCCCTACATCACACAGGTGTGCAGTTACACACCTGATTTCATAGATAGGGTCTCCGTGCTGGAATCGATGGTTCCGAGGTCGCACCATGCACTGCCTGACTGTGCGGGTAGAAGAAGAAAGTCTGTGCGTCTGTCCTTGGGTGAACCCGGGCATTGGTTTGAGTCCAGTTTGAGTTCTGGGTATTCTCATTTCTGTAAAATGTTATGAATAGTTAGGAGCAGAGATTGATATTGTGTGAGTGATATCCACCTTCAGTAGGTACATAATGAATTTGTTGCATGTTCTCCTTCGGCGCTATGGCAATTTCCCACCATTGGTCTATTGATACTTATGTAGCTTTATTGAATTCAGCGTGTGCCGGTCCAGTGGGGCTTGGACAGCCTTGTGTCTTTAAGACTAAGTTCTTGGAATAACAGATGTGGTTTGGCGCTATGCCAGACCCTCTTTCAGCTGTTTTCTACTCCTTTCTTGGTTTTGCAACTCTCCTTACTCTGACCTTTTTCTAGTACAATTCTCTTTCCTGTCCCTGCACTGAATTGCATGTGGTGTTCCGGGGTGCACATTGCTTCGTCTGTTCGTGGCTGTGGCTAATGCCCAGTTTGGAACCATACTTCTTCTTCCTCCCTCGACTGAATTGTTTGCCTATTCATATGAAGAGTTCTATTTCCTAAAAGCAGATCTAAAGTTGGTCACCCTTTTGATTATACTGGCTTAATTTGTGAATGGGCCTTTTGTTTCCCGCCTCATGTTTTTGGATCCTGCTCCCTTTTCTCTCCTTCCCTCTCGCACGATTCCTCTCCTTCCTCTTGGATTCTTCTTTTACCTCTCATGTCCTTCCCTTTCCACTGTTCTCTATACTGTTCCAACGCTTTCATAATTACTCTCCTCTATTTCCTCTCCGCCTTGCCCTGTTGTTTGCTTCCGCCTTCTGATTCCTCATTCCCCATACCCTCTGTCCTCTCAGTTCCATTGTTCTGATCTTCCTGTTCTCCCTCCACTTCTATAGTTCCTTCTCTGATTTCCTCTTATGGCCCTACCTCTTCTGCCTATTCTTCTCCCTCTCTGCCTTGTTACCATCTCCTCTCTCTTCTGTTCCCTTCTCTCTCATGTCCCCTAGTAAACTTTAAACCTCCCTCTCATATGTTCCCTCATATTTACTCACGTTTGCTCTTTTGCCCTCCTGTTTCCTCATCACTTCTCAATGTGCTCATCCCACTTCTTTTTGCTTCCTCTGTTTCCCTTTTCTGTCTCCATATCCACTTTTTGTTCCTTCACTTTTTCCCTTATTTCTTTTCTTATACCGTTATTTCCATTCCGTTGCCTTTCATTCCTCGCTTTTTCTGTATTAATTTCCTGATCTTTTTATCATTATTTTAGTGTTCTCTTTTTCTGTCTCCTTTTACTACCTTTCCTATCTCCAGGTCCTTACTTTACTACCTTCTGGTCTCTAGCCCTAATCAGTTCCCTAATTTCCTCTGTCCTGTTGGCCCTGTCAGTTAGAAACTTCCTTAGGATGCGATGAGTGACTGTGTAACACACATTTTCCTCACACCACAGAGCCTCTGTTTCTCGGATGTCTCTTCTCTTCACGGTCACTCTTCTGCCTCCATTCACCAAGGATACAGAGATGAACAATTTGCTGAGAGGCTTGCTCGACCCGCTTTCTGGCCCAATCTTTCCTGGTGGGCCTTCTGTGTTCTTCATCGTATTATATTGTCCTGGGGTAATTGGGTAGCGCTTCATGTCCCTAATGAGGCCACAAAGTGCTCTCTTTTTCATCAGTTCTAGGGTGGCCTTTTTGTAGGTGTTTTGGCTGCACTATGTCCTATGTAGGAGATGCTGGTTGAGGTACGTGAGGTTCAAAGACGGTGCAGTGTACATCGCAGTGCACATGTATGGAGTGTTTCAGTGTGTGTGCGATAGGAGTTGTGGACGTGCACAACAGCATTCCAGTATGTTAGGATCAAAGGGGCCGATTCACAGAACTAAGCTGAGATAAAATCCAAAACTTACTACTTTTGGTATTCACAGAAGGCATTTAGTAGTAGTAAAGTTAGGACTCCTAACTTTACTACTACTAAACTGAGACAGAATCCTAACTTTACGACTTTCGGTATTCACAAAAGGCATTTAGTAGTAGTAAAGTTTTTTCTTTCTCTCGGCTAGTCCACTGTAAGTTGGAAAGTGAGATCCGGTGTCCCCTAGTGTGATTTCGGTCGCTAAGGGGGCACCGGGCGAGATTTCTCCTACATGGGCAGTCGCGGGAGGTCGCAACCGTTCGCAGTCAGAAAGCTGCTCCTTGAGTTGAACATCAACTCTAGAAGCTGTGCCTTCTGGCTCGCCATGTGGTGCTGTTCGCACTGAATTTTCAGCGCTGAACCAGCCCCCTTCGGTAAATTACAGTGCAAGCAGCGTGACGTGCCTACTTCCGTCCATTCGTGGAATTCTGTGGAGGCTCGTGACGTTTTTTGTAACTCCATGGAATTCCGTGGAGTTGAACTCCGCGAGTTTCACCCAGGCCTATAATATATATTAAACAATGGGCTTGAGCCAGCTATCATTTGAGTGCATTACACTGTTCTTTAGCAGCTGTTCAGTGCTTTAGAGACCAATAAACAAAAAGATGTCAACACCACCGGTGCGTCTTATTAATAGTACTATTTTTTTTCCTTAGCCCTTTCCACTCAATTGTGCAGATTCTTAGCAATGTAAATAGCTTGTTACTCTTAGCAGCTCTCTGGTACTCTGTTTCTTTGTAAGGATGCAAGGCTAGGTCAGTGCAATCGGATGCAATCTTGTGATCTGACCTCTGATACAGTTGCTTTAACCTACGTAGCTGTCTTACCAGTGTGGCGAACATTAATGCTAAGCCAGACTGAAAGTTATGCTGAGACAAAGGAAGAGCTTTAAAAATAATTTCATATGTACTTTGTTTTTGTGTAAATTGTAAAAAAACTAAATCTTTTTTTATTAGATGTATCTTTTTCTGTAAAATATGGAACTTCAGGACATCCCTTTGTGGTAGCATGGCAGGCTGTACTGTGCTCCTCTTTGTGTATGGCCGATCGCTAAACATTTCTTTGTGATTTCGACCATAATGTAGTCTTGCAATTGGTGCGCAGCCGTGAAGTGACCTAACCTCCTCCTGCTTCTTTTTGCAGCCATATTGAAAAGATCACAACATGGCAGGACCCACGGAAGACAATGACCCAGCAGCCCATGACCCTCATGACCCACCACCCTCCAGCCCCTTCGACCACTATGTCACAGAGATCGCTGGCTATGTCGCAGCCCAATCTTGGTAAGCCATTCGGATTTATGTTGTAATATCATTCTTTTCCAGATAGGTGGCACTAAGTGTCTGCTTTCAAATACATTTAGCATTATTGGCTTGGTTAAATGTAGAGATGGCTTTTGTTGTGGAAGCTATCACACCACTACACTGCTGTAGGTTTATAATTTGGAGATTTGACCATTCGCTTTTATCTCTTTTGGTCTGTCTGTTCTCGCGAGAGGTATGAGGTGACAAGATAGGCTCTTTTTTTCATAGGAACGGCCCTCCCTTAAAAATTAATTGGCTGGCTCAGAGAGGCAAAAGCAGAATTTGGAAACTGTAGAGTTATACTTCTGCGATTTTGAATGCTGCCCCAGGGCATGAATCTGCCATGTTGGTTGACCTACCTCACAGGCACTTTGTAAAAAGTCTAAATGCTATTTCAATCTATTATAATTAAACTTCAAAACCATTACAAAATGCTTAATAGTTTAAACCATTGTATATCCATAGTTGGATGCTGGGTATGTACTTCCGTCACTGATCACAGAATTAAAATAGGAGAAAATGAAAATAAATTTGAGTTTGATGGACCAAGATGTTTCTTCTAAGTGTAAGAGGAAGAAAATGCTGTCTTCAATTAATATGTTTGACTGAACAGCTGAAGGTTTGCTACCGTGGGATTCATGTAATGCAGAGGGAATGGACATGCCATGTAAGGAAGGGCTAGTGCATCTGTCTGCAACTGACCAGTTGGCATGAGGAAGAGCTAGTCAACTCTTGTTTCCGACAATCTTTGAATGCACTTTCCAAATTCTGCTTGCTCAATTCTCTGAAACTGCCAGGCGTGTGGTATCTACAGTGTCTTGAATATTGGATTGGTTGATCCATGGGTTCTTGTTCTTGAATACTTTCTTCATGTGTATTGAGAGAAGGATGTCTCAAAAAGATCATTACTCCTGCCTCCCTCCCAGTCTTCAGCCTTGTTAAGCCCACTGTTGCATCTAAGGGTGACCTGTTCGCAGAGCTTCGATAGATGCATAATGTAACCCTGCCTGGTGAGTTGCCTTAGGCCTTGCACAACACCCTTTTAGGATCGACACCCCATATTCTGCTCCCTCAACAGAAAACTATGCTCAGTTGACAACTGTCGCACCAACCTCCACAGCATTCCCTTCTTACGAAAACACTTTCGACTTTGTCAGGTTTAGATACTTTAGCAAAGATGTTTGCCTGAATTTTGCCCATTTGGCATTTCTGTGATACTAGATTTCTTGAAACCGGTGGCTTTTAAAGCCCTTCGAAAATACCAATTTTTTAACGGGGTGGCACCCCTATTGTGAAGTGCTGTGAGGATACATTTGCAGGTTAAGAGCGCACAAAGAACACATGCCTCCTGGGTAGGACTTTGGAAACTGATCTATTACCCCGTCTCTGAGAGGCTTGCAGACAAGTCTGATATTTAAAATGGCGACCCATCCAAGCACAGATTAATATCTTCATTAGTGAGAGCTGCACCATAAAGAGGTCTGGATTGAAGGGCAGCAGGCAGTCCCATTGGAGCAGAACGGAAGGTTACCACAATAGATCAATGTTCTGCCCTCTGGCGCTTAGCTTAGACATGCTTGAGTGCAGCGGAAGAGTGATTATGCTCTTGCGTCATTAAACTTCTAGGGCGCCTTGGTTAGCGTGAGTAGGCCGACACTCTAAAAAGCCTTCAGGGAAGGGCCGGTCTCCTGACCGGTTGGGTATCACATGAGTATTGCACACTGTGAATGGGACTCAAGCACAGATTTGTAGAAATGTCCAGTGCATACCAAACATGGATCAAGAGTGCATTGAAGGAAGTGTGTACACGGTGTCCTGTTTTTTTTCAGCTTGTTACAGCAACTCTTCAGATAGTGTTAGGGATCCACTTGCTCTCTCCTCAGTCATCAGCGGGTTCTTGTATGCAGATGATCTGAACATTTTAGATTGGACACCACTGGATCTGGAGAAGCAGCGGTACTCTTCCACTCACTGCTGTCGGGGAAACAGATTAATGCTGAACAACTAACAGACCTTCTTGATAGTTTTTGCACTGAAAAGAAAGCAATATTAATGGTGGCTTGATGGCTACGAGTTTATTATGGTGGACCCTTACAGGATCTTAGACATGTAATTTAATCTACTTAGTCGCACAAATGTACTGGTGTTTGATAGCTTGATTTGATTCAATAGAGCTTCAGGAAATACCCTTGTTTGCACTGAAGAAGGAATATGAGGACACCCTCATTCTTTGATGGCTCTCCAGTTGGACCTTTAAATATTTTGTAGAGAGAAATGTTGGAGAACTTAGAACTACATTATCGCTTCCACAGTAGTTTGTGTCCCATACATGGAATGAGTTCTCTGCTTGTTAGCTGCATTTGCTGAGTTGACTAATATGAAGTGTTGTAAAGTGAAAAAGTTGGCGTATACGTTTCAGGAAGTACAATTAAAGTAATTTGGAAAGATGGCTGTAGTTTGAACCCTTATACTGTACGTAGCTTAATCTTGAACAGAGCGACGTAGAGTATGGGACTGTCACTCTTTGTAGAAGTGAATCTGGCATGTTCATGGATATCTGTTCCAGCTCTGATTTTTTTAATTATGTTGTACCCTGTTGAGACTGAAGGGAATCATCATATCCTTAGACAATCTACCTGATGCGTGGGTCAATCTGCATGATGGAAAAAAGCCACATCAACATGACACACTTGAGATAGAAAAATTGACTTGTGCTTATTGATGTTCTCGCTGCTGCAAGGAGGGTGATTATTGATGTTCTCGCTGCTGCAAGGAGGGTGCTTATTGATGTTCTCGCTGCTGCAAGGAGGGTGCTTATTGATGTTCTCACTGCTGCAAGGAGGGTGCTTATTGATGTTCTCGCTGCTGCAAGGAGGGTGCTTATTGATGTTCTCGCTGCTGCAAGGAGGGTGCTTATTGATGTGCTCGTTGCTGCAAGGAGGGTGCTTATTGATGTTCTCGTTGCTGCAAGGAGGGTGCTTATTGATGTGCTCGTTGCTGCAAGGAGGGTGCTTATTGATGTTCTCATTGCTGCAAGGAGGGTGCTTATTGATGTTCTCATTGCTGCAAGGAGGGTGCTTATTGATGTTCTCGCTGCTGCAAGGAGGGTGCTTATTGATGTTCTCGTTGCTGCAAGGAGGGTGCTTATTGATGTTCTCGCCGCTGCAAGGAGGGTGCTTATTGATGTTCTCACTGCTGCAAGGAGGGTGCTTATTGATGTTCTCGCTGCTGCAAGGAGGGTGCTTATTGATGTTCTCGCTGCTGCAAGGAGGGTGCTTATTGATGTTCTCGCTGCTGCAAGGAGGGTGCTTATTGATGTTCTCGCTGCTGCAAAGAGGGTGCTTATTGATGTTCTCGCTGCTGCAAGGAGGGTGCTTATTGATGTTCTCGCTGCTGCAAGGAGGGTGTATTTACGTCTTCTCTTTCTGAAACAACATGTCCATGCTGTGGATAATGCTTTGTAGTTGGTACAAAACATTGACACTTTTGAAGTATCTATTGCTTTAGCCAGATGCATGAAGAAATTGATGGAGTGAAAAGCTAGGAAGCATTAAATCTTCAGCTACTTTATTTGACATGGAAATGGATAAACCTCTCTAGAGAAGTAACCAATGCCAATTTGTAATTGATTTCAGTTATCCAGGTATTAGGAAGAATAATGCACGCACGGTAAGTATTGTGTAACAATGAGTGTCAGACCCTGTTCAGGAGGTCCATTTGGCAGACAGAGTTTATTAGAACCTGACTACTGAGGTGAGTTGCTGCTGATGTCCTGTGGCCTGTCCAATTATGGCTTTGCAAAGCGGGCCAAGAACAGACCTTTGCGCACGTGAGCGCCAGGCTAGCGTGAAGTCAGAGGTTCCTCTGGGTGGGAGACAAGAGCTGAGTCAGACACCCTACAAACACAATAACATAATGACCAAACCAGTGCTTATTCTTTATGTAAAAAGAAAGTACATGAATGACACATCAGAAGTTGTGCTGCACAGTTCAGCTGAAATAGCAATTGCATACAGGGTTGTAAATCTGGTTACAATCTCCAGTAAGCGTTACACCCCACTTTACTATACTCTCTTCGTGCTCTGTCGATTTAAACCGCCATAGTCCCCAGTATACTGCCGGCAGAGACGTGATTGGGCATAGGCGCGGGTTGCTTTATTTTTACCCCCACTGGTTAGATACACAACTCAATTCAGTAGTTCTCATCCTAATTATTAGCTGGGACAAAAAGTCTCAACTCCCCATGTCAGATTCCTTGGTGGACTCACTCATTCCGTTTCCAGGCTAAGCCCAGCTTTTACCTGCCCATTGGTGTTGCAGATCGTGTTGTGGGGTACGCGCCTCCCATGTCCCTGCCCTTCAAAGCAGCAGCACTTCCCTACAGGGACCACAGCTGCAGCTTCCTTTTGGAACAGGAATCATTGTATGCGAACAGCATGGCAAATCGGATGCTATAGCATGACATCCTCAGACGTTTTGGCCCCCCCGTCAAATATAGATGGGTACCCAGGTGAGACATTTCCAGCCTTCGGGCCAATTAGCCAGCTGTAGTATGTTTTCGGCAGTTGTGGTCTCCCAAGGCTATCTGTCTCCCAATTCAGCAGCGAAGTGACTGCTCTTCTGCCATGTCGGCACTCGCAGCACCAGCTTGCTGTCCAAACATGTCTGCCAACTGACTCTATAGTACTTGTGCTTTAAATTCTTAGTGCAGTTCACAACCAGAATCTTCTAGAGAGGTCGGGAGACCCTCTTTCAGCACTGGTTGCACCGGGCTTGGCTCTGCCTGGGTGTTCTGCATGCCAGGAACAAGCGGAGCATGCACAATGGGGACCCTCAGCTCCTCCAACAAAAAATGCAGGCTTCAGGTGATGTCCCCTCACCTCTGAGAGACTGACTGTCGGGCAGACACCACGCCTGTTTACATATCAGACCTCTGTGGAGCACCCCGTTCCTTGCTCATGAACAGTTTGGAAGTTGATCAAAGTAGGGTGGTTTGGATCTCACTTTTCAATCAATCAATCAGGGGTTTATAAAGCGCAGCTACTCACCCGAAGGGTCTCAAGGTGCTGAGGGGCGGGGGGTATATGCAGCTTCTGGATGTTCACGGAGATTCTTCGAAAAGCCAGGTCTTGAGGTCCTTGTATATAAATTGTCCCCACAGAGGATGTGGAGCCACTAGCTAAAGTTTCAGTGCCGGTTTGGGGTGTTTCGCTTTCAGATGTCATTTTCGATCTGTTCTCCAGACACAGCATTTGTGCAAAGTGATATTTCTCACAGCAGGTAGCAATGGGGCTGGCTCCAAGCAGGAGTATTAAAAACATGGGCACAATGCAGTGTGAGTTCCCAGCACCTGGCTGCCATCACCTTCTCAAAGCAGTAATCAGACACAGACAAAAGGGCAGGCCCTGCCTTGAAACTTCCTCACCTCGTACAACAGAAAAAACATCTCACCCCTTACCATGACCATCTACCAAATAGCAAAGCACAATGATAACTAATTAGCCTTTTGCTAAAAAAAGGACTCATGGACTTTTTAAGGGAGACCGGTCTTTACCCTCCTCAGTGCGCTCCGGAATAAATCCGGAGGGGGGGCCCTCCGTGTATATTGCGGGGGGGGGGGGGGGGCTTTGAACTTTCGTTACACCACTGGTGTTCACACGACAATTTTCTTGTTGTACGTAGAGTGTGAACAGAAAGATTGTTGGATGGCAGCAACAAACAGCAAACTGTAAATGAACTGTAAACATTGGGCTGTTGGAAAAGCAAAAATGAAGCACATTTTTTGTAATTATGAAGTGCGATGGAAGCAACAATTTTAAAAAGATAAAAACAAATCAGTACACGTTACTTGGTGATGCACAAATTATAAATATTCACTAAAACCCGATTTCCACTCACAATCATTTGTGTTCAGTACAGATTTATCAGTGAAACCATACGTCTGAGCAAATTTAATGGCCTTTTCAATGGAAAATGTGCTGCCTGTAAACGAGAGCGCGCTGGTGCACAATGCTTCACTTACTTTAAAAATATTGCCCGCCTCAACGCCATTAAAGCTAGATGGGTCGTGAAAATGTGTTGTTCTGAAAAGTAGTTTGCAGTTCTAAAAATTCAGAGGACTGTCCTACACACATACCGCACATACACACACATTAGACATGCAAACAGGATGTCCGAGCCAAGGTTTGGGTTCCACATTACAGCTGAACTTGAGATGAGTAGGGTCAGTAGACCACCCTCACACTGGCATAGGAAAAAGGTCTGGTCTCAGTATAGATTGAAATGTTACCACCACCACCCATTGTGATCCATCCAGTGCATGGACAATAGCCCACTACTTACCATGAAGACCAGCTTGATGTGCTACTCCAGGTCACGGGACGGATACCTGGCCTTGCACCGTCATACATGCTAGTTTAGCGTGTCACCAGGGCATGGGTTTCACATACAGTTGGCACGCAGGGCAAGGGTACATGCCCCTCTACCATGCAATGGACTTTCCCATCACAACACCGAGCATGTGAAAATATAATGTTACATATCATGTAAATGGATATTTCTGGACCCAAATAAACGTAGTAGTAATAGTGTGAACGCAATTGTATGAATAATGGTAAATGAAAACACAACTAAAATCAATAAATGCCATTGTGTATTAGAAATATGTCCCAAGATGCAACTGAAATTTACTATAGACTATTTAAGTAGATATCCAGAAATCTATACAGCACAAAATCCCCCCCCCCCCCCCCACTTACCAAAAAAAGAAACATTTGTATGACTAGCTGGAATATGCGCAATATGGCTTTATTCTATCACATTAACCCGTAGACTAGAAACAGGTGGTCAGTTACAAGTAAATAATGTCCTATTTGCGAGAACAATGTGTTGTCTTCTCTGAGATGCATACATAACATTACATTGTTGACAGAATGTGTTAACCCCTTTCATAAAACATTAAGCTTGAGCTAAAATACATCATGCAGACTGGTCTTGTAAATGCTGAATGTGGTGGCAAAAATGCAGACTAAAGTTCTAGAAGTTATATTAAATGGAGTAATATTGACATTGATCCATCCAGACCAATCAGGCTTCAAGCTCAACAGGGGGACCAAATTTAACCTACGGCACCTATATGGGGTCCTGGGACTGGCAGACCGAATACAAGAACAAACATTATTGATGTCCATAGATGCCATGATGGCATTCAACACGTTCGAATGGCTGTAGCTTGTTTGGAGTCTTAGATAAAGTGGGCTTTGGACCTTGCTATATGCTAAGGGTAAGGCTCCTATAGCAGCAGTCACTTGCGGTAGTAAAGGTTAACAGTGCAATGTTTCTTGCAACTATGCCCGAGAAGGGGACTAGACAGGATTTCCTGCTTTTCCCCATAATGTTCCCCCTAGCACTAGAACCGCTAGCCAACTGGATGCGACACAACCCACTAATCCGAAGCCTGCACTGGACGGACGATTGGGAAGAAAGAATATCACTATATGCGGACTATGTCCTGCTTTATGTGGCAGACCCAAATCAGACAGTTTCCAGAATACTTCAAATATTTAAGACCTTTGGTCAGTTTTCAGGGTACAAAATGAACTGGAACGAATCTCAAATATACTCACTCATGGGGTGGGCCACCAAACTGTGGGATACCCATAGCCCCCAAAGGGGTTAAATATCTTGGCATATATGTAACCACAAACCAGGAAGGTTCCTTAAGCGAAATCTGTATAGATTTCTAAAAAGCTTTAAAGGTGAAATATTGCTGAGCATTACCAGTGTTACTGCTGGGCAAGGAGGCCCTGCTCAAGATGGTGACCCCACCTAGATTCCTATATGCCTTACAAAATACCCCCTTTTGGGTCCCTAATGCATCTTTTTTAAAACCTGGAAGCGGAAACGCAACTGTTGCTGTGGGATAGAGGCCCTCCCACATTGCATTACAGAAGCTAATGAGGGGGGGTTTATGATTTAGGTATAGCCCCACCAAACGTCAAGCAATCTACTGCTCAGGCAGGGATAGTAAATGATTGGGTGTTCGCAGCTCAAGAGAAACGGGTGATCATAGTAGACAGATACGCAATGTGACTTAAGGGCAACCCTGCTTTATTGTATAAGACCCAAACTAAAGGCAAACTGCCGAGCCATACGGATATGGTTGTAACAGTCTGGAAAGATACTCTGACGTTACAAACACCACTATGGGACATTGCCATGTTTCTGGAGGTGGGAAACCTGAAAGTGCTCACAAAGTGGGACACAATAGTTTTCTCCAAACTAGGTGACCTCTGGAGGGAGGGAGGGAGACATGAGACCCTGAGAGACGAGTAGCGTACCAAGTAGCGGACACTCAAAAATACAGATACCTTAAAATCAAGCAGACATTACTCCCTCCTTAGACCATGCACAATGCTGAAAGAATCAACTCTCCTGGAAGACAGGCTGTTGACAGATCCACTTACCAAGGGAATGGTGTCTTTGATCTATAAAAAGATAATCAATAGCTCCCCAAGTGTCCTTCCGAATCTTAAGCCAGATTGGAAAAAAGACGTAGAGCAGCTAGAACACAAGGAATGTGAAGAAGCACTACGAGGCCCACGAGAAATTGGTTTAAGATTGGGATTTGTACTTATACAGCTGTGCATATTGCACACATCATACTATTCCAGAATTCTCCTACATAAAGTTGGAAGATCAACTCACCGAAGTGTGTAAGGAGTTGCACTCAAGAATGCTCTTTCATTCACATAGTCTGGACCTGTCCAAAGATACAGGATAACTGGTGGGTGATTGTACAATAGGCAATACCAGTGACAGGAGTGCCATTTACGAGAACCGCTAAGTGGTTTGTACTGAATATTTGGGACGAGGACGATGCTCCAAAATACGCCAAACTATGGGGTGCGTTGGGCCTGCTTGTGGTGAAACGTAATATGGCCTGGAAATGGGGCGCTGGGGAAGTGCCAGGCCTAGCAGAATGGAAAAGCGAAATGGACTGGTATATGCTGGCTGAAAAGGTGCTGTATCAGGGTAGGGGCTCCCCCCCAAAATGGGAAAGAATATGAGGGACTTGGAGGTTATATATATATAGGGTTTAGAGGGGAACCATGGGAACCCAACCCAACTCGAACCCATGGGGGGAGCAAGAATTGTGAGACAAGAGAAGACTTTATGGAACAGCACATAAAGAAGCCGTACTATTGTCAGATACCTAAATTACGAATGCTGGTGACCGGCTGTTTTTTTCACTGTTTTTATGATTTTTTTTTTTTTTTACACCTTGGGCTTAAAGTGAGGACCTTGCTTGTAGCGCCTTGTTGGTTAAATACAATTGGCTTCACCATTGTTACTGTTTTTTGGCATTTGCTTTGTAGGCTTCTACCAGTAGTATCATTTTGCAATGATTGAGTGCAGGTCAGAGAACGTATACAGGGTTTGGAGAGCATGTGGTAGATGCAAAGTTGTTGGTATGATGTGTGGGGCTTGTAGGATTACTCAGAGCCTTATACATGGATGCTGCTCAAAAGTGCGATCGTGGGGGGTGGGGGGGGAAGAGCTAAATAAATATCAGTTAGTGGGAGATGCAATGTTTGTATACATACCTGATGCCGGCATTCAGTTGTTTTCCTAGCGAAAAATTTTCCTCAGACTGTTCTAATAGGTTTTCAAAGGGAACGAAGGAATAGTTCTGACGTTGGATTAGAATGCATTGGATCAGTTAGTGGAAGCCATCAACCAACTGATGAAATGTGGTGAATTTGGAAGCCAAACTAGTATCACATTCTACTGACCATAACCAACTAGAGAAAACTGAGGAGGAGGGGCTGATCCTATGACTCCCCACATTCAGCTCCCTGTGTCCACATAGGTGAATCGGTGTCAAGATGTTGACGTATTAGGCTGTAGACATTGGCCAGGGAGAGACAAAAGCACCCCTACTGCACAGTCTCAAGTGTAGGACCAATCCTTGAGGTCCCATATCTAGTTTTATTTTCTCCGTGCAGGTTAATGAGCGTTTGAAGCTAGACCTATCAGTATGTAGACATTGGCCAAGGCAAGGGGAGATCAGACTGCCCTGGCTGCCGCACCTCGCGAGGCACTAGGTGGCTAGCCGTAACCAATCCCTGAGATTCTGTGTAATGTTGAAGAAGCCCGGGCTGGATTGCAGTACTTAGTAGGCTAGCAAAGGACGAACGACTGCAGTTCCACCAGTCACCTTGCGTCCAGATCTGGATTAAGTTGTGACGTGTAAACGTAAGGGATAATGCGAACATCTGGAAGTAACCGTACGGCACAGGATAGCGTGAGCGGGTATTTCTGGAAATGAGGAGATTTAACTTTTTGACCTGTGTTTGTGTATGATGCTTCACGTTTCTTCCGTTATATATTACAAATTACACGTATCCTTCTCTGGCGAAGGCTTGATGGGGAGCTATTGTGTAATCCCTCTTTGTTCTTGCCTGGGCTGTTGGCTGACAGTCTTTTGGCAGCAGTCTGGACATGTGAAGAACAATGCATCCTTTTAACAGTAACCGAGAGTGTAAACAGGCAAGCCACCAGAAATCTGTGCATTCATGACCTTGGAGTCACAAAGATGGATACCAAGCGCCTCGCCTTCTCATGTTGAGGTTAGACGCCACTCGGCATGGAGCAGCGTTGTTCCTGTTAATGTTGGAGTGGTTTTAACTGTTATGCGGGCTTGTTTTTGTTAGATGTTTCCACAGCCACATTTGTATTGGTTGCCTTGCTGAACATTCTTGCGGTTCCCATTCGGCAACAATATTCAGACATGTAACTTTTTTTTAAAGTTTATTACATTTTTTATGACGTAGATTTAATTTTCAAACAAACAAAAACATCAATATGTCTGAAACGTTCTAGAATAAAGAAAATGCGTAAACAGCCTGGTGGGTGGAGAAATGTACATGCGACTTACAGTCACCAAGCAGTCTACCTCTTAGGAGTATGGCTGTATGGTTTAATTTTGAAAAACATGCAACTTGCCAACTAAGGAATGCCTTGGGACATAGGGGTTTACCAAAAAGAGTCAGTCAACAAATTAGTTTATAGGGAAATAAAGGAACAGATAAAAATGTGAATTGCCGTAGAAATGTGGTGGAAAAGAAAACGAAATAATTAAATAAAAGAGAGGATTAGAAAAATAGGAAAATAAAAAGGTTAAAAAACAATGATTGGTCAGGTAGGACTGGCATCATATGAGAACTCACACCAACAGAGCTGTCATGGGATGATATTGATGTGTAGGTGGAGTAAAGTCTCTTGATCACCAATCCGGTCCTGGACTCTAGAATGTTTAGCCTGTCCCCTTAGCGTTAATGGCTTAGGACAAATGTCATACAGCATGGACAATAGGGGAATAAAAGTGAGGGGACGAAGAAGAGGATGAAAACACAGACATCTGGAGAGCAGCCACGAGTGGGTTGCAGGCGTCCAGCACCACTCCATATTTTGCGTCCCACTCCTTGGCTCACTTTAATGTAAACTTTCGAGCCCTCATTATTATGAATAAATAACACCTAAAGAGTAAGCAAAATTCAGATTCTGGGCACAACAGCAAGGTCCGGTTGCTTCTCTTGAATGCACTTGATGATGTTTGGGTCTCAATAACAGATCTGAAAGTTATGGCAGGGTTGCAAAATGTAGCAATCAAAAAACAGCCTCACAGCAGAGAAAATAATTCTGCTCAAAGGGGCACTAAATTCATTTTTCGCCAGACTTTGCGCTCTATTTAGGAGATCAAAAATGTCAAGATTTGTTGCACACAATTCCACCAAACATGCATTGTTCCCCTTGTGCTTACAACAACCACCGGATATAGCACGCTTTTCAAAACCTGGCAATCAACCATTCTGGCTCTATGTTCAATCAGGAGGTCTGTGGTCACAGAGAGCTATTACAAAAACCCACGACTTTAACACGCGATCATGGTTAAAACCAAGCAACCCGAAGCGAGCTGCATGCACACACAATACCCACCTCCAACTCAAGGGTACATGCATGCATGTGAACTCATGCACACACAATACCCACCTCCAACTCAAGAGTACAGGTATACATGTGAACTCATGCGCACACAATATCCACCTGCAACTCACGGGTACATGTATGCATGTGAACTCATGCACACACAATACCCACCTCCAACTCAAGGGTACATGCATGCATGTGAACTCATGCACACACAATACCCACCTCCAACTCAAGAGTACAGGTATACATGTGAACTCATGCGCACACAATATCCACCTGCAACTCACGGGTACATGTATGCATGTGAACTCATGCACACACAATACCCACCTCCAACTCAAGGGTACATGCATGCATGTGAACTCATGCACACACAATACCCACCTCCAACTCAAGAGTACAGGTATACATGTGAACTCATGCGCACACAATATCCACCTGCAACTCACGGGTACATGTATGCATGTGAACTCATGCACACACAATACCCACCTCCAACTCAAGGGTACATGCATGCATGTGAACTCATGCACACACAATACCCACCTCCAACTCAAGAGTACAGGTATACATGTGAACTCAGGCGCACACAATATGCACCTCCAACTCAAGGGTAAATGTATACATGTGAACTCATGCACACACAATACCCACCTCCAACTCAAGAGTAATGGTATACATGTGAACTCATGCGCACACAATACCCACCTCCAACTCAAGGGTACTTGCATGCATGTGAACTCATGCACACACACTACCCACCTCCAACTCAATAGTACAGGTATACATGTGAACTCATGCACACACAATATCCACCTCCAACTCAAGGGTACATGTATGCATGTGACTCATGCACACATAATACCCATCTCCAACTCAAGAGTACAGGTATGCATGTGACTCATGCACACACAATACCCACCTCCAACTCAAGAGTACAGGTATGCATGTGACTCATGCACACACAATACCCACCTCCAACTCAAGCGTACATGTATGCATGTGACTCATGCACACATAATACCCACCTCCAACTCAAGAGTACACGTATGCATGTGAACTCATGCACACACAATACCCACCTCCAACTCAAGAGTACAGGTATGCATGTGACTCATGCACACACAATACCCACCTCCAGCTCAAGGGTACATGTATGCATGTGACTCATGCACACATAATACCCACCTCCAACTCGAGTACATGTATGCATGTAAACTCATGCACACACAATACCCATCTCCAACTCGAGAGTACAGGTATGCATTTGACTCATGCACACACAATACCCACCTCCAGCTCAAGGGTACAGGTATGCATGTGAACTCATGCGCACACAATATCCACCTCCAACTCAAGGGTACATGTATGCATGTGACTCATGCACACACAATACCCACCTCCAACTCAAGAGTACAGGTATGCATGTGACTCATGCACACACAATACCCACCTCCAACTCAAGGGTACACGTATGCATGTGACTCATGCACACGTAATACCCACCTCCAACTCAAGAGTACATGTATGCATGTGACTTATGCACACACAATACCCACTTCCATCTCAAGGGTACAGGTATGCATGTGAACTCATGCACACATAATATCCACCTCCAACTCAAGGGTACATGTATGCATGTGAACTCATGCACACACAATACCCACCTCCAACTCAAGGGTACATGTATGCATGTGAACTCATGCACACAATACCCACCTCCAACTCAAGGGTACATGTATGCATGTGAACTCATGCACATAATATCCACCTGCAACTCAAGGGTACAGGTATACATGTGAACTCATGCACACACAATACCCACCTGCAACTCAAGGGTACAGGTATGCATGTGAACTCATGCACCCACAATACCCACCTCCAACTCAAGGGTACAGGTATGCATGTGAACTCATGCACACACAATACCCACCTTCAACTCAAGGGTACAGGTATGCATGTGAACTCATGCACCCACAATACCCACCTCCAACTCAAGGGTACAGGTATGCATGTGAACTCATGCACACAATACCCACCTCCAACTCAAGGGTACATGTATGCATGTGAACTCATGCACATAATATCCACCTGCAACTCAAGGGTACATGTATGCATTTAAACTCATGCACCCATAATAGCCACCTACAACTCAAGGGTACATGTATGCATTTAAACTCATGCACACACAATACCCACCTCCAACTCAAGGGTACATGTATGCATGTGAACTCATGCACACATTATACCCGCCTCTAACTCTAGGGTACGTGCATGCATCTAAACTCTAGAAAGAACTAAGTAGGTTGTAGGAAGATCCCGCCATGAGAATTTACAGTTAAAGGCTCTTGGGAGCCTGCTGTGAATAAGTGTACCTCAGCTTCTCTTCTCTAGTTCTGCCCAAAATCAGAATGAATGAATTACTAAATGGAAAAATCCGCAAACTACAAAATGAGAAGGCAAAATCCATGTTCAGACCTCACTCAGCTTGTCCAGCTGAAACTTTTCCCCTTGGTCAGGGGCAGGCAGTATACTCCCTTCACCAACATAAAGCAGAGTGTCTTTTGATTCTAATGCTAAACCGAGAGGAACCTCTGGGAGCCATGAAACCGGAAGATCAATTCGTGTAATTCCGAGAGGAGGGGCCTGTGAGTGAATTATCAATAAATTAAGGGCTCTGTGTGTTTTATCACAAAAGAAGAATCAAACAGTTTCATACAGTAAATTAAACCAGTTAGCAAGGGAATTAGAGAAAAAATAAACAAGCACATATTTACATAAACCGAATACAAGACAAATTATGGAAACAAAATTAAGAAAAAAATAAGAAAATGCCCGAATAAGAAAAGGATGAATAAAAGAAAAGTACTGAATAAAGAAAGCAAGTGAGAATTTCCGAAAAAGTTGAAAAGAATAAAGTAGATCTAAAAGAGACAAAATAAACTATTTTGAGAGATGAGAATTAGTTGATGATGGAAATAAGAAATTAAATAAATAAAGGAAGTGATCGCTCGGACACATTTTACACGATACAGAGATTAACTCCCGGTCTATAAAAAATGTGCAGGCTGCAGATGCCGAATCCTACAGGTGCACATTTGGACGGAGCGAGCTCGCGTGGTGGTGCCAGCGTGGTTGCAGTGACTTCCATTGCTTCAGTGCCAAGAGCGTCTGGGCACATCTGGGGATCGTTTTTCCGGCAGTCTGCGCTTGAATTCACGTGAACTGGCCAACTTTAGAAGTCACGCAACCCCGTCTGATACAAAACACATGCCGCCGAGGTGGAGGGGAAGGCCTGCACTCCGAGCCTAGCTCAGACAACACGACGACGCGAAAAAAAAAACCCAGCCTCGCTCCCCTCGCAGGCTCTGCCAACAAAGGGCTGTCTGTTTTCCGCATTTCCGAGAAACCTTCCCCTAGGCTAGCAAAAATGATGCCTTTCAGTTGTAGTGAAATTTCCTCCGCGAAAACTGTGAAGGACGTTTTTTCTTCAGCTCGGTCAAACTCCTCCCATGCACTAGGGATGCCAAGGTGGCCTTTCCCGTCGCAGCATCTCCACTTGGACACTGTCGCAGTGAGGAGGGGGGATGGTGAGAGGGAAGAGAACCGAAATGAAGACGAGACACGAAACACAATGTAAAATAAAAAGGATGTGGGCCAAGAAAAAAAGAAGTGGCAAGCAGAATGATTTCTTGAAAAAGGCAAAAGTCCCAGTATAAAAATCTGGTGCTGGGATGTAAAAAGACACGTTCAAAGGCTCCAACATTTCCTAAACAAGTAGGTGTGGTGAGTCATATAAGTTTCTAGTCATCATAAAAAAATGTAGCATTTCTTAAATAATGTTCAATAAGTTTAAAAAGAGCCCGCAGAAGTCTTTTTTCTATGTCTACTTTAATGCAGATAGGAAATATAATAGATTGGAGCAGAGAAGAAGAAAAGGAGAGACCGGATATATAACAAGCATTTGCAATGCAATAGGTCTCGCATTTACGCGAGACTTATTGCATTGCAAATGGTAGGCATCACGGACAACAGGAGGGAGGGAGGGAGGGCGGGCGGGGGGGCAAGGCATCACCAATGGGAGGGAGGGCGGGCGAGGGGAGAAGGCATGGACAACGGGCAGGCGGGGGTGAGAAGGCACGGACAACGAGAGGGCAGGCAATGGGGGAGAAAGCACAGACAACGAGAGGGAGGGCAGGGGGGAAAGAAGGCACAACAACGGGGGAGTAAAGAAGGCAGCAAAGCATGTTGTGCCTGCAGTAGGAGAACCTCATTGAAGAAAATAGTGCTCACAGTCTAAATAACACATACCGTGTAACAACCGAAGTAAAGGGGCCAGTCGCCATGGGAGGTGACAAATGAAGAGGAGGCAGTACTAAGGAGGGACTAACAAGCCTATTGACGATTTAGAAGCCAGCATTTAGGACAGACAATGACACAAGCCATGGGCAAATATGGGCGGAGAGTGGGCGGGGCTTCTATTCCCTACTCCTCTACGATAAGTTTTACAGGGCAGCGCATGCGCGCTGACTCTAGGCTCGACCTAAAAAGTGCAAGTTTAGATGGGAAGTTTTGGAAGGGCTCAGCATGTGAATTTGTGATGTAAAAGGAGCATTTTGCAAACAGCATTGATAAAGTGATAGAGGACAAGGGGTAGCTCAGCATATTTGAGGGAAGGGAGTGAGAAAGGGTGCCCACCCTACCTTCAGGCCTACAAGCTAACTATTGGGAGGAGAGAAAGAATACAACTGGAGCTGCAGAGAGAAGAGATGTTGAAAAGGACTGCTGGAATATGGGGAGGGGAAATGGGGGAAGTGTGGCGTGGGTTGACCTAGTTTCAATATTTTTAAAAAAAGTGTGAAGAGTAGAGACATTATAAAAGAGCATAAGGGAATTAAAAAAGGCGCTTGAAAAATATTTACTAAGAACATACTTTACTGTTTAGAAATAACCTGCCTGGAGGATCCCATGCATATTGAAACTTTTCAGTGTTCCGTTTCAGGCAAAAATTTCACAAGCTACATCTACTTTTTTTGTCCACAACACACAATCATTATAATTAGGATTTTTCTGATACTGGAACATATTTAGGTACAAAGTTTGCCAGAAGACAGTTTTTCTCCAACCAGCGAGACCCATACCAGTGGTAAAAATGGAATTGTTGTCGCACATCCACATCAATTAAAAACAGTCCAGAATTGCTTATATTTAATGTTTGCAAAAGGAGTGGTGTTACACCACATGACACCCTGCTACAAATAGAGTTAGCTAAGTGTTTATCCAACTACGTAACAGAAATATTACATTCCACAGAAGCACTCTCCTATGTTGATGTTTAAACAGTTTGCAAAATATTGATCAGTTGGTTTTTGCATTTATTTCCTGGCATAAGTAGCTGTTAATTTACGTTGATGGTATCGCTAACAGCCCACAAAATGTTTACAACAGCATGATCATCTACTGCATGGGGATAGCCAACGTGCAATTCGTCTGGTAAATGACTTTCTAGAGACGCAGGCAGTTGAAATGGGTCGCAGTGATGACCGTGGTTATGAGTCATTTTTTCTTTTTATTATGAACTCATTTAGTGTTCCAGAAGAGGCCGGCAACATTTGGTCCATGAACCTGTCTGTCTGTCCTCTTACCGGTCTCCCGAGTGACTTTTGAACGTGTCGTATGTCCTTGAATTCAATTATCATTGGAGATGCAACAACATTTTGATTTGGCTTCTGCATAATTTTCCTGAAATTACGCAAAAAAGGACATTTGGAACAGGCCTACCTACACATGACCCCTCCCCACCATGAGAAATAATATTTAGTAAGTAAATATCTGGGCTGTATTCCGGTGGCGCCCGGTGCAACAATCACTTTTGGCGCCCCCACGTCTCAAGACTGCCTCCTCGGATTCTCTCCCTACCACCTGCAAAAGTGCCCCATCATCTCTCCTATCATAAGATATTGCTAAACACAGCGCTCCTCTGAGGTAACAGTGCCCCCTCCACAGGTCAGTGCCTAGTGCGGCTGCACCAGTCGCACTGCCCTAAAGCCGGCCCTGGCAGTATTTCATTTCCATAAGCAAAGTATGTAGGCAACAGAGGTCACACCACACCAGTGCTCATTCTCTGCATCAGGAGTGTCATATATTATATTATTAAAGTGAGCGCATGAACTTCCCACCCTGACTGTCCGGTCCAACTGCAGGGTTTACACAGCAGCAGCTTTTCCTGTAGCCTTCTGTGCTCATGGAACCAAAACTCATTCCATTCACGGCAGACAAAGGAAGGGCTCAGGCCGCTGCAGAGCAGGATGTGGAAAGTATGGCTTATGCGTTTGTGACTCCTGGGCGCGAATGCTGCGCCTATTGTTGGGGGTTTCCTGCTTGATTGAAACAAACGATAGCGCGTGCAGGACGGCCGAGCGCGTGCCAGTCACTGTACCGTCTCCACAACAAACGAGCTGCGTGGAAATCAGGGCTGTGTACCTCCTCTTCCCATTTAAATGCTGGTCTCCAACTGTGCATCAAGAGTTCATGCTTCATATGGACTTTTAGTACTATAAAGGACCTCCCTTCCATAGGTGTTATCTGTTTGACCTTTTAAAGAGAGGGTGCCAGGACCTAGATATTTGTTGTGGAAGGAAGACACCATCAAGGCACCAATCGGGAGGTTTTTCCAAATAACCTTTATTGCAGGCACAGCCTGGTGTCAGTCCACTCCAAGGTGTCAGCAGCAACTGACCTCCATGGAATGCCCTCCACCTTACACTCGCTATTAGTCCAACGTTGGCAAAAATGTGAATAACGAAGATATTTTCCGTCTTGGGGCTCTGAGTGACATCATAGACAAGCTTCGCTCTTATCTATAATTCTATAGGTTGTAAATATGGTGCAGTATAACGTGAAATGATGCACTCACTCTTTATAAAACAAACCGTGGGTAAAAATGGCATCATGCGACAAAGTACAAGAGAAGGTTGAAATAGACCCCTTCAGCATAGCAGGGGCGGCACGGGGAGATCTTTGGTCGTCTTTGTCTCTGCTGTTGATGAAAGCACAGGTCAGGAAGCAAGGAAAGACAACAATAGAGCCACACTCTTCCTTCTGGCCTCTTCTAATGCAGGTACACAATTCAGAAAGCATGGTGACTACAGGAGTGTGGCTTGGATTCTATCTGACCTCCACTCTTACAGGTACAGTCAGAAAGCACGGCCGGAGGTGTGGACTTGCATCTGATCTCACTGCTAGAAGCGTGAGTCTGGAAGCACGGGAGTGGCTTGAAAATCATTTTTATCATACTCATGTAAGTGGACGAGGAGGTCAGTCTCTCGTCCATTGAATTAAGTCGAGGCCTGGAAGCATGGGTGGTGCAGGGATTGGCATGGACGTCAAACTGACCGATATGTCTGTAGGCGGAGGTTAGGGGAGCTGAAAGACAGTGTTAACGTCCCACTTTATGTGCAAGCTGGGCAGCCCGGTGGGTATGGGGTCAGAGGTGCTATGATGTCATTGTCGCCTCTAATGATTTCAATGCACACTAAAGCCTGAATAGGGAGCTTGAGGAGTTCCTCTCACTGCAGTCTCTCTTGCCTGATATAAGTCTAAGTGGGGAAGCATGGGGACGCAGGGGAACAGCTTAGGCTTATTTTGATGCAACATAGATGCAAGGCAAGAAGCAAGGACGATGTTGGTGAATATCTGAAAGTCACCTGCGCGTCTGCTGGTCCTCAGGGCAGACCACAGCAAGAGCTTAAGAGGGCAGACCTGTGACGTGAGCAGACCACAGATGGTTGTAAAATAAACCATATTCTCCGGATTACAGTCACACGCGTTTCTGTTCATTGAGCCCCGCTGCTTCGTAGAACTCCCCAACGTTGTTTGTGTTGCGTACCCTGCCAGGGGGTAGAATGTGGAAAGTCTCTTAGGGAGAGTTATGTTTTTTTCTTAATGTTTTACAGCCCTTTAATACTTTCACTGAAACAAATTACGCAATCTATATGCTCATATTTATTTTATGGAACACCATCCAAGCTAGAATGGGGCACGGCTTCAGGCGCGACATGCCTTCATAAGGGAGAAAGGATTCCTCCTCCTTTTCCATTTTTTATTTGGATGATTAAAAAAACGGTGGTTGCAGACAAAGATGTAGGTTTGGTTTGTAAAAAGAGGTTTATCATTCTAGCCAGTGATTTTCGGCCACCGCCTGATGTGTCTTCAAGATGGCGGCCACTCAGTGTAGTGGCAGCCCAAAGCCCAGACTATCAACATGACATAAGCACCAAGCACAAGAATTTGGAATAATAAAGGAGAGGGGGGGGGGGGTGATAAACAAGAAGATGATCCTGCCCCTTCCTTGACGCACAAGTTGCAAAACTGGAATATTGACAGATCACTGAAAACAATCCATTTGCTTCTGGACTGAATGTCTCTGCACATTGGATACATGTTGTGCTTTTTGCAGAGAGCTGCAAGCAGTCGTTCTAGGCTGTGCTGTAAAAGATACTAAGGACAGAGTGTTAACACAGGGCCACTGCTTTTCAGTTCTTATAAAGTAGGCATTAACTTGCAACACCATCCTATACCCATCAACGTGCCTAACATGACGAACGGCACTTCTCCCTCCTATGACTTAAATCCATCCTTGGTGACTCAACCATCCACTTTCCACGACCCAAGTGCTTTCCTGTAGAATTAATGGTCTTCCTTTTAAGAACCCACTCTTCTGACGCATAGGTTTCACTACTCGCCCCCTAAAAAAATCCTTCTCTCCTGACCTCACAGTCCTGCCTCTGGGCCTAAGGGACCGATGATTCTGGGCATCAGGGTAATGGCTGCGGAATTTCACCCATTGTACCACAAATTGCACCACCTAATGAGCCAAATGTTATATCTTCTAAAATACTCCCAGTATTCCTAGATAACCAGTCACAGACATGGCAAGCAAGACTTTTTTCACAATAAAATACAATTTAGCATTTAAATCCACAGTTTGTTCTGTTCACACTGTCTTATCCAACTAACAAACTTATTATGCACACCTTCACCAACTTCCAGTACCCAATCAGGCATCCACTAGCCAACTGATCAGAAATCGCAACATGCATCCTCCTGGACTCAAGCCTTCCATGCCAGAAAGTCTAAAACACCAACTAATAGAATGATTTAACCCACCTAACCCTCAACAACAACTAAATTGTGAACTAACCACTCCAAGAAAAAAGATGCCCCAAAATGGAGGAGGAGGAGAACATTCAAACTTGAGGATTACAAACTTAACAGAACACAAGACTCAACCTATAATGGCATCATCTTTTCAGCAAGCAAGTCCTGAGCAGCCCAAGTATCCAAAGCGGCTCCAATGAGTGAAGAATTGTCAAAGATATCCTGTACGTTTGGGACAAAATTGGAGCTAAGATGGCTCCCTACCTCTACAAGATGTCGAGTGCCAACGCACTAGACAGAGCAGAGCAAGGCAGACTTTAGCTAGAGATAGTTTAACCTGCAATGCTACTTTAAGAACAAGCTCTCCATAGAAACCACCATTAAAAAAGTGTGAGACTTTACTTCTGTAATGTGGCATGCAACCGTAAGCAACATTGAACATGAAGTTTCACGATGGTAGAGAAACCCAGGTGACCCATCCTCAGGTGCTCAACATTTCAAAGACATCCATGAATGTGGCTTGAAAAAGGATACTAGAGGCATGACCGAATTCATAGGACGCTCACCCACATCTATGCAAAGCTGTTTCTGCATCCAGCACTTAGAGTAGTGACAAGCTTATTCTACCTGGACGCTTTGTTACAGTTAGTATCTTAAGTTGTTATTCTCCCCCTTAATGGAGTCTGGTATCTTTCTGCCCTGTTTTCAGGGATTCTATCCTAGACTAGTGTCTTGGTTTATGAGTTGTAATTGGTACTCGTGGTATATTTGTGTCTTGTCAGTGTGTGGTTGAGGCTTTTGTTGTTGAAGTGTTACAGGTCTGCTCTGTGTTTCTGTAAGACTTGTGAAAATGGCTTGCTCATTGCCCGGAAATGGATTTTTGAGTTTATTTACTAAAAGTGGCAGGTGGTATTGGTGGTCTAGATCAGTCGCGGCCAGTGCAATTAAGAGCGATGGGGTGGTGGGGCCAGGTGAGGGGGGGATTTCGATGGATGATGGCGAGGGAAAATTAAATAAATAATTTTCCCTCATCATCTTCTGTCGAAATACCCCCCCCACCACCACCCCTGGCCCCACCGTGCTTACCTGCACGGGCCGCGACTGGTCTAGATATCCATTCAATGGCCTATGAAGATATTGGCTCCAATTTTACTTGCTACAAATGACAAAGGACGGCTGTGAGCCAGAGGTACAAAAAAGACAGATATGGTTGACACCCTACTAACATTTTATTAACTTGTTTTAGAAGTTTAAGTGAAAATGAGTTTCTCTGAGACTGCGCTCAGCTTCTGCACACTGTTCGCTCTACTGGCCAAGAATTTGTCGGTGCTCCAGCCAGGGAGTGGTTTTAAAAAACATTTCTGCTTAAAATCTGAACACTCCCAAAGATAAGGTTTCAGACAGAAATATAAACTGTTGAAGAGGATCTAGTTACTCTCTGGCTGTGGATTAACCCTCGAAGACGCGCCCCACGTGGAACCCAGGTGGCCTGAAACATCAACACTCCTCTTGCACAACGCTTTCTTCAAGAAGTGTATCTTTGTCATCCTAAGCCCCACTGTAAGTTCAGGATCCAGACACCTTTGTGTTTGCAAAATCCTTCTACCACACAGTTTCTCATTTCCTTTGGGTTAAGCTCCTTATTACGAATGCTGGAGGCCTGGTGCTTTGAACTGCACATCATTGTTGGTGTAGTTTTTGATGGGTTTCATTTTCTTTTCCAGCGATGCTCGTACTTTATTTGTAATTCACGGCCCAGGATGCTGTGCCCAGAAGTATCCAACATGCCTCTTTCTGGTCTCTGCAGACAACACTGGAAGTAATAGAATTGACCGCGATGCAGGACGCATTGCTTCCATATAGCTTGATGAAATACCCAAGGTTCTGCGAAAAGTGTTTCAACCATATTCCCTCTAGATGCAATCTGGTCACAGTTCTGCCCCTTGTTAGCATTTTTCGAGGGCATTATTCTGAACCAACCATTTTTTGGGGTGATTTTTTACATTTAATTTTTGGGGCTGGCCGGAGGCGGGGTTGTAAAACATAGACATAGAGTGCAGTTGAGCGCCCGGCACAGTAAACGGGGTGTGCATGCTAGGTATAGTTTAACATCTCGGGGGCTTATACAGGAGATATTCAGCTTATTTTGGGGGAATTGGGTGAAGAAAGAAGTCAGAGGCAGACTCGGTATTGTTGAAAGCTATTTGAGTCTTTGTGACTTACAATAGAACTATTAGTGCTAATAGTTCTAGTCTGTTCCATTGAGATTCAAATAACTTTTAACATCATCAATTCTCTATTAACATATAAAATAAAATTCTGGTGAAAAGTCCTTTGCTGGCTAGAAATATAAAGACACTCAAAAAGATCAAGCACTTTCTACTTTGTACGCACTTGGAATTAGCTACTCGGGCACTAGTGGACAAGGTACTATTACGGAGAATTGTTGACTTACTATCGCGCACCAGAGACCATGCGAGTACCATTGTGGTGGCACCTATCGATCTTACGCCGTAGTCACCCTTGTGTCTGAGGAACACGGAGCTCCCAAAGCGAAATCAATCGCAGACACCAAGCTAGATTAGATTATTGGAAAGGCCTAAATTGTGAACATGAAAATCAAGTGCTCGTCAAAAATAATGACTGTGGTAGGTGCAACAGAAAATATGCTTTGTACGCTCCAATCAAGAGCATTTAGTAATTCATCAATGGGAAGTTGCTCGACACCATCCTTGAGAAGGGGACATCCTTTTTTTCTCTTATTAGGGCCTGTGTCTCCAAGAAGGGGACATATTTGCAGGATTATTACCTTTACTGACCCATCCGAAGCTCTTCTATACAGTGAATCACCAGACTCTCTGAAGAGGAGGCTGAGACTCCATGTTTCTGGCAGAATTCTCTGCTCCAGCAGTTGTTGGCATTTAGAAGGGCTAGAAAGAAGATACTGACCAGGAGATGGTTTAAAAAAAAAAATATTGCAACTGAATCCTGGAATGTTGTCCCTAAGACATGGAGAACACATCCGTTCTTGTTAACTTTATAGCTCTAAAATGTTATCTAGCCTCAAGAGGGATTATGAATGCAAACCACATTTAGTTAAGCTGGGGGTCATTTAAGGGTGGGTGTGAGTTGGACAAACACCAAAAACTGCAGATGTGCCGTTTTCCCGCCTTGTGGTCTCCTCCACTTATCAGTGTGTGTGGAAGGTGGTCTTCCCGATGGGAGAGCCACAGGTTCCTCCACCATCAGGGTCTGCCGCTTGGTGGGTCTGACACCACTTGAAATGGAGGGGCCACTGCTTAGAAGTGGGCTCTGCTATGTTATTTCCTCTTACAGACCTTCTTTCTGGGACTTCATGAAACTCTAGTGGTCATGGACTGAAAAACTTTTGAATGTCCTGTGTGTTCTGGAAAATAACTATCTGGACATTTGGGACAGTAGCGCGTGTTGAACCAGTCTGTGTAGCAGTCTTAAAAGCTTTATGCCCTAAAAATAAACTTATAAACTAGCCCTCTTTTTCTTCAAATCTAACTTCAGACAGGAACAAATTGCCTTCTCTCCCACCCTGTCCAGAGCAATATCCCGCTTCGTCTAAGCCACTCTGCGAGCACTTGCTGTCATTACGTTCTTCCGGCCATCTTTCTGGTTGGGATAGATGATTCTGACCCATGCTATTTTACATTGTGGGTGTTTCTGTTCTGCTGTTTCTATGCTCATTGTGTTATGGCACCCAAACGTCACTTCCTCTTCCAATGTTCCTCAGCTCTCAGAATTTCTTCATTTTATAAGACATTTTCTCTGCATGGTTTTGAAACCATATTCGTAAGGGCTTTGCCGAGCTGAGATGGACTTTCGCAACTTACACTTTGAAGTTATTGTACTTGGGACCTCAAGTTGGTCCATTCTCCTAAGATGGAAGATTCAGTGTAGTAAGTTGAAAGGTGTGAATATCTAGAAGGTACCAAGATAAGGAGTGAGGGATTGGAATATTTATTCATGCTATCCCTTGTTGTCTTCCCACAAAGTGTGGATTGCCATTTTCATAGCAGCAGGATGAGCATAGTGATATTGAACAAATACTTATATTCCATCTAACTTTAATCGTGCAACTTCAGGTACAATACAGGGGATTGGCATGGCCTGGGGGAATCACCCCAAGTGATGGCATTCAAGTGTGCGTGTGTTGCAGCTCCCCATGCAGTCCCAGTAGGGCTAGGCGAGTTTTGAAAAACTTGAGTCTGACCGGGAAACATTATGATTAACATTAGACATAGTTTCAGAACCGAATGCCAACTACTGATTGAGGTCATTTTGTGATGTCACAGATAGTTTGTTGACTCATGCCTTCATCTATGTATGAACGGTGCAACTTTGCAAAGTCTTTGCCTTCTTTCGATGTCCGTCACTCCTCTCAGGCAACAAACGCTGCTCTTCGCCAGTCACTATTTTACCTCTGACAGAGAGCATAGACTGGGGAGAGATAAGATTACTCAAAATGAAACAGTGAACCACATGCCTCAGTCCTTACAAGAGACATCAACAAGTAGGGCATAATTTCAAAGCAACAATGGAGACTACTCCTGGACTGGAGAGCGGCAGATTGCATAAGGAGAGCATGAAGAATAGGGAAGGTTGATGAAGTGAGAGCTGGTTTCAGCTTTGGCAGGGTATAGAGAGCTACAGAAGTTTTATTTTTTTATAGTTAATGGTGGAATTAGTGTGATAAACCCGTATATAAAATGGTTAAGAATTCCATATTGAAGTAGCAAACCCATAGAAGCACAGGCGGAGTGCTTCCCGTTTACTATGTATGTCCTCAAAAAAAATAATGTGTGGTCTACTTGGGCCTGAGGGGCCAGAAGAGATTTTAAGCTTCTGTGCTACGTATGTACAGGTTTTCGTGTAAAGGCCTTGAAATTAAGGCATGCTTTTCTTAATTAAATGATTGCTCGCACTAGAAGCTCAATGCATGGATTTAAGAACTTGGGGGCATATTTACAAGGGCCTTATCTCCGCTTTTTTGGCTTACAAAGCCAAAAAAGCGGAGATAAAACCAGCGCCCTATTTACAAGAGGGTGCTAACATGCATAATCGCATCTTGGCACCCTTTTCCCCAATGCCTCACTTTGCATCTCCAATGAGATGCAAAGTGGGCGTTACTGAGCGTACCCAAGATGGACTACCTTGCAAATATCGCTGATGTTTACATCGCAATATTTACAAGGCAGCCCACATGATTTTAGCACACATTAGATTTTGGCGAAAACGGCCGTTTTCGCCAAAACCTAACGTCTGCTAAAATCCTGACTTAGCCATCCCTAACATAGGGAGTGGATTATGCTGATACGACCCTGTGGGTCGTATTAGCAAGGTTATCGCCCTTTTGCAGGGAACATCGCTGGAAAACCAGCGATGTTCCCTGCAAAAGGGCAATAACCTCGCTATCTCTGGAATTTTTATTGCCCTGGAGTAACGCATTGTTAATAACACGCTACCAGGGCGATAAATACCAGAGATAGCCTGCGATAATATAATTATCGCTAAGCACGGCCAGCGATAATTATTGCTGGCCGTTGTTAATATGCCCCCAAATGTTATTAAATCAGCTGGATTCAGTCAGTCGCCAGTCTGGCACTTACAGCAACTAGGGATTTTGCAACCCGGATGATGGCTAGTTGGCCAAGTAGCACAGCAGTGCCCACTTTGGTGCCTTATGATACTATTGGGTTTAATAGTTCCTATTAAGGCAGGGTCAAGACTGATTTGCATATAGCTGGGTCCAACCGAAGGTGGCATGGTGTGCAAAATAACGATGGATTGAGATGCGGCCAGAGTTATGACCAGTGGCTGAGATTAATTCAAGCATTCCTTCCATCACTGTTTTGTATATATATTGTTGGGCTCAGCTCCATCTCTCCTGCTGTGCTTTCAGCTGGTCCTTTACTCTCAAATACTTTTTTTCTGCCTAGAGAATGAGCTCTAAACACCAGAAACAGGTTAAACCTAGCAGAATTAACAGCGGCATTACAAGGAAGAGCTCTGCATTGGCTCAGGAAGCTTTCACCATCTTGTCCTGCATATTATTTTAATTTTTTTAGCTTATTTAAGAGCAGTACAATACATCTAAATAACTCAAATGGAAAATGGACGACTAATAAGTGCAATTCATTTTGTACGTTAACGTACAGATCATCAAAAGTAATTCCTCGTTGCAATTTTTCTTTCCTGTAGTGATGAACCACCAGCATCAGCCTCAAATGTCCTCCAGTCCCACTATGCCGCAACAGAGCCACCCCACCCAGAATCCACAGGCGGGCCTGATGTCCCTGCCCAACGCCTTGACCAGCCAGCAGCAGCAGCAGCAGAAGCTGAGGCTCCAGAGGATCCAGATGGAGCGGGAAAGAATCCGGATGCGCCAAGAAGAGCTTCTAAGACAGGTACAAATCTGCAAACAATGTGGCAACACCATGGAAACGTTGACTGATGAAACGCTGCACCTAATCTTACAGCACAAAGACCCCATTTGTAATGCAGAACCTCTAGAGGGCAGTTTGGAAGGGGCGTCACCTGCCTCTTTTCCAGGATATTTGTGGCTATTGGGGCCTAAAGGAGACGATAGAAGGTTCTTCCCTCCCACTCTTTTTCTGTCTACAAAGACCTATGCCCATTTTAGAGTTTCTGGCTTTGGGACATAGTATGTTATTTTTAACTCCAAATAGCCACCTCTTCATTCTCAAAAAGAAAGTGCGAAAGTACTGCCTAGAAATAATTAATTTGTTAGGTGAGTTAACCATCTCCAGATTGGTTCTGTCCCTCATCACTAAAGGGGCACTTGAACCACTCAATTGCCTGAGTTGGTTACACTTTTGGATATTATTATTTTGGGAACTACTTATACGACGAGAACTAGTGACCTGAAAATGCTGTGCACTGCCCAGCAGGAAGACGGCCACACACTGTTTTCAGTCCTCTACCTTTTCTCTTTATTTCTCTAGACCACATACTCTACACTCATGAACCATCCTGATTGCAGGCTGAGTGACGTCACTGAGTCCAACAGGTCACCACTAATGATGTTCCAGAGACTGTCTCTTGGTTCATTGGGATCATTGAGTGGTGGGTACTGCCGGGGTTCACACACAATGGGACAGGACCCAATTTTTTAATATGGCACCTGCCTAGCTGGGGGCTTCACCCAAGAACCACTGAATTAAGGGAAATTGATATGAACATACAATAGGTGTTGCCTTCTAAATGTCTGTAAAATCCTGGGCTAATGAATCCCGAGATCCGATGTACATTTTCAATAAGATATTCTGTATTAGTTGCCAGAAATAAACCAAAGAAAAAAGAACAGCCGACACGTGTTTCGCCCGTGTGGCCAGTAGGCCACGTGCTTTTTTAAGGCTGGTTTAGGGAAGGGCGGCATAATGATGTTTATTGGCTTGTAGGTGGCAGTCATTTATCATCATTCGTTTGGTAAGTCCAGCCTGAACGCACTGCAATCGACTTGAATTTGAGTAACGCCACTATGGTGGCCTAGCAGAGTTATCTGCCTCAGGTGGCAGTGTGCAGAGGTGTCTTCTCTCTACACTTCTCTAAGTATGATAGCAAGTTTGAGTGGGTTGCTTATAAGTAGTTCCTCTTCAACTCTGCTCTCTGGTTTTACTGACTTATTGGAATTAGACTGCTGTCTCGTGATTGTGTCTGCAGCCAGGGGATTTCAATGGAGACAACTAACACCTTATCCATTCACCCTACTTATTGCCTTGAATAGTGTTTACCATAGGCCCTGAATAGTGTTTACCATAGGCCCTGCCACACCAACACCTAATTCTTGAGAGAGGACAAAACAGCAGGGGTATTTTTGTGTTGGTTTTCTTCAAATAAACCCTGTTCTATTGAAACTTTTTCTCTGCTTTTTTATTTTGCTTCACGAACTTTGTGAAATGTACTTAGATTGTAAAGATTTAAAAGAAACTTCAATTAGCTGCAGAGGAAAAAGTTTTGTGTAGTTCCGATTATGAAGTGAACTAGAAAATCAACATTTGTTTTTGGGAGAGGCTCGATTAGCAAAGATTTTGGCATAAGCAGGCCGGATTTAAGATTGTACTACCCGTGGGTTACACCTGACTTGCTAGTAACCCAGGATTGGAAATATCTTACTGGTGTATTTTAGTACTTAGTCAAGAGCACTACAAGAGTACGTCACAGCAACATCTTTGGGAAACAGGCCCAATGAGTTTTTGAAGGCACGTGCCTCCATGTAATTGACAATCTTTTTCAATCAGCTGTTGAAGTGTGTCAAGACAAAGTATTTATCTGGCTTGACCTGTGCCAACTTGCCTACATTATGACTTTACAATGTATATTTTATATTGAGTCAAGAGGGTGCTGGGTAGCGGGGAGTTTGCTGGGTGCCTTCACAGTGTTGCGACTAAAATCCAGCAGCTGCCCCAGTAGTGTCAAGTTCCCAAAATAGATGTGTATCAAAGCTAGATTGGGCATGAACTGCTTTGTCCCCTCCACCTTGGATGGCTCCTTTCATTTAACAAGGGCCCCTGGCGCTTTCTGTGAATAATACGGTAATTGTAGTGGTCGCCCGGGAACTCGGCCCATAATTAGGTGTATGTATGACGGAAAGTGGGTCAGGATGTAAATAAGAGTTAATTGTAACGGGCTGGAATGGAGGCTACTCCCGCGGCCACTCCTAGGAGTTCCCTACTAATCTGTAGTAAGTGCCCCAGTGAGGTACAGTGAAAATGGGCATTGGGGAAGAAGATGAAAAGCGACACCGAGTGGAAAATGCAAGCATGCGGCGAGTGCATTGAACCTGACACCAGGTGACTCTTTCATAACATAAAAAATGACGACATTCTTTCACGTGGTAGTACTCACGGTCGGCTGTGAGTGGTGTTTCAGCTAAGGGTGAGAGAGGCACTCCCACGCTCTCTCTCTGTCTCCCTCCCTTCAACAGCTTTGTGAAGTATTGTTATTATTGGCTGCCTGAACAGCAGACCACTTCCGGGTGCTACCAAAGCCAAGATGGCGGTATTCGGGTGTAGTTGGTAAAGGCATAGTAGATCTGTTGGAGGGGAGGTCTTCATAGCTTTTATGAAGTTTAGCTGATATGCTAAAGCTGTGGCTTGGAGTTACAACATTTTTTATGCTTTGATCTACAAAGCACCTCTCTCAGGTTTTTAGCTGTTGGGCGGAGGGGGCGTGCTCAGAGTGAGGACTGGAGGCTGATGCCATTAACCAACTAATAAGATAGGCAATTAATTACTAATGTTTCTTTTTTTTTAAAACTGGGGGACTCTCAAAGTGGCGTGGCCGATGTAATTAAGGGCGTGGCTTAAAAACAGGTAAGCTTAAAATCTGTGCTTAGCTTAGTGGGCCGACCGACTGGCATTTTGCCACTTCCGCCATTGCATCCAGATATATAATACAAAAGGTAACATTACACCTACAACAAGCCAGTACTATTGACTTTGTCAATGCTAGTTCGTTGCATAAGATAAATAAGCAACAATTATGGCTTCGTTGTATAGCATATTGAAAATGCTTCCATTCTACAATGGCGAGACTGTGAACGAACTATAACGAGTCCCTTTGAAGTTGCATCAAAGGCAATGAAGGGTGGTACTGCTGCAGTTAAGATATATCCTTTTTTTCCATCCAGAGGGCAAAAATGGAGAGCTCGATAGGGACCCGTCTCAGCACCTGCTTTTTAGACCTACCGGTGTTGTGCACCGACTGGACCCGGCCCAATTAAAACCCTGTGATAGCCCAATGGTCGTCAAACCAGGAGCAGTGTCAGATAGCGGGCACGATATGAGCAAGTTGTAATTAATTTGTAGAGTCATATAGCGCGGCTTATCACCCATGAGGGTATCCAGGCGCTGATCATCGGCACGGGGTGATTAGGTGATTTGCCTACAATCACAGGATGTTGAGCTGACGCCGAGACGCGAACCTGGATCCCCAGCTCCTGAAGCGGCAGCTCTGGCCACTGCGCCGCATCCTCTCCACTTGTTGGTGGGAAAAGGCCCTTCCTCTGTTTAAAGTTTCGGACGTGAGACCAATCAACAGTGTTGCATTGATTGATTAATTCTGAATTCATCTACATTGTCCTGCCTGGAGCTAATTACATACTTTAACTGTTGTACGTTAAGCGAGAAGTTTGCAGTTCTTGCCTCCTCGGTGTGCTCAAGCAGTATATATCAGGCATGCAGTCGGCAGTGATCAGAAACCTCCATTTAACTAGGCCACGGTTTCCCGTTGCTGGACTTTGCTTTTACAGATCATTGTTTTTAGTTGTGTTGGTCCACCTGGCTCAAGTAAAACCGACTAAGACTACAACTCCCAGAATGCACTTTGATGCTATATATAAACCCACAACAGGAAAAAATGTTGTCCCAGTAACATTGTGTCATCTGGTCACCTTAGCAGTGTGCCCGTTTCGTTTCCCGAGCAAGCACTGTAATCAGAGCCAGCTTTGGCCAACCCTTGTCAGACTTGTCTCTTGTAACAGTCAACGTCACTTCCTGTGGGTGGGAGTGTGCTGCTGGAGGAATCCATGCTGGTTTTTCACTGTTCCATCTGTTCATCTTTGCTTCTTTCACTTGCTTTATTAATACAAACTGCCTCTTGATAATCACTGACTACATTCTGGCGCTTGTTGCTAGGCAACATGAATAAGGTGAAAAGTGCTTCGGGTGAAGGGGAGTGGAGCTATTTTGTCAGGTTTCTTGTTTCCTTTTCAACCTCACCTGCAGCTGCTGGTTTCGCAGTCAACTCTGCTGGCTACTGGCACTCCCTTCAGGGCAAGAACGCAGGTCCTGGAGTGTGTCTGCTTGGGATTACGTTTTGCTGGTTTATTTGAATGCTGTTTTTGCTGTGTGGCGGAGGGTGAGGAGAATTGCACTTTACTTGGTAGATTCACCAAAAGATTTACAGATATAAGTGAACGTGGTAGGGTTATAGCATTTCCCAGTTCAGTGCGCGAGGAGATCATCCATTTCAGGTTTTGTTTTGCTTTGTATTATGGGATTTGTAGTTCTGTGTCTCGTTCTAAAATCACAACTACAAGTCCCAGAAGGGAAAGTAAAAACCTGGACTGTGTAGATTACTCATGCAACTGAGAACCTTGAAAGCTCTGAAGTGGCACTCCACCAGAAGGCACGCGTAGCTTGCCTGACTCGATACTTGTAATGCGGGTAGTTGTGTTTTATATTACTTAATCTGAAAATGTTGCCTCTTCGTGATGTTTTTATTGACAATAACCAGTATGCCCACTCAGAAAATCATAGCATTTTGTTTAATTCTTTGTTAGCACACAATTGCCAGTTTTTGTTATTCTCAGAAAGCACAACATTGCCAGTATTCAGCATTCCCATTTATTGCATCACAGGGGTGTGTAATTTAATAAAATAGCTACTTGTCCATGGGGCAGGTTGCTTCATAAATCATAAATCTACTTGTACTGTAACAGAAACAACTTGTCACTTTGGTGCCATGTAGTGTGGCGACAAATTATGGCAGAAATCTCATAATATAAGAGCTTGGATGTAGCCTCTCTGATTATGCCAGGGCTCCTTTCATAGTAGTGTTTGAATACTTGCAATCCCCTTATGTTGCCTCGTTTTCGCAGATCTACATACTGGGGCTGAAGGTAGTGGTAAGCAATAGTTCCAGGGTTAGAATGCCCTTTTGAGTCTGTGCAAACCTACGAACTTACATGTTTTAAGGGTTTGTACCAACTCTTCTCTAATCTTTTCCCATACTGAGAAATTTTGGAAATTTACTCCTGACAATGGCAGATGTAAACCTTCTTCCAGAGTTTGGAAAACAGTGGTTGGAGGGAAAGTGAACTTGCAAACACTCAAATTTTCGCATGAGCAAATCTACACATGCACATTTGCTCATGCTAAAATGCAGTTCACAAATATTTTCTATGGGTACTCTTTCTTGTCCTACTTCTGTAAATTCTTGAAAATCCATGAAAGCCGTGTAGCTGCACTTAATGCAAGAACATACACCATGCGTTCACTTTTGAGACTTTTTTTAATAATTGGGCCCCTAATTTGGTCTGGCGTTGACCATGACCTTTTGCGTTTATTAAAATTCTGTCTCTCTCTCTCTGTATCGGCTGGCTTAACTGTGAGTTACAGCATTCTGCTCTTTCACAAGGAGTATATCGGCACTCAAAGTAGTTTTGTTCAGTGCCAGTAACTACTGTGGCAGTGTGTGCTTTTTAAGAACAAAGGTAATTTTTCCTTTTGCCAATGTTTGTTAGAAGGATGAGGGCCTGGCAGCTCCCACACCATTAAGGTTTTACAAAAACTTTGCCAAAAGAAGTCACACATTGACAAAACTAAAAAGCTGACCACCAATTTCAGACCTACTGGCTTTGCCGATGCTTGTTTATTTTTGTTTCCCGTAATCTCTTTGAAGCTGGTTGCAATGATTTTCCATTATGAATATTTTTGGCAAATACTACCATGCATCAACACGTTACTAAATGATGCTGCAAAGAAATAGTACCTGCAATGTTACAGTAGTTAATCAAAATGTTTTTTTTCCTGCTTTCATTTTTTTCTGAAAATTTATTTTGAAAGCCACGAATCATCAATCTTGCTTTCAAGCTTCTGCAAATATTTGCATGAAATCAGAGAGCATTCTGGTAGCATTATACATAGCCTCATATTGCCAAACTTTGAAAACGTGTGTACACATTTTCATACTGGAGCCACTGTCAGCAGTGCAGTCGGAGCTTACGACATTTACTAAGAGCGCTCACCCTAATAATAAAGGCTTTCAATTAATGAACCATAAATACAAGTTTGAACAGCATTTACATATGGACAAAAATATTACCTTAACTGCAGACAGTGCCCTTTCCTGATCCATAATGTGGGGCGGCAAACTGGCAGTTAACCCCTTCGGTGCTCATGACGGAACGGTTCCGTCATGAGCCACGGTTGAGCTGTGCTCATGACGGAACCGTTCCGTCATGACCACGCCCGCGCAAGAAACCGTCAGCACAGCGGCGGAATTTGCGCAGCATGGAAGGGGTTAAAGGGTTTGTGCTGCAGGGGGTTGGGCCTACTTGTCCCAAGGACAAAATACTCATGAAAACTTGTTGCCCTTGACCCCAAACAATATGTCCTGGGCGTTGGGCTATAGGAATTCCACATCCCTGCATCATATCTAGTTCTCAGTGGCTAGTTTCCATTAGCCTCATTCAACATATCGTTACTGGTTCCCATTATACCCTGTTGTGTTACCGCATCATGATCACTTGCCACTTTGCGCAGTTAGCATACTATGGCTAGCTTCCATTATAGCCAGTGAGAAGAACTTCCACTGCGCCCAGCTAGCACCTCCTGCTAAAGGTCCAATGGGTACACCATGACCTGTTTCCATTATGCCACTTATGTTTTCACAACCAGTTTCCATTAGGCCAACTTAGCATATTGCGGTCATTACCCCACAGGCTCTGCTTTTGTTCTGCCTGGCCTGTGGTGACCACTGTCTTACCATTTCTTCCTTGCGCAGCCTGTGGTTCCATGTTCTTCCATCCTGGACCTGCTGTCCTACCTCACTGGGTGCCGTTGTACTCCCTCCCGGACTTCCCCTGGTCCCTCGCTCCTCTCCCACCTTCTCTGAGAGCTGATGTCTGTTCCCCCGGGCCCTCTTTTGGCTCACATTACCCTGCTGTCCTCTCCCCTGTGAGGTCACCTTCTGAGCCTGCTTTTCTTCCACGGAGCCTGCTATTTTTCTCCTGGGGCCAGTTACGGCTGGCAGCACTAGAGAGTTGTGGGCGGGCAAATGGGTGGGGGATACATTACATGAAGAAAAACAAACTCACCTGCACAAACGTCCTCCGCGCTCCTGTCTGGCTTCCATCTACTGGTCTTCTCTTCCAGCGCCAGACCCATAACAACTCCCCTAACCAATCCTGTCATTGGTCTCATGCTGCGTGAGAGCAGCACCAGGATTGGATTGAGCTACCTCTGTTGCCGCTCCCGAGGACACTGGAGCCATGCACTTGCTCTAACTCAGCTGTCTTAAGATGGCTGGGTTACACCTTTCAAAGTGCACATGTCTGGATGGCCATCTCAAGACGTCCGGCTACAGGGACATGCGCTCTCTGAAAAGTGAACAGGCAGCCAGCCCGCCCCCTCCCTGCCTCTACCACGCAACAAGCCCCACTCCATCCTGACACTCAGTTCGGGATGGGGAGGATGAAAAAATTGTTTAAATCAACTTTATTACCATTTTATTTTTCATCTCTGGAACTTTTTTGGGGTATTTTGGACTTGGTTAGTGGGCTGACACCGCTGCTCAAACGGAGGAGCCGCCCCTCCCGGAGGCTGGTACTTTTCTTTCCTTTTGACTTTGCTAAAAACCCTACACACAGTACTCCAGAGTCCTCTATCCGAGGCCACTGTCATTCCCTTGTCTCCCCTACTGTACCCCACTGTCCTTTCAGCCCTCCTTCAACCCCCACCCCCCACACACCCCCTCTTTCAGTCATTATGTTCTACTTCTGTCACCCTTTTAAGCCTGTTACTCTCAAAAAGCCCCTGTGGCTCCGGGTCCTGCTTACTCCTCCTTTAAATTGTCCTACACTAAATGATGCTCCCCGGCCCACTGTACTCTCCCCTGGGGCCTGCTGTACTCTCCCCAGAGCCCCGCTGTACTCTCCCCGGACCCCGTGTCCGCTTTCCTGGGTCCTGATTTCACCTCTCCAGGCCTTGCTATCGCACAGTGGACCAATTTCCCTCCTGGATCCTGCTGTTCTAATATCTTTGAATACATTTCATCGATATCCATTTCAAAGAGACCTTGGGTCCATTTGCTATCACAAAGATTATGTTATGAAATTAACATTTTTAATGCACTATGACCAAAAAAATGACTCGGTTTTGTGGACAAGTCTGGGGCTGACAGAAAAAGGCGAATGAGTTTTAAAAAATTGGTGTAGCGGGTATTATCAGATGTTCGGTGGCACCCTTTAACCTTCACGGCATGGTGTGCAGGTGACTGGCAAGAATTGCCAAATGACTGTACATATGGGGCAGGGCACCATGTTTCTAGTCCTGAGATTTCATTTAACAGATCAAAGCTCTGTTTGCAGTCTAGTCGTTGTTTGCTTTAATTGACCAATTGAACTAATACACCTCCTGTGCACGTAAAGCACATGACTGTAGGGATGTGGCAGGTGTGACAGCTCACCCGCCTTCTCTCTGTAGTCTGGCTGAGGCTAGTCCCGCCATGGTTGAAGCCAGGTACAGAAAGTACTTGCTTGCATAAGAACACACTTAGTTTCTTGTTTGACTTCAAATGTTTGCTCCTGCAGAAATCAAAAGATGAATCGTATCCTCGCCCCCATATGTCTATATTTGGTCCCCAACGTTTTTACTTCACAGGCCATGCTTCAGTGGCAGGCCTCGATTGGCCCTATGAACAGAGCGTGTGTTCGTTTTATGAATGTAGTTTGAGCTGGAACCCTGTGCTCAGACATGACTTCAGATCTTTGATCCTAAAGTAGGAGTGCCCGGAAAAAGTTCTTTAGGCCAAGATCCACGTAATATTTTTAGGATAAACACGCACTATTATAATGAGTTCTTGTATGTTCCTTAAATATCCTGGAGCGCTCTTCCAGCCCTTGAAGAGGTCCAAAGGGGCTTTCTGGTTAGTCAAGTAAGTAGTTACTCAAGTTGTAGTGCATGGTTGGAGAAGGTTGTTGGTTGAAGTGTCATCAGGAAGTGGTGTTTTTTGGTGTCGTGCCGAAGACTCGCAGATTGTGATAAGGTAGTAGCATATGATGAGGGTGAGGGATAGCTTTGCATGCTGTCCATTCAAATCTTTATGAATAGTAGTCCGAGCCTCTTGATGTGTAATTTCCTGCTTTCTAGTTTACTGTTGCATGCTTTTCTTAAATCTGAGTCATTGCTTGATCCAAAGTGTGCAAGTCTGTAGGGTGCAAGAGCTCCCACCCATGCTGTTTTTTGCAAATTGAATATACCTCTCCTTGATCTAGGGTTTCCCCTTTTGCGCTAAAGTTTGATTAACATTTTTAATTCGATTTGATCCGTCACATGGACTAATTTGGGTGCATGCAGAGGGTTTTGAAGGATATTTTTCTTGCGACTGATAACCAGTGTAGGTCTTTCAGGCCTGGGTTAATGTGATATCGCCGGCTCAGATTTAGGACTTGTGTCTGTGCAGCATTCTCACTGAGTTGTAGGTTGGCGATTGTGTGTCAAGGGTGTCCGACATGGAGCCCATTGGAATTATCTAGATATGACCACACAAGAGCTACTGTTGGCCTGCATCTTGTGTTATAGCCATAAAAATGGCAGATAATTTGTGATGTTATCATTCTGAAACTTTCGCACAGATCCTTCAGTCCTGGACCTGCAATTGGCACCCTTCTATCAAGTAAGTGCAACAAGGGGCGGATTACCTGTCTGATTTATTCACTTTAATTATCCTTCGATCCTAATCAATCATTCAATCAATAAGGGGTTTATAAAGCGCGCTACTCACCCGTGAGGGTCTCAAGGAGCTCGGGGGTGGAGGGGGTGTAGCTCCGGATCAGTCCAAAAGCCAGGTCTTGAGTGCCTTCCTGAACGTATGCAGGGTAAGGGAGCGTCGTATGTTCACCAGGAGCTCGTTCCAGGTCTTGGCTGCGATGTAGGAGAAGGCGCTCCCGCCGGGTCTGTTTCTGCGGATGCGGGGGACTTCTGCCAAGGCGAGGTCGGCGGAGCGAAGGTTCCTCTTGGGTACGTGGAAGGAAACTCTCTCGTTGAGGTATTTGGGTCCGATGTTGTTGAGGGATTTGTAGGATTGGGTGAGGAGTTTGAAGGTGACCTTCTTCTCGACGGGGAGCCAGTGGAGGTCTCTTAGGTGTTGGGTCATGTTTTTGTGGCGCCGTGTCCCGAGGATGAGTCTGGCTGCGGAGTTCTGGATGGAAGAAAGTATTATTGGAGGCAGTGTGCTGTATTAGTTTAGATAGGATACAATCACAGTGAGCCCTACCTCCCTTATCAATGTTCCTGACGAAACGTGTTCTAAGAATAAGAGGAATACTTTCACATAGAAATCTGTAAGCAGGATAGTCCGCATCAGGCAAGCTACACAGGCTTTCAGGCACTTTCTTGTTCAGATGGTTCCCAGGATGCTTGTTTCCGTTCCAGGAAGATCCTGGTCTGGCAGTTCAGGCCGGACTGTTCCCTTGGGGAACAGGGTCAAGACTAATTTGCCTATGGCTGGGTTTAAACTGGAATGGCATCGAGAGCAATACAACAGTGGATTTAGGCCCAGATCTCTGTACTGGGGTGAATGTTTGACATTGTTCTGCATTCTGTCCATTTTTTGTTCTTTTTGCATTTGTCACCCTGAGTGGGGCCGGTATGCCCAGACGTGGGTCTCGTGCTGTCCATGCCACTTGAGTCAAGCTATCCTGGTTGATGAGGGGTGATGCCCCGAAACCAGTAGCATGATGCTTGTTTCCAGTCCAGGGAGGGCCTGGCTTGGCAGTTCAGGCTGGACTGTTCCCATGAGGCACAGGGTCAAGGCTGATTTGCATATGGCTGGGTTTAAACTGGAATGGCGTGGTGAGCAAAAAACGATGGATTTGGGCCCAGATCTCTGAACTGTAATGTTTGACATTGATCAGCATTCTGTCCATCAATTGTTCTTTTTGCATTTGTTCAGATGGTAGGCCGTGACTTCATCACGCTCTGGATTACACTTCTGCAGTAAGTGTTTGGTGCATTGATCCGCACCAGCTCTGGTGGAACCAGGACTATCCTGGTGTGTGCTATTCTTCAGGGTGATGGGACCAGGATGGGCCCGCAGTGACCAGTAGAGTGCAGATAGGCACCGCTGCAGCATCTACGCTCCCACACAGCCTAGTTTGGTTCCTGCTCACACTGACATTTAGATAGTGTGACTCTGAGGAAGTACCGCGCACCCAGAGCCTTTGTCATGGATCACCAATGACGCTCTCTATTCACACCTCTTGCGTACAGAAACAGAACACTCTGACCTGCCCCGAATCTGCATTGTAGGGGATACAATCAGAGAAGTACTCGTAATTTCCACTACTAGTGTGGCAGCCCTGCTGAGAGTACTCGTACTTTCCACTACTAGTGTGGCAGCCCTGCTGAGAAGTACTTTTACTGCACATTACTAATGTTTCAGCCCTGCTGAGAAGTACTTGTACTGCCCACTACTAGTGTGGCAGCCCTGCTGAGAAGTACTCTTACTGCTCACTATTAAAGTGGGAGCCCTACTGAGAAGTACTCATACTTCCCATTACTAGTGTGACAGCCTTGCTGAGAAGTACTCGTACTGTCCATTTCTAATGTGACAGTCCTGCTGAGAAGTACTGGCACTGCCTATTACTAATACTGCAGTCCTGCTCAGAAGTAAACATGCTGCCGATTACTAATTTGGCAGTCCTGCTGAGATGTGGTGCTTTTGACCACTACTGGTGCGACAGCCCTGCTGAGAAGTGTTGGTACTGTGCATTACTAGCATGGCAGCCCTTCTGAGAAGTACTCGTACTGCCCCTTACTAGTGTGGCAGCCCTGCTGAGAAGTACTCGTACTTCTCATTACTAGTGTGACAGCCTTGCTGAGAAGTACTTGTACTGCCCATTTCTAATGTGGCAGTCCTGCTGAGAAGTATTGTAATCGCCTGTTACTAATACTGCAGTCCTGTTCAGAAGTAATCATGCTGCCCATTACTAATGTGGCAGTCCTGCTGAGATGTGGTGCTTCTGACCACTACTGGTGCGACAGCTTTGCTGAGAAGTGTTGGTACTGCACATTACTAGTGTGGCAGCCCTTCTGAGATGTACTTGTACTGCCCTTTACTAGTATGGTAGCCCTGCTGAGAAGTACTCGTACTTTCCACTACTAGCGTGGCAGCCCTGCTGAGAAGTATTCGTACTTCCCCATTACTAGCATTTGTGCTAGCCACTACTAATGCAGCAGTCCTTCTGAGAAGTACTGCTACTGACCACTACTGGTGCGACAGCCTTGCTGAGAAGTGTTGGTACTGCACATTACTAGTGTGGCAGCCCTTCTGAGAAGTACTCGTACTGTCCTTTACTAGTGTGGCAGCCCTTCTGAGAAGTACTCGTACTGCCCATTACTAGCTTGGCAGCCCTTATGAGAAGTACTCGTACTTCTCATTACTAGTTTGACAGCCTTGCTGAGAAGTACTCGTATAGCCCGTTACTAGCGTGGCAGCCCTTTTGAGAAGTACTCATACTTCCCATTACTAGTATGGCAGCCCTGCTGAGAAGTACTCGTACTTCCCATTACTAGTGTGGCAGCCCTGCTGAGAAGTACTCGTACTGCCCATTTCTAATTTGGCAGTCCTGCTGAGAAGTACTGGTACTGCTTATTACTAATACTGCAATCCTGCTCAGAAGTAATCAAGCTGCCCATTACTAATGTGGTAGTCCTGCTAAGATGTGGTGCTTCTGACCAGTACTGGTGCGACAGCCCATCTGAGAAGTGTTGGTACTGCGCATTACTAGTGTGGCTGCCCTTCTGAGAAGTACTCGTACTGCCCACTACTAGTGTGGCATCTCTGCTGAGAAGTACTCGTGCTTCCTCATTACTAACGTGACAGCCCTGCTGAGAAGTAATCGTATTGCTCACGACTAGTGTGGCAGCCCTGCTGAGAAGTACTCATACTTTCCACTACTAGTGTGGCAGCCCTGCTGAGAAGTACTCGTACTTCCCATTACTAATGTGGCAGTCCAGCTGAGAAGTACTGGTACTGCCTATTGCCAATACTGCGGTCCTGCTCAGAAGTAATCATGCTGCCCATTACTAATGTGGCAGTCCTGCTGAGATGTGCTTCTGACCACCACTGGTGCGACAGCCCTGCTAAGAAGTGTTGGTACTGTGCATTACTAGTGTGGCAACCCTTCTGAGAAGTACTCGTACTGCCCATTACTAGTGTGGCAGCCCTGCTGAGAAGTACTCATACTTCCTCTTTACTAACGTGGCAGCCCAGCTGAGAAGTACTCATGCTTCCCATTACTAGTGTGGCAGCGCTGCTGAGAAGTACTCATACTTCCCCATTACTAGCGTGGCAGCCCTGCTGAGAAGTACTCGTATTGCTCACTACTAGTGTGGCAGCCCTGCTGAGAAGTACTCGTACTTTCCACTACTAGTGTGGCAGCCCTGCTGAAAAGTACTCGTTCTTCCCATTACTAATGTGGCAGTCCAGCTGAGAAGTACTTGTACTTTCCACTACTAGTGTGGCAGCCCTGCTCAGAAGTAATCATGCTTCCCATTACTAATGTGGCAGTCCTGCTGAGATGTGGTGCTCCTGACCACTACTGGTGCGACAGCCCTGCTGAGAAGTGTTGGTACTGCACATTACTAGTGTGGCAGCCCTGCTGAGAAGTACTCGTACTTCCCATTACTAATGTGGCAGTCCAGCTGAGAAGTACTGGTACTGCCTATTACTAATACTGTAGTCCTACTCAGAAGTAATCATGCTGCCCATTACTAATGTGGCAGTCCTGCTGAGATGTGCTTCTGACCACCACTGGTGCGACAGCCCTGCTGAGAAGTGTTGGTACTGCGCATTACTAGTGTGGCAACCCTTCTGAAAAGTACTCGTACTGCCCATTACTAGTGTGGCAGCCCTGCTGAGAAGTACTCATGCTTCCCATTACTAGTGTGGCAGCGCTGCTGAGAAGTACTTGTACTTCCCCATTACTAGCGTGGCAGCCCTGCTGAGAAGTACTCATATTGCTCACTACTAGTGAGGCAGCCCTGCTGAGAAGTACTGGTACTGCCTATTACTAATACTGCAGTCCTGCTCAGAAGTAATCAAGCTGCCCATTACTAATGTGGCAGTCTTGCTGAGATGTGGTGCTTCTGACCACTACTGGTGCGACAGCCCTGCTGAGAAGTGTTGGTACTGCGCATTACTAGTGTGGCAGCCCTTCTGAGAAGTACTCGTACTGCCCATTACTAGCGTGGCAGCCCTGCTGAGAAGTACTCGTACTTCCCCATTACTAGCATTTGTGTTAGCCACTACTAATGCAGCAGTCCTGCTGAGAAGTACTGCTACTGACCTCTACTGGTGAGGCAGCCCTGCTGACAAGTAGTTGTATTTCCCGTTACTGGTATGGCAGTCCTACTGAGAAGTATTGGTACTGCCAGTTACTAGTGTGGCAGCCCTCCTGAGAAGTACTGGTTCTGTAATTTAGAAGTATACTAGCCTTTGTACACCGTAATATTACTGTCAAATACAAGTAAAGCAGGCGGCTCTGGCGAGGACTGCCAGTACTGTCCATTACAAGCACAGCACCATGCGGAGTAGGGCTGGTACTGTTCCACACTTAGTACAGTAGCTCTGCTGAGATGTGGGTGGTTCAGCTCATCCATAATACAGCATGCAGAGAGCTTATGAGTAGGGCTGGTTCTGTAACATCAGAAGTATGGTGGACCTGCAACAGTACTAATCTGTTGGTAGCATGATAGGTACTTTCCGCCACTGCACACTAGTTGCTTCCTGTCTTCTACAGGTGGCCTATCGGTAGTCTGTCACCCGGATGTAGTAACCTCTCTCGCTACCCGTGCCCCCAGCGCCACTTATGACTGCCTTCCTCTGCACGGGGTTTTGCCACTGCTTCCATTTTCAGCACTTAATTTCCTTGGCCCCACTGCCCCAACCACAAATTCTGAAACAAAACTACGACCGTGGCGCTATGAAAAGAAAGCCCCGTATTTATCCTTTACGGACCACTGACTGGGCGTGCAAGGACCGTGAAATAAAAACACTGCTGAATTCGTAACGGCCCAGGGTATACAAAATATCGATTGTCAGGGCTCTTCCGGCGGAAGCAGACCACAGCGGCGCCGAGTGTAAACAGACTCCATCAGGTGGCGCAGTTTGACAGCGCGGATCCGTACCAGGGCATGACGAGGGAGGTGTTTGTGCCAAGTGGGTTCCAGGAAACTGTAACTAGCAATATTTAGTCCTTGGGAGCAGGAAGGGGATCTGGCGAGGATGAATTATCCAGCTCTCAAAGTCTAAGTTGTTGCTTTGAGGGTAAACGAGCAGCGAAGGGCTCCCTGTGGTTCACATATAGAAAGCCTCTGGGCGGACACAGGCTTGGACTCTACTCAGAGGGGCTCCACATTTCCTCTTAAAATGCCTATTTTTAGCTCAGATTTCTTGCAAAGCAAATACGCAGAATGGTGTCATTCCCCAAGTGCAGTTTTGCTTTAATGGGTTTAAAAATAATAGTAATCGTCATCGGCGCTTCATCGTCACCTTGGCCTGTCATTGTAAGGTAGGTAACGAGCTTCGAGTTCAGGAGCCAACTTCAAAGGTTTCTGCTCCTTAATAATTTAAGTGCTCTGGGTCAGCATGGCATTCCGAGGTCCAGTCCAGTGGTTACTGATGGCACGGTGCCACTGGGGAGGAGGGGGCGCGCTGGCAGTGGTCATCGGAGCTGGGTTTGGCTGCACTCTTGCTGTCTTCTTTCCTACCCTCTCCCGCTCTATGCGATTCTCAGAGCCGCGAGGGCCAGTGCTGCCTTGGCAACAGCTCACCATGTCCTGCTCCACAGGCAGGCGACAGGCCTTGGGAGGGGCACCCATTTGCCCTGTGTGGCGTTGAAGGTGGACGCTTCATGTGGAACCCATGCACGGTCAACTTCCTTGTTCAGAATACGGATGTATGACGTTACAACGCATGCTGTTACAACGAAAGTTTTACAACGCAAGTGCATTGACAACGCAGGACATTACAACGCAAGTCTTTACATCGACTTGCACTAGCTGGCGTGCTAACATTAAAAAAGTGTAATTTACTATTCCAACTCCAGTCCACGTAACAGTAGGGAAGGTGTTGGGATAGTAAACTACACTATTTTTAATGTTAGCACGCCATCTAGTGCAAGTCGATGTAAAGACTTGCGTTGTAATGTCCTGCGTTGTCAATGCACTCGCGTTGTAACAGTTTCGTTGTAATGGTAGTGCGTTGTAAAAGTTGCGTTGTAAAGGTTGTTCCCCTCAGAATACTGACACCCCATTGATTAAGAAGTGGAGATTTCCCTGATATGGTTTTGGCATGTTACTGATGTGAAACCCATGGCTTTAAGTGGTCCGTGTCCTGCCGGTGCTCAGCTTAAAAGCAGGTGTTGAGACGGGTCCCTATCGCGCTCTACATTTTTGTCATCACCCTCAGGGTGAAAAATAAAAATCTTAACTCTGCAGCAGGACCACTGCTCAAAGCCTTTGATGCAACTTTGAAGAGACTCGTTATAGTTCTTTCACAGTCTCATCATTTCAGCACTGAAGCATTTTCAATACTATACTCAACAAAGCCATAGTTGTTGCTTATTTATCTTATGCAACTAACAACCATTGACTAAGCCAATAGCCCTGGCTTGTTGTAGGTATAATGTTACTTGTTGTAGGTATAATGTTACTTGTTGTATCATATCCGGATGAAGTGACAGAACCAGCAAAATACCAGGCGGGCGGCACACTAGGCTCAGCACAGATTTTTAGGTTAGGTGTTTTTAAGCGATGCCTTTATATGCATCAGCTACAACCCTTTGAGAGAACCCCGTTTTTTTCATCCCACTTGAAGCCCTGGTGAAACCACCACTGATGAGCAGCACCGACCAACATAATTCCCATTAGCTGGTCTAGCATAGCGGCTCGAGTGCTGTTTATCAGCAGGAGCCTAATCAAGGGCTTTACCTCGATAAGCCTTGAAAAAGCAGGGGTTCGTCTTGCGAAATACGTGTCGGCTGTGTCGCTTTTGTGGTAACGTTTGGGCAGAATTAAACTGGATTCATGTGCCAAAGGAACTATTCCGTTTTTATTTGAATGGACTATGCATAATTATAACTTGTTGGACCTATAAGGTGTCCAAATAAAAGCACTTCTTAGACTTGAAATTTCAAGTTTGAGGTGATCTTACTTCAAGAGGTTTAAGTGCTGAACATATTGGATGCCCCTGATATAGTTTTTTTTAATTGACTCATCAGAATATTCATCTGAAACATGCATTTCAAGTATATTAGGTCTAACCATACAGTATCCAAAACATGATGATATACAGCGAGCGCAGTCTTGCAAAGGCATGAAGAGCTGTCTGAGGGTGCAGCAAGGTCAAGGGTTTATTTCAGAGAACATCAGCTGCCCCTTGTGGGCTACAATCAAAGCCAGACCAGGGCATATGTGCGGACAGCTGGTGCTGCAGCTGGGAATGAACACAGGGCCAAGGAGCTGAATGAAGACCGCAAAAACTGACAGTCGGTAACAAAAAAAAAGTCCCGCCCTCTTTCTTATACCGGATCATGCTGACAGAATAGTTTAGAGACGCCCTTAAATGTACCATAGGGCAACTGGTTGATACAGCAGTCCAGGGACAACAGCTAGGTGACGATTAGGCCTTCACCAACAGCCTTAGTGTTTGGTGACACTATTTCCGGCTTCTTTTGTGTATAAGTTTGTTTTCTTCCGAGACAAGTTGAAATCTATCAAAAGCAGGTTGGAAAGATGAATTAGGTAGCATATTTAAAACGTGCTTGTATGAACTGTTCTCAGGACAGAGCAGTGCTTATTCGGCATATTAATAATATTAATTAGAATAATTATTATTATTATTAGTGCATAGGTCGGGTCTTTTCTTCTGAGTTCTTCGCTGGAGCTGCTGAACACAAGGGTTGTCAAATGCCGCAACTGACTAGTCCACCTCGTGCATTCATCTACCAGGACCCTACACTTTATGCCTTTTTATCTCATTCGAGTGATTCTTTTTCATCCCTGCTTTCTTCCTTTTTCCAACAGTCCATTTTCCAACAGTTTCACTCTTGAGTTGGTTTTTAGATGGTGTTCGTACTAGAACTACCACTCCTGGCTTGTACTCCAAATGCTGAAATTGCCAGCCTCGATAGGAACATGTCAGTCAAGTTCATAAGAACATACGCTCGCACATACACATACACCGAATTTGGGCTCCATTGAAATCACGCTCTGCCTGATCTGTTGGTCTTCAGGCGGTCGTGGGCTGCTTGAAATATATGCGCATTGTATTCTGGTTTATCTCAAGTCCTTTGATTCTACTGAATTCCAAATTTTAAAACTAAGAAACTTGTTTTTGTTAATTTAACTCTCCATCGGTAGCGAGGGAGAGCAGTCAAAGTTTACTCTAGAAGGGTTGTATGAAGTTTGGAGCTCAAATAAAGTATGACAAAGTAATATCTTGAAGAAAGCTCTGTATCTTGTGAGATCTGTATCCTATTTAAACGGAAATGCTCTTTATTTACACGTATTAAAACTATGTTAAATTGATCATATGCGAAGGTTCTTGTCTGTGGCAGTAATACTACTCCAATCAGTTTAATATTACTTGCAGGATAGGGCCATATGCATCAAGTAACATTAATGTCCAAGAACAGTGCAAGTCTGTGGGTGAAGACTGGTGGTCCTTGGCTTTCTTCTCAAGCTGTTGGGTCTCCTCGGTTCATTTACCAATGCTGTGTTTCTTAAGGGACAAGGGTGTGAGGCAGAATGCTACAAAGGTACCAAGAGTGGTGTTCTGGTTTGTTGATGATCTTCATGCAAGTAGGTACAACTTGGTGGTTCTGGGCCAGGCAGCTCAGAATCTGCACAATATTTTCCTAAACTCTTAAAATATATAAACAACTAAAAATCCACACACAAATTATGCAGAATGAATGATGCACAACATTTCAACTACACCTAATTAGTTGGGAGGGTGTTTAGTGCAGTGCTACACTAGTGCATCTTCACAAAATTGACTAAACATCTTACTGCATTGGGAAAGGAAATCTTGGATATGATCAATTCTTTCTTGGAATCAAATGGACATAATACAAACATCTTTCTGCATTGGTAAACACTTAACTTATGCAATTAGTGTTAAGTAATCACAAAACGTGTAGCTTTGCTTTGAGACTTTCTTAGTAGAGGTTTGTTTGTGTTGATTGCAGACAATTTATTTGATTTTTAATAGTTATGTGGCGCCGACGGCTAATTGCGTCACCCCTGGTGCCTCAGGACTACAGAGTGCAAGAGTACAAATGTAAACTGAGCGGCGGGATGATGAGGTCTGAATGGTCTCCAAGAGCTGGAAACTGAATGTGTAATCGGAGTTGTGAAATTCATGTTTTGTGATGGTATAAACATTACTGTGAGTCTACATCAATATTTAGGAATCATGGCTCCTTCTTTCTACCAAGTAAGAGCTCACCACATGCTTCTCTATCTAGTCTCAAGCCTTTTGTTCACTTTACTTTAGCAACGGCATGTGTCCGGTGTAGTCTGTGTCTGAACAAGGCCAAATTGGATATATTCAGATTCAGGCTGAATGTGTTTTGTGTAAATTTGAGGATTGGTACAGTTACTATAAGGCCAGGGCGGAGACAACAACGAAGAAATTGAAGAATTTCCTGGTGGCTGGGGAGGCGGCTTTAAGTGCTGCAGGGGCTGTCTGTCCAGCCTGCTGTAAGGCTGTACATGAGATTACCCCGTATGTCCCCAGAGTTAGACCTAGAATAACTTAAATGTTTTTATATTTGAATTTGAGATTAAATATCTCTTAAACTTTCCCATCTGCATGACCTTCTCTTGCACTTCTTCCAAATGTGTTCTGCTAGATTTGTCTACTCTTTACTGTTGTCACTTGCATCCAATTTGATTAATATTTCTTTTGAAGTTGCCATTACAACAAAAAGGCTACAGGCCTTGGTTGCCCGGTCGGCCCAAAGATGATCTAGTGATAGAAAAGACGCGTGCAAATTGGATTAAGGGAACTTAGAAAAGTAACGCTTGACTCCTTTACTGAATGGGAAATTTAACATTTGTACTTTTGTACAGAGCTATTAGTGGAATTAAATACAATCCTGATATCGGCCAAATATCTGAAATACATTTTACTATTGGAGTTGTGAAGAGACCAAAGATTTTTGGCACCTTCCGGCAGATGTAACTCAAAAGAGTGTACTAGTTTGGAAACTCCCTCAAATCTTTAAGTCTATCCATCCATCTTTTGAGATGTCAGAGACAGCTTTTATCCTAAACCATAAAAGATGCATGGCTGTTATAGTAAAACTTCAGTATAAGCAAGCATTAGAAATTTTAACAGGAAATTCTGCACATTTAGTCACAGGCTAAAAAGAGCCTACATTTGAGTTTCCTTACTTCTGCTTGAAATGTAAAACGTCCAATCCCCTCATACCATTCCTCAACTCAACAGTCATTAACCACGGCCCCTGCCCCTATACTGGCACCCTTTCCCCTGGAATGGTCAACATTTTCCTCTGATAGACTGGACTCCAGGTTTTTTTATATACTGTTTCCTTCTAGTAAAGAAAATTGTCCTTCTCCCTTTCCTCAGAGGACTTCAGGCCACTGCATGAAAAGTTATGCTTGTCTGAGGCAACAAGAACAAGGTGAACAACCATTACAACGCAACTTTTACAACGCACTGCCATTACAACGAAACTGTTACAACGCAAATGCTGTGACAACGCATGCCATTACAACGCAAGTCTTTACATCGACTTGCACTAGATGGCGTGCTAACATTAAAAATAGTGTAGTTTACTATCCAAACACCTTCCCTACTGCAACGTGGACTGGAGTTAGAATAGTAAATTACCCTTTTTTTAATGTTAGCACGCCATCTACTGCAAGTCGATGTAAAGACTTGCGTTGTAAAGACTTGCGTTGTCACAGCATTTGCGTTGTAAAAAATTTGTTGTAACAGCATGCGTTGTAAAAGCATGCGTTGTAACATCATACATCCCAAGAACAAGCATAGCCCTTTGGGACCTTATAAGTATTTAGTTATGCAGCACAATATTCTTGGTGCAACAACATCAACTGTTGCATCGCTAAACACTTATAAGGTCCCAAAGGCGAGACCTATTGGCTATGCCAATGCTTGTTCTTCATGAAAGCATTTTCAAATATGTGAGTTCAGCCTACCAGTTGTACACAACTATCACATTTAATATGTACTTCTCAGCGCAGTAATGTAATGTGTCCCATTAATGTCGAAGCTTCCACATAATGACATTTTTTCCCCCCAACTTTTAGGAGACTTTAGCACAGTTTACTTGATTTGTTTTATGATTCCCATAACACACATTGTCAGAGCTCGGCTCGTGCACGGGCTCTAAGAAACGAGCCATACCCTTGGCTCTGCTGTGGCTCGCCTCTCCCTGTTACTTTATTGGCTCGCCCACCACTAGCTGGCTCGGGGAGATTTAGTGATGCGCCCAGGATCACAGAATTTTGAGCCGATCCCGGAGCTTGAACCCGGGTCACCAGTTTCAAAGCCGGCAGTCCTGGCCGTAACACCGTATCATTTGCCTGACTGGCCAATCACCGCACAAGAGAAGATGGAGTCATTTAACACATGATGCCTCAACAGGGCCATCAGTTCTCTGGGGTGTCTCTCTATGCTGATAAGAAAGCACAGTGGGTTTAGACCAGAGCTACCAGAAGAAGCAACACTCATTTAAACAACTATTCATCCCAGCCTGCTGACCCAGTCCATCTTTCTGAGGTTAAGAAAATGAGTGCCCGTTTTCGTTCTTTATTTACACTTTCAGTCACATGGCCTTTCGTGAACGAGTAATCAATATATATACAATATAATTCAATTAACACACTTTCTCAGCAAAAAAAGAGGAGCTCTTGGGACCAGGTACATTTCGAAAATGAGCAAAAAAGCTTCTTATCTGCCATTTTCAATGTGCATTTTAAATAGGCCACAAACAGACCTTGCTTCGCTCTGCATCCCATAAACAGGGGCGTCCGGTGTAAAACACATACATACAACGGATCTGAAAGAATTGCAAAAATATATATGGCACACTACTTTTGTTTATGCATAATTTTAGGTAATAGCTTTTAACCACGGAAAGGCGTGACCCATTATTAACTCTTGTTCAAAAATAAAACGGATTTAGCTCCAAACTTGATTTTTCATGTTTCAGAAGTGGAGAAAACCTGCTACATTCTTTAGTATGAAAACACATCAGAGCAGAGCAAACCAGGGCGGTTGCATTGTTTTGCATGAGTGAAAACACCTTTAAGCAGCATGCACTGTAGTAAGCCCATTGGGACGGATTGTATATGAGACAAGCAGCAAAAAAAGGGGCCAACTGAGCCTTTCTAATAGTTTTACACCAGTGCAAAATGTATACAATGGGGCCCTTCTCATTAACGCACCAAGGGGAAACTTGCGTTTGTTTTTGTCCCATACATAAGAGACAATATTGAACCAATCTGTCGGTGCCATAAACCGGGATTCAATGCTTTTCAGAGTCCACCGAATAAAATATGATTCAGCAGGAGTTTCCTTCTAAATGTAGAAGAGATGGAAGGTTGATTGCAAAAACATGCCTCATATTCTTTGATGTGACATCTTCGGCCAACAGCAATTTGCATTCTGGGACGTGTAGTTTTGCGTTGTAACCCTTTAGGCGACAAACCAAAGAATCTCTCTGCCGTTAGTACTATTGGATAAAGACTGGGACTCGCTGACGGTGTCCTCCATGAAGTTAAACTACCCCGCTTCCAGCCCTCCTGCCTGCGTCTAGTTGTGCCAAGGGCTGGCTGGCTGGTTACTGCTCACCCACTGACTAGTACAAAGTGTCAACGCACCGTCACTGCTCCTCGGCGGGGTGACAAGGTTGCACTCCAAAGTGGGGATGTAAAAGCTGCAGTGCAACAGGCCTTACACTGTGGTAGTAGTGGGCTCTGGAGGTTTCTGTGCGCTAAGAGGTCGCCGTTCCAAAGTCGGGGAGCTTGGATGTAAAATAATGTCTCATGCCCATTTCTCCATCTGCTGGGGGTTTGAGTCTGCCTTTAAGTCGGTCTGTGACTCTTGCTTCCCTTTTGGAAGCAAAGTCTGTTTCTCTGTTTGTGAAGAAGACCTCCTTGCACGTTGTGCCACCGCTTTTGAGATTAACGTGGGTAGAAAGCAGGAATCGGTGACCACGGAGCCGGCGGCAGCTGATGTTGGACGTGTGGCTGAATGGAAGAGGCCTTCATCAAACAGGACGAGGTGCAACAGGCTGCTTAGCACAGCCCCAGCCTGTCACCTCTGTGTGAAAGCACCGAGGATTCAACACTACTGCGTGTTTGTACAAAGGGGGATGTCACCGCACAGGAAGCTGAGCTGCAGGCCTGCTGCTCGTGCACTTCCATCCCCATGAATCTTAAAAAGGCGATTCCGCCCCAAAGTCACACAGCCACCTCACGGCGGCGCATGTCCAGCAATCTGGTTATGGTGCAGGGCACAAGTCCTAAACAAGTGCTGAAAGACAAGCGCGGCCCGCAGTCCATTTGCCCGCAGCCCATTCACACCGTTTACCTTCCGGGAGCGAACAGCGAGGCACAATAATTGCAAACAGATGGCGCCGCTGCTTGCTCCCGCAAGGTAAACGCCAAACGTGCGCGAGGGCTGTTTGGAAACAGTGCAGAACATGCACGAGTTTCCACAAAAGCCCGGAGTGACTCCAAGAGGTCACTCCAAAGCAGCGCTTGCGCGTTGCGTAGGCGAGACCTTAAAATGGTGCAGGGACTGTATATGTTGCAAACCAAAGTTGCAGACTTTCACAGTATAATGGTGAATACAGACTGCGGCAAATGTTAATGAGATTAACTTACATTCATAAAAAAGACATCATGAATCAACAAAAACATTCACAGTGCAATTCAATACAAAACCATTTCATGTTACCCCACCAGGTGAGCAGGGGTCACGGTCAATAAATGGTAACAACTCATGAGAAAGGAAGCCAGAACGCCCCAAAATATTACTTTACAAACCTGAAGACAGTGATGATGGTGGAAAGTCCTGGATGAGGTATAGCACACGGGTGGGGTAGGGAAAGGCTGACATAGTACATATTGCAGTTGTCATTGTGTATGTCTTTCTCATATAGTTCTTCTTAACAGCTAGTTCCTCTTGGATAACCACCATATTCAAAAATATTTCAGTTCTGTCACATTGCATCCCCAACACCCTATCATTTTAAAAAAAAAAAAAGGTGATGGCACCTGATGACAGGCTTTCATTTTGAGACGCATCAAGGAGAGTTACGAGAACACCTACCACTTGTGTACACCACAGGGCTTAATATCAGGAATGCAGACCCGCCAACTTTGGAAAGGTTTTCACCACGTGAGCAGGGAAAAAGGGCCCTTAGAGAGGGTGTGGTCTGAAGGGGGTCCCATTATTCTCTAAACTGTCCTCGAGGGCTTCTGATGGTTGCAGGATCATGGAGAGGAGGCGGTGCTGCATGCTGAACACTACCCAAGAGACACTTATACCCTCTTTCCTTCCCTAAAAGCAAAGGTTTTGAGGTTCCACCGATATCCACCTGAGATGGACGTCAGTTGTGCAGGACCTCTACACACGAGCTGGACACCTTCTCTAGCATACCCTTTCCAGCTCGCCTTGTTTTCCATTGTGTGATATTGGCTGTTTTCGGGAGGACCTATGAAGGTATCCAATATAATGTGACACCTGTGGTAGCGTGGGAGTTGGCCGATCTGGATGTGCTATCATTAAGTGCGGTCAAAATTGTCTTTTGCAAGTCTAGGTGAAAACATTGGAGCCTCAAATTGCAGGAAGCTGCAGTTTCTGTGTTTAAATGTTGTCTGTACACTTTGTAAAAATGTAAATTTTTGTGGTCTACGTTTTTTTTTTTTTAAATCTTTTTTATTGAACATTCTCGACATGAAGGTACAGATGCACAAAATCAGTAAATGGGTTACAGTGAAATCAAGTTACATACAAATACAGCAGCATAGATCATTGAAACTCACGGGGATGGGGGATCATCACCATCACGGGGAGTGGTACATATATCGCCACGGTATGCATTCCAGTGGGCCCAAACCTTGGACCATTTGCGGGGGCATCCACGGGCCACATAAACTGATTTTTCTCTTAGCATACTCCAGTCAAGATCTCGCTCCCAATCTGTGACCGTGGGCGGGTGTGGGGCTCCCCAGAGCTGCGCAATATTTCTCTTGGCGATCATGCAGCCAAGCGTGACCCATTGCCTAGTATAAGTGTTGAGGTCGGTAGGTTCCCAAATATTAAGGAGGCACCTGGGCGCTTCCGGTTTGATTTCTACCCCCAACACTTCACTCATGATTGTGTGTATATTGCGCCAATATTCATGGATCGGCTCGCAGTGTCATAGTATATGTATGAATGTACCCAATTGTGTGCATCCCCTACTCGTGGTCTACGTTTTTACTGCCTCTAATAACACCTTAAGCAGAACGCAAAGAAAACCACCTTCTGATATTACATCTTTGTTTGAATTTAAAGTGTACAGCAAGTCACTACTCTAACTAGATAGAACGATGGAAATGTTTATTGTTATATTATTTAAAATCTTACAATACTCTGCCAATGATTTAATAAATAAAAATTGGTTGATACCGCTAGATTTAAAATCACAGTTAAAAATTCCCATTTCCTCAAAAGTGCATTGTCTAAAATTCAAAGTAGCAAGCAAGTGCAAACAGCAATAAAATGTCCTCGTAACCATTCAGAGTCCATCACATAGTGTCCTTAATATTGAGTGGGACCATTTTTATCTACAGAGTTAGTTCCTAACAGTGGATTTAAGCGGAGATGCTCTCGTGCAGTTCCAGTTTTTTTCCCGCCACTTTTAAAAACTTTGTATAACTGCCATTCAGCAGGGTATCCGATGACTTAAAGCATGCAATTACTGCTTGCCGGCACATATGCACTCCCCGCTGCTGAGTGGTTTTTTCATTCTCTTCCTTTCTTCCAATAGTTCTGGGCAGATAAAAGTCAGATGAATATTGTTTACTTCCCCTGTTTTACATAATCTACAGCAAGTACTTTTTCTGTCTTGGACCCAAGGTTGTGCATGGGAGAGGCCAGTTAGGCGTCAGATCACAACCTGATGAAATTGATTTTTAGGTGTCTGGCCCATCATGTCTCTAGGGCAGCGGTTTAAGAATTTTATATTAATTGAGTATCGCCCAAACATGAGATCTTGGTGCAAGGATCTCTTTATCTTGCATCAGTGAATTTCTTGTTCGTCCAGCCGTTGATAGCTTTTTTAAAAGGCCGCCAGAGGCAAGGACATTTTCCCTAATGGCGAACCGCCAGATTGTCACTCGCCGCTTCTAAATACTGCCGCAGTGGGGCGTTAGTCTTTATTTGTAAATCTTTCCAGAGAGCTTGGCATAATTGATTTGATTCGGGGGAGGCATGCAGTAAGGTGGGTATAGGGGAAGTGAAGCATATGCATCTAGTGGCTGAATTGCATTATGTGAAACCAGAAAACCTGCGATTAATCTCAGCTGCCCCACTTTACCAAATTGTGTAATCCTATGCAATTGTTTTGTTTCACTTTCCTTCTTTTTTCTTTTATTGTCACATATAAGAGGAACGCAAATTACTTCAGTATGTGCGCTACACAAAACCTTCTCTGTTTTATTAAACTAGAATGTTGTTCATGTATAATAGAAGGCCACCCTAAAAGTGCACATAACTGACTTCCCTCTTAGCTCACTATTGGCATTGTTGTGAGTGTGAGGAAGTATGTCTGTTTCTAAATTCATATTTGAAGACTATTACTTAAAAAAAGACTTCTCAATGCACTGATCTAATCTGATATTTTAAGGTAAAATGGTTCTACATGTTAATGAAATATACTTTTTGAAGAAACCTTATCATATTTTTACACTTTTGATGCAAATTACTTTGAAAATAAGTGTTCTTAAAGTTAACTGGTGCAGGACAACCTAGTTACTTCTTTCTTTAGCTTCTATCAACCTTTAATAAAGGCTTGCCTGTAAATTTTCTGCAAGGAACGGAAGTTTAACATTTAGTCTTGTGGTAAAAGGAAGGTTTAGATTAGAATACGTTTCGTTTTCAACAAAGGAAAAGTTTTTTAGAAACAGGTCGTTCGGGTTGCTTTGTAAATGTCGCCAGGATGTGACCCTTCCCTGTTGCAAAATAGGGAGCAGTTCAAGCCAATTATGTCTTGCATCAGAACGTCTCACGCAAATGCGTCATCGACAATCTTGATGAGACGTCCAGAACTCCACATCCTTGCTACAGCCATCGACAGGTGTTCTTTCTGATTTTCTTTTTTATGCACTATCGGCCACCATGATTGGCCTGTTAAAGTGTCTTCAAGCTAACTGCTTTGAAACAACGTCATAAGATTTTGAACCGTTTTGGTACCGCCTGCATTTTTCAAATCGATTATGTTTTGGTATGGCAAACCACGCTCATGCCAGCGTTAGTGGCATTGTGAACACTGGATAAATGCTGCGTTTTTCCGCTTTAGTTAGATTTTTTTTCCCAGTGAATACTTTCGGTTCCCCCCCACCTAGCCATTAAGACGTTCCGGCCGCCCCTACTTCTGTCTCTATCTCACAGATAGTTTATCACTTCATTATTAGACTGCAGTGACATCTGGTGGCGCAAATGAATAATTACAGAACCCAACGAACACTTCACTAGACCACATTTACTTAAATATATCTAGGGAAACTGTTTGAAAAGCAAGTGATATAAACCGAATCAAGGGTGTAGGCGATACACAATTTCTGGGAAAGGGTGTGGGCGTGGTGTTACCGAGAGCCCTGGGAGAGTCGAACTAGGGCTCTGGCTTGGCTCGAAGGGCCAAAGCACGAGCGGAGTCATCAAAAGATGTAAATCAGGCAACACATGTATTGAAAAAAATGATAACAAATTTAAAATCAAAAATGTGTTTAACTTTTCAGGGTCTCAAGTATAGATAAGATTATATCACGGAATTGAGTGACGTTTATTGAAATAAAATGTTGATGAACATGAAACATTCAAGAATAGCCCCATGTCTTGGTGACGTTGCCTCAAGTTACCCAAAATGTGTAATTTCTGTGTTTGCCATGTACTCTGTTTACATAGTGTATATGGTTATTAAATGTGAAGCACAATTAGAAAATTGGAATGTTGTGAGCTCCTTTGAAGACAATGGAGTGCTTTGGGCTTCTAAAGGCTGGTAGAAGCTCAGAGCATCAACATTCCAATGGTTGTTCGCAGCAACAGAACAAAGGCCTCACGGAGCCCGAGGGGACCTTTAATGGTTGGTGGAGCACGCTATGGCGGGCTCTAAGGCTATATTAGAACATTGGAATGGTGAGCGCTCCATTGAAGACAGTGGAGCAGCAGCGGCCTATATGAACCGGTATAGAGCTGCTACTCTCAACAATTTCAGTGTCCTGATACACAGCATCTGCCTTTCTCTTTTCCCTACCTCTCGAAGATGTATTAATTAGGCAGAGGAAAAAGAAAGGCTGATGCCGTGCAGGAGGACACATGTTGCCTTCACCCTTCCCTCCTCCTGTAGCTCAGTTGTACTACGGCTTCAGATGGAGTTAGGGGTGAATGCTGCTCAGTTCGTAGGTCTCTCTGGCATTGCTGAACTACATAAAGCAGTTCAGCCAAGACGGGGAGAAACGGGGGCTGACTTCAGCCCCTTTTCACAGCTCTTGCTGTGAATGTTCAAAAGCTAACAGTTGTGGCCCTGCACGTGGCTGTTGGCTGTAGAACAAGACCTGTGAACAAAGGCCTCAAGGAGCCCAAGGGAATTTCGATCCCCTTGGGTTCCGTGCAGCCTTTGTTTTAGCAATTCGAACATTCTGCCCTAATGGGTCAGAATGTTCCAATAGCTATATCGCCCACCGTAGCTGGGCTATACCGGCCATTAAAGACCCGCAAACAAACACTAGAGTGGGCCTTTAATGGCCAATATAGCCCGCTACGGCGGGCTATAAAGCTATATTATATAAGGCATATACAAGCGAGGTTTTTGTAGAATGCATATTCTGTATTTTAGTTCTCTCAAACTGGATGGTTTAGGAAAATGCTACATAATGCAATAAGGTGATGGACTATGAATCACACCATACGGTTTAGTGGCTAAGCCAGGTTATGAGTATAGGTCTTCATATAGTACAGTATTAGTGCTAGTCTATGAAGTTCAATAAATACATTTATCACACCCTAAATCAAAACTGACAATGTACACACTATACATGTGCATCATCCTATGATTTAGAGGTGTGCTTTTCAGTTTGTCTTTAGAGTCTGTGGAAAGAATCCAGACACTAAAGCTATGTGTAAGATCCCGGCCAATAGGATACGGCAGGTGGTGGGACGACTGGTTTATGACAATTACTATTGACTCAACCCCTGTGCCTGAGCATGGCAATAGTTATTTGTAGACTTGCAAACATTCTGCATTCAGTTATGCATAGTGAGGAAGAGCTTTGTCTGCTGGCAGTGCATCTAGAAAAGGTTTTTCCGCTTTAGTTAGATTTTTTTTCCCAGTGAATACTTTCGGTTCCCCCCCACCTAGCCATTAAGACGTTCCGGCTGCCCCTACTTCTGTCTCTATCTCACAGATAGTTTATCACTTCATTATTAGACTGCAGTGACATCTGGTGGCGCAAATGAATAATTACAGAACCCAACGAACACTTAACTAGACCACATTTACTTAAATATATCTAGGGAAACTGTTTGAAAAGCAAGTGATATAAACCGAATCAAGGGTGTAGGCGATACACAATTTCTGGGAAAGGGTGTGGGCGTGGTGTTACCGAGAGCCGTGGGAGAGTTGAACTAGGGCTCTGGCTTGGCTCGAAGGGCCAAAGCACGAGCGGAGTCATCAAAAGATGTAAATCAGGCAACACATGTATTGAAAAAAATGATAACAAATTTAAAATCAAAAATGTGTTTAACTTTTCAGGGTCTCAAGTATAGATAAGATTATATCACGGAATTGAGTGACGTTTATTGAAATAAAATGTTGATGAACATGAAACATTCAAGAATAGCCCCATGTCTTGGTGACGTTGCCTCAAGTTACCCAAAATGTGTAATTTCTGTGTTTGCCATGTACTCTGTTTACATAGTGTATATGGTTATTAAATGTGAAGCACAATTAGAAAATTGGAATGTTGCGAGCTCCTTTGAAGACAATGGAGTGCTTTGGGCTTCTAAAGGCTGGTAGAAGCTCGGAGCATCAACATTCCAATGGTTGTTCGCAGCAACAGAACAAAGGCCTCACGGAGCCCGAGGGGATTCCAACCCCCTTGGGCTCCATGAGGCCTTTGTCTTACAAATTAGAACATTCTGCCCTCTAGGGGTGGAATGTTCTAATAGCCTTAGCCTGTGTAGCTGACTCTACTGGCCATTAAGGCCTGTGCACTTATTAAAGGCCCTTGCCTTCAGCGCGGACCTTTAATGGTTGGTAGAGCACGCTATGGCGGGCTCTAAGGCTATATTAGAACATTGGAATGGTGAGCGCTCCATTGAAGTCAGTGGAGCAGCAGCGGCCTATATGAACCGGTATAGAGCCGCTACTCTCAACAATCTCAGTGTCCTGATACACAGCATCTGCCTTTCTCTTTTCCCTACCTCTCGAAGATGTATTAATTAGGCAGAGGAAAAAGAAAGGCTGATGACGTGCAGGAGGACACATGTTGCCTTCACCCTTCCCTCCTCCTGTAGCTCAGTTGTACTACGGCTTCAGATGGAGTTAGGGGTGAATGCTGCTCAGTTTGTAGGTCTCTCTGGCATTGCTGAACTACAAAAAGCAGTTCAGCCAAGACGGGGAGAACCGGGGGCTGACTTCAGCCCCTTTTCACAGCTCTTGCTGTGAATGTTCAAAAGCTAACAGTTGTGGCCCTGCACGTGGCTGTTGACTGTAGAACAAGACCTGTGAACAAAGGCCTCAAGGAGCCCAAGGGAATTTCGATCCCCTTGGGTTCCGTGCAGCCTTTGTTTTAGCAATTAGAACATTCTGCCCTAATGGGTCAGAATGTTCCAATAGCTATATCGCCCACCGTAGCTGGGCTATACCGGTCATTAAAGACCCGCAAACAAACACTAGAGTGGGCCTTTAATGGCCGATATAGCCCGCTACGGCGGGCTATAAAGCTATATTATATAAGGCATATACAAGCGAGGTTTTTGTAGAGTGCAGATTCTGTATTTTTGTTCCCTCAAACTGGATGGTTTAGGAAAATGCTACATAATGCAATAAGGTGATGGACTATGAATCACACCATACGGTTTAGTGGCTAAGCCAGGTTATGAGTATAGGTCTTCATATAGTACAGTTTAGAGACTGTAAGATCACATCCTTTTCACTTCCGTTTAACAGTAAAAGTCAGTGCTTTGTATTCAGTTATTCAATCATTCTTTTTAAATTAGTGCTAGTCTATGAAGTTCAATAAATACATTTATCACACCCTAAATCAAACTGACAATGTACACACTATACATGTGCATCATCCTATGATTTAGAGGTGTGCTTTTCAGTTTGTCTTTAGAGTCTGTGGAAAGAATCCAGACACTAAAGCTATGTGTAAGATCCCGGCCAATAGGATACGGCAGGTGGTGGGACGACTGGTTTATGACAATCACTGTTGACTCAACCCCTGAGCCGGAGCATGGCAATAGTTATTTGTAGACTTGCAAACATTCTGCATTCAGTTATGCATAGTGAGGAAGAGCTTTGTCTGCTGGCAGTGCATCTAGAAAAGGTTTTTGATACATTAACTCAGGCATGTTTGCTGGAGATTCTGTGGCCGATGGGATTTGGTCCAGTATTCTGAGTCTTGGTCTGCTTTCTGTGTATCTGCAGATAACAAGTTTATTTCCTGGCAAGTTCTGCTCAAGCTTTCACCCTTTTGAGATTGATAAATTGAGTACTTTTGAATAAGGTGATATAACATCTGCTTTATAAAGTGCTTAAAAACAGCACAACAGTCTTATTATGAGGTACATAGCTTGTGTTTGGATTAGAGATCAAACCCTCCAGGATTTCGTGATTTGCAAAAAAAATGTAAAATCCGCAGTTTTGTAAAAAGCACATGCTTTTTACAAAACTGCCTGCGTAATTTAAAGAATGCGACGACTGGGCCAATAGGAGGCAGGCAAGGTGTTGTTTGTTTATTTACTATTCACCTGCCTGCTGTTTCCCATTCTTCGTCACCGGGAAAAGACGCAAGAGAAACCTATACGTTGAGGACCAGCACACCAAGATCCTGTAGGTTATTCCTGTCCTGGTGTCCTACAGCAGTGCGGCTCCATAGCCTCACTCGGGGCACCTAGAAATAGAAAGGTGTAGTGTATGAGGGCAGAATGGGATCAGGGGGAAGTGGGGTGGCAAAAAAAGATTTTAAAAAACAGCCCTGGCGGGCAATTAATTTTTTTTTAATCTAGACCCCAAAGCCCATGGGGCACGCAGCAGGCCCAGGGAGGGCATTTTTGTATGCAGTTTCGGGCCCAGGGGACATTTTTTAAAATAATCTTTTGGGCTCCCCACCCACAGGGCATGCGGCAGGCCCAGGAGGCACTATTTGTTAATTAAATGTAGGGCCTACCACCCATGGGGCAGGTGGCGGGCCCAGGGGTCATTTTTGTTAATCCAGTTTTGAACACACAGCGGGCCCAGGGGAGCATCTTTTAAATTAAGTTTTGGCCCAGGGGTGCAAATCTGGGTCTTGCTACCCATGGGGCACGGGGGGCATTTTTTTAGCAGTTTCGGGCCTTGCCACCCCGGGGTACTGAAAAAATAGCATGATAAAGTGTTGCAAAATTTGCATATTTGTGCTGCAAAATTTGCTAATTCATGCTGTAATGTCCTGGGGTGTCTGAAAGATGCAAAAGTGATATTCATACAGTCTTTCTCAGTTGTTTTTCTCAGTTGTAGTGCACTGCTCTTAATAGTAGGCTCTGATACATTAACTGAGGGACAACACTTGGTCTACTGTGTCAGCAGGATTTGCTTGCCCTTCATCAGCCTTAGAGATTCATTCTACATCTTTTTAATATCGTGCAGGCTTGGCTGCAATGCAAATGTTTATTTGTCCACAGTGAACGCGCTTCTATCACATGTATTTATTCAAATTATATAATCAGTTGCTTTCTGTCCCATAATGAGAGAAGGGTGGTTGTTTTGCTGCACATTCAGTGACCGCGCGTCACCAAGTGCTTGATTAAATGGGGTGTGTGGGACATTTTAGTTTTGCTGTATGCTGTCCATTATTCGCCATCTAGTGGTTGGGTCTGGAATTGTCTCACTGTTCTATAGGTCTCGCCTGAGCCAGCGTGCATTCGCTACTCTGCGAGACGTTTAGTAAGGGCTTTAAACTTTGGAACACACGCTCGTGCGTGTGCTTTTGTTTTCTTCACCCGCTATTGGCCTTTGCATGCGTCTTTCTAAGAAAGATAGCACGCAATTGGCCAATTGCGGGTGCATGTCCCACCTTCTTTCTCTTGTGGCCTAGGGTCCGCGGGAGCGAGCATGAGCCCCATATGTTTCCAATTATCGTGCCGCGTCTCGCGGTCGCGTTAATTGGAAACATATGGGCAAACGCGCGCTTTCACTTTTGCTCGAGCACAACTTCCGGGCTAGTTATAAGTGCACTGACATTTACAAACTACGCAAGCGCTTTTCCAAAGCACACTTTTTGAAGCGGTGCCAAGATTATGTGAAATTTCTTTATTCCTTTAAACGTGCCCTTCAGACGCATTACACTTCAAAGGCGGCTAATGTATGCTGTCGGTTTTGGCGGCTGCTGCTCGGCCAGGCCTTTGTGTGCACGGTTTTGTGGTGTGAAAAAGCACCGTGGCACCCCCCCTCACTACTTGACTGTGAGCGAGCTTTAAGCCAACCCCAGCTCTTCACTGGGCTGCCTAGAAAGTTAATTCCCACCCAGTGTGATCACGTGACGTGCCCTCGTACCCCCCTCTTAAGTCCCCCTTAGGTACTTATTGTAAGCGTTATTTTTGTACAACTAAAGCTCTGGGTATATATGACGAATACTACTAAGGGTGTTAGGTAGTAGTGGCTCATTAATTATCGTGCTGCCGGGTGTGAAGTGGACCCTGAATGTGTAAGCCCGGCCAGCCTGTTTGATCAGCGCTGCCCTCTAAGGGCAGATGGGCCTTTGTTGTCTGCGGCCTCCTGTCACGCGGATGTGGATTGGGAGCCGGCCCGGTCTGCGGCGGGGTGGGATGCCGAGGGAGGCGGCGTGCGGCATGGAGCGGGGCACTGACTGGTTTGATGTACATAGGTACCGTACGATGGTGTGTAGGATGGCAAGAGTCCACTGGACGTTCCATTTCGGGAGTGGCAGCAGGGCAAGGGGAGCACGCAAGGCGTGGATGGTTACAGGCGGCCCTGCAGGAGAGCAGCACGGGACATGGCCCCAGGAAAAGTGGGCACATCCAGCATGGAGGACAAAGCCACCATTGCCAAAGGGGCACTCGTAGATGCAGCTTAAAACGGGAGGGGTGTCACGAGCAGCAGGTAGCACAGCCGTTCCTTACGTGGATTGAGCAACAGAACGGGAAGGTCAAAAGCAGGGTTCTCTGGCATCTTAAATGGATTCCCGTAGCAGGGCATAAGACTACAAAGAACAGGGCGGTGTGGTGTAGGTGAATGTGTGTGGCAGATATGACGTCAGCGGGAGCTTTGCACTGGCAGTTTATAGGGTGACCAGGCGTCCCGGATTTGCCGGGTCAGTCACAGTTTTTCAACAGCTGTCTCCACAGATTTGGCAAATTTGGGTCATGTCCCGGTTTTTATAGAGGGTCAACTTAAAACAATGGGAGCCTTTTATTAGGTGTTCCCAAATCAGGGCTAGTTAGCAGCTGTTATAAGTTAGCAATTTAATTAACAGGTATGATGCTGGTTTTGAACATAACACTTTATTTATGTTCTTAGTGCCTCTTCTGTGTTAATGAGGGTTGTCATTCTTTACCACTTTGTTGATGTAAAATTGATGTCGTTCTTCTATTTTTGGGAAATGTCCGGGTGTTTGGGTCACATGGTCTAGCAGTGTAGCGTGCCATGATTGAATGTTAACTACAACCGCGCCTCGCTTTCCCGTCAAAGAACAGCTCATCCCATTTTCTACCCAGCTCGCCCCTAGGACAATGAAGTGCTTATTGTTGGTTGAACAGGATAATTACATCGGAAGCCACGTCAAGCTAGCACTTGAATGTAGCACGAATTGAAGAGATCCAGCCATTCGTGTCAGATCAACTAGGCGGAATCTCGGTTTAACAAGTAGCAACCCTAAAATATTTCCAGGTTCTTCGTTCACTAATATGCCATTGGCATCGCTAACAAGGTGGTATTTTCACACACAAAAATTGCTTCGTAACATTACTTCCTAAGTTAAATGAATTACTTTTATAGATGTCGGATGGATGAAAGGCTGAGGTGGCCCTGTCGAGCTACACATCCTGTGCATTGAAGATTTTAAATAGCCCCCTCGCCCTTCATGGGCTTTTTGTTGAAAGTCTTTACTCGGCTGCAGAAAGTATTTCCCGTTTACCGCTGTTTATGAACGGTTTCATGCCACTTGTGTATGAAACAGGAAGGGATCTAAGCAACATTAGGCCCCTAGGTCTACTGCAGTGGGGCTGCCAGTTAAAGTGCGAATAGAGTGTTCTCTCTGTTCATCCGATTGAAACTCGCCTTTCAGTCAACAAATAAAAACAAACAATGCAGGGATTAATTCATCGAAGATTGAATCGTTTATATGGGGCAAACTTCGGATTTGCTTGAGCATTTTACACAACTGTTTAATTTCACACATAAGGGAGAAGAATGCGGTATACAGCCAGGAAGCACGACCTCCTCTCCCAGTCCTACGTTTCACGCATAGCTAAATTGTCTTGTATTGTAATTGAATTTATATAGCGCACACAACCCTTGACGTGGCACTGAAGCGCTTATTGTGTGACCCTGGGTGCATCATTATTTCCGCGCGTCTTGGTTCCTTTTCCTCCCGGCACCACTGTAGACTTAAGTGTAACATTAGCAGGTGCCGCGAGGTCCCTGTGCCTCACCCGGGGCAGTGTGCTTGCATCATGGACCGCTAAGCACCAGGTCCCAGGAGCACATTGTCTTGTGACTGGTGAGAATGACCCCTGTGTCCTCGGGGTCGAGTCTCGAGCGCCCCTGGACAGCAGCACCCCTCCCAGGCTGTGAAATGTAAAGCTGCACGTGCAGGTCGGTGTAAGTCGGGGAGGAAGCAGCCTACTGGTGCCCCAGCCTGAGTCTGCCATTTGCATTCAATTGTCACTCGTCTTCCTCTGTGGGTTTTACATTTCCCCACTTCGGGGCATGTCTGAGGAGTCGGACTCTATTGTATGGAGAAGAGAAGCAGTCCAGACTCCTGTAAATGTCTTAGGGTGATTCAGAGAAGTATAAACCATACAAATTCAACATGCCACACACATTTTTTGTGTTTTTACCACCTACAATGCTTTGTTGCTATCAGTCATTGGGCTTCTGTGCTCAATGCGGCCCCTCTACAACAGATTCACTGCCTTCGCCAACAGTCGGACCACATACAACAGAGGCGTAATCATCAGCAATGCAGGAGGTGCAGTGGCACCGGGCCCCACTGCACCATCAATATGTGTTTTTTTACTGATGTGTTTTTTTACTGTTAAGTCAGCAGATGGGGGTCCAATTCCTTATTAGAATGGGGCCCATCACGCAACGCGACTGATACAACAGAGTAGGCCATCAAGTAATGGTTTATTTATATTAATGCAATGCACGTAGTTGCACTTCTGAAATTGTAAAAATCCAGTCCGATCACAGTCCCGTTAAAGTTAAGGAGCCAGTCATTCATGAATTGTTTTATACTGTTACCGCCAATAAACGGTGTCAGCAGCAGGAACGCGTACATTTCATACAGAGGTGAAATATTCTGTGCGGTTGGGCTTTAGCATCCATGATGGATTGGGACGCAGCCGGCTGGGGTTCTGAGCGGCATTGCGAGCTCCCCGCCCTGTCCACAGTGCTTTAAATAGGCTGGTACTGTCAGGTACTGAGTCCCTGCACTTCTCTATTTTGAGAGGGACAGTACCGACCCTTCTCAGCAGAGGTCCAATACTTTTAATTGGAGAGTTCCGATACTTCTCAGAAGCAAGTAGGCAGTGGCGGCTCGCATAGGGCGTGCTGCGGGGCGTGCTGTGGGGCGGGGGAGGGGCTGGGTGCGAGGGTAGTAAACTCAGACATATGATGGAACGGAGGAACGTAATAATTACTTTCCTCCGTTCCGTCTTATTTCTGAGTTTACTACCCACCTGCCCCTCCCCCGCCCACCCCGCCTCACTGCCCTCGCAGCATGCCCTATGCGAGCCGCCACTGCAAGCAGGTACTCTGATATGGGGTACCTGCACTGCTATTTTTTCATTTCAAGCATTGTGATTTATGTCCCGCTCCCCCATAACAATTCTTTTTTAAAACAAACAATCATGAGAACAGGCAAGAAGAAGTTGCCAGGAGTACAAATACAAAACAACTAGAAGACATTTTTTATGTTAAAATGTTTTTTTAATCAGGTTTTTCAATTGTATATAATGTCGTCTTCATTTGTATAAAGGTAACAAAAATGCTTAACACTTTTTATTATAACTTTTCAACATAATGCACAGCAGCCACAATGCTATACAACATAGCCAAAAGTTCTGGCTAAACACATAAGGTCCCAAAGGCGAGACGTATTGGCTATGCCAATGCTTGTTATTTGGGTGCGTTTGGGAGACTGCTCCTGCTCCAGGCCCATTCTCACACATGTGCCACCTCAGAGTGTGATTTTTGATGCTGGCTGCACAGGAAGTGTTTGAATAACCTTGCCTTTTCCTGTGCTATATTTGCTCCATATAGGAAGCAGCCTTATGTCGACAACTTCCCATGGAGTCTGAGAACATGGCACCTGTGCAGACAGCTGTGAACACATCTGCCCTGCCACAGGACTTGAGGACAATATCAAACAACGGAACAGACCCTTTCCTGAACAGGTAATGAACATACCGTTTCAAATCTTGTTATATGTTGTTCTGTGGAAAGGAAATAACAACTAATATGATTTCCCTTTTATTCTACAAACAGAAAAACGCACTGAATGATAACAATTTTTAACTAAATTTTTCCCCGTTTCATATGAATTCCATGACTATACAAGCCTAACAGCAGTCACTTTTTTATATTTGTGTCTATGGCTCTTCTGACCTTCAGGAGGAAATAGCGCTATGAGTAGCACTAAAGGGGGGGGATGTGGTGGGGCAGAGGAAGTGGCAGTCGCGTCCGGTGCTGGTAAGCGCGGTGGAGCAGGGCGTGGTGCGACGGAGTGGGGAAGTGGACAAATGACAGAATAGGTTTTACTTATTTAATTTGACCTATTCCGTCGTCTATCAACTCCCCCACTCTGCCCGCACCGCCCACCACGCTTACCTGCGCCGGCCGCCGCTGGTCAGTGGGTGTCAGTTTCTTGGCACCCAAGCTTAAGCCAACATGAATTCCTGTAGCCCCTAATTACCAGCATGTACAGCACTCCACTGCCTTGTGCCCAGGTTTGCACTAAAGAAATACCACATACATACACATCAGCATGAGAGGAGATTCTACAATTCACTGGTAAAAACACTGATCGATTTTTGAACTACGAGTGTAATAAATGTTAGGGTAATCCAAGTCAGTGGTTTAGTTCCTGTTAATATTTGACAAGTTTTACTTAATCGTGCATGCGCTAAGAGTGTTAGGTATTTTCAGGACGTTGTTGTCTTTGTATATTTTCCATGTAGCATGTCACTCTTGTATAGTGCTTTGTCTTAAACAGCTAATGATCAGGGACAAAGCCAATATTCTTGGCTGGTTTTAGATGTATGGCAGGTGTTCTGTTATTTATCTGGATACAATAATGGAGGCACCTAAATACCAGTTAGGTGACACACTTTGGATATCACAGAAATGTAGTTTGCGTTTAAGCCATGCCCTTAATTACATAGGCAAAGCCCCTTTTTGCACCCCCCCACGCACACACGCAGTAGCGGCAGCTACAAATGTGACTAGTAGGGCGGCGGCATGGGGCTAATACAAAAATAAATATCACAAAAGAAAACATTAAAAAACATAAAATATCATTTACCTGGCGCTGCGTGCGCCACCTTGCTCCTCTCCCGACACCGCGCAGACCACCTATAGACGCCTATCACGACGCTGCTGTCATGCTGGGAATACCATTATCTAGCATGATAAAAGTGATGGGATTGGTCTGAGCGGCCTGGTTTGGCATTCAGACAAGGCCTTGGAGCCTGTGTCTGTTCTCCACCCGGCTGTGCAACACAGCTCAGGCTGCAGAAATACTAAGTGCCCGTCAGTTTGGCCATCCAAAGACGGCCGGCCAAATCAGCATGCACCCTTAAAAAGTGCCCATCACTCCTCCTCCCTGAACCACTGGATGGATTTTATTTTTCACTCTTGCCTCTGCTGGGTGGTAGCAGTGGGGCGACGCACCTCTGCCATAGCGGAGGAGCCACCCCTGCACACACACATTAGCGGTGAATTGTGTAGCTTCCTAAAATCCGAATTCACAAATGTCCTTCTGCAGTGATCTATTACCCCAGTCGATTAAGTCGTCTTTGCTTGCAAGGCATGACTTTCGTCGCCTGAAGTCATTCACCCTCTAACTTCCAAGTTTCAAGAAAGTTTAGTGGTTTTTTCTCGTTTTAAGAGTGGATCCTCCAACTTTTGCTACCTGGTGTCCTGGATTGGTCAGGCTTCCACTCTCCCCCACTCACAAATGTATTGAATGAGATTATGTCTGCCTCCCTCCTCCTCTGGGGATTCTGCCTCTTCATCCTGATTAAGTTGCCGGAAGTGTTTCCACCCTCGCCTTTAGATCTTTGTATATCACGACACAAGTATTGAAGTACAGCAGTGTTGATCGTCTGATGCGGCAACTGCCACTCACAATCCTGGTTTGCATGCGTGTTCTTGTTTGTATTGAGGATTGATTGATAAATAGGAAAATATCTATAGTTCCTATACACTTTTCGTATGTCCCTAGATTTGTGAGGATAAGTATGATAAAACTGGTGGTCATGTTGTCTAAAATGGCAGATGTTTTGCTGGAAAAGCCACAATCCGAAACAGCAGTCTGACAAAACCGCTAGCCTAATCTATTTTGCTCCCTTTTTGATTTTTGGTGATCTGACTTCAGAATCCATTTTGTTTGCAGTGGGCCATACCATTCGCGGGAGCAGAGCACAGACAGTGGCCTGGGCCTCGGGTGCTACAGCATACCGACCACTCCAGAAGATTTCCTCAGCAACGTGGATGAAATGGACACAGGTAGGGATGTGACTGATGCGCTAGCTTCATGCTTTTATCCCTGCTGCACGTTGCTGGTGCTGTTGGCACTCCTCTGGGCAGGGTTGGTTTGTCTCAGTTGCAGTCATTATGGTCTGGTGTGAGAGCAGAGCTGGATATTGGTACCAGTTCTTTAAAACATGCATAGAGTGGGCTTTCACTCTGCCACCCATACCATTTGCAGTTTGGCGTATCAATCAGTGTCCAGTGGCTTGCTTGCACTGCAATTCATGAAGGACTATTTTACGCTTTAAAAGTACATCTTTACATCTTACCTTATCTTACCTTATCTCATACAGTCATCGTGTACAAAAAGTGGTCCAATTTTGTATGACATGTTATGTTCTGTATGTTATATAAACTTATAACGCACACAGATACTCCGAGGGGTGTCCTGGCGCGAAACTGAAAAGGGTCGAAGTCGAAGTCAGAGAACAGTACTAGAAAAGAAAGGATATGAATGGAGAAAGGATTTTAGTTTGTGACACCTAGAGCGCAGAGGAGTTAATGAGTGCAGTATAGTGAGGTTGTATCGGGCACAGATATGGAAGTGAGACAGCAAGCCATAAAATGAGTGAGGGAGTCAGTAGGCCTTAAATGGATAGCGGAAGTAAGTCGTCGGCTACAGATCTCATGAGGAGGTGAATCCCGGCACAGATGTAACTGTCATTGAGCCATGGATGTCACGAGTGAGTCAACGCACCATAGATGGAGAGCAGCAGTAAGTCCCTAAGATATAGGTGGAGAGAGAAAATGTATCCGGGGCACACAGGACGAGCGGAAGTGAGTTCGTGAGGAGGAAGTGAATCAGTAAACTATAGGTGGCATGGAAAAGTGCGGTACATATAGAGAGGAAGTGAGTTAGTGGGGTGTAGATGGACAGAGGAAGTATGTCGGAGGCAGAGATGTTGACCGGAAACAAGTCAGGCAGCTATAGATGGGGTGCGAAAGTGAATCCGTGAGATATGGCAGAGAGAGGAAGTGAGTAAGCAAGTCATAGGTAGAGAGGCATAATATATCACTAAGATTTGCTGGTGAGATTGTGTTACAAAGGCTTATAATGTAGATGCCGTATAGTCTCTGAATAATGCGTGTCAACGGAAGATACTGCGCAGAGCGAACCCTCTGCTTGATGCGTTCAAGTAAGGAAGACTCATCAGTTTTAAAGAGGACTTCCTTGCTTTTTACTTGTATACAAAGTGAGCACATACTCCCCCTGCACAGCATGTGGATAGATATTTGCTTCCATGACCCGAGTAGGGATGCCTTCTCACTTCCGCCGAAGTTTGTGGTGATCCCATGATTTGCTACTTGCCCATATGTCCATTCAATTTGCTGAGATAGTCTGGGGCAGTGGTGCAGTAATGAGGCAGACCTTACCATGCTCCGAGTCATCCCTCTTTTTAGGTCTCGCCTGACCCAGCGCATGCGCTGGTCTGGCGAGACTTATTGAGAGGGCTCCAAAAAGTGCTACCAGGCCAACCTAGAGCTACAGTGCATATGCGCGGTCGCGCGCGCCACGTTTGATCGCGATCACTTTCACGGCCGCTTGGCATAGCCAATAGGTCTCGCTTTTGGAACCATATAAGTATTTAGATATGCAACTGTTGCATGGCTAAACACTTATAAGGTCCCAAAGGCGAAACCTATTGGCCATGCCAATGCTTGTTTTTTGTTTAGAATTTGCTTCTAAGATAGGCATTGTATGAACAAGGATACGGTGGAGTCTCCTGCTGAGCTTCAACCAGCTCAAATGATCCCATTCTCCCTGAGAGCGTATCGGTGGTATTGGCTTACCAGGACACATAATCGACCCTGTGGCCTGCAGAATCGCTAAAATTCATATTTTTTTTGTTTTCTAGGTGAAAACCTTGGCCCACCAGCCCTGAACCTAAATCCCCAGAGCCGCTTCCCTGATTTCCTTGATTCTCTCCCAGGAACGAATGTCGATCTGGGGACACTGGAGTCGGAAGACCTGATCCCAATTCTAACAGACGTGGAGTCGGTGCTGAACAAGACCGAGCCCTTCCTCACCTGGCTGTAACTACTCGATCAGCATCAATCCCCAGAATACAACATTTCCTTCTTCAGCGTGGAACCGAGTATGGTCATGAAAAAGAAACCTACAACAACCAACTTGCTTGCTTCGCAACTCATAACATAATATAACTCAATTGCAATTTTGCGGTTTAGGATTGAATCTGGCGCAAGAGCAAAGCATACTATAACACCGCCTATCATATTTTTTATGGGGATAGTTGGAGAACAGCACCCAGAGGCTTAAAACTAGTTTCCCTTGCAGTTCACGTAGACTTAGCGCCACTCTTTCCGTTCCTTTTAGATGGCTAAAGTTGTGGGTTTTTCATGAGGTTTCGAAACTCCTGATGAGCCGCATAGGCGGTTTTAGCCCATGCAAGGCAGGAGGTTATAATGGGTGAAAAAGCATGCAATCAAACTCACAGTTCAATATTTGTATTTATGACAATTGTACCAAATGCTTTTTTATTCTTTTTTTTTTTTTTACTTATTTAACTCGAGCTTTATTCATCTTTGTATCAGTAGGTTGTACTGCAATAGGGAGTAAGGCGTAGTTTTAAATCAAATGCAACAAGATTGTTAATTATGTGTTTGCACAGGCACAAGCAGTACTTTTTGTAGTTTATTGTTCAGTATATTACTGTATGGCTTACAGGAAATTAAAACTTCCAATTTTAATGTAGGGGTATGTTTGATAACACTTACACACTACAATATTGTAAAATAGACCCGATTGGTACTAACTACCATAATTTTTATAAGCAATGTGATTGTTTTGTAATGTTTTTTTTATGCATCTTTATTGTTGTTTGTTGAATTTTATTAAGCACTACTAAGTTTTGTAACTACAATGAACTCAGCAAATGCCGACACTTACGCTAGGCAGTTGTATCTGGACATGCTCAGAAATGAAGTGTGGGTTTTATTACAAAATGAAAATGTGGTGTGCAGTGGAAATGTCATGATTTTGTTGGTGTAGTGTTTTACCTGACCGCAAAGTCAGGACTGTGCATATCAATTGAAGACTGTGATCTTGAATCCCCACAGCATCAAACCATCACCAGAAAGATTGTGGAAGACACAAAAAATAAGTGGTTCTTTGTGCCGCGGGGCTTGTCACTTAAAATATGCTAATTTTGCTGCTTGCTACGGTTGGTAGTAGGCGCACCCTATGCTGCCACGTGTACTCATAGCTGTGTTATGTCCTATGAAGAGGTATCTTGGACTGAGAAAGCATCAAGGACACAGAGCGCGCAGTTCTCTGATATGCAGATGAAGTCCTGGTATTATTGAGTATTTTAAAGGGGTATTTATAATCAAAGTTATTAAGCTTTTAAATTAAAAAATATACTTTTTAGAAAATAAAAGAAAAGGCATTATGAATGCGAGTCTTTGAGCTTTGTCTGGGTTGTTCACGACAAGCAAAGGCTGCATGGAGCAGTGTGTATCGGTTAAGCACAGTCACTCAGATCCGACAATGCGCTCGGGTCACCGGCACCGCAAACCCTTATAATGTTTTTTGGCGGGAAAAGGCATTTGGAGGTCCGCGTTGAGCTTGCAAGGAAGGAGGGCAGGTGTAGCTTTAGCAATGGACAGTGTTTGAAGCGGTGTTAGCTACAGCAAATGCGGCACAAGTATTAGGACGGTGGCTCTGAGAGCCCGGTCGGTTGAGGCAGCCGACGCGTTATGTGTGACATAGGTAGATTGACCTGCATTCTGGGCTGTAGTTGAGAAGTGGAACTTGACTTGCTCTTCTTGGAGGTTTGAAACCAGTGTACTTTTGCGTGAAACAAAATCTTCCTTATTTTTTGAGATTTGGGTATTTTCAGTTCATATGCCTTTTTTGTAAGTGTGTTTGGAGGTAGAGAATTATTCATGAAGGTTATCCCTAGAATGAGTAGCAGTGACCAGGCCTGCTGTCACTGTGCTTGGGGCAGAGACTGATGGCATCAGATTCATGCAGTAGCTGCTGTGCCAGCAGGGCTGAACAGTGCTCGCCCATTGCTCCTGGTTAGTTTTTCCTTTGAGCGTTGGCTTGATTTTCTGAGGAAATCGTTCTTGTTCTTCGTTTACCAGGAATCCTAGCCAAAGGGGGCTTCACAGTTTAGCCGCAGCAGTGTTGTTTCTATTTCCCCTTCTCGTATTCTCTTTCCTCTGCTGCACTTCGCTGTTAGTACTATTGCATGCAGTGTTTTATTCTCCTTGCTTCACCTCAGTGGTAGGTCGACCTCAAATGTGTTGTGGAGGGGGTAGCCTTTTTTGGGAAGGAGGTGGTTCTAGTATACAAACCTATGCACGCCACACTAACACTGCCAAAGTATAGCTGGGTGGTTTCCATTCTTGATGGCCTTGTCAAGATATGTGTTTTTTTTGGGCTGAGGGTAGAGTGACCTCTCCGAGGTCAAATGGTCACACAGTTCTCAGGCTGGCTTGTAAAATACATAAAGTTCCATCAGCATAATTCTCGTGATTGATGCCAGAACAAGTAATGTAAACAAATGACTGGGAGGAGGGACAAGTTTGATATTTTACAGACTTAGGAGAAGGCTGGATTTGGGGCTGGAGGTTCAGTATTGGACAACTGGAACATGCCTGCAGGCGGTCAGGTTCTTCTGCCTGTTTACTTTGATTCGATTGGGTACATCACAGCAAAGGCGGCGGTGGCTGTGCAGTGGCTTCAGCAAAGCAGATGGTTATGCAAAGGCTCTCAAAGCAGAATGTTTAAGATTGAGACACATTTTAGGTGGGAATGATTCTTGCATATTTTTTTCCACAGAAAAGGAACTGGTTTATGAATTTTCGATGTTCAATGGACAGGCGCTATGGGAGCTTGCATATTTCTGAATTAAACATGCTGGCACCTTAGTTTGTGCTCAGTTAGTCCCTCTCCCTCGTCATCATTTATATCTTTCTATCTCTTTCTCACTCATTCTGTCTCTGTTTTTACAGATACCTCTGTAATCCAGCTCTCCCTTTGTGTCTATTTCTGAACACCTGCCCGAATACCCATATCTACCTGCCCATTATCAACCTCTATCTCCACGTCTATGTCCATTTTCCCATTTATCGCTACATTAATCTTTATATGTGAATCTAGAAGAGTCTAGGCTGCAAAACTATTCTTACAGGTAATATTTTCGTTTATCTCTATCTGTACTTATCTATCCCTATACATATATATATCCATGCTTCTTTCTACCTATGTCTAGATCTTTCACCCACCCATCTCTCTCTGTGCTCATCTTTGTCTGTGCATCAGTGGCCATTCCTATTTCCGTATGTGCGTCTATCTTCCTGTCTGTATATCTATCTACCTCTGTGTCCATTTCCCTCGTTATCTCTGTCTATGCATCTATCTCTTCATTGCTGCCCCTATCTAACTCTGTAGACATTTGTCACTATCTTCTGTACTTGTCTCTTCCTATCAGTCTGTAGCTTTATCAACATTTTGAACCCCCTTCCTGCCCCCATCACCACATTTATGCCATTGCTACATAACTGCCTATGTACCTATTTTCCTCACTTAAATATTTTTTGGGGCATTTTCAACCATACTTACTGAAAATGTTAGCTAGGTTAATGGTGTTGTTTATTAAAAGAACAATGATTGATTTTGCGACTTATATCATCCTGCATGGACTGTTGGAGGGTGTATCTGACAATCTATGGATTGATCCTGCCTTCACTCTCCAAAAACATTTTTTTTAATTGTGCAAAGGTCAGAACGTTGAATGACCCCATGGCTGTAAAAGAGCAAACAAGTGATTTTGTCCGCCATGTGGACATAAGGAGCAAGTAAGGATCGTGTGTGCTATAGCACAAGGCTAATTTTGTAAAGGGGCATTTTCATCCATGGTTGGCAATAGAAAGTAGTCTTTTATTGAGTCTTAGTGGTAAACAGAGGAAGGTTTTTCTTAGTGGGCGGGGCATTTCTGGCGAGTTGGACCCTAGGTAAAGCTGAAAGATATGAAACAAGCGATGCAGTCGTGAAAAGAAAATACCCAAAATGGAAGTTATTGGTTCGAGGCATGTGGGCTGCTGAATTCATATCTGTGCATAGATCGCCGCCTAGTGTTGGGTCCGGATGTTTGCACGTTGTTGTCCTGGAAGAGTCTTCGAAGTATCCTTGGATAGGTGACTCCTCCCCTGGACTACAGTGCGCATGGGCATCCTCTCCATCCTCAGATTGTTTTTTTCCGCCATTGGGTTCGGATGTGCTATCTTAGCTCAAGTTAGGAAAAAATTTTGTCGAGGCCTTTAGTTCGCGTCGGTACTGTTTATCGATCGGTTTTCGATACTCTCTGTTAGTTTACTAACTTCCAGCACCGACTTTGTTCGCATTTACCTGTCCATCAACTACTTCGACGATGGAATCGAGGACGCCATTCAAAAGGTGTCCGGTATGTAATGCGAAGTACCCACACATCGACGTCCATCCGGTGTGCAACAAATGCCTTTCGCCGGACCACGACGAGTCGACATGTATGGCCTGTGCCCGGTTCCGTTCGAAGAAGACTCTGCGGAATCGTCGAGCGGCGAGGCTCGAAGCGCAGCACGCGGCACCGGCCCCAGCTGACATCTTCGACGACGCGGACGACGTCGAAGAAGTAGAAGTCTTACCCTCCAGTCCCGTTTCCGACCAAGAACCCGGATCGGACGAGGCCGACGAGTCACTCTTCCACAGAGGTGAAGACGACACCGAGGTAGGAGACGACGAGGAGGCCTTAGGGGCCGAAGAGAGTAGCTCCGATGATGAACAAGGCCTACCTGTTCAAACCGAGAATTCACCAGTGCCACAGACTATGGCTCCGGTCGAGGGATCGCCTTCGGGCCTTACCCGAGACCTATCACGCAGTCCTTCGGCCCCGCCCTCGGGCCCGGCCTCGGACGTTCAGCGGCAGCCATTACCGCTTAAGCCAGCTGGTTTCCCTTCCACGAAACCGAAACCGAAAGCTGCTCAGGTTCCTACGAAACCGAAACTGAAAGTGGCGCTAGTCGGATCGAGGCCTTCAACACCTTCGACGCCGGCGCACCGTGTCGGCACCGACCGCACCAAGGGGGACTTCGGTGCCGAACTCGAGACGGGCGACATGGGAGTCGACAAACGGAAGAAGGCCATCGGCGCCGAAAAACCTGCTCGGTTACCGGCGTCGACGCCACCGACACCGAGGGCCGTCCCGCCTGCTACGCCTCGCAGCACCCCCTCGACGACACCGAAACCTCACGTGTCGAAGACGTCGACGGTGATCTCCGCACCTCGGCTCGATGCACCACGGGCGCAGAAGATATCTGCAGCCGCCTCGACGACCCTGGCGGGGGCCACGACCTCTAAGGCGCCCCGAGTACGGCCTGGCGCAATGCCAGGCTGCAAAACCAAGGCTGCCCTCCAGGACCAGTCGGGTTCGATCGATCCAGCGGTTTCGTCGGTGCCGACCAGCATTACCTTCGGCTTGCCTCCATCCACAATCCCGAAGGCGTTTCAACTCAGGACACAGGCCACCAAAACTGCGGTTACGCCTGTCGAGCCGTCACCGTCACGCGTCATCGACGCCGACACTGGCAGGATGATTCTCCACGACCGAAGGATAACTTCGGAACCGCCATTGGAACCTTTCAGGATCCCGCTAAAGAGGAAGCTGCCTGTGGACACAGAACCTCTCCTGTATGAACCCTTTCATTCACCCTACCAGGATCCACACCGGGCCTCCCCCACACGCTCCGACACGGATGCATTGGAGGACTACATGGGTGAACAAGTCCCCTACCATGTGGACACGGACCCTGATGACCAGCAGGACCCTGACCAAACTTGGGGCGACCCTGCAGACCCCAGTGCACCTCTTGATGCACAGGACCCACAACTATATGGGGCAAAAACGTCACCCACAGAGGATACTGCGGCGTTCAACGCTCTGATTGAACGGGCGGCGAACAACCATGATGTACAGCTTCACTCTGATATCATCGAAGATGACTTTCTAATGGACACCTTTGCATCCTCAGAAAGACATGTAAAGACTCTGCCAATGTTGAAGGGGGTCCTTAAGCCAGCCACTGACATTTTCAGGGAACCCACCAGGGCACGAGTGATAAACCCCAGGATCGATAAGAAATACAGATCAGCACCTGGGGATCCTACTTACATCAGAGGACAATTACCACTCGACTCCATCGTTGTGGCGAATGCCCGCAAGAGGGCACACTCGCAGACAACGGGTGACGCTCCTCCCCCGGACAAGGAGTCCAAGGTGCTGGAGACCTCCGGCAAGCGAGTTGCCGCACAAGCTGCAAGCATATGGCGCATAGCTAACACTCAAGCGCTCCTCGCTCGCTACGATAGGGCGCACTATGACACAATGGAGCAACTCCTTCAACACCTCCCTGACCCCTACAAAGAAGGTGCAGAAATCCTTATCAGAGAGGGACAGCTACTCACAAATGCTGCCATCAAATGTGCACTAGACGCTGCTGACACGGCTGCCAGGGCCATCAACACTAGCGTCATCCTACGACGTCACGCCTGGCTACGTATCTCAGGATTCAAGCCTGAGGTACAAAACAATATCCTTAATCAGCCTGTCAACCCCGACTTTTTGTTCGGGCCTGAGGTTGACGCCACCCTCGAGAAGATAAAAAAGGACACGGACACTGCAAAGTCCATGGGCGCCCTACAAACTCAGTCCTTTCGGAGCGGCTCCTTTCGTCGCCCCGGAAACAAGGGAGCAGGCAGAGGACAGGGGTCACAACAAACATATAACAAGGGTAATACGCAGACCACCTACGATAAGAACACCCGAGGTGGCTATCGTGGCTCCAGTACCAAGGGCAGAGGACGTGGCTACGGCAACACCAGGTCCTCCCCCAAGAACAAGCAGTGACGCCCTCTCCCTTCCTCCCGACCACATAACACCTGTCGGGGGAAGGCTACAACGGTTCCTGTCCACGTGGAACTCCATCACCACGGACAGGTGGGTCAAAGATGTTATAAAATACGGTTACTGTCTGGAGTTAACTTCCACTCCACCCACAATACCACCAAGAAACCGTCCTATGTCTTCAGAGCACTTGACGCTCTTACAGCAAGAGGTAGAAAGTATGCTTCTAAAAGGCGCTATCGAGGTCGTACCCGTCCACGAGCGGGGCACGGGGGTTTACTCCCTCTACTTCTTAATTCCAAAAAAGGACGGGTCGCTCAGGCCTATATTAGACCTGAGACCCCTGAACCAGTACATTCTTTCGGAGCACTTTCACATGCTCACTCTACAGCAAGTCCTTCCGCTTCTCCAGCAGGGAGACTTCCTAGCATCACTGGACCTCAAGGATGCGTATTTTCACATACCCATCCACCCCTCACACAAAAAATACCTCAGGTTCACTGTTCAGGGGCAGCACTATCAGTTCAAAGTCCTTCCCTTCGGCGTGACAACAGCGCCCAGGGTTTTCACAAAGTGCCTAGCTACGGTGGCGGCACATTTACGGAGACAGCACATACACGTCTACCCCTACCTAGACGACTGGCTCGTTCAAGCGAGATCGGCCCAGCAATGTGCAAGCCACGTGTCCCGTACCATTCACCTTCTTCACAGTCTGGGATTCTCACTAAATTACCCAAAGTCTCATCTCCAGCCCGCACACGTACAACAGTACCTAGGTGCGACTATAGACACTCTGGCGGCCACAGCTCAGCCAAATTTAGTGAGGATCAACGGCATACAAGCGCTGATCTCCAAGTTCAGACCCAACCACTCGCTTCCAGCGCGAGTGTTTATGCAGTTGATAGGCATGATGGCCTCCTGCATCTTCATAGTCCCGCACGCGAGATTACATATGCGCCCACTTCAGGAGTGCCTAGCACGTCAGTGGAATCAGGCTCAAGGACAGTTGAAAGACCTAGTGTTGGTGAGCGGTCGGGCATACAACTCTCTGCATTGGTGGAATCCACAAAACCTTTGCAAGGGCCGACCGTTCCAAGAGCCTGTTCCACAAATAGTACTGACAGCGGACGCGTCTCTCCAGGGATGGGGAGCTCATGTACTCCACTACACAGTGCAGGGACTATGGACGACACAACAGAAGAAGATGCACATCAACCTTCTGGAACTGATGGCAATCTTCCTGGCCATGAAGGCTTTCAAAGTACATCTGTGCAACAAGGTCGTGTTGATCCGGACGGACAACATGACCGCAATGTACTACATACAGAAGCAGGGAGGGACACACTCTCCACAGTTGTCTCATCTGGCTCAGAGCATGTGGAAGTGGGCCATTCAGAGGAACATGTTCCTCATGGCGGAACACCTCCCCGGCAAGGACAACCAGATGGCGGATCTGCTCAGCAGACACAGCCACCAGATGCACGAGTGGGAGTTACACCCATCGGTACTCCAACCGTACTTCCAGCAGTGGGGTCACCCAGAAATAGACCTATTCGCGACAAGCGAAAACGCAAAATGCCAAAGCTTCGCCGCCAGATTCCCACACCCGCAGTCGCAGGGCAATGCGATATGGATGAACTGGTCCGGCAAATTTGCGTACGCTTTTCCTCCAGCACCGTTGATACCGCTGGTGGCTCGCAAACTCCGACAACACTCCCTGACACTCGTCCTAGTTGCTCCCACGTGGGCACGCCAGCCGTGGTACACCACCTTCCTCGAACTTTCCGTGGTACCGCATCAAAGGCTGCGGATCAAACCCGCGCATTTGACGCAGAACCATGGAGAGGTTCAGCACCCAGATCCGCAACAGCTGAACCTGGCGATCTGGCTCCTGAAGTCCTAGAGTTTGGCTATCTCAATCTGCCACCTGACTGTATGGACATCATCAAGGAGGCCAGGAGACCCACTACAAGAGCTTGCTATGCAGCCAAATGGAAACGGTTCGTCATTTATTGCGGTAATAATGACATTAACCCGCTGGACGCATCCATCCACAACATCATATGTTACCTCTTACACCTATACCGATGCAATCTGGCGTACACCTCTATACGGGTCCATTTGACCGCAATATCAGCCTATCTGCAAACCAGGCAGCACCTCTCTCTCTTCAGAGTGCCTGCCATCAAAGCATTCTTGGAAGGACTCAAACGAGTCATTCCACCTAGTCACCCACCGGCTCCAATGTGGAACCTCAACTTGGTCCTCACACGCCTGATGGGTCCACCCTTTGAACCTCTACACTCATGCGAGATTCAATTCCTTACCTGGAAAGTAGCCTTCCTGGTAGCGATCACTTCCCTAAGAAGAGTTAGTGAACTCCAGGCACTAACCGTTCAAGAGCCATTTATTCAGGTTCACGCCAACAGGGTCGTACTACGTACCAACCCCAAATTCATGCCCAAGGTAATATCGCAGTTCCACATGAACCAGACTATTGAACTGCCCGTTTTCTTCCAAAACCCACAAACTGTTGCAGAGAGGGCATTACATACACTAGATGTACGGAGGGCCCTCATGTACTACATCGACAGGACTAAACCCTTCAGGAAGACAAAACAACTGTTCGTTGCCTTTGCCCCACACCACAAAGGTAACGCCATCTCCAAAGCAGGGATAGCCAGATGGATAGTTAAGTGTATTCAAATCTGTTATCAAAAGGCAAAACGCACATTAACTATTCCACCACGAGCCCACTCAACACGCAAGTTGGGGGCTTCCATGGCCTTCCTAGGAAACATTCCCCTGCATGATATATGCAGAGCAGCCACATGGTCCACTACACACACATTTACAAAACACTATTGCGTAGATGTGCAGTCAAAACAGCAGGCAGCTGTAGGACAGGCTGTTCTCAAAACACTTTTTCAGACCGCTGCAGCTGGCACGGGTAGCCGCCGCCAATAGAGGGCACTGCTATGTATTCTATGCACAGATATGAATTCAGCAGCCCACATGCCTCGAACTGAATATGCTACTTACCAGTATGCATCTGTTCTTGGCATGTAGGGCTGCTGACATTCATATCGCCCTCCCTCCTCCCCGGCGCCTGTCGCAGCTGCAGCTCTCAGAATTATTGCAAGCATGGTCATCACTTTCTGTATCTACTCCATCACTGCCACAATGGCGAAAAACAATCTGAGGATGGAGAGGATGCCCATGCGCACTGTAGTCCAGGGGAGGAGTCACCTATCCAAGGATACTTCGAAGACTCTTCCAGGACAACAACGTGCAAACATCCGGACCCAACACTAGGCGGCGATCTATGCACAGATATGAATGTCAGCAGCCCTACATGCCAAGAACAGATGCATACTGGTAAGTAGCATATTCATTATTGAAGCTGTCAGTTCCCCATTGAAACTGTTGGCCATGGTCAACAGATATTTCTGACCTCTCGCATATGCTATGCAATGCGCCATGGTCAGCTTTGATGGCCACCCAGAAAGTGTTCACCCATGTCTTGAAGGTCAAACATGCCTCTTATCAACATCATTTGGTATATCTAGAAAGTCCTATTGGTGCAACTTTGCAATGTGATCAACAATCAGTGTTTGGCTTCCACAGTAACGTTCCTTGTGTGACGCATTTGGTGGAGACCAGAGTGATAGAAAGCCAGCTGTCGCCTGTCTGCAAAAACATGCCCAGAAACATTGTAATGTCTTAGTAATGGTTACTACACAATCGAAACCAGGTATTATATGTAAAATTATGTATTCAAGTACTGATTTGGAATAGAGCAGCACTTCGAGACTCAAGTGATGGTCGCATCTTCGATATATGTTCTTGGGTCCTTTTACCGCTACGGTTTTTAGTGCAGCCGGGTTACTTTGGAGGTTCAGCATTTCTTTCAGGTGGAGCTGGTGTTGTAACTCTCAGTATTTCCAGTACTTGTATTTGAAGTTTCTCTTTTGAGCTCCTATGGTCTGAGCTAGACAAATGTGCTGCTACCACCAATTGGTGCCACTACAAAGTCTGTGCCATCTTGCGTGTGCATGGAAAGTTACATATTTAGCACCAAGGATGAATAATGTTCGTAATGAAGCATCTAACAAAAATGTGACTGGTCGCCAGTTGTGTTGGCTAAAAAGATGCAGCAAATGGCTTGAAGACACTACAAACAAAAAAATAGTTGCAGCATCCATTAGCTCAATTTAGCAATCCCTTATTTCCTGCTCTTCTTGGGGATTTCATCAACTTTTAAGACATTTTTGTGTAATTTCTGCAGGTTGCATCAGAGTGTATCACTTTTTTTGCAGTTTTATGCAGCACAACTTGGCCCAAGGGCATTAGAGCGCTGTAGGTCTTTGCACTGGTCTCTAAATTGAGCCCTTCAAATATCTTTAATAAAGAAGACACGTGATACAGGACGAAACGAGCAGCATCTCTCTTGATAATACACTACAGGTCTTACTTGTTAAAGGGATGCTCCATAGACATTATAAATGGAACTGTATCCTCTTCTAAATAAAATCACCTTGTCATGACATATCATTAGTAACTTTTACAAATTGTGGTTCACTCGTGACATATGCAGGATATATTTCGCTGTATTCTTTATGGATATGAAAAATAACCTTTTTTTCCGATGAATTTACGCAATATGTTTAGTCGAAAATACATGATGTATGATAGCGGACCAGGCTCCTGCCCGCCATTGCAGCTTGGTATATGCAATGTCGGTGATATTATGCATGTGGAAACTGATCTCTTGAGCTATGGTGATTCACAATGCAACTTGTTGTCTGAAAAGACTATTAGAATGTAACGTTTTGAGGTGCAATTATGAAAGCGCATTTTTAAGATAAATCTGCATTCATTTTAAACACGGGGCGGGAAAATGTGATCGAAGTGTGTTTTCAAATGTACTACAGCAATATTGTGCTTGTACTTTAACTTTTGTAACTTTTATTTTGTTACATGGCATACGTGTGTTTTTAATTTAGTATATTTTGCATCACGAATGTATGCATTAAATCAGACCCAACTATTGTAAACACAGTTTGGGACTGGTTTTTGTTCTCTGACCTTATACATGAAAAATAAATATACTGAATTGGAACCTCTGTGTTAGTCTTTAATTATTTGCGTCTCCTATTTTTATTAGTTTTGTTAATTAGCTATAATTTATCATTGCTTTCTTTCCAGCAATTTACAATTATGGTTAAAAAAAATTGATAGCAAATCTGAAAATGAGCAGAGTTGATTTGAAATATCTTCAGGTAAAAAGTGAAACCAGCAGAAACGACACTCAAAACGTGCAATCTAATTCCCCCAAAAATAGACAAAGCCACAAACTCTACATCAAGGTACTCAATGTTTATCTGTTTTTAACAGTCCAAGGTCAATGTGCAAGCTTTTGCAAGATATACAGTACGATTTCTGTCCTCGTGCATTGCCTAAACCACTTTTTGTACATCTTGAAACAGAGGAAGATTTATTTGTTTGGTAGGTGGCTTATCGACCACTAGGTCAGCTGAGGTCTTTACCCCTCTGTCCCTTGTTGCTCGCCCTATTAAGAGTTTCCCTGTCTCCATGGTAGAGATCTTTGTGCCTTCAGTGATCCACTGGTGTGAATGAATGCCTAGCAAGTTCTACGTTGATGTTGCCCGCTCATAGAGGACTCGGTGAGTGTGCTCAAAGATAGCACAAACAATTACTACAATGGATGGACTTCACAAGCACACGAAGAAGCAAGAACTAACACCAGATTTACAGAGCAATCACAAAAATTGGATCTTTGCCTTCCTGGATGCCTTAAGAAATACTCAGAAGGACACGTGATATGCCTAATCGTATAATGGGTGAAACACTCTATGGGCGGTGGGTGTCGCTCACAATGAGTGCTAGAACATAGATGTCACAGGAGTGGCTGTATAGTAAATGTGCACAGTTGTAGGAAGATTAAGAAGCTACTGTAACAACAGACCAATTTACTAGTCTGTCACATGGTGGAACAAGGGAAAGCCAATGGCCTGGTGGGCATTCAGCCACTCATCACCACCAGTGACTGTGATACAGGGACTTGATAGATTGGGATTCAATGAGCATTTACAAAATGTAGGAACGGCTCTATATGAATGGTCTGGAATGAAGAGCAGTGTTGCTGACATTATTAGAACATAGGGTGACCAAAAAGATAGTTTTGCTTTATACCTTGCATAATGTGTCATCCAGCTGATTTTTTGGAACATACCTTTTTGATTGCTTATGCAGTAACTGTACATTAACTACACCCATTGCTGACACACAAACCTTTCTGTTAATTTAATAACAGTAAAAATGTACAGTCTACCTTGAATGTTCTTTTTTTTCTTATATATTTTTGTTTGCTTTTAATAATTTGCACATATGAACAAAGAAATCATGAGTACACGATACCAAGTGATCGACGGGCATTGACAGTCGGTGTAAGACAGTAAATATAACAACACTTCCTCTGTAAGAGAGCACGGGCCAAATTCGCAGTGTTACATATATACATGTGCTGAGGATCGCATCGGAGTCAACCATCATTTTCAACAATAGGTCAGGTAATACAAGTTTCAAGGCTCTTTTCCCGATTCTCCCAGTACCAGATCCAGTCCCTCGCCCTCCAATCCTAGTTCCAAACCATAATATTGTAGCCATGGAGTCCATATCTTTCGAAACTTTCGGGGACAACCCCTGGCCGTGTATGTCACTTTCTCCGCAACCATATACAGATTTAGACAGTTTCTCCATTACTTTAGTGTAGGGAGTTGGTGTGCACCCGAATATCGAGCTATGTCCCTCTTAGCTACTACCAGTCCCAAGTTAACCAACATAAGCTTATGCCGTTGGAGATCCACCTCTGTGGGGATTCACAGTAGGAGGTATCGAGGTTCCATCTCAATTTGAGCCCCCAGTATATTATTTAATTCCTGCACTACCTTACTCCAATATACTTGAATCCTGTTACATTCCCAGAGGGTGTGTATAAATGTACCGCGTTCTGTGTGGCATTTAAGGCAAACTGGGTTATCTGCACTATCCATAGTGTGCAGTCTCGCTCTATTAAAGTAAGTCCTGTGTAGGATTTTATATTGAATAAGCCGCAGTCGTAATTTAATCGCCACTTCACGCGGGTGTGTAAGGGCGGCCTCCCAGTCAATGTCCTCTAACGGGCCAGTAGTGAGTTCCCATTTAGCTCTAAGTGGGCCTAGTTTGTCAGGCATATTGTTAATTTGTGTTTTGTATGTTAAAGAGATGGCTTGACTCAGGAGCTCTTCCTGTAGGAGCCTGCCTTCTAATGGGGCATATTCCGGCAGCGTCTCCGCGTTCAATCCTGCAGCTCGCCAGGCATGTTGTAGTCGAAGGTAAGCATAGGATTGAGTCTGGTGAAGTTGATAAGTGGCTTGAAGCGAGGTGAACGGGGCCAATGTGCCTTTTTCTATAACATCACCTAATTTGTAGATTCCTATTAAATCCCATTGTTTAAAACCTCTCAGTTTTCCAATTTCCTTCAATCTAGTTCCCTCCCATAAAGGAGTTTCTCTTGTGGGTTTCTTATCCCATTTAATTTGCTTCTCTGCACTTTTCCACGCCTCTATTGTTCGTTGGGTAGCTGGGAGGAGTCGGCTCCAGCCTTTACTGCCGTAGAGGTAGTGCAATTGTGTGTGGTCTCTGAATTGCAGTCGCTCCAACATGTAGGTGGGATGGTCTCTAGGTGCGTGATTCCATTCATTAATTATAATGAGGTGAGCCGCCCTGTAGTAGGCCCTGATATCCGGTAGGGCGAGTCCACCGTTGTATGGGTTTCGCTGTAGTGTTCGTTGCGCTATATGTGGTTGGGCTCCATCCCACAGAAGCAAGCGCAGTTCGCTATTAAGGGTTGTGAATACATTCTCTGGTATTTTGCACTAGGAGTTTTGCAAAATATACTGCAGCTATGGCAGTGTGATCATTTTGTACATAGCAGCCCGCCCCATGAAACTGTAGCAATGCCGTTGATGAGTTTTGCAAGCTCACTGGTGGAAAGAGAGTTGAAGGGGAGCAATCTTGTTTGTGGACTGGAGCAAGGAGTCTCGTGTGGAGGGTCTGATGTAGTAGTAGTACAGTGGGGGATTTAAACTTGCAGTAGCTGTCCACCATGTTAGCTTTGGAGAAGAAATTGGCTCCCATTGTATGGCAATGCTCGTTTGAGTGTATGATGCCAAGGAAGGTGCATTGTAGTGTCTTGAATTCAACAATGAATTATGGAGTTAATTTGTTGGGCACCTTACATTTGGTAATGTTGTGAAGTCGCTTTGTTTCTTAAAAGTGGATTTATGTATTCTGCATTGACGTAAGAAGCAAAGCTAGTTATTTTTGTCCATAGTTTTTCAAGGATTTTGTTAATTGGGTTTATTGCCTTTTCTTCTTTAGAGCACCATCCAACTTTGTGCCAACCCATCATTATCGGGTGTGTAACGTGGAATCCAAAAGTCCTGACTGAAGAATAATGTGGTTGAGTTTCTTCGCTAGTATGATGAGGGTCTTGTTTTCGAGGAGATTGGTGTGGAAAGAGTAATGGGAAGTTGATGATGGGGTGATTGCCCCAAGTGATGAGGTAATGGTGGAAGTTAGCAGTGTGGGAGAACCAGACTGAGTACATGGGGCTGTTGAAACATTGATGGGGTTTCAGGCCTTCAGGTTAAATGGTAGGGGTCTGATATTTGCCAGCCATGTTTGTTTGATCAAGTGAAGTCACCCAGCTTGCCTGCATTTCTGAAGTTTAGGGAAATGTCCGGGATAGATTAAATTAAGGACTCCGAGAAGGTTTGAGTGAACCAAGGGGATCTGAGGATCAGCAGTAACAATTAAGAAAGGGCAGGAGAAAGTGTGCTTTGGATGAGCAAAGATTCAAACTCTGCAGCTGAGGAGTCTTGCCAGCTGAATGTAGGTATGTAATTTATTAAAATATCCTGGTGGGATGGTTTTTTGCAGCTCTGGGCAGCCTCTTCACCTATCTTGTTTTCTCTTTTGAATGTCATGGAAGTTCACACCGCAATTTTTCAATGATTTGGCATCGCATTTGCAAGCCAGATGAAGTGGGACGGCGGACATAATGGTGGTTAATAATAATTGGGGTTGCAGATGAACAAGACTAGGATGAACAGATAAAATTGGTTCACTGTTGGACTCTACAAGTCTGATGAAGGATTTAACATTGTTCGGACGAGCAAGTTAAGGGGGGGAAGGGAGATACTGGTGGGTGTCTTAGGACATTGGGGGCCTAGGAGCAGAGACATGAGGGATAAAAGGCAATGGACGTGGATGGAGGGGGGAGGAGATGGGGCTAAAGGTCTTCAGTGGACAAAGAAAGGTGGGAAGGTGAAGAAACCTCACATTTGGTTTAAAAATGTAAGTGTTTTGGGATGCCCATGAAAAAAATGCAGGCATTTTTCTGTTGGGTTTATCATACTATATTATTGCCTTCCTAAATTTGCAGGGTTTTATTTCACTTGGTTGATCATTTGGTGGTTCTTCGTTCTTCAGAGAATCCCTCAACTGGGTGTTTAACAACTAGCCAGAATCAATAGTATGTCTTGGCATTCAGCAGTTACAGAAAAACGTAGCATTTACAGTACCCAATGGAGTGGTTAACTCCTCTCCATGGTGCCGGGCACATCCGTAATCTAATGTATAGCACTGCAAACTGAGTGTTCTTGGTTTTGACTGTCCCGTTCTTTGATCAGACCAATTTGCTGTCCCCTTTTGCTTTACAGCCATCATGAATGATACGTCTACTATGAACCTCTCTCATGTAGTGACTTCCTTCCCTTGAAAAAGGATCACATCTTCAATCTGGTTAGAAGGCTTGTTACATATACTCTTTGGAATAGGAATACTTCTGATCTGGCTGTTGTGGCACTATCCTTATCAAGATTATTCATTTGGCTCCGGATCAGCTATCACTACTAGCATCAATGTTACTAAAGATGTAAGCATTTTTCCTGCTTGTTAAGAAAGAAAAAGCTACACAAAGTCTGGAGTCCTGCTGGAGGGAGGGTTAATGAATGAGGTTAAAACCATTTTTATTTGTCAGCTGTGGAAATATAACCATTTTGTTCGAGGCATATGAGCTGCAGATTACACACTATGCATAGATCGCCATCTGGTGTTGGGCCCGGATGTTCGCACTTGTTTTTGTCCTGGAAAGTCTTTGGAAGTCACGAGGTAGGTAACTCCTCCTTAGGATCATAGTGCGCATGGGCATCGGCTCCATCCTCAGATTGTTTTTTTCTGCCATCTGGCTCGGATGTGTTTCATGCGCTCCAGTTCGGAACCATTACCGATTCCTGTTTCGACGAGCAATCCTTCACCCTTTCGACGGTATTGTCTCGATCGCGAACCCTAATCAGCACTTATCTCTACAAGTCTTCGATTCCGGTCATCGAAGGAGGCCTTCGGGCCGACCTGAGCCTTGGCATCTGGCTCATGGAAAGGACGCCTTTGAAAAGTGTCCTCGATGTGGGTCGAAGTTTCCCCACTCCGATCTGCATGAGGTGTGTAACCTCTGCCTCTCTCCCGAGCACGAGGCCAGAGACTGCCTAGCTTGTGCCTCTTTCCGCTCGAAGAACACCATCCGGGATCGACGAGCTCGAAGGACCATGGCGCGCTCGTCGAGTTCGATCCCCGACAACATCTTCCAAGAGGGCGTCAATGTGCCAGAGGAGCGGGTCGAAGAAGGCCTCATCAGCGCCTCTGAAGCCGATGACTCCGACGTCGAAGAAGTGGCTCCAGCTCAACTTGTCGTAAGTAGAGACGTCGACCCCGACCCACTCCCTACAACAAAGGCTTCGGTCACACCTTCACCTTCGGGCTCCGGTGCACACCGACACACTGCTTCCCATGCCCCGCCCTTGGGCCCGGCAAAGAAGCCTACCAAGCCTTCCGGCGACTCGGGCTCGAGTCTGCCTGCCACCGGCGCCGAAGCCCAATCATCGGCACCAAAAAAGAAGCCACACCCATCCTCCGGGCCGACCGCTACTTCCACCCTGAAGCCCTCGGCACCGAAGACACCAAGCAGTGACTCCCCGGCACCGAAAATACACTCGGAGCCGATGAAGTAGCCACACCCAAAAAGTTCGGACTCACACTCTTCGGAGCCGAAAAAACCATCGACACCGAAGAAGCACACAGAGACTGGTAAACCACACAGCTCGAAGCCCAAAACCGCTCCGGAGCCGGCACCGAAAAAGCCCTCGATGCCGACACACTCGGCACCGAACACCCAACCTTCTTCAGAAGAGCTTTTTCGACCAGACACTCTACAAAAAACTCTAACTAAAGACCCTAAAACTGGTCAATTGACTCTGAGTTCCAGAAAAAGACCACTGGACATGCCTGCACCAGCTCCACCACCTAAAAAGAGGGACATAGCCACATCACCTCTTAGGGTCCCTTCTCCACCTCCACCTCCTCCACCTCCCCAACCACCTCGTTCTCCTACGCCATCTCCTACACCAGTAGACGATGACGACACATATGATGACACAGGGGACGGTGACAACGAACTGCCACTAGGGGACCCCAGTCCACCAGGTTCCCCTGACCCCTGGGATGACTATAATACGCCTAATGACCCGCAAGATGACATCTACCCCTCTAGGCCTTCCCCACCAGAAGACACCATGGGTTTTAATCAGCTGATACACTGGGCTGCCCAGTACCACGGGGTCGGCCTACATACAGAACCGGTCGAGGAGGATTTTTTAATGGACATTTTTGACACCACCCAAAGGTCCACATCCACTTTACCCATGCTCAAATGGGTTATTAAACACGCTACAGAAGTATTTAAGGACCCTGTCAGGGCTAGAGTCATCAATCCTAGAATTGAGAAAAAATACAAAGCTGCCCCTACAGACCCAGCTTACATAAGGGCCCTGTTCCATTAGACTCCATGGTGGTCTCAAATGCTAGAAAAAGGGCTAATTCGCAGACATCAGGTGATGCAGCTCCGCCTGACAAAGAGTCTAAACTCCTCGACGCCTCTGGCAAAATCACAGCGTCACAGGCAGCTAACATTTGGCACATCGCAAACACTCAGGCCCTGTCAGCCAGATACAATAGGGCTCACTATGATGAGTTGGAGTCCCTACTCCAACACCTCCCGGAAAAATACAAACATAAGGCCAACAACCTCATACAGGAGGGTAAAATTATCACCAACACCTCCATCCGGTGTGTTCTTGATGTGGCAGATACGGCATTCAGAGCAGTAAACACAAGCGTCCTTCTCCGCAGGCATGGGTGGCTATGCATTTCTGGTTTTAAACCTGAGGTGCAAATCTCCATCCTCAACCAGCCATACGACCAACAACACCTTTTTGGCCCTAATGTTGATGTATCCCTTGAGAAGATGAAAAAGGACACAGACACAGCCAAATCAATGGGAGCCTTGCAATCGCAAGCTCCCAGACTTTCTTTTCGTCGCTCATCCTACAAGGGCAACTACAGGGGATACTCGTCTGATACCCAATCCACCTCTTACAAAGCTCCCACTCAATCTACCTTCACCAGAGGTTATCAGAGAGGAGGATACAGAGGCAACAATGACAAGGGCAGAGGCAAGACTAACAACACACGCTCTGCCTCCACCTCTGCCCAATGACTTCCCTCCGCTTCCCCCGGACCATTCCACTCCTGTCGGGGGAAGACTACAACAGTTCCTTCCTTTCTGGACCAACATCACCACAGACAGGTGGGTGCGACAAATAATGCAATCAGGTTACTGTCTTGAACTTACCTCTACCCCCCCAAACATTCCACCCAAACAGCTTTCAATGTCAGCAGAACATTTGTCACTCCTGAAACAAGAGGTAATTTCCTTACTACAAAAAAGTGCAATAGAACTAGTTCCCCTGCATCAACAAAACACAGGAGTTTACTCCCTGTATTTTCTCATACCAAAGAAAGACAGCTCTCTGAGACCTATTTTAGACCTCAGGCCACTAAACCTATACATACAATCAGACCATTTCCACATGGTCACACTTCAGCAAGTTCTCCCTCTACTTTCACAGGGCGACTTCCTAGCTACCTTAGATCTCAAGGACGCCTATTTCCATATTCCCATTCACGCAGCTCACAGAAAATATCTTAGGTTTGTAGTGGACGGGCAGCACTATCAATTCAAAGTTCCCTTTCAGAGTCACAACAGCACCACGGGTATTCACAAAGTACCTAACAGTAGTCGCAGCCCATCTAAGAAGATAACACATTCTCATACCTCAATGACTGGCTCATAAAAGCAAGCTCGTACAACCAGTGTGTTCATCACACTCATGCAACTATCCAATTACTCCACGACATGGGGTTCACAATAAACCACGCCAAGTCTCATCTTCAACCCTCTCACACGCAACAGTACCTCGGCGCCACATTAGACGCCTCAAAAGCGCTAGCCTATCCCAGTCCAGCCAGGATAGCAAGCATTCTCGCTCTCCTACCCAAATTTCAGCCACATCACTCTCTTCCAGCTCGAGTGTTCATGCAGCTCATAGTGATGATGGCCTCTTGCATATTCATAGTGCCTCACACAAGACTCCAGATGCGTCCCATACAAGAGTGCTTAGCACGCCAATGGAACCAGGCTCAAGGTCAGCTAACAGATCTGGTGTTGGTAGACGGTCGCACTCATCGCTCTCTGCAGTGGTGAAACACCAAAAACCTTTCCAAAGGGCGACCGTTCCTAGAGCCAGTTCCTCAAATTGTCATGACAGCGGACGCATCGCTCTCCGGCTGGGGAGCTCACCTATTACATCACACCATGCAGGGCAGGTGGACACCTCAACAAAAGTTATTCCACATCAATCACCTAGAATTACTGGCCATATTCCTTGCCTTAAAAGCATTTCAAAAACAAATATCAAGCAAGACTGTCCTAGTCCGCACAGACAACATGACAGCCATGTACTACATACAGAAACAAGGCTGGACACACTCTCTGCAGCTCTCTCAGCTAGCACAGAACATATGGAGGTGGGCTATACCTCAGAACATTTTTCTCCTAGCCCAACATGTCCCAGGAGTCCAAAACACCATAGTCGATCTGTTGAGTCGTCAAACGCAACAGATCCACGAGTGGGAACTCCATCCACAAGTTCTTCAACCATTCTTTCAAATGTGGGGGCAACTACACATAGACCTCTTCGCTACCCACGAAAAACGCCAAATGCCCAAGCTTCGCCACCAGATACCCACACCCATTGTCCAAAGGCAATACGATATGGATGAACTGGTCAGGCAGATTTGCGTACGCCTTTTTGCCTCTCCCACTCATACCACTGGTTGTGCGCAAACTACGGCAACACTCACTGACTCTCATTCTAGTTGCTCCAACTTGGGCCAGACAACCGTGGTACACCACATTGCTGGAACTGTCAGAAGTTCCGCGCCAAAGATTACACCTCTCACCACGCCTCTTAACCCTGAACCGTGAAGAGATCAGACACCCGGACCCAGCTCAGCTCAACCTTGCGATCTGGCTCCTGAAATCTTAGAATTCGGTTACCTTAACCTTCCTCCTGACTGTATGAACGTCATTAAGGAAGCTAGACGCCCTACCACTAGAGCCTGCTACGCAGCCAAGTGGAAACGATTTGTGATATATTGTCATAACAATAACATCACTCCCCTAGATGTGTCTATCCAACACATCATAAGCTACCTACTACACCTACAAAGGTGCAACTTAGCCTATACGTCTATTAGGCTACACCTTGCTGCCATAGCAGCATATCTACAAAATAGACAACATTTATCACTATAAGGGTACCTGCCATAAAAGCCTTAATGGAAGGACTCAAAAGGATAATTCCTCCCAGAGTTCCACCCTCACCAGTGTGGAATTTAAATATCGTTCTCACAAGACTAATGGGACCTCCCTTTGAACCTCTACATAAATGTGAGCTACAATTCTTAACATGGAAGGTTGCTTTCCTAGTGGCCATAACTTCTCTAAGAAGAGTTAGTGAGCTACAAGCACTAACTATTCAGGAACCATTCTTACAAATCCATCACAATAAGGCTGTTCTCCGAACTAATCCTAAATTCCTCCCTAAAGTCATTTCTCCCTTCCACCTTAATCAATCTGTGGAGTTGCCCGTATTCTTCTCGCAACCACACACAGTTGCAGAAAGAGTTCTTCACACTTTAGATGTTAAAAGAGCATTGCTCTATTACATTAAGAGAACACAACCTTTTTGAAAAACTAAACAACTTTTCGTTTCTTTCTCACCACCACACAAAGGCAATCCCATATCAAAGTCCGGGATAGCCAGATGGATTGTTAAATGCATACGAATTTGCTACCACAAAGCAAAACGTACGTTAACTGTTCGTCCTAGAGCCCACTCTACAAGAAAAATAGGGGCTTCTATGGCCTTTTAAGGGAACATTCCATTAGATGACACCTGCAAAGCAGCTACATGGTCTACACCGCACACGTTCACAAAACACTATTGTGTAGATGTGCAATCAAAACAACAAGCTAGTGTGGGCCAAGCTGTACTCAAAACCCTATTTCGACTACTGCAACAGATACTGGTGGCCGCCGCTAAGGAGTGGGACTGCTATACAATCTATGCATAGTGTGTAATCTGCAGCTCATATGCCTCAAACGGAATATGCTACTTACCAGTATGCATCTGTTCTTGACATGTAGGGCTGCAGATCTACACACGCCCACCCCCTCCCCGGCTTCCTTTATCTGTTCCAGTATTATGTTATTTAGATACAGCATACAAGAGCATCTTCCTGTTTCTTACAAAACTCCATCATTTCCCTGCTGGCGAAAAATAATCTGAGGATGGAGCCGATGCCCATGCGCACTATGATCCTAAGGAGGAGTCACATACCTCGTGACTTCCAAAGACTTTCCAGGACAAATTAGGCTCCTTACATTTTGCCCTTAAGACAGTGCTTTGGGGGGACTCCCAAATTCATTATCTATCGTCTCTCTTGTTCGATCTTGCACCTCTGCTACACAGATTTTCTTAGTTTTTACATGCATGCAGATGATACACAAATTCTTGAGACACTGCCGAATCAGGATAACATAACTTCCCAGGCACTTCGGACAGCACCAGATACAATGTGCTGGTGGGTGAGCATAATGATTTGAAGGTGAAAAAGACAAGCTGGATCTAGCCGAAGAAGGGGAAGTCCTCGCTCTCTCTCCTGGGAGGTCAGGATCAGGCCCTTAATAACTGCCTTCTTACCTTATATCAGGAGCAAGGATTATGGGGGTTTAGACATATGTACTTACAGGTTGATAATGGTGATGTGAGTCTGTGTTTAGTATTGAAAAGTCTGCAACATTACTTATGGTCCATTGATGTAATTGTACGCTTACTATTGATCACTCTTCTTGCGTTGACAACTTCTTTTCCCATCTGTAAATTTTGCTTTTCAGTGAAAAAAAAGAAAAAATATATAGTTTAAAAAAAAAAAAGAAGGTGTAAAAGACAGAATTTGCTGACTCAAAACTCTCCAAACACCAGGAAGCCAAGTCTACTGCCTGAGTCTGTGGAGTCCTACCCTCACGGCTGTGCTTATAAACCAACCAGTCATGATAAAAACTGAACTTTCTCAAATATCAGTGGAGTCAAAACCAGGGATTTTGCATGCAGGATTGCCTGCCTGAACTTTCCACAGAGATTTAGGGTTGCTAATGCGCTTATTGAGTCGCGATTGGACTTTGGCAATGCAGTATACTTGAACCTCTTGGCAAAAGCCATCATCTAATTACAGCGTAATCCAATTGTTGCAGCACAGGTCCTCTTTGGTGTGAAGTAATTTGATCAAATCTCTGCTAAGCTTATACATTTGCATTAGCTTGTGAGACAGAAAAGGAAGACCTGCAGGCCAACGTTTTATGAACTGGATCCTTTATAACGCAGGAGCTACTTTTCTAGGAAAGCAACTTTCCAACACTTGCCATCATCGAATCTGTTGCCAAGTACAGACTTGGTGAGAGGTAGAGAGTTCAGAGTGTCGGGAGCCAAATTATGGAACTCGCTGCTTCCCCGCCTTAAAGCAAAGGTCACCCATCTGTGCTTTTGGGGGGAAAAAAACTAAAAACTAAATAAAAATATATATTTTTAAAGTTTGCTGAAGCATAAGCTTAGCACTCTGGGTTTATTTCAATAATCCAATCTTTTAAAGGTGAAAAGAACATAACATATGGGTCAGAGGTTGGGAAAGTGGTGGGTACTTTTATAATTGAAAGGTCTGACTGGAGAAATGCAGTTCGGGTGTTGGGGGGGTTAGGAGAGATAGAAGGAGGAGAGGATTTCAGAGGGTGGGAGGTGGCAGTGGGGAGGAGAGGACGGGTACCGAGCAGAAGATATAACAAGCTTAGGCGAAGCCAATAGATCTTGCCTTGATCAATTTTTTTTTTTGGAGTACCGTGTCGGCCAAAACTAAATCAGACCCTTACTTGTTGCTAACATTTCCCCATATTAGCTTTCCTTGGCAAGTTTGTTTAGGTATTTCTTAGTTGTTTAGTGAACCAGTTGCTATTACCTTTCACGGTTACACTTTTTGTGCTACAATGGTAAGGGAATATAGAAGCCAAATTTTCAGATCCCCAATTAAAGTGTTCCAATTCACGACAACAGTTTAACCTTCTTTGTGGTACTAATACGGTGTTGACTATTAGTTTCCATTTTACTGCTCCACTTAAGAAAGGTTTCATTTTTTTTTTTTATCTGACCATTAAATTATTTTAAAGTTTTCTACCCCTTTGGCTTGTGCCACCCAGTCTATTGGTGTATTATATGGAGAATTGCAGTTCAATTTGATCAGCTGAGGATAACTGTCAATCTCAGCCCCTCTACTAATTTCTTAATCTAAAATTATTTAAAAAATGTTTCCATAATTATCTGCATATAATCAAGCACTGCTTGTCTTTATGAAGAAAAATAGCTATACCCGTTTCGTTTAAAAAAAAAAGGATTATTTAAGGTAAGAAGACCTAAATATTGTAGGGGATTCACAGTCAGTGTGCCTCCTTAGTGCGCCCCTGCAAATATGGGTTCCATGGCCCCCCCCAGACAACACCCAGCAGGTGATTCAGGACTGCACTCACTTTGAGGGGGATCTCTGCACCCCCTTTGTAGTGCAGGTCTGCACTGTGAAAGACAGAGAAGCTGCTTCAAACTACTGCCCTCCCTGCCACTAATGTGCGGGCCCCAGGGAAGCGGGTTAGTGGATGCCCTTGGGGGCAATGCATTAAATGGATCAGGGTGCACTATTCCTGTTTGCGCCCCGCACACCAAGTTGAAGGTGGAGCATGGCACAAACAGGAACAATGCGCCCCACGTGCAACATGGCCCCTGGTGATCTAAGAAATGGATCAGGGATGATGGGTCTGTTAGGAAAGATAACTTGGAATAAAGGTATGAAACAACATTTTGTTAGAAAGAGACCCACTTCAAAAAAGGGAGAGTAAACAAGTAAAACATGCATTTCACCAATACATATATTACAGTGACAAATGCACTACTGTGACATGGTAATATTTGTAGTTGACCATGCAAGAGCTGCTTCACTGACCATTTCAAAATTAAAGAAATGATTTGAAGTTCGTTTCACAATTCAGTACAGGTATTTCATTTTAGCCTTCATGTTGAAAGTATTCAATGGTTAAGGGTCCGGCACTCAGTCCCACCCTTTTTAACATTTACCTCAGACCCCATAGCCGAGGTAGTAAAATCCTTCGTAATCTTGACGTCGTATACTGATGACACTCATCTGGGTTTTTCCCTCTCAGCTGAGTTGACCAGTGGCTGTATCAACTTTAAAAACTGTTTTACAACAGTCACTGATTGGATGCACGACAACTGTTTAAAACGTAACTCCAACAAAACGGAGATTCGTACCCATTTGTGGAGTGACCAATGGCGGCCGGAAATACTAGACCCCCTCAAACCTAAATTGGTGATGAAAAACCTTGGGGTATGGATGGATAATTAATTATGCTTTGAAACCCAAGTCAAGACTCTATCAGGCCACTGTTTTGGCATCATAAGGAGCACCTCCCCTCCCCATATCGCCAACAGATTATGCAATTCCTCATCATTTCACGTCTTGACTATTGCAACATCCTCTTATCTGGGCGCAAAACAATCTGTCCTGAACCGATTGCAAGTTGTTAAAAATGCTGCTGTCGGGCTTCTTTTTCCCTTCCTAAATTCAGCTCTGCTTACCATCTTTTGGTTAAGCTCCACTGGCTACCCATGGGAAAAAAATGAAAGTTATAGGCCCTATGTATCTCCCACAAAATCCTATTCAAGCAAGGATCACCCAGCCTAGTTACCTTGATGCAATTCTACAGGCCCTCCAGAGCGCTACTCTCCACTGACTTGAGCGTAGCACATATCTCCCGTCACACCAGGGCCATAATGTGAGGCTGCTCCTTCCGTGTCTTAGCCCAGACCCTATAGAACTCTATGCCACTCTACCTCAGAAAGACAAAATCACTTACTATTCCGGGAGCCCTGTTTGTCTGAGGGGGCAATTTACCGGCCATCAATCCTGCCACAATCTTGCCGCCACCGCCACAGAGTCCTGCCGCCAGCGTCGCCATTCCAGGACTCTATTACCCGGCACCACCAGCGGTGAGCGCAGCGCGCACACCAACCACGCCCACAGCAAGCGCAAGGAGGCGCATATAAGGAGTACAGGGCTCCGGTGGAGCGGGAGTCCTGTTTATCTGAGGGGGCAATTTACCGGCCATCAATCCTGCCACAATCTTGCCGCCACTGCCACAGAGTCCTGCCGCCAGCACCGCCATTCCGGGACTTTATTACCCGACACCACCAGCGGCGAGTGTGGCGCGCACCCCAACCACGCCCACAGCAAGCGCCAGGAGGCGCATATAAGTAGTACAGGGCTCCGGTGGAGCGGGGGCCCTGTTTGTCTGAGGGGGCAATTTACCGGCCATCAATCCTGCTACAATCTTACCGCCACAGAGTCCTGCCGCCAGCGCCACCATTCCGGGACTCTATTACCCGGCACCACCAGCGGCGAGCGCGGCGCGCACACCAACCACGCCCACAGCAAGCGCCAGGAGGCGCATATAAGGAGTACAGGGCTCCCGTGTCGTGGGACGCGCGTGGGCAGCGCCGGGCCAAGGGCGGGCCCGTCTTTGCCAGTCAGTGGCCGGAGGAGGCTGGGCTGGGCCGCCCCCCTTGGTTTGAAATTTGCGCCTAGAGAGAAGTAATAGGAAGTGAGGGGTTCTGCATAGGGGTCAGGCAACGAAGAAGCAGGAGTGACTAACCACTACAACTGTAAGTCTTACTATCTACTTCGCCAACGTAAGCTGTTTCTTTGGGCTTGTTGTATTTGTCAGTACTAAGAAAGCCCCCACAAGTATGGGCAAACAAACTGTAAGAGCCTTATGTCATGTCCCCCCCCCCCCTTGTTCCACCCCTCAACTTCTCCCCCAGACATCAATCGATCGGATGTTACAAAGGGCGATAGGAGTGGTGGCCACAGAATTCCAGCAAACTGAGCGCCGACTGTCTATAACTCCGGACCTTCTCCCGGCCTTGTCACCATCTAACCTTTCCCTTCCCCTTGAAAGGGGCGACAGTATTCGAAGTCAGCCTAAGTCGCCTGTTCCAATTATAGAAGCTATATGTAGGGCAACTACTAGAAGTAAAGGATGCACTAAAACCTCCGCTAACTCAAGTGCGGCCAATCATCACCCTCAATCCAAGAATGTGGGGGGCAAAAAGAGGAAAATAAACAATGGAACCGCCGTGTCGGTAGTAGACGACCAGAGAGTTTGTGAGCCTCCAATTCATATGGATCTATCGCCTCCTGCATGGGCTGCTTCATTTTCCAACATCCTATTCAATCAAATCAGCGGGCTTCTAAAAGAAGAATTTGCCCTAACCATGCCCGTTTGGACACCATGTCTAAGACCTGCACATGCAGAGACTCGGCTCATCCAAATCCATCACTCCCAGCCAACACACATGGGAGAAATAAGGCTCCAACTTTGTGCACTAGTCTGGAAAATACATCTGCTGAGAAAAGCAGAGGGGAAGGTTCTACAGCCCATACTGCAGATAAGGGGTCAGCAAGTTCTAGCAATGTAACAGCCTGTACTACTCAGGCAAAGTCAGACGGTCTCGTTCGTCGAAAGGAGATTGCCACAGTTCCGGAAGTAGCCCCCACACCTCATGGTCATCGAGGCCAAGAGCTACCTCTTATTAATCTGCCTCCTGCTAGTGTACCATATTGTAGTATGGGGTATTCGGTATCGCGCGCCGGGTAGAGTGTTAGGCGCGCGATGCCATCAAGCTTACCGTGATACTGTGCTGCTTATTACACATATGTACTAGTCCTTGCTGGTGTGCCCTCACTGGGTGAAGATAAAACTGAAACTCATTTGGAACTTAAAAACAAATGCCTCCATTTGCTTGCCAGACAATATCAGTTTCCTTATGCCAACGCAGTTGACATTTTGATGACTCAAAGGGTGAAGTGGATTGGCAATCGGGCTAAGGACATTAGTGGGGATTGTGTAGTTGTCAATTTTAGGAATCCCCACTTGGTACAACAAGTTTTATACCTGAGTAATGGGGGTTCTACCATCAGACTTCTTCCCCTCACCATGGTTTTGCTTGTGGTACAGGGGTCGGGTCATGTTATGGCACTAGGGTATGGCCTTCTCATCGATCTGGGAGGGGCCAGGTGGTAGGCTTGCAACGGCCCCAACCTCTTTAACAGATTTGAGAGCTTGGAGGAGGTGGATTGACTCTTGATCCCAGGGCCCCCATGTAGCAACGCTGGGCCAGAAACGATCGAAGTTAAAACAGTGAGGGCAGCGGGAAAATTGAAGATTGTCATTGATAGTGGAAGGGCAGCGTGCAAGTTTCCATCTACCCTTGAGCAGACAGAAAATTGTGTAGTAACTGCAGTGCCGGTTGGTCCTTCTCTTAATCAAAATTCTGTAAATAATCCTGTGGTCCCACCCACGAGGGAACTAGTTATGAAGGCCTCAGCTGACAACCAGACCTCTCTCCATAGAATTAAGTTACTATCCTGGAATGTGGCTGGTATCAAAAACAAACAACATTGTCCAGAATGGGGAGTCTTTGTAGATTCTTGTGACATATGCCTATTTCAGGAAACATGGGCTACAGACCACCCTGTTCGTAGAGGCTTTGCATCATTCCATATCCCTGCCATTGCTGGAATTAGGGGCAGGCCTTCAGGTGGACTCAGCATTTGGGTGGGATGCCATCTGAGTTGCGATGTTAGGCACGTGGACTCACATAGTCCAGACATCCTTTGCCTTATATTATCCTTTTCTAACAATCTTAAATTTTTTTTAATTAACATTTATTCTAGGCCTGTTAAGATGTGTAAGGAGTCCCCTGCATTAGCACACCTAGAAGATCTCCTCTCAGATATCCCCGTGGATGCCGCAATAATTCTGGGAGGCGATTTAAACTGCCAGTTTGAGCTCCTACTGGATTCCGGGGATTTGGACAGCGCAGAAGAGGATGATATATGGGCTATTCCGGATCCCAACATCCCTCGGATTAGAGCATGGTCCCCCTTAGCTCTTCAAATTATAGCGCTAACTCTCAGATATCCACTGAGAGCATGCAATGGGCGGTTTCCCTTCGATTCCCCAGGTAGTTTTACCTACAATAGGCTGGCCCACTCCTCAATTCTAGACTATATACTTCTGGAGACCAGAGTATGGTCGTTAGCCTCTGATTTTAGTTATACCACGTGAGGACAGTGACCATAACGCGCTGATGGTAAATCTTGCAATCTCCCCCGGGGCCGAACACAGCCCGGATCATATCGACCAAGGCGATGGGCTTCTCCTCAGTAACAATAGGAAGAGAGTGATGTGGTCATGGTTAGAGAATTCCCAGGAAAAAATGGCAACACTATACAGGGACCTTGAGGCTATGTTAGAATATGTGCACTATGATATCTTAGTACCCCATGTGAGTAAGGTTGCTGAAATCAATCGCCAAGCTTTCCTGAGACTGAAAGATGTCTTCTAGAAGGAATGTCGTAGGACTGGTGCCCACAAACCACGGCAATCTTGGTTCGATTCCAATTGCAGGAAAATGAAAAGTGCCTTGATAGAGGCCATAAAATCAAAGTGTAGTCCTACCATAAAAATGGCAAGGCTTGTCTATAAAAACACCATTCATGCTGCTAAAATCTCGTGGGGAGAAGAACAGTGGGCAAATCTCAAACAGGCTCTGGAAAATAAAGACTCAAAATCTTTCTGGAATATAGTGAGCTCAGGGACTGCAAGAGGACAGGGTGCTGTTGAACCCAATATAGCGGCAGAAAAGTGGGAAACCCATTACAAACTCCTATATGCACAAAGTCCCGATGAATGCACTGGTCAGTGGCTGGAAACTATAGTCCTCCCAGAAACAGATTTAGATGGCACAAAGATCACCTTGAAGGAAGTGTATAATTCCTTAGACAGAATAGTCCCAGGGAAAGCAGCTGGCCTTGATAAGGTTCCTGGCGACTTGTATCGGGCTGAACCTAAGATCTGGGGCCCTTATTTATGGGTAGTTTTTAATGCCATTCTGGAAGGGATGGATCCCCCTGAGACTTGGCTGGGTGCAGAGGTGATACCAATATTCAAAAAGGGTTTGCCTCTTCTCCCAATCAACTACAGACTGATCAGTTTGATCGATGTCTCTCAGAAGGTGTTTGCCAGGATCATTTTGGATCGCCTACAATTATGGATGGAGGTCAATAATATCCTCTTCCCCCTCCAGGCGGGGTTCAGGGCCAAAATGTCAACGGTAGACCAGATTTTCAGGCTGCAGCTCCTCTTTTGGAAGATAGTAACGATGGGGGGCGGCAGTCTGTATCTGGTCTTCGTTGACCTTTAAAAGCGCCTTCGACTTGGTTTCCAGAGAGGAACTATGGAAGGTGCTTAAAGAGTTGGGACTTTCGTCTTATCTCTTACTCCTACTTAGGAAATTACACACTGGCACCTTCGGCCAAATTAGGATTTGGTAAGAACGGGGAACACACTAATCGTATTCCGGTTAATAGGGGAGTGAGGCAAGGATGCGTGTTAGCCCCAACACTGTTTTGCATCTTCATTAATGGCTTAGTGGATGTTATAAATAAATGGCAGAACATCGATGCCCCTAAGCTAGCAAACAAGAGTATACCAGCAATGATGTTTGCAGACGACACCTTGCTCCTCTCAAAATCCCCCATGGGCCTGCAAAAAATCCTGGATGCCTTCTGCGAATTTTGTAGGGGTAGAGGTTTAGAAATACTAAAAACTAAATTTATGGTTTTTAACCCCAGTAAGAATGTCCGCTCTAATCTCTGCATGAATGGTGTACCGTTAGAAAGGGTATCAGAATTTGATTACCTGGGTCTTACCATAAATGAAAATATGACATGGAAACCCCAAGTGGCCAGATCTAATCTGAAATTAATACAGACAGATGGGGGTTTGGCTAAACATTATAGAAAGTCCTTCCACAAACCCTTGACCCCGGCTATAGAGATTTATAAGACGTAGGCCAGAAGCTCAGCTCTCTACGGGGCTGAGCTATGGGGGCACTCCAACCTTAGACCAATTACACATACCGAAAATAATTTTCTGAGGCAATTGACAGGGCTTCCGCGAACCTCCCCTCTGTTGCCCTTGTATATGGATCTGGGGGTGAGACCTATTGCACAAGAAATTGCAAGGCGTCCGCTACTGTATTGGGGACGTCTGTGGGCAACAAACGAGCTGGCGGAGTACAGAGCCGAATTGCAAGAGGTACTCAGCCTACCTAGGGCAGGGAAGCTTCCTTGTCTTATGCATATCACGAAAAGTTTAAATGAGATAGGCTGTCCCGAGCTATGGGTAAGTCCTCTATTTGCCCACACCAGGGTCACGCGAACATATTTATCCACCATGTACTGGAAGGCGAAATTTGATAACATCTCAGAGGACCCCAAGACTGGCTCTCTAACTCGCCAGTTCCTGGATATAAAAGCCATTTACCAACTAGAACCGTGCTTGGACTTTATACGTCCAACCATTGCCAGGAAACTCTATTTGCAGTTTCGCTATGGTTGTCTCCCCCTGCACTCATTTGTTAATAAATGGTCTAAGGATGTTCCCATGGCCTGCCCTGCCTGTGGTCTAGCTGAGGAAACAGAACTGTATGTTTTTTTTGTTTGCCAAGGCTACTCTAAGATCAGAAGAAGAGAATTACAGCTATTATGTAAGAATCTAGGTGCTATCCATTGCATAGATGTGTTTAGGCTTTTAAAACATGACACCAGCATGCATATAGTATTTGCTACCTCACGATTTCTTGCTGCAATGTGGTGGGCTCGTCTGCAATTTTTAAAGCATTAATGAAATGTATTTTTTTTATCTGTGGTCATTGACAAATTGCGAAAGATCTTTTTGTTTTATCAATGTTTTTTACTCTTTTAAAAATTCCTGACAAAATATTTTTTCAATCGTTGACAGGAAATGCTGTCTTTTATGGTTTCATAACCGAAATAAAGATTTTCTACTATCACTTACTATTCCGGAAACAGTCGAACGCCTGACTGTTCTCCAGCTAGTCTGAGGTGGTTCTTCTCTACTGTTGCTTTGTCTCACCTGTGAGCAGCACACAGGAGGCAGCTGTGCGCTTTAGAAATATTTTTAACATAACAAGGAAGTATTAACATGAGCTACGCTTTTGAAAGCAATCTCTTGACCAGCCAGCACTGTCCGCTGCCAGTTGAAGTAGGAGGGCCAAGGATTAATATAAGGGAGATGGGTACTCTCTGCACCTCCCTTCTCTATATTTTTATGGCCCTGCCTGGCAGGTCATTGGGAGTATATTTTGGCAAGAGAACCGTCAGACCCTGAGAACCCTGGATGTAATTAAAGGGGTATACCTACTAATAAAGGGTTCAAGATCTGTGAAAAGAATGGTGGTATGATTTCCATCACACGGAGGGGTAAAATGCGCTTGAAATGGACTACTAAGGGCAACATCAAAGAAGAGTAATTCTCCCACCAGGGACATAGAATCTTCCTATTCCCAGACATTTGCCACATTGCCATTTTGATGAAACCAAAATGTAAAAATTGAGGAAGAAAACAATGATTTTTGGGGCCAAGGCCTCATGTGTACCCTATTTGGGTAAGGGTGATTGTTGATCCAAGATGTTTGCTTTTGTTGATGGATTAGGCTGCGGCCTTTAGTAATTACCAGTGGCTGAGATCGATTCAAGTATTCCACCCATGGTGTTTATTGTATTCTCACTTTGAAGCAGTATGTGAGGAAAGTGGTGTATTATATGTTGTGGTTGTGTGACCTCACCCTCTAATACACTCACAATACCGTCTTGGATCCAGTCAGGCTCATTTGTAAAATCTTTAGCTTAACCCTGGGTAACTGTGGCTTCGGGCAATAAGACTTAAACAAGAAATAAGTGTAAAGCATTTCGAAGTATCAAAACAACAAATTAAGAAAGTTATACAACATGAAAGAAATCGAACACCGATTTATAAAAAATAGATCTGATTTTTAGCCACAAAAATGAAGAAAATCCACCAGAGGGTTCCGGAGATATACATTTTCTTTAGTAACCTGTAAATCACTGCAAAAATTCCAACAAGCATTGGTAATTGTGAAGTTTGAAACCTTTGTAACACTTTTAAAGAGTTTTGTTTGGGTAGTCCACTCCTCATTATGTGACCAACTCCAGCAGGGGTATGGTCAGGGAGCTAATAAGGAGTAGTAGGACAGTTTCCTTATCACCAGAGCAGCCTCAAGTACATTTCCAGGTTCTATGTCAAACTGCCATAAACTTCAATGGAGTGGTTCTGCTGCATGGGATACAGGATGCTGATGATACTGTAAGATGCTGAGGATGCTGTGCTGTCAGCGGGGGCTTCCTGGGGCTACTCCTCTGTTCACAGTCCAGATGGGGTGACTTCATACACAAGGGTCAATGTCCCTCGAAGTTCTCTGATCCAGCAAACGTCCAGTTGCCTTTAAACATCTGGTTTCTGGTCACAGCAAAACCAGTGGTTCCCTTTGGTGAAGGGTAGTGTCCGCCTTGGGAGACAAAACTGCACTCTATGACTCTTCCATGTCCAGCAGATTCGAATGCAACTTTTGAGCATTAAGGGAACAGGCAATTGTGTCTGTTTCAGCTTTGGTGACCCTGGTGCTGAAACAGGAAGTCTGCCAACTGACTCTTTGACTTCACCTTTTCTGTCTGGGGCTTGGAAGTGAGATTTTCCATGAGCCAGGCACCGCAGGCTAGCCCAAAGATCAGCAGGTGCAGTCCAGTGGTCGGCGCAGCTTCTCTTGCTAGATCCAGGGAACAACAGGGCAGTCTACCTTGGTCCTCTCTCAGTCCAGAGGTGATCTGAGGTCTGGGTGCAACATTTATGCCCAGAAAGAGCCTTCAGCGGATGTGGCAGTTACCAACCAATGGGCTACCGGGTCCTTTTCCACCTGATGACAACTTCCTCCTCTCATGTGTGTCCACCATTTGCTCTTCAGAGGTGGCTTTCCCTTTGAAGCCCTCCTTTTGGGCTCACACCTGTGTACCTTCCTGCCATGGACCGGTGGCACCTCTTTCCATGGCAGGCCTCTATTGTTCCCACTCCTGAGAGTCGTTCATATTCATCTCTAGGAGGGCAGAAGGCTCACTTGGGGCGGGCATCTGCAAATGGCCACTGGAAACCTTGGGCAACAGAAAGCCAACTTTCTAAATGTTGCCTGTACTCAGAGGTTACATGAAATTTGACTTTAACATCTAGTCTGGTTTAATACGATTCATTTGATACCTTGATGTACCAACTTTAGTAGACCCATCCAGAAGTTAGTACAGCTGAGTTGTCACCATGTAACTCTGTACTCATGAATAGGGATACTACCATTTCCACAGTAAAGATGACAGTTTGTGGTTTTTACTTTTGGAGACATATAAAAATATATGTCCTACTTTTCAACATACAGCACCCTGCCTTAGGACTCGATAGTTCTGCTGTAGGGGTGACCTATAGATATTAAAAAGAGAGGTTTGGGCGTTGTCATAAGTTTAAACGTCAAATACTGGTTAGCAATGTTAGAACTGCTCTGCTAGTCTGCGGTGGCAGGCTGGGAGTGGTGTTTTACTTTGTCACACTCAGGGTGGCTCAAGAAGTGCTGCAGCCCTGAGAGGGATACTCAAACTTACAGGCCCTGGATACCCCTGGTACCATATACCTGGGACTTGTTATTAAGCTAACTTGGGCCAATCGGGTATAGCCAATCAAACAAGTACTTTTTAGGGACCAAATAGCTCTGGCACTGAAGTCTGGTTAGAAGGCCCCAGTGCACTCTTGTTGGGAGTGTTCATGCAAAAAGAGGCATTTCCTTACACTGTATTTGTAAAAAACGTGTATACATAGAGAGCGAGCGATGAGACCGTAAGGACTTGAGGGAGGAAACTGCTGTGCTATGAAATGGGACCCTCTAATAGATCTCGAAGGTTCTGAGGATGGCCTATACAGATATTTTGAATTTGTTGTCATTTGACTCCCTGGGCTAAAGTGGAGCTCAAATCTTGATTCCTCTCTTTGGCTTAGTCCATGAGGTTATGTAGATGTATGTGCCATTCTACTATAATTCTAAAACTCCCACCACCTTGTTGCAGGGATTCTGCACATACACAGAACTATGCGTAGGAATATGGGACTTCAGTGTATAGGGACTAAGCACTCCCACCACCTTAGTGCCCACGAACCCAGGACCGACTAGCTATAGTGTCTCACTCGCTCTCCTACACACTCGTGAAGAAGCAAATGATTAGACACCGCAGAACACAACACTCCCAGATCTCTCGGGAATCGTGGTAACAAGACACACCTTTTCGCTCACACTCTCGTACCGGTCCACAATAAGAACTGACTGAAGCACGAATATGGTTTAAAATGTTTATTTTAACTATCATGCTCTAAAATGCAGTATACAAGCCACAACTAGCAGAAAAATACTTAAAACTAATACAGTTAGCATTGCAGCTAGGCCATATATCATAAAGGGAGATCTCATCATATAAAGACAGTGGAGAAAGGACTATAAACCCTAACCACCCTCCCCTTGGTAAGAAGAAGTATTATTATATAATGGAAGATCTCTGGGCTTTGTAAGCAGACCACATACCTTAGTGTCTAGATGGTGTATCTACATCATAGGTACCACATTGCTCTTCTCCCGGGAAAGCTCCCTCTCCAAGTGTGTGTTACCTAAACATGCATCCCCATAATATCAAAATATGAGCTTCCAGCAGCAGCTGTAATAGCATGTTTTGTCTAGGTGCTAGGGACTGACCAGAACAGAATAACAAGAGGCACTGTTTATCGACCTTGCTCACAGTGTTCTGACTAAACTCCAGGAACAGGCAGTGAAAGAACAAAGCAGACGGTTCTAATGTGAAAGACATAAACAGAGTCTTGCAAAAATCAAGCCATGTAGTAGTGTGTGCAAAAGCACCATCATGGCTGCTGGGCTCATGCTAACTTAGCGATGTCGACAATGTCCCTATTGTCCACGTGACAACCAGCTGATATGATTTTTTTTTTTTTTGCTGAGTGTTTTATGATCTTCGATCTCCGCTAATTCTTCAGTGGGAGACACTGGCATGCTATGATTATGACGTAGTTGAAATAAAAAAATTCAAAAAATGACACTTTGTCTGCTCTTAGTGAGGGAGGCCGGTGTAAATGGCATTGCAGTAATCCAGTCCAGTGATTACAATTGTTAATGTTGATGCACTTCTTTGAGGTGATTGTGGCAGAAGCAAAATTCCTCAAAGCTGGTGAAGGTGAACAAAATGCATTTTTTCATGGTGGTATTAACTTGTGGATGATCATGCCTAGGTTTTGCAAATTTTTCACTGGTATTCATGGTCATCCCAAGGATTTGGTGAGGTTAACGGAAGTGGTGAGAGGCCAATTAGGCCAAAAAGGAAGATCTCAGAGTTTTTACCTCTAAGGCACAGCCAGTAATTCTGTATCCAGAGGTGGAAAACGTTCAGGCAATCACCAACTTGATAAAGTATTCTAGAGCATTCTTTTACCTCAATGCGGATCCGAATTTCATTGACATAACAGAAGGGCTTCCAGAATGCTGGTTAGAGGGACCATATAGAAGTTAAATTGAATCAGTGAGACTGTCGATCCTTTGGGGAGACCACAGTTGATGCAGGTGGTTTCAGAGACAAAATGATCCAGTTGAACTTACTCAGCCCAGTTGTTGAGAAAAATACAAACAATTCTAGAGTTGTCTCTCCAGTTCCAACAGAGGATGGAAGGTATTCAATCATAAAATTATGGTCAATAGTGTCAAGATAGTCCTTAAGATCCAGTAGAATGAATTGTCAGGCATGGCTTGACTTCTAACAAAAAGAGTTCCTCTCTGATGTTGCATAGATTAGTTTCTATGCCAGTACATACATCTGCATAAAAGCAGCTTATTGTGACATAGAGGTCCCTCTTGTTTGCATATGCTCACCCATTAATGCATCCAAGATACCATGTACAAAAAAATGTATATGTAAGGTAACTTGTAGCTGTCAAAGCATGGGTTGTGCTGGCATACATTGCCTGCAGGCGAGTAACATCTGACCATCACTCAGTCTGCCCAGGTGAAAAAGATGGCAATCACACCATGGAATAGTGCACCTGCCCTATACTTCAGTCTGCCAGTTCTTACTTAAGGCGACAACACCTTCAATGCACCAGTAGTAACAAGATTTGCCTGCATGCGTTGCAAACTAGGCTAGATGTTTTACATTGGTTATTTGGAGATGGTAGGTTGAGTATAGACAGTGCTATATATTCTAGCAGGTGTTGGCGGTAGATACATATGCTCAACATTATCCTTCCATCTAGTGCTTGGCTTGAATGATTACAAGTTGTTTCTCTACGAAGAAGTCTTCGAGTCACAAGGTATAGTGACTCCTCCTTCAGTGTGCATTACACAAGTTGCTTAGCTCCTTTGTTAGATTGTTTTTCTCCGCCATCGGGTTCTTACGTCAATATAGCAGCTCCGGAACTGAAGCTTCATTCCTTTGCAAGTGCTCGGATTTTTCTCTCCAGTCCAACACATTTCATATCTGAACAACAGCAGCTGGTGTTATCAATCACTTCCCAACACCCGCCTGGGGTCAGGCCCGGCGTTCCACAACTTCTTTGTCTCCATTCTGCAGGAATTTGTCCCCGAGGGATGGAAAACATGCCCTTCAGCTTTTGACCTTATTACCACGCTAAGTACTCCCAGCAAGACCAACACAAAGTGTGCACTTTATGTTTGTCACCGGAACACAAAGACACCTCCATTTAGGTGTGTTTAGCGTTCCGGTCAAAGAAAACACTTCGGCAGTGGAGAGAGCGTCATTAGACCAACACAACCATGTAGGGACGCAAAGAAGATGCACCGAATATCTTCAGGGACCAGTCACCAGACCCCAATCAAGAAACAGATGACATGGAGGCGCAGACAGTGCACCCAGACATTCAGATACTGCTGGGTATCAGTGGGAACAGCTCAGACTCCAAGCTCGATTCCATACAGGGGCACGTGAGTACCTCAGCAAAAGCAACCCAAACCCCTACCAAACCACCCAAACCGACTTTCGGAGCGCCACTGCCTTCAGGCTATGGAGGTCTCCATCAACAGGCGCACAAATACAAATCCACCCCGCCTGGAAAGCCTTCAACTAGCGACAACAAATACAAAGCATTAAAGTTTGTTTGGGTGCCGGCACCGAAACAGACAACTTAGGCACAACTGAAGTTAGGCAAGGTCTCGGAGCTGAAGCAATGTACATCCGATCTGGAAAAAGCCTCAGAACTGGTGCATAAAGCTGTCGGCATCAAAACCGCAAATTCAAAAGATTGCAACTAGTACAAAAGGCTCTTCAATGTCTTCCGCATCTTTGAAGTCGAAAAACACTCAAAGTAGCACAGAGCCACGGCAAAAACATTTGCAGCCCATTCCTGAGTGATTGCAAGAAAAACTAGACAAAGGACAGAAGACTCTCTTTGTACAACCAGACACTGGGAAACTAGACACCGAGCTACCACCTGTTTCCCTTACACTTCCAAAAAGGAAAAACATTTTTTGAGGAGGACATTGCTGGGTCTCAACCAACCCATCAACCGAAGAAGAAAAGCAAGCACAGACGCACAGGCTCTATTTGTTTCCATCCTTCGCCTCCTATTCTATCTTCACCTAATCTACCTTGAAGGACAGTGCAAACACACTCTCCAGAATACTTGCTTTCTGAGCAAATACTTTGTCCCCAAATCAATCACTTACTGGTGATAACCTCAAGAATACAATATCCCTTATTTCACAGACCCACAGGGAGATCCCAATACCGCTCCTGACCCATGTGATACTAATGAGACTGATCCACTGGATGATACAGATCCTAATATCTATCCATCCAAACCCTGGGCACCAGACAATACGTCATCCTATCATGACATTATCAGTAGGGCTGCTGCATACCACAAGGTAAGCCTACACACTATCCCACAAAAAGATGAAAAATGTCCTGGTTGAAGCACTTAATAGGTCACAACAAAATCACTCCCTATGCTTAAACATTTACACACATGACATATCTAAGCAGCAAGGGTATCTAGGATGTTCACCCCTTGTAGTGAAAAGAAATATAAAGCATGCCCATTGAACCCTGAATATATTAAAGGCCAAGTCATACCAGATTCATTGGTGGTACACACAGCCAGGAAAATAGCACGTTCACATGGCACATGGGACGCACCTCCTACAGATAAAGGGAGTAGGAAATATGATGCCAAAGGTAAACATGTTGCCGCACAAGCAGCCAACCACATGCATATTGCAAATTCTGTGGCACTACTTTCCAGAAACAATGGGGCCACATGGGATAAAATGCAGGAACTACTGCAACACCTCACTGATCATTACCAACAATGTGGAACACTATTGGAAGAAGAAGGCAGGGCTATATCTAATGCCACTATACAATGTGCCTTAGACTCCGCCGACACAAGCGACTGCAAAGTCAACACCAGTATCCTCATCAGACACCATGCATGACTCAGAGTCTCTGGCTTCAAACCAGATGTACAACACCACCTGCTCAATTTGCCTTTTAATGGACGAAATCTATTTGGGCCACAGCTAGATGAAATGCTAGAGAAGTTAAAAAAGGACACTTAAACCGCTAAAGCAATGGGGGCCCTACAAACATATAAGCACTGTGGCTCCTTTCGTAGGGGGTCAATACAGGGGTGCAACCAGAGAAGGTTCCTCCACTGACTCTGGCAGTGGAAATAAACAGCAGGGCTTCTATCAGAATCAATTTACCTGGGGATCTCTCTATAAAACAAATTCTAGAAATCAAGTTAGAGACTGCACAACCACTACCAAAACTCCCATCTCTCTAAAACAGTGACCACCTACAAACCCACCCAAACCACATATAACAGCAGTTGGGAAAAAGTTGCAAAATTTCTATCCACAATGGCAAGATATCATCACAGACCAATGGGTGCTATCCATAATCAAAATGAGATTGTTTATTTGTCAATCCCTCAGTTATGGAATAGTCTTCCGGTAAACCTATGCAAGGAAGCGAACCGCCTCCCCTTTAGGAAGGAGCTGAAGACAGTTCTTTTCTCAGAAGCTTGGGGCATCATTTAACAGCTGCTACTTCCCTACTAACATGGATAGGTTTGGCCTCTGATAGCGCTTACAGACCTGCTGGTGATAATGCGCTCTATAAATATAAATTACAATTACAATTACAAGTGAAACAAACTCCACCCTCAATTCCACCAAACCACAAAATCTGCCAGAGGAACATCTTACACTTTTTCAGGACAAGGTTATTTCTCTCCTATAAAAAGGCCAATATAAATAGTACCCTTACAACATCAGAGACACGGAGAATACTCACTTTATTTTCTCATCCCCAAAAAGGACAAAACATTAAGGGCTATCCTACATCTAAGGCTACTAAACAGGTGCATTTTCTTAGAACACTTTCACATGGTCTCACTGCAGGGGGTGATACCACTGTTACAGCAAGGAGATTTCAACCGTTATTTAAGTTTTTAACTAAGCAGCCAACAGTATAAATTCAATGTGCTACCCTTCGGTGTCACTACAGCTCCACGGGTTTTCACAAAGTGCCTTGCAACGGTGCCGGATTATCTCAGAAGAGAGGGAATACATATGTTCGAGGCATATGAGCTGCAGATTACACACTGTGCATAGATCGGCATCTGGTGTTGGGCCCGGATGTTTGCAGTTGTTTTCCTTCTTGGAAAGTCTTTGGAAGTCACGAGGTATGTGACTCCTCCTTTGGATCATACTGCGCATGGGCTTCTGCTCCATCCTCAGATTGTTTTTTTCCGCCATCTGGCTAGGATGTGTTCTTCGCGCTCCGGTTCCGAACCGTTTCCAGTTACAGTTCTTCTCATCGGCGCGCAATCCTTCCCTTCCGCTGTATTGTTCTCGATCGCGATCTCCCCACTCGACGCGACTCATCGATAAACTTCGATTCCAGGCGTCAACGCAGGCCTTCGGGTCTACCTCAGCTCCGGTCCTGGCTCATGGAAAGGACTCCATTTAAGAAGTGACCTCGATGTGGGTCCAAATTTCCCCACACCGATCTCCATGAGGTGTGCAACCTCTGCCTCTCCCCAGAACACGAGGCTCGAGACTGTCCGGCGTGCAAATCCTTCCGGTCCAAGAAGACTATTCGAGACTGAAGAGCGAGGAGAACCATGGCACATGAGTCGACTGCAATCCCCGACGACATCTCCGGAGAAGGCGTCGATGTTCCCGAAGACCAGCACACCGAAGAGGGCCTCGTCAGCGCCTACGAAGCTGACGACTCAGATGTCGAGGACATCACTCCGGCACAGAGGGGCGTGAGTACTACTATCGATCCCCACCCCCCACCCTCGACGGCATCAAAAAAGGATTTGGTCACGCCTTCGCCCTCGGGCATAGGCACGACCAAAGACACTGCTTCACATACCTCACTTTCGGGCCCGGTTAAGAAGCCCATCAAGCCTTCTGGCAGCTTGGGCTCGAGCCTGCCTGCCTTCGGTGCTGAGAAACACTCCGCACCAAAAAAGAAAATGGCTTCCTCCGCGCCGAGCTCCACACCGAAACACTCGGCGCCGAAGAATCCAAAGCCATCGACACCCACACCTCAAAGCCGAAAGCCAGCTCGGAACCGAGGAAACAACCGGACATGTCTAAACCACACAGTTCAAAACAACAAACTGATGATTCCAAGACTAAAAAAACAACGGCTCCGACACCTTCGGCGTCGACGGATCGGCCTCTCACAGAGGAACTGTTTCGGCCCGATCCACTCCAAAAAACTCTTACTAAAGACCCTAAAACTGGACATTTGATGCTCAGCATCAAAAAGAGACCGCTGGACAAGCCTTCCCCGGCTCCACCTCCAAAGAAAAGAGACTTTGGTACCTCCCCTTTGAGACTACCCTCACCCCCTCCCCCACCTCCTCCTCCACCTCCTCCACCTCCCCTACCTCATCATTCCCCCACACCCTCTCCAGATGAGGATGATGACGATGTCTATGAAGACATAGGGGAGGGACCCCATGACAACCCACAGGAGACCCCACTCCTACAGGCTCCCCAGACCCATGGGACGACTACAACATCCCAGACATCCCTAACGTCCCGCAGCACGACCTTTACCCTTCAAGACCGTCCCCCCCAGAAGACACTATGGGGTTTAACCAACTGCTACATAGGGCTGCACACTACTACGGAGTTGATCTCCATACAGACGGCGTGGAGGAGGACTTCCTCCTAGACACTTTTGATACCACCCACAGGGCCACTTCCATTCTGCCCATGCTTAAAGGTGTTACCAAACACGCGCCAGAGGTCTTTAAGGACTCGGTCAGAGCCAGGGTCATCAACCCTCACATCGAAAAGAAATATAAGGCCGCCCCTACAGACCCCACCTACATCAGAGGGCCCACACCACTAGACTCCCTCGTAGTCTCCACTGCAAGGAAACGTGCAAACTCCCAGGCATCAGGCGAGGCACCACCACCTGATAAAGAGTCCAAACTCCTAGATGACTCTGGCAAGCGAACGGCATCCCAGGCGGACAACATATGGCGCATTGCAAACACACAAGCGGTTTTAGCACGATACAACAGGGCACATTATGATGAGCTAGAAGCAATCATGCAACACCTCCCTGACAAATACAAGAATAGAGCCAACGAGCTAATCCAGGGGGTAAAACCATCACCAACACCTCCATACGCTGTGCCCTCGATGTTGCCGACACCGCCTCTAGGGCAATTAACACCAGCGTCCTCCTCCGTAGGCATGCCTGGCTACGGATTTCCGGTTTTAAACCAGAGGTACAGGCTTCCATCCTTAACCACCCTTTTGACCAAGAACATCTCTTTGGCCCAAACGTAGACGTTGCCCTTGAGAAAATGAAGGACACCGATACGGCAAAATCTATGGGAGCCTTACAGTCACATCCTCCTAGGCACTCCTTTCGCCGTTCTTCCTTTCAAAGCACCTCTAGAGGCTACTCCTCCGACAGCGCCTCTACTTCCTATAAAGCCCCTACACAATCCACCTTCACTAGGGGTTATCAGAGTGGTGGCTACAGGGGTAACAACAATAAAGGCAGAGGCAAAACTAATACCTCCCGCTCTGCCTCCACCCCTACCCAATTACTTCCCTTCACTCCCCCCAGACCATCCCACTCCAGTCGGGGGCAGACTCCACAATTTCCTTCATGTCTGGGCTACTATCACCTCAGACAAATGGGTAACACAAATAATTTGGTCAGGCTACTGCCTTGAACTAAATTCAATCCCCCAAACATTCCACCAAAACAACGCCTAATGTCACAGGAACATTCGTCACTTCTCAAGCAGGAGGTAATCTCCCTCCTACAAAAGAGTGTGATAGAGCCAGTTCCTACCCAACAACAAAATATGGGAGTTTACTCCCTATATTTCCTCATACCAAAAAGGGACGACACTCTAAGGCCCATCCTGGACCTCAGACCCCTAAATCACTATATATATTCAGACCATTTCCACATGGTCACACTCCAGCAGGTAATTCCCCTGCTCTCCCAAAACGACTTCCTTGCCACCCTAGACCTCAAGGACGCCTATTTCCACATTCCCGTTCACACAGCTCACAGAATGTATCTCAGGTTTGTAGTGGACGGTCAACACTATCAATTCAAAGTGCTCCCATTCGGAGTCACCACAGCACTGCGAGTGTTTACCAAGTGCCTAGCGGTCGTGGCAGCACATCCACGTCTTCCCATACCTGGACGACTGGCTAATAAAAGCCAGCTCATACAACCAGTGTGTACAACACACTCACGCTACTATACAGCTACACAAACTGGGCTTCACAGTAAACCACACGAAGTCCCATCTGCAACCGTCTCACATAAAACAATACCTAGGTGCCACGATAGACACTTCAACAGCGCTAGCCTACCCCAGTCCTGCCAGGATAGCAAACATTCAGGCCCTACGCGCCAAATTTCAACTAGAACACTCTCTTCCAGCTTGAGTGTTCATGCAACTCATAGGAATGATGGCCTCTTGCATATTCATAGTACCTCATGCAAGACTCCAGATGCGTCCTCTCCAAGAATACTTAGCGCGCCAATGGAACCAGGCCCAGGGTCAACTGACAGATCTGGTGTTGGTAGACGGTCGTGCCCATCGCTCTCTTCAGTGGTGGACCACCAAAAACCTTTCCAAAGGGCGACCGTTCCTGGACCCTGTTCCTCAGATAGTACTGACAGCAGACGCATCGCTCTCCGGCTGGGGAAGCTCACCTACTACATCACACCATGCAGGGCAGGTGGACACCTCAACAAAAGTTGCTCCACATCAACTATCTGGAGCTACTAGCCATATTCTTAGCACTAAAGGCATTTCAAACACACATATCAGGCAAGGCCGTCCTAGTCCGCACGGACAACATGACAGCCATGTACTATATACAGAAACAAGGAGGCACACACTCTCCACAGCTCTCTCAGCTAGCACAGAGCATATGGAGATGGGCCATACCCCCAAAAATCTTTCTCCTAGCCAAACATGTCCCAGGAATCCAAAACACTATGGCCGATCTACTGAGCAGACAAACACAACAGATCCATGAGTGGGAACTACATCCACAAGTTCTTCACCCGTACTTTCAAATATGGGGGCATCCACAGATAGACCTCTTCGCCACCCACGAAAACGCCAAATGCCCAAGCTTCACCGCCAGATATCCACACCCATTGTCCAAAGGCAATGTGATATGGATGAACTGGTCAGGCAGATTTGCGTACGCTTTTCCGCCTCTCCCACTCATTCCATTAGTGGTGCGCAAACTACAACACTCCCTTACTCTCATCCTAGTAACTCCAACTTGGGCCAGACAACCGTGGTACACCACACTGCTGGAACTATCTGTAGTACCGCACCAAATGTTACACCTCTCTCCACGCCTCTTAACCCAGAACCATGGAGAGATCAGGCACCCGGACCCAGCTCAGCTCAACCTTGCGATCTGGCTCCTGAAATCCTAGAATTCGGTTATCTAAATCTTCCCCCTGACTGTATGAACGTCATTAGAGAAGCTAGACGACCTACCACTAGAGCTTGCTACGCAGCCAAGTGGAAACGTTTTGTGGTTTATTGTCACAACAATAACCAACCCCTTAGATGTGTCCATTCAACACATCATAGGCTATTTATTACACCTACAAAGATGCAATCTAGCCTACACGTCTATTAGACTGCACCTTGCAGCCATAGCAGCTTATCTACAAAACAGGCAACATTTGTCACTCTTTAGAGTAGCTGCCATAAAAGCCTTCATGGAAGGCCTCAAACGAATAATTCCCCCCAGAGTGCCACCCTCACCTGTGTGGAACCTAAACATCGTTCTCACCAGACCAATGCGGCCTCCATTTGAACCTCTGCACAAATGTGAGCTTCAATTCCTAACATGGAAAACTGCTTTTCTTGTAGCCATCACTTCCCTCAGAAGAGTCAGTGAGATACAAGCACTCACCATTCAAGAACCCTTTCTGCAAATGCACCACAGCAAAGTGGTTCTCCGCACTAACCCAAAATTCCTCCCTAAAGTCATTTCTCCCTTTCACCTAAACCAATCTGTGGAACTGCCCGTATTTTTTTCGCAGCCACAGACCATCGCAGAAAGAGCTCTCCACACATTAGATGTCAAACGAGCCTTACTCTACTACATCGAAAGAACGCAACCCTTTCGTAAGACTAAACAACTGTTCGTGTCTTTCTCACCACCACACAAAGGCAACCCCATCTCCAAGTCTGGGATAGCTAGGTGGATTGTTAAATGCATACAGATTTGCTACCACAAAGCAAAGCGAACACTAACTGTTCCCCCCAAAGCCCACTCTACACGTAAGATAGGGGCTTCCATGGCATTTTTAGGGAACATTCCCTTAGATGATATCTGCAAAGCAGCTACATGGTCTACACCGCACACTTTCACTAAACACTATTGTGTAGATGTGCAAACTAAGCAACAAGCTAGTGTGGGCCAGGCTGTCCTCAAAACACTGTTTCAAACAACTGCAACAGATACTGGTGGTCTCCGCTAAGGTTGGGTACTACTATATAATCTATGCACAGTGTATAATCTGAAGCTCATATGCCTCGAACGGCAAATGCTACTTACCAGTATGCATCTGTTCTGTATGCATCTGTTCTTGGCATGTAGAGCTGCAGAGCTACACACACCCACCCGCCTCCCCGGCTACCTTTATCTGTTCCAGTTTTATCTTATTTAGATACAACACACATGGTCATCTTCACTACTTACTACTATGCTCCATCATTTCCCTGCTGGCGAAAAACAATCTGAGGATGGAGCCGAAGCCTATGCGCAGTATGATCCAAAGGAGGAGTCACATACCTCGTGACTTCCAAAGACTTTCCAAGAAGAAAAACAACTGCAAACATCAGGGCCCAACACCAGATGGCGATCTATGCACAGTGTGTAGATCTGCAGCTTTACATGCCAAGAACAGATGCATACTGGTAAGTAGCATTTGCCTTCCCCTACCTAGACTATTGGCTCTTCAAAAGCCCAAGCTACCAACAGCGTCTTCAGTATACGCAGCAGGTTATCAACTTTCTGCACAAATTAGGGCTTACCCTCATAATACAAAAATCTTATCTACAACCATTACAAATTTGGCCTTTCTTTGGTGCAACTCTCAAATCAGTTACAGCCAAAGCTTATCTCTGTCCATAAAGAGTGAAACGTTTGCAGAAACATTACCTTTTTTTCAACCACAAGCTCACCTCGCAGTGAACGTAGTGATGGGCTTTTAGGCATGATGTCTATTTGCATAGCCATAGTACCACATGCTCATCCACATAGGTGTCCCCTTCAACCCACTCTGCAATCTCAATGGTCTCAAGTGGAGGAGCATCTACAGGATCTAGTGTTTCAGCGACTCATCACTCTCTGCAGTGGTGGAACAATAGCAACTGGTTGCAAGGCCGGCCCTTCAAAGCCCCAATTCCGCAAATCACCATTACCCCTTCAGGGATGGGGAGCACATATGCAGTATGTCACAGTTCACGGTCTATGGACAATATCTTAGACCCATCTGCATATCAATCGTCTAGTGCTGATAGAAATTCAGCTAGCCCTCAATGCTTTTTTGCAATCACCTACACCAGAATGTAGTACTAATACAGACAAAATGACTGCAATTCATTATATCCAAAAAAAGGAGAGGTGGGGGGACACTCCTCACAGCTATCCCTACTAGCAGAGTGCATCTGGCACTGGGAAATGTATCACAAAATTCACCTACTAGCAGAATACCTACCTGCAATGGACAACACTTTGGCAGATATGATCAGCAGGACACATCAGCAGTGCACGAGTGGCAAATCAATGTACCACTACTACACTCTTATTTCAAAAGATGAGGGACACCAGACGCATACTTGTTTTCCAATCACCTCAACGTCAAATGCCAAACCTTCGCCTCTAGTTCCCCTATCCCCAATCCAAGGGCAATGCCCTTAGGATGAATTGGTCAGGAGTATTTACCTATGCTTTGCCATCTCTCCCACTCATTCATTATGTAGTTTAGAAATTAACACAAACAGCTCTAATACTGATCCTAATGCCCCCACATGGATGCGGGAGGCATGGTTCACAACCCTACGGCAACTATCTTTAGTGGCACACTAGAAACTACCTCTTTGGCCACACCTACTAACTCAAGATTAATGAAGAGTGACGTACCCCAATTCCAAACAACTCAGTCTAGCGAGTTGGCTCCTGAAATCCTAGAATTTGTGCATTTAAAATTACCACAAGAATGTGTGGCTATTCTTAAACAAGCTTGTAGGCCTACAAATAGAGTATGCTGCAAAATGGAAGCAATTTGTAGATTATTGTGCAAATAAACAAATTCAGTCTTTAGTACCTACAGTACAAGACATTATAAGCTATCTTTTCCATCTGCAGAAAACAGGGCGTGCTTACACATCTATCAAATTACACTTGGCAGCACTAGCTGCCTACATGCAAAACAGGCAATATATATCACTGTTTAAAATACCATTAATCAAAGCATTCATGGAAGGACTAAAAAGAATTATCCCGCCCTCCACTCCACCAGCCCCAGCCTGGAACCTAAACATTGCCCTTACCAGGCTTATGGGGCCATCATTGGAACCACTTCATTCATGTTAACTCCAATTTCTAACCTGGAAAGTTGTCTTTTTAGTGGCGATCACTTCTCTCAGATGGATACGTGAATTACAGCCACTTACTCTACAAGAACCTTTCTTTAAAATGTACCCAAACAAATTATTTCTATGAACGAATCCAAAATTTCTACCCAAAGTGGTTTCAGCCTTTCATACAAGCCAGACCATAGAGCTACCAGTGTTTTTCCTAACCCAGACTCAGTAGCAGAGTGGGCCCTACATGCATTAGATGGTAAAAGGGCTATAATGCTCTACATCGACAGAGCAAAATCTTTTTTAAAACACACAATAGCTTTTTGTTGCTTTTAAAAACCTCACCGGGGGGCACCAATATCCAAAGCAGGAATTGCTCAGTGGATAGTTGAATGCATTCAAACATGTTATCAAAAAACCAAAAGGGTGCTCACAGTACCACCATGGGCTCATTCCACGTGCAAACAAGGAACCACTATGCCTTTCCTAGGAAATATCCCTATAGAGGATATTTGTGAAGCAGCAACATGGAATAACCCACAAACCTTTACTGAACACTACTGTGTTGATGTATTCACCCATGAACAAGCAAAAGAGGGTCAAACTGTTCTTAAAACACTATTTCAAACAAGTAGTTCAACCAATCGCTAGCCACCGCAAAGGGAAGCACTGCTTTACATTTGATGTTAAGCATATGTATTTATGGCCAGCACATGCTATGAATGGAATATGTTGCTTACCATGTCAGCATCTATTCATATTGTGTAGTGCCTTAGACTCGTATGCAACCACCCTCCTCCCCGGATGCTTTTGGTTGCATTACTTCATAATATTTATAGATATAATTTACACACTCACAATTGTATGCATGTTTCTTTATTCTGTCACTTTATTGCTTCTTTTTTGTTAATGCTCACCCGATGAGCCAAGAACAATCTAACAAAGGAGCCAAGTAACATGCTCAATGCACACCGGAGGAGGAGTCACTATACCTCGTGACTCGAAGACTTTTTTCAAGAAAAACTACTTGTAATCATTTGAGCTCAACACTAGATGTCAGGATTATGCTAAGCATACGAATCTGCGGCACTACACACTACGGATCATTTCTTACAAGGTAAGTAAAATATTCTTTTTTACACATTGATCAGTATTCACAAAAAAGCCATACATTCACTCCTTCAGATGTATACCTTTTTGTGAGGACAGATCCATGACTTTTGGGAGCGCACAAATCTTTCAGGAGGTAGTCCTGGAAATCTTTGCTAGCCACAGTTTCCAGATGGATACAGAAAAACATTTGTCAGTTCCTGCTTTTTTCCTTGTGTATGTACTGTATCACAAGGGCAACCTTCTTTGCCTACGGGGACCAGGGTCAGTATTTTCTATGTATACAGTGTACTGTGGGACTCATTCAACATGTGGGACACCCTTCAACTTGTTTGGGGTGTCCACCAATCAATGTATTATTATAATAGCCCAGTAATGACTTATTACTTGAATTATACAAAAAGACAACACCAGACTGTGAGGGTTTCTGTTACTGGTGTATATTACACAGTTTACAAGCAGTAGTCAGTGTGACCGCGATCAGAATCACAAATGTGATTGTTATCCCATCCGCCGTATTACAAGTTCCATGGGATATAATGAAATTGTAATTCAGTAGACGGGATAGCCGCCATGTTTGTGACGGAGTAACCCTGTCCGTCAAGATCGTTATCCCATCCGCCGTATTACAAGTTCCATGGGATATAATGAAATTGTAATTAGTGGACGGGATATCCATCACGTTTGTGACGGGGTAACCCTGTCCGCCAAGATCGAAATCAGGCACTAAATCATCTGGCTAAGAACCTATTGTGCATGCACATGACATCACTTGGCAGCAACCTTTGGTGGATGAAGTACATCACAAATATAATTACTGGAAAGTGGCATTTGACAAAGTGGCCAAAATACCGCAACAAAAGCACATGGAATTTAATGCAACACACAATATGAAACGAGTGTTGGTTTTTTTTTGAGTTCCAGATGTTTTATTAAATTTACACAATAATGAACATATACAGACAATACAGAAAAAATTAGCCATAAGCGAAAATACCTATATAAAATAAGAGATTTCAAAAGCAACAATAAAATATAATAGGTATAGATGTGTAGATAATCAATGAAAAGAGGGAAGATAAACGAAAAGGGAAGGGAAGGGAGGGAGCCATGAATAATTACAATGTCAACTATGAGAAAATAGAGCTACATTCATCATATAAGAATTAAGTAAAATGACTGTAAAACGGTATATCAATTATAAATATACAATTATAGAGATAAAAATACATCTATAGGTAACCAAAAAGAGCGAAACAAATTAGAGTTATGATTAATCCCATTCATGGATAATTGAGCACCTCTTCTTGTAAAAATGACCCACGACCACCAAGCATGAACCGATAATGACGAAATATCCTTCCAGCAAAATGTAATGGACTTTAAAGCAGCTGATATTAGGAAATTAAACAATTTACCTTCTAATTCAGTTAAGTTATGCAAAAGACCATCAGATTTACATATTAACATTTTGTAAGAAATAACATCATGGATATGAAATATTTGTTGTACAATATCCCAAACATCAGACCAAAATTTAAAAATAATGGACAATCAAAAAGCATATGTTGTAATGATCCAGGAAGTAATTTACAATGCCAACAAATGTCGTCTTGCAGCAGTTTAGCACAAAATAAACGTACTGGGGTCCACAAACAATTGAATAAAATATAAGAATTGGTTTGGTAAAGCGAAACAGGCATCCAGCCTGAAATACTATTAAGCCAAATAATCTTCTAAGTATCGTTGGACAAAGAGAGTGAAAGCTCAGCATTCCAAAATGTTGAAATTATATTTAAATTGTTTCCTATAGAATTAGATAATTTTTTATATAAAATAGAAACAGTATGTGAGGACGTAGAGATAGTTCGAATATATATTGCTAAATCTGCTTTAACATTAAACGGGATACCATGAGGGAAGGAATCTAAAATTGAATTACATAAAGACTCAAATTTAATAAAATCAGATTGAGGTAAACTAAATTTCTTTTGTAAAGCTTCAAAAGAAATAAAAACATTGTCGAAATAAATATCCTTAAGATAAAAGATACCAGCTTTAATCCAAGAAGTCCAAAAATTAACATTTCTATTCAGTTTAATAACATTACTATGCCATAATGACAAATCTTCAGTATAAACCATGGGGGATAAAAAATTTGAATGCAGGTCATTAAAAATGAGTTTAGTGGATTTGATAATAACCGATTTTTGCAAATATTTTGACCTGTTAGACATTGTTAGCAAGGTGGTCAATGGAAAAGGATCCACAAGAGAATGCTCTATATGAAGCCACATAGGATGGTTATTTAAAGAGGAAGGAGTAAACCATATGGAACTTTGTTTCAGTATAAATGCTTTGTGATAGAGAAAAAAGTCAGGCAAGCCAAATCCAGCATTGCATTTGGGTATTTTTAATTTTTTATAACCAATACGAGTTGATTTATTGTTCCAGAGAAATTTAGAGAGAAGTTTATCAATATCTTTATAGAATTGTAATGGAAATTGAATAGGAGTCATAGCAAGGGTATACAAAATTTTAGGAGCAATAGTCATTTTAATGGAGTCCATTCTACCCCACCAAGAGAGGTGGGGTGAAGACCATTTAGACGTTTTATCTTTGATATAATTCAGAATAAAGTTACTATTTAATGTTAATGTTGCTTTTATGGAGGAGGGAAATAAAATCCCAAGATATTTTAATTTATCTTTTTGCCAAATAATATCGGTCATGGGTAACATATCAGGAGTACAAAAGATGTTTAAGGGAAAAAATTCAGTTTTATTAATGTTAAGTTTATAACCAGAAACCATGGAGTATTTTGCAATAATTTCTAACAAGGAAGGCATTGAGGAAATAGGATCACTAATAAATAACAACACATCATCAGCATAGGCTAAGGTTTTGATATTAACATCCTTAATCTTAATACCTTTAATATTAACACATTTTCTTATATGAGTAAGGAAAGGTTCAATTCCAATAAGAAATAAAAGTGGCGAGAGGGGACATCCTTGTCTTGTGCCTCTAAAAAGAGAAAACTGACTAGACACTTGACCATTGATAAATAAACGAGCAGTAGGGGCATAGTACAGAGCAGAAATCATGCGTATAAACGGAGTACCGAAATTAAATGATAATAAGGTTTGAAATAAAAATTGCCAATGGATTTTATCGAAAGCTTTCTCTGCATCCAAAGCCAAAATACCTGCGGGGGAAATTAAAGTGGAACTCTGTTCAATAACGTGTAATAAGGTTCTTGTGTTATTTTTAGAATATCTATTCTTCATAAAACCGGATTGATCAAGATGTATAATAGAATCTAATACAGGGGCCAATCGAGAAGCAAGTATTTTAGCATACAATTTACAGTCTTGATTAATTAATGAAATAGGACGATAATTTGAAACAAGAGTGGGGTCTTTATCTGGTTTGGGAAGTACAATAATTAAAGCATCAGTAAAAGAACCTGAGATCGTTCCTGAAGAACCAAAAAAAGTAAAAAGTTGAAATAAATAAGGCAGAAGTTGGGACTGGAACTCTTTATAAAACTCAGCTGGGATACCATCTGGGCCAGGGGATTTATTTTTTTTAATGGATTTAACGGCAGTTAAAATTTCATCTGCAGTAATGGGTAAATCTAGCCCAAGCCTATCCGATTGTGAAATTTTGGGCAAATCACATGTATTTAAAAAAGAGTCCAGTAAGGAGGGATCATGAAAATCAGGCTTATTATATAAAGTAGAGTAAAAATCCAAAAATTCCTTAACAATATCATTATGTGATATCGCAATTTTACCATTAGGGCCATGAATTGAGGTAATTTGCGTTCTATCTTTTTTTATACGTAAATAATTAGCTAAAAGCTTTCCAGATCTGTTGGCATTAAAACGAAATTTAGCCTTAGAATTAGAAATTTGGATGCCAGCTCTTGTACTAAGGATTGAGTTAAATTCATATCGAAGTTTTTGTAGCTTGACTTTGAATTGGGGATCATTTGACGAAATAAAAAGCCTTTCAAATTTCGCAATTTGTTTTTCCAAACTTCTGATATGTGCATTGAATGTTTTGTTTTCGTAGGCCATAATAGAAATAGTTACACCACTAATGTAAGCTTTAAAGGCGTCCCATTTATTGACCATAGAAGTGGATCCTTCAGGGTTGAGTAAAAAATAATCTTGAATGGCATTTAAGATGTTAGGCTTATTATGTTCATTAAGAACAATTCCAGTATTCATACGCCATCTAGTTTGGTTTGTAAAAGTTGAAGTTAAATTCAGAACAAAAGAAATCAAGGCATGATATGAGACGTCAATATTACCAATCTTAGGAGTCTTTACAAATTGGACTAGTTGCGTGGAGATTAAAAAATAATCAATTCTAGAATGCGAATTATGTGGATTGGAAAAAAATGTAAAGCATTTCTCTGTAGGAAAATGCAAACGCCAAATGTCAACTAACTTGGTGGAATGAATAAATGATTTAAAAGCATGAAAAACCTTAGGAGGGCGAAATTTAGTACTAGATATCCTATCCAATAATGGGTCAGCAATAACATTAAAGTCACCTCCAACAATTAAAGGAACTTTACCCAACTTTAGAACCTCAGTGGTAATATTAGACCAAAAAAGAGGGTCATCTGCAGTAGGACCGTAAACATTGAGTAAAAATATGACTGAATCATGAATTTTAATTTTAGCTATAATATATCTTCCATTCGCATCCGAAATTTTACTTAAGACTTGGCAATGCAATTTTTTTGCAACGAAAATAGCCACACCATTTTTTTACCAATAGCAGGTGATGAAACAATAGTATCTACCCATTTCTTCTTCATATAATTTAAGATTTTGTCATCTATATGAGTCTCTTGAACAAAACAAATATCTGCCTTACAACTACCTAAGTAATCTAAAATTTTTGTACGCTTAACTGGATGACGTAAACCTTTAACATTTAGTGAAACAACTTTAATATTGTGGATATTAGCCATAATGAAGAGTGAAAAAATAAAATAAAAAGATCAAGAAGAGGAGAAAAAAGAAAAGAAAAAGAACAACAATAAGAGAAAATAGTAGCTCCAGAACTGGTAAAAGGACAGGAATTTTTTTTAAAAAGGAGAGAACGACAAACAGGGTACAAAAATATCAAGGATGAAACGCACATACGCTTTACAAGCATGACCAAGCCGTTGATGCCCAATGTAGTAATAAACCAGTAATCTGTCAGAAAATACGTAAATTAGCTATAATCGAGTATTAGAGTCATGAGTATCCATGGAATGCTGTGAACGCTGATCCAAAAACAGATGCAAGTCATCAGGACTCTGAAAAGATTTTGAAAGATTGTCCTTCCAGATACGCATTGTTGAAGGGTCAAAAAGACCATATTTGAACCCAAGACTTCGCAGTTGAGGGCGAAGAGCAGTAAATTCCTTGCGAATTGAGACTGTTTCCTTAGCAAAGTCTTGATGAATAACATTTTTATTCCCATTGACCATCAAGGAGGGAATCTCACGTGCTGCCTTCCGAATCAAAACCAAATGATGATGCCTGAGGACTTTGAAGATCATTTGACGAGGTTTGGTATGCTGAGGATTGCGATGTGAAGGAATTCTATGGGCCTTGTCAATCTCAAATTTTTCTGGAAATTTAATTTGTAGAAGGCCAGGAATCAGATTTTCCAAATACGATCTACAGTTGCCACCTTCCACATCCTCTGGTAAATTAAAAATGCGTAAGTTGTATTGTCTGTTACGATTTTCCATCTCTAGAAGTCAGGCAGACAAAGGTGATATTTTCACTACCAGTGGAGTGAAAGTCGCAAGCTTAGCCTTATTATCTTGTATTTTAATTGCATTATCAGAGATTATCATTGACAGACTCGCCATTTCCTTTTGAACATTTTTAATCTCTGAGGCAATAGAATCTGTGTTGACACGAAGCGCTTGAATTTCCTCTAACATTAAGGATAATGAAGGTTCTGCTGACTCTACCGCCTTTGATTTAATTGGCGGAGGTGAAACCTGCTGCTTCCTTCTTGGATGAATATTTTTATTATCCATGTTGTATTAATATCAAAAGTAGAAGAATAATAAAAAATAAAAGAAAATAAAGAGTTTGCAAAAATAACAGCAAAAGAGCAAGAAGCTGAAAGAAAAAATACTGCAGCAGTGAGAAAATCCCTATTAGAGCTGGTGCAGCAGCTATAATGGGCTATGGGAGTGGCTAGGACCAAGCCAGGCCCTTTCCTGAAGAATTGCTCCGCCCCCTGACAAAGCTGGGAATACCTGAAGGCAGAGCTGGAAGCAGAGGCTGGGTACGAAGAAACGCCTCCAACACCGTCCAAATCCACAAGAAAAGCACAGCATTCCACAGGTATAGGCCCTACAAGCCAAGCGACCTCATTTGCGCCACAAAACTGACAGAAATCGTTGTTTTTGGTCGAAAAACGGGCGAAAAAGCGCCGGAGCTCGTTATGCGGCGGCCATCTTGTTTCGCGCGCTCGCGAGTCCCCCGAAACGAGTGTTGTTTTGACCATGAACATATGAGGCTATCAGAATGTGATACATTCACGTACACACTTCTTTACAAGCATACTTCGGATTGATCCTGGTGCGACCGTGATGTGGACTGGACGTTGACCAAGTACTCCCAATTGGTTCTTAGCCAGATGACTTAGTCCTGAAGAGACCTCTTCATTTATTTAGAGTTATAATATCGGCATACCTCCCTCCTTGGTTCCCAGATTCAGTGTGATCAATAGGGACTGTGGATTGATCCACAACATCCTAACATGTATACCTAAAATCATGTATGGAACTAGGGCATTTTACAGTGTCTTATTTATATGTAATATATGTTTATTCACCTACTTGAGCTCTGCTTCTTCTGAACTTTTGTTCATTGTCACACTGACTACTGAATATAAGATGTGTAATACACACCGGTAACAGGAACCCTTGCAGTCTCATGTTATCTTTTTGTATAATTCAATTAATAAGTCATTACTGGGCTATTATAATAATACATTGATTGGTGGACTCCCCAAACAAGTTGAGGGGTGTCCCAGATGTTGAATGAGTCCTAGGAACACTGTATACATAGAAAGTATGTATCCTATGTAGGCAGTTCATCCTGTGTTATTGTATGGGTTTTATAATTGTGCATGCTGAATTGCCATCACTTTTGTTTAGATTTATTTAATTTTCTCAAAGGTAGAAATGCTTTTCCTTGTGAAGAAGCCCCCTTTCAATAAACTCCCATCAATTTTGGAAGTGTTTCCTTCCCGCCCACCCTTGAAAAGTATTCACCGCTGCCTTAAGTAAATCTCTGAACATGTCGTAGATGGAGACTAGTTTGTGAATACCCACACATTACGGAGTTGGAGCGTGCCCACACTTATCAGGTGCATATCACCAGGCACACCCACCCGCCACCTATTGAGTGGTATTTACTCACTCATCTTGTTACACCATCTTGGGGGTATATTGTACCTGAGTAAAAGTAGGAGTGCAAGTACACTTTCATGATTAGCATCAACTTGTAAATGAAGCCATTTGTGTGTAAATCAGACTTACATGTACAGATGGCTTTGTGAATTAATCTTACTAAGTTGTGGTAATTATTAGCCATGTCTCCAAGTTTTGTTCCCGTGAGGCCCTTTTCTTTGTTCTTGATGTTCTGCCTTGTTCTTCTCAAAATTACATTAGGGGCATCTTTCTTTTCAAGATGGCAAAGTATGGAGGGTACTTAATCCTATAGTCCTACATCCAGCAATGAATTCATCACTGTATTTTTGCAGTTTTATATAGCGAGAACTCAGCCCAAGGGCAATGGAATACAGTACATGAGCACCGGATTTCATTATACAAGGTCAAATTATTTTTTTTAGGCATGGGGAGATTAAGTGATTTACCCAGAATCACGGGATGTTAAGCCCACAATAGGGGCCGTAGTACAGAAAGTTCCCATTGGCACAACAAGATTGTGCACCTGCTTTATTCATTGTGCACTTGCTTTATTCGCCCCGCGGTACTTGGGTATTACAGAAGGGGGCGCAGAAGCTTGTGCGTCACATTCTATAGTATTGATAGTGCTGGCGCACGTGTAGCACCAGCGTTATTGTGAGAGGGCACTCCGTCATTTTCATGAGGGTATGCCCTATGCAAATGAGGGAACCTCTTTGACTCTGCACCGTATCACGGACGTGAGCGCAGAGGCAAACAGGCCCTTGGGAGGTGCGGTGTCAGTGCATCACCAAAAAGTGGCGCATTGTCTGTGCACCCTCTGAATACAGCCCCCTCGATGGAAGAAAGGGGGTATGATAGACTCCCCAGACAGCCCCTGAAGTCAGGTGCATTCACTCACTGCACCCGCCTTCAGGAGAATATCTGACCCCCTCTCTGAAGTGGTGGTGGGTTGCTGACTGCACAGAGACACAAGGAGCAGGTGCTTAGAAGCAGTCGCTCCATGTTTCACTGAATGAGCTGCCCACAGGTTAGCACAAGTTTACTGCTGAACTGGGGGCAGCACATTCATCCCAATAGTGTGCATTTTTGCTGTTCGCGCCCTGATTGACAGTAATGAGTGTGCTATCAGTTTCAATAAGTACATGTTTTTTAAATTAACACTACATTGGCTGTCCTTGTTGTAATATGTGACGCTCAGTTTTTGACAGAGGAAGTAAAGTGAAGAACTGGAAAATCTTGGAACTTGATCTGAACTTTTTTCATGTGAAAATATTGATTGCCGTGCATCTCTATTTGTGTTGTTATATATGTTTGACCAACAGGTGGCACCATGGCAGCAGATGCCAATAGTGAATGCACGCAGATAGGAATTGAAGGATTAATATTAATTTCATTAGAACACAGGATAGATGCAGTACTGATTGGTCCGCTGCCTTGTTTCTCTGTTGTATATGTCTTCACTGCTAATCCTTTATCTGTGCCATTATGCTCTATGCTCCCCTCCCTTTATCTTCCTTTCAAATGCTCCCAGATATACAGGTAAATATTGTGGCTTCATATAAACACACCATTCAAAGCAATGACTTAGGAATGCTATCTGTAGATCTGGCCTATGTAACAATACACATACTTATCTTTGAATGATTATTAAAGGCTACATTGCTTTCCGTATTCAATAAGGGTTTTTTCCTTTTCTCTGATGTATTGTAATAATATTCCTGTGTGGTCCTTTTATGGAAAGGGATCATTATTTTCCTTCAGAGTCTGAACAGTGAAATGTCTAGCTCAGAAATGTACATGAAAGTTAGATGTTGCATTGATCATACAGAGCACGCGTGTTTATAGAGGATTTTAAATACCATTTTATTATCCAAACCTCCAATTACAGATACATTGAAGATTTGCAAAAAAGGCATCTGTGCTTGCTTGATTGGTGTTTATAATGAAAAGACACTGACTGCTTTTGTACTCCCTTTCCTATATATTTTGCCTAGAGATCTAATATATAAAATCTTCAATTGGGAATAGTAATTATTGGTTTAATGTCACTTTTAAAAATATTATTCCCTGAGCAATGTCATGCCAGTAGGAAAGCTCCTTAAACAGCCATAAGGGCTGGTTTTAATGTGCTAGCACATGTATAGGCAGGCCTACACATTGTGAATTTGTGCACGTGTTAGCAAGGTGGAGCCGACAGACAGGAAGATGCAAAACAGTCATTCATGTTTTTCAATGCATGCACTCCTTGGAGGCAGAAGGATACACCCAAACACACACATATTTAGGCTATAGAATAATACTAATGTGGGCTAAGCCAAGATGCAATTGACAAAAGTCTCGAGGTGATGGCTGAATGAGGTTATTTTAAAAAAATGAAGCCAATGGCTGAAAGGGCTGGACCTAAAGTGCACTGTATGTATTTTGGAAACAAAAAGTCTGTCTAGATAGCTGCGATGTAAAACCAAGGCTTAAAGTGATGCCATTAAATAAGAAAAACATGTTTCTGAAGTCAACTGGTGCAAAATGAGGAGATTCAAAGGCTCATCAACACTGTATGCATCACTTGTATTCATAGTGGACCAGGATTTGTCACGTGGGCCAATCAAGGTTGCTAGACATAGATATTAGGTACACCTATGGTTTTTCACATTCTAGTTATTCAGAACATCTTGAATTTTGATTTCATGTAATTAATATCAAATGAGATTTAAGTTTGTATGTATTGAGATATGTTAGGTATATAGTATTTCTATAGCTCAAACCTAGCCGTGAGGCAGCAGTGCATGCTGTGCATGGTCAAAGATGAATGCTCTATACTTTAAGATGGAATCCAAAATAGCGAGCATAGCTTTCCCAACCCAAGATGGAGTTCATGTAATGAAGAGGATTTTGCACAGTGCACCTCCTCGACTCACACATTTGAAGGTGCTCGCATTTGTGATACCAAAGAAAAAGCAGACTCAGTGAAATAAAATAGTTGACTGGGTTCACTCAGTTTATTCAAGAGGAGACGCTAGGACTGATTCTAGGTTTTCTGATTTCTCATGATGCAAATCGGCCACTAGATTGCTATCTGCTTCTCTCCCTTTTAACATCAAAGGCTTATGCTTTAGTTTTTAATTCTTAGAGTCTGTTAGGGTATGAGATCAGCGTGTTAGCAGGCAGAAGACACCAGAAAGCTTGGCTTGTTTTGGGCTTCAGGGTCAAAGGGAACCTCAAGTTGAGCCAGGCTTCTGGATCGAGCCTCTACTAGCTCTGCCACCTCTACTTTCCACCAGGGTCATTAACATCCCTTAATTCTATCAATTGCCGATATTCGGTATTCCCGCTTCTTCCTAACTTCATGCTTGCTCTAATGGCATGAGGTTTCTTGGCCGCATTACCCAGTATAGGGGATTTGTTGGAGCATAAAATGGTGTATTTCTGGTTTTATAAACACACATGTGCCAGAATCTCATTGCAACTCTCACTAGTCTGGTTAACTGGCTATAATTCACCTTCTTTTTTAGTATTGGGTCAAGGAGCGTTCCATATTACCCAGGGTTTCCAAGCCCAGCTGTTTCTGATAAATGACACTTGTCTAGCCACCTTGAGAGCCATTGTATCTGTGCTGCTAAGTATTATGACTTATAGTCGGGAGTCCCTAACCCCTCCTTTGGTTATTGGCAACTTTAAGGTAGCAATGTTAACCCAATGTAGACCTGCACCCCAGAAGAAACCTTTCAATACAGTGTCGAACTCCTGGATTCCCCGATGGCCAATCCAGTCTGGGAGGTTTGTAAAGAAGTAAAAGAGCCTGTGGAGACAGGAGAACGATTTGGAGGAAATAATTCCCTGTCACCCCATGTTTCAGTGAACAACTTTTGAGTTATCATAGTGATTCTGGCACCAGTGTCCACCAACAGTAGTAGTTTCTTATCACCAACAAGTATTTCAACAATGGGGTCAACACATAGAGAGGGTGAGGCGCGGTGGAGAAGCAGACGGGGACAACGTGAGAGTGGCTAAGGGATTAATTGATAGTAACCAGTCTATATCATAGTAATGATACACAGTACAATGAAAACAAATAGGATCTCCAGGGTCTTGGTGTGAATTATGCGTTTGCTTCTCTCCTTCTTCCGTCAGAAGGAGATAGGGGTGGAGGCTTCAAGTGTTCGGTGTCCCGTTTAGGCCGATGTAGCTCCCCGTGGTAAATATTTCTCCTTTACCGGGACTGAATTTGATACAGGAACATAGTAAAATAGCTCAATGAAATGAGAGGCAGAATCCGTGGTATTAGAGGTTCGGAATGGGCTTTATTCCGGTGATCGATTATAATCGGATGCTTCAAGTTCCATCACCACGGGGGTTCAGGAAGTGAAGTACCCACTTTATTGACAAGAAATGACTTTTATAGTACATACATGACAATGAAGTAAATGCAGTAGGCGTAGCAATTGATAAGGAAAATGACGAGTTGTTCTGCGTAACCAGAAATGGGTGTAATAAGGCGAAAAAAGGAACATAATTGGGTGTGATGTCATGTATAGGTGGATCTATAAGATAATACTTGGCATGGATGCGCGCGCAGCAGTCTGACGTGTAATTGACGTGTAACTAGGGGGTGAAGGGGACTTGACATTTAGCTCTACGTGTGGAGACAAGAAGTCTGGGGGGTCAAGTCAACCTAATCCCAAATCATATCTAACATCCTATGTTTAAAGAACTATGTTATCCATAAAAGAAGGACTCTCGGACAGAATCTATTCTATACTGACTGTGCGTGCATGTACAAGCGTCTAAGTGTCTACACTAAATGCGAGGGGGTAGGAATATTCCATGGTAACAGGGCTATGAATTACTTGCATGAGGACAGAGAAGATAGGCCTTTTTTGCTGGGTAACTGGAAGAATGTTTACTTAAGCTACTAGGCAGGAATGCATCGGCTGAGGGGGAAGCAGATAATTCGAAGGTGAAATACAGTTCTTGGCAGAGAATAGGCTGATGTCAGGCTTCGTGAGCCGCGCAGAGAATGAGACAAAGTTCATGGTCACAGATGCAGGCTCGGACTGGAGCTTTCAGAGGCAGAAGGCAAGAAGAGTTTGATGACAGAATCAGGGCCTACTTGCCTGGACTGTAAAATAGCATAAGTGAACCATATGAAGCCGGTGGCCTTTCATATTTAGGAATGGAATATCCGGCCTATTCATGGCGGATCTGTCAAAGGACATGTTGACGGTGAACGCACATGTATTTGCGTCTTCATAACTGGAACTGGAGGGAACATATATGTACTTGTGATATGCACCTGGAACCGTTGGGGTCCAAGATAGGGGACATAACTGGTCAGGAAAATCCATATTTCCACATTCCCTCCTTGTCCCCTACTTGCCCTTCAAGAGATATCAATCTTCATTAATCCATTGATCTGTTCATATAGCATCATTTGTTCTTCTTTCTTCTTCCGGGATCTTGAATGAAAATCTTGATGTGGAATGCACGATGTGGCACACAGACCACAAATCGCTGGTCCACATTGTAGACATAGACAGCAACTGAATAGTATGAGAAGGCCAATACCTAGGAAGGATAAAACTCTCCATCCCCAGGCTGATACCGCATTCCAAAACCAACTGGACCAAGTCCAAGTGCCTGGGTTCTGGTGTATCTGGCTTACAATCTTATGAAGGCGAGTGATGGCTTTATATACAGATGGCGAATTTTCTGGTATGAATACGCAGCAGCTTGATCCGATGACCCTACAAGCTCCGCCCCTATCAGCCAGGATGACGTCAAGGACAAGACGATTTTGAAGCACAACAATCCGCATAGCAGACTGCTCTTCTGTTAAATTGCCTAAGGCGGAAATAGTTTCATTCACTACTGCTTCAAGGGTTCTAGTTAATCTACGTATCAGCTTACTATTAGTAACAGTACCTATATAGGGAAAGATGCCTTTATTAAAATCTACATACTTGTCCCATGCCGTCTCAGCGTAATCGACAATGGGGAGATCTCTCCGTTCTCTGTTGTGTACTAAATGAATATTTCTATAATAATCAGGAGGTGCTAGGAAAACAGGTGGCAAAAGGAAGGCTATGTAGCAGGTACCATCCCAATCTAGAGGTAGACGCATATATGCAGTCTGACCACATATAAAGTAGGAGTGGCGATAAGCTCTGAATGAAGATTTGCCTTGATCACTGAATTCTACTGTAGTAGTGCATTGACTATGGCCCATATGTATGGAACCAACCTTTCTTACACATAATTCACCCCTCGCTGGGAATACTGACATGGTGGGTAAGACTAGTTCAATTTCAGATACGACATTTAGAATCATGAGATTAGGTGTAAAATTACCTAATCCATATACTTCGTTTTCTAGATCAGTTCCTGTTCTTTTGGGGCGACCCTCCTTGTCAGGGTAACAGACCTTGAGTAAGGCAAGGTTCAGATTTCCCCATACCCAATGATCTTGGTAAACTGCTGTGTCTGAGTCTATGGAATTAATTAAACTAAACCATGCTCCACAGGAGCCATTATGTGTAAATGGATGTGGAAAGAAAGGCAGGACTCCTTCATAATTCTGATAGGGAGGGAGTCGGCCACACACCCAACAATTGGTGGCGTTACTAGTCTGATGGGAATGATGTAACATACTAATGAAAGTGTTATTGCGCAGCGCAAGTCTATAAGACAATTCATGCGGAGGTAAGTCACTAAAACAATGTTCAGCAGCAACATTATAAACATGTCTAGAAATAGGGTAATATATGTGCAACAACATACTTGTAATGATTATTAAAAGACTCAATAAAAACAAAATTAATAATGTCACTATGCAGTGGCTACGCAGTGATTTACAATACGCCTGTCGTCTCAACATTTTTCGGATATTTTCTCTACTCAGGTCCAAGGGATACATGTCAGAGACAATTCAACCGCTTCACCTTGGAGAGGACTTAAACAATCAAATTGCTCGACTTGGTGGGCCTAAGCTTTAGTTTGTAATTTTCAGATTTGTTAGGTTCAACAAAAGGGAGTTTTGTATCAATCTGTGAGGGAGTGCAGGGCACAATGTCTATATCCGAAGATAGTCCATGAAATTTCTTGATGTGGCTTGAATGAATCCAGCCCTTGCGGCCCTCGATCTTCACGGCTGTTCTTGTGGTGAGCAGAACCAACTTGGGTGCTTTCCACCTGGGCTCCAGCTGAGTCTTTCGGTCGAAATTCCTCACAAAGACAAGATTACCCGGAACAACGTCATGGGGTTTCACCTCAGTGTTGTCGGGAAAGGCTGCAGCTACCTGTGAACGAGAAGATTGTAGTGCAGACATCAAGGAAGCCAAGTAATCTGTCAGCATATTACAGTCAATATCAGTTATTTTGCGTGGTATAGGCGTCCCCCACATATTCGGTGGTCTACCGAAGATCACCTCATACGGGGATAGCCCTGTTCTAGAGTGTGCTACCATTCTCATGTAAAAAAGTGCAACTGGTAATGCTACTATCCAGTCGACACCTTTCTCTCTGCATATTTTGGACAGTCTGATTTTCAGTATCTGGTTATGTCTTTCTACGAGACCTGCTGCCTCGGGATGTCGGACACAGTGAAATTTCCACTGATATCCTAGCAGAAGTGAAACGTGTTTCATTAATTCGGATGAGAACGGCTGGCCGTTATCTGAGTAGACAACACGTGGTAAACCGTATCGTGGGAAGAATTCTCGAACCAACTGTTTGGCAGTAGTCGGGGCAGTGTAATCTGAAACCGGGTACGCCTCTGTCCAACGGGACAGAGCGCAGACAACTACAAGAACATATTTGAATCCTCGACATCGTTCCATCTGGATATAATCCATCTGGAGGACTTCAAAAGGGTGATCAGGAGGATGAAATCCACCCTGTTCTACGGGAACACTTTTTCCTGGGTTGAACTGGCAACAGATCATACAGGTACGGACCTTTTGTTTGGCTGCTGCTCGTAAATGTTTATTAAACCAAATGTGTTGAATGCTGTCTAGCATAGCTTTTTCTCCTAGATGTGCCGGACTATGTATAGTGTTAATTACAACTTGGACCATTGAATCAGGAAGGAACCATACAGACCTTTCCTTCATCATCCATCCTTGGTCCGTTTGGATCCCTCCTAATTCAGTCCATTTCTTTATTTCGTCTGGTGTAGCATGTGTCTGTATGTCAATTACGTCAAGAGTAGGATCTTTAACTGTCATACAATGTGTCGGTGTCGGGACTATTGTCTTTGTCATGTCGGGTGTTTGAGTTTGAGCAGTCAGTTTAGCTGTTCTGTCGGCTAGATCATTGCCTTGGGAAATGGTATCAGTAACCTTTGTATGGGCTTTACATTTCATAATTGATATTGCAGTGGGTAGATGTATTGCATCTAATAATGCATGAATGAGGGGTCCGTGCTGAATGTGGGCACCGTGGGAAGTTAAATAACCTCTCTCTCGCCACAGCATGCCGAAGTCATGTACAACTCCAAATGCATAACGTGAATCAGTGTATATGTTGACTTTTTTACTCGTGGCTTGAATACAGGCTTGTGTCAGAGCAATGAGCTCTGCGGCTTGAGCTGACAAAGTATTTATACGATTAGTTTCAATGACTTCAGTATCTGTTGTGACTGCATAAGCGGCTACTAACTCTCCTGTATTTGTTCTCATGCATGAACCATCGACATAAAATGTCAAGTCTGGATCTGACAATGGAACATCGGTCAAGTCTTGTCTGGGTTTTGTCGTTACAGTAATAACTTCAATACAGTCATGGGCTAGTGGGTCTGTTCCGGTTACTGGCAAAAGTGTGGCAGGATTCAATGTGTTACAGCGTCTTATTTCTATATGTGGCTGAAACAATGTAAGTTCATACCCTGTAAGTCGTGCTACGGTCAAGTGTTGTGTTTGTGTTCTATTTACAAGAACCTCTACTGCGTGTGGTACTTGAACTGTCAATGGATGTCCTAACACTATGGCATCGCTTTGTCTGATTGCTAAAGCTGTTGCTGCCACTGATTTCAGACATGCAGGCAAAGCCTGAGCTACGGGATCTAATGTACTAGAAAAATAAGCACATGGTTTGTGTGCTCCTGCTTGTTCCTGTGTGAGTACTGACAAGGCAGTACCTTCGCGTTCTGTAACAAAGAGTGTAAACTGTTTTCTGTAACATGGTGTTGCTAAAACTGGTGCTTGACATAAAGTTTTCTTTAGGCTTTCAAAAGCTTGTGTGTGTTCCTGAGTCCAAGGGAGAACAGTCGGTGTGGCTGCCTCCTGGGTTGTCAACTGAATGAGTGGTTTTGCTAGAAATGCATATTGCGGGATCCACTGTCTACAGTATGAAGTGAGGCCTATGAAAGCCCGCACCTCCTTTTGTGTCTTGGGTATTGGCATGTTAGCTATCAACTGAATGCGGTCGGGTGTAAGCTGCCTTCCCTCCTTGTCCAGCGAGTGTCCAAGATAAACAACTCGCTGGACACAGAATTGCAGCTTAGAAGGGGACACCTTGTGCCCTTTTTCGGCTAGAAATTGTAAAACTGTCAGTGATGCTTTCTCACATTCAGGTTCGCTTCTTGCGGTGATCAGCAGATCATCGACGTATTGAAGCAGAGCAGTGTTAACTGGCATGTGGATACTGTCAAGTTCTCGTTTCAGTGCTTGGCTATAGATGCTGGGGCTTTCTGTAAATCCTTGAGGTGCGCGTGAGAATTTAAAGCTACGTCCATTTAAACTAAATCCGAACAAATATTGGCTTTCCGGGTCTATTGGGACGCTGAAAAAGGCATTCTTGAGATCGATTACAGTGAAGAATGTCGCTTCGGAATCAATAGCTGTCAGTAATGACGAGATATCTGGGACCACAGGGAATTGTGGCACAATGCATTTGTTTAACTCGCGCAGATCAATAACCAATCGATATACTGGCGGGGCCTTCGGATCTGTTCGTTTAAGAATCGGTATTATCGGTGAATTACATATATTGGAGTCTGTTTCCACAACTACTCCTTGGGCAATGAGCTCGTCAATGATTTGTAGTAAAGCCACTACAGCATCTGGTGGTAACTTGTATTGTCGCATTCGTGGTAGCACCACTCCTGCCTTTAATGTGACTCGATATGGTGTAATATTCATGCATCCAACATCAGTAGGGCCTTGTGCCCATAGACGTGTAGGTAAAATCTGTAATCGGGGATCCATGTCTTTAGACACATAGTGACCTTTAAAATCACGTAAAAACAATCTTACTCCTTCCGGAGAACAACATATTATAGCTCCTAGAGCTTTTAACGTTTTTATTCCTAATAGATTTTCTGGACATGATTTAGTAAGTAATAAATCTGTAGTTCGGGTCAAAGGTCCTATCGTAAGTGGCAGAGGTTGTGACACTTCATTAACAATAGGTTTTCCTGCAAAACCAAGGGAAATATTCTGTGAGCCTGAGAGGGGTGCCCCTGGAACTTCACTACGTTTTATGGTCGTTCGACTTGCCCCTGTATCGAGTAGAAATTTTCTATCTTGGCCTAATAATTCACTATGTACATAAGGTCCTTCTTGGTCTACTGGTATTTCAATAAGGGGTAAGTCAACTTCCCTCTCGAGGCTTGTTCATGCGTAACGCTGATACTCGGGATATTCATACTGTGCGGTCTGATACATTTGTCGTGTTGTTGTTTGTGTGGCAGCAACAGGCAATGGGGGTGCAGCTGGCACAAACTGTATTGGCTGTTGTGCGGCTGGCATGGCCTGGGCATGCTGCATAGCTCCTTGTTCCTTCTGATCTTGTCTGAGTGGCCGTGATCTTTCTTGTGTTTTACCTATGGCGATATTATGTTTTAAAACTGGACAATCGTGTACGTAATGGCCTGGCTTTTTACAATAATTGCATGTCCCTTTTACAGGTCCTGCTGAATCGGAATGTGTCATACCCCTTTTATGTCCTTCAGCTGGAACTGTCTGGGAAACTAACATTTTCATTTTCGTGTCTTTCATGCGTCTGTGTTCATGTTCTTGTTCTTCTCTAATTCTATTGTGATGGTACTGTAACATTTGTAACATTTGTGATGGAGTGTTACCTTGCCAGGTACTCTCGAATTTTAATACTCTATTCTTTACTGGGGGCAGAGCATTTTCTACTAATTTTGTTACAAACAGATGTGGGTATGATTCGCTACTTGCTTTTATGCCACTATTTATACCAAAACATTTTTCAAAACGGGCATAGTAATCACTAGTGTCTTCATCTTGCTTCTGCTTACAGGCTGAAATTGTACCCCAATCTTCCTTTTTCGTAGTTAATAAACGCGGCAGTACCTGTACTAGTAGTCCTGGTAATGCCTTAGTTTTGTCCCCAAGCCCTGCACCTGGACCTCGGGCCCTTTCTTCTGCTTCTAATGCTGACCATTCTATCTTTTGATCACCTACCTCCCACTCTTTTTCCTTGAGTTTCTCATAAATGCCAGCAGGCATCAACACCTTTAATATTGTCATAATGTCGGGGTAGGTATACTCTCCCATGAGTAACATGTCTTTAATTTCTCGGTGAAAACCCGCTGGGTCTTTGTCATGACTGGGTACCACTTTCTTCATTTGTAACAATTCTATTTTTGATATAGGCGTATATACAAATACGCGTTTAAACTCATTGTCCTCACCCTTTATTGGGTGCACTTTTCGTAAGGGATTCTGTCTATCTATGTGATACGTAGTTCTTTCCTTGACGGACAATGGAACATGTTCTGAACATACGAAAAGAATATACTGCTTTCTTGATTCTAGAATTTCTTTAATTAATTCAGTACCTGGACCTCTCCATTTATTCATAAGTAGTTCAGTCAGTATGTCAGGCAAGGGACCAGGGTCCGAATGCTGACTCCGATATAGTATAATGAGTTGTTGAATCATATAAATCCCAGCTAACCTTTGTTCATCTGAGGTAAGATTCAAAAATGTGCGTACTACTGTATCATCACTATATTTTCCGGGACTGTCCACCCAATGGACAGCTGCCCTGGCTAAATCTTGTTCATCCATAGAATCGAGGAAATGATAACCCCTTCGTTCTCGGAGTAGTTTGTCGGCGGTTTGGAACGAATGCTCGTTAGACCTTATATTAATTATAGGTATTTGAAAATTCCTGTTATTATCTGGACATATCGGATGTATTGAGTCAGTATGATATCTAGTCTTATTCCTATTACAAGATCTTCCTCTACCTACATAGGCTATGGTGTCCGACTGTCCTGTGGGCAGTCCTGACCCTTCTTCCTCGTTTTGTTCGAACTCGTCTACCTCTAATCGCTCTTCGTGTAGGCGTTCTATTTCTTTACGGATCTTTCGGCACATGGCTATTATACAATTTTGTTTATCATGTCTCCCTTCTGATATATTCTGGCTCCATCTTGTAAGAATTTTCATGGCTTCCGGGTCTACCCCCGGTCGGTCTTGATTTCTGATCACACAGTTTATGAGGAAACGTAACAGTTCCCCCTGTATCTCTACTTTCTGGTATTCCATAGCTCTGTAAATACATTCTGGATCTCGCCCTGTTTGGACAAAATGATATATATTATCTAGATGCGCAGTCATTCCTGGTAACTTCGCTAAATACACTGCGGCTCGTCTGATACGCAATGATGCTAGGGTCATTTCGTCCTCCTTTCCAGGCACCGGGTCATATCTACAATCTATTAGAAGTTCCTTAAGCGCACGGGCACCAAGGAGTTTGGGTGTACGTGAATGCGCTGACTCTTGAAAAGTAAGTTTATTTATTCTGGGTGGCGTAGAAAAGACATTGGTAGCTCCTCCCGCGGCCCCATCTGGGGCGTCGGGTGTAAAAGGATTCGTCGAACGTGACACAGCAACTACAGGTGTGGACACAGCCATAGAAGTAGCTGTAGGAGCGGATACAGAAACAGATGTGCTTGCCGGAACTTGTGACTCGATTTGTTGCAGTAGGGATACGGGCACTGGATCTTGGAGTTGAACCTCCCTGGTATGCGGTCTATGTGGGGCGGAATTAGCATACTCGGGAGCTGCGTCATCTAAATATGAGGAAAGAAAAACATCTTCTGCGGTTCTAGGATGCCCCTTAGGATGTACCTTTATTGGGAACAATGGGTTTGGCAAGTCTTTTGGTGTTTCTGGAGTAGCCTTAGGTAATCCTTCGGCCAGAAGGGGATACATACCATTCTTAAGGGCATTTCTTTGTCTGTCTACTTGTTCTGATTTCACTCGGATACCTTCCTCAATTAATAGATTCTCTCGAACTTTATTGGAATTCTCTTTACTCTTCTCTTCCTGTCTACGTGCTTTTTCTGTTCGTCTATGTGATTCTTTACGCCATAATTCAACGGCGTCTTTCTGTGACTGTCTGACTTTCCTTTTCCATAACTCTTCCTCGACTTTCATGATGCACTCTGCATCCCAGGTCCCCGCTGTGGGCCACCTCTGACTTTCTGGTAATCCCTTGGTATAGTCTACCCATAAATCAAGAAATAATATAGCGTCTAAGCCATGTTTGTGATACATAAAGTGCCCTGGGGTGTCCCTAGGAGGAATAGGGACGGCTTCTTCGAGAACCCCTTTTCTGGTAGTGATCTGTCTTAATTTCGAAAAGAGCGGCATATTGAGAACTGACCTTATACTTGATTTTGACCTGATACTTGAATTTGAACAGACTTAATACAATAAACACGATAATGAACAGTCATTCATACCACGATATACTTAAACACTTTAAACATTAAACATTAAACCTTTAACTGAAACAACAATGATGATCGTCTGCATAACTAATCACCAAGCTTAATTCTCGATAATAACTAGACAATAACTAGACACTTCGGAATACTTCGGAATACTTGATATACTGCTAAACAGTACAGATACACTGCTAAAACAGTGCAGACCGGATTTGTGTACCCAAACCCGTCTTGACCGGCACAACCTATGTGCACGTCGGAAATGCCTCCCCAGCAATGGTACTCACCGGGTAGCTTCGGAAACGGAAGGCCTCAGTAACTTGAACTTGACTCCGGCTGGACTCGACTCGACTCGACTCGTCGGACACTGGGCTTGACTTCGGACTGGTGGGTCTCTGTATACCTCGGATCTTGCTCTCTCAGCTAGGCTCTGGTCGGGATACTTCGCACTTCTCACCGCCTCGTCTGGGTGTTGATCGCAGTCTCAGTCGCCCCCGCTTGACCGGAGGGAGATACAGGAAATCCTGCTGGTACGCGTTATTGTCCGTCCAGCTGTGGCAGGAGACCGGGCCTGCAACGCACCGCCGGCGCGTGAGATGAGAAAGTGTCCCTGTTCGGGCGCCATCATGTGGTAAATATTTCTCCTTTACCGGGACTGAATTTGATACAGGAACATAGTAAAATAGCTCAATGAAATGAGAGGCAGAATCCGTGGTATTAGAGGTTCGGAATGGGCTTTATTCCGGTGATCGATTATAATCGGATGCTTCAAGTTCCATCACCACGGGGGTTCAGGAAGTGAAGTACCCACTTTATTGACAAGAAATGACTTTTATAGTACATACATGACAATGAAGTAAATGCAGTAGGCGTAGCAATTGATAAGGAAAATGACGAGTTGTTCTGCGTAACCAGAAATGGGTGTAATAAGGCGAAAAAAGGAACATAATTGGGTGTGATGTCATGTATAGGTGGATCTATAAGATAATACTTGGCATGGATGCGCGCGCAGCAGTCTGACGTGTAATTTACGTGTAACTAGGGGGTGAAGGGGACTTGACATTTAGCTCTACGTGTGGAGACAAGAAGTCTGGGGGGTCAAGTCAACCTAATCCCAAATCATATCTAACATCCTATGTTTAAAGAACTATGTTATCCATAAAAGAAGGACTCTCGGACAGAATCTATTCTATACTGACTGTGCGTGCATGTACAAGCGTCTAAGTGTCTACACTAAATGCGAGGGGGTAGGAATATTCCATGGTAACAGGGCTATGAATTACTTGCATGAGGACAGAGAAGATAGGCCTTTTTTGCTTGGTAACTGGAAGAATGTTTACTTAAGCTACTAGGCAGGAATGCATCGGCTGAGGGGGAAGCAGATAATTCGAAGGTGAAATACAGTTCTTGGCAGAGAATAGGCTGATGTCAGGCTTCGTGAGCCGCGCAGAGAATGAGACAAAGTTCATGGTCACAGATGCAGGCTCGGACTGGAGCTTTCAGAGGCAGAAGGCAAGAAGAGTTTGATGACAGAATCAGGGCCTACTTGCCTGGACTGTAAAATAGCATAAGTGAACCATATGAAGCCGGTGGCCTTTCATATTTAGGAATGGAATATCCGGCCTATTCATGGCGGATCTGTCAAAGGACATGTTGACGGTGAACGCACATGTATTTGCGTCTTCATAACTGGAACTGGAGGGAACATATATGTACTTGTGATATGCACCTGGAACCGTTGGGGTCCAAGATAGGGGACATAACTGGTCAGGAAAATCCATATTTCCACAGTAGCAGTGGTCACAACATGAGGGGAGAAAAAGAAAAGAAACACCCTGTAAGAAGGAGGTCCTGGCTACTTTCAATTGGAAGGGATCGGGGAGTGCAGGGAATAGTCACTCAGAACCGACACCAGTGAGCGTGCGCAGCTTATGCGTCTGACAGAGCGGTCCCTCAGGTAACTAATTTCCTACATTCAAGTTGGGCTTCTTAACCCCGGTGTCCCTTCCCCATACAACCCCAAGGTGGGTCCGTACCTTGTTAAACCACGTCCCACCAGGAACGTAGCTGGCTTCCTCGCGGTACCAGATAGGGTCCGGCATTCCACACAGGATCGTGGCTGGCGGAGATGACCTCTTCTTTCGATCCCGGTGTCGTCTTGGCGGCGTCTTTGGTTCCTGCCAGAAGCGTCGAGCCCGGGAGTAAAAAGAAGGTTTCGGTTCTCCTCTCGCTCTCCTCCGGCTTGGGTCCCTTCATTCTGCAGGTTCCTGTCGGGCCCCTTCCTGGAGCGCCTCTTCCGGTTTTATCCAAGTTGGAGCTCCTGATGCGATCACGTTATCGGAGTAAGGATGCGTTGGAGGTGTGTAGCACCAGCCATCCCCGGAGGCAGGAGCCTGAAAGCAAAGGAGGGAAAAGGGAGAGAGGTAAGAAGAGTCCGGTTCAAGCCCTGAGGGCGCAGTGTTGAACCTGGACGGTAGTGCCTCCTCACACACCCCCACCCCAGTTTGTTCACGGTCGGGCAACAGAGACATACGTGAAAGGAAGTCTGCGTTCCCATTACTGGAGCTTTTGCGGTGGCGGACTTCAAAAGAGAAGGGTTGGAGGGAGAGGATTGTTTCCCTTATTCCGGCTCATCCATAGGGGGGGCATAATCTGTGTAAAGGACGAAATGGGAACCCTCCAGGTAGTATCTAAGTTTCAACTTCACTGCCAAACAGTCCTTTTCTATAATGGGATAACGCTGTTCCCGAGGGTAGAGCTTCCTACTTATGAATAGCACAGGGTGCTCATCGCCTTCAGGAGAGACCTGAGACAACACCACCCCTATACCATGTTCGGAGGCATCAGTCTGAAGCAGGAAGGGTTTCCTAAAATCTGGGGACTTGAGAATGGGGCTGGAGATGATGGCTGTTTTCAGAGCGATAAACGCCTTCTGGGCTTCGTGGGTGGGATGTAACATATCCTTAGCTTTTACCTGTTTCTGTAATAGATCAGTAAGGAGTGCAGCCAATTCGGAATACTGGGGAATTAAGCGTTGATAATACCCAAGGAGGCCTAAGAACACCCTGATTTATTTCATCGGTGGTGGGGAAAGGGGCTTGCATTATTGCCTTCACCTTTTCTTCCTGCGGTTCTATGCCACCCTTCCCAAGGAGGTACCCTAGGTATTTCACCTTTTGAAAACCTGCCCTGGACTTCTTCTCGTTAATATGTAGCCCTGCTTTCCAGAGAGCCTGGAGTACTAACTGGCAGTGTTGTAGATGTGTCTCACAGGTGGGGCTGTAGATAACAATATCATCAAGGTACGCTGAGGAATAATCCTGGTGTTTGTGCAGTACCTTGTTCATGAGCCTCTGGAAGGTGGCAGGGGCTCCGTGTAAGCCAAAAGGCAGCATGGTAAACTCATAAAGGCCTGTGGGAGTTGAGAAGGCAGTCTTTTCTTGGTCTTGGGGTCTCAGAGGCACCTGCCAATATCCCTTTGTGAGATCTAGGGTGGTGATGTATTGTGCCTCTCCTAGTTTCTCTATTAGTTCGTCCACCCGTGGGAGGGGATAGGAGTCGCATTTGGAAATCGTATTTACTGCCCTGAAATTGATACAAAACCGGACGGAACAGTCCGGTTTTGGTACTAGCACAATAGGGGAAGACCACTCGCTTTGGGATGCTTTTATGACACCCAGGGAGAGCATGCTCTCGACCTCTTGGTTTACGGCTTTTCTAGGGGCTGCAGGAATGCGGTAGGGTTTTTGTCTTATCACTTGTCCCGGTTGTGTTGGGATGGCGTGTTCCGCTAAGGTTGTTCTACCCGGGAGGTCTGAAAACAAGGGGGAAAAAGAGCGTAGGGTGTTCTGTAGGGTGTCTTTCTGGGTTGGAGTGAGTTCAGGATTGATAACCAATTGGTGTAGGGTGGTATCGTGGTAGGATGTTAAACCCACTTTGCTCACTATTTTGAATTGGCCGCTGCCAATCGGTTTTTACTTTTGCTAGGGAGGATGGTGTCAAGACCAAAGCCCAGTCTCCTACTGACAGTTGTCTCCACTTTTTTCCCTTGTTATATAGTAGCTGTTGCTTGGTCTGTGCCTGTTCTAGGTTTGCGTCAGCGAAGTCTCTCAGTTTTTGCAGTCGGGTGCATAGACTTTGGGTATACTCAAGGAAGGAACTGGTCTCCTCTTGTTTTTCCTGTTCCCAGGCTTCCTTGGTTATCTCCAACAGACTACGCGGTTCCCGGCCACAAAGGAGTTGAAATGGGGAGCAGCCAAGACTGGCTTGTCTCTGACTCCGAACAACGTAGAGAGCTAATAGCAGCAGTCTGTCCCAGTCCTTCCCTTCCACACTCAATTGCTTCTTTAGGGTTAGTTTTAATGTGGCATTGTATCATTCGCACAGCCCGTCGGTTTGGGGGTGATAAACGTATGTTTCAATGTGTGATATGTCAAGGGTTTTGCAGATTTGGGCCATCAATTTGGACACAAAGGGGTTCCTTGATTCGTGAGTATCTCACGTGCGAAACCAACACGGGAAAATAGCTCCAACAGTTTGTCGCTGATATTTTTGGTGGTGGGTGCATGCAAGGGGAAGGCCTCGGGATATCTTGTGGCATAACCCACGATGACTAAGGCATAGAGGTTACCATGTCTGGTTCTGGGCAATGGCCCAATCAGATCCATGCCGAGTCTCTCGAATGGTTTGCTGATAATCGGAAGGGGCTGAAGAGGAACAGCCGGGGGTTTGTGGGGGTTCTTTCTTTGGCACACAGAACACTCGCGACAGAACCTGGTGACGTGTGCGAAGATACCTGTCCAATAGAAGTGTTGTAATATTAGCTGAATGGTCTTTTGTGTGCCCCTATGCCCTGCCAACAGATGTGAGTGTGCGAAAAATAGCACCTGATCCTGGACGGCTTGGGGTACAAACAGTTGGGGAGGGTCGCCATGTTTCCCTATACTATATAGGAGATCATTGGAGATCTGAAAGAAGGGGAAGACTGAGTGAACTGTGGGGGCTACCTGTTGGGCTTGCTCCCAGGTGGCCTTAAGTGTAGGGTCGTTTTTCTGCGTGAACCGGAAGCTCTTATCCGAAAGCCAGGGTACTTGGGTAAGGAGGTTTGGGCGAGTGCAGCTAAGTCGTGAAGGGGACAAGACCCTCTCCTTTATCAGAGACAAAAAAGAGGGGTTGTCCTGCTCTATAATCAGTTGTTCGGGTAGAGTGAGCAACACCCGAGTCTGGCCTGAAGGGTCTGTCTGTTAGGGAGTGTATGGATAACAATATCAAGGGGTAGACCCGGATGTCTTAATGAACGCACCTAATGGGGACTTCTCCGGGTAGGACCGATGTAGGCCCTACTAAGGACTGACGGACAAACGACTGGCGACAGCCAGAATCCAACAGGGCATTTACCCTTACTCCCTTTATTGTTACACTCACATAAAAACTGGGTCCCATCTCTTCAGTATATAATATCGTGTGGGGAATGCAGCCTATGTCCATCGGTTCGTCCTGGGTTTTCTTGCGGGGACAGTTCCAGCCTATATGGCCCCATTCTCCGCACTCATAGCACTGAGGGCCCTTGATGAGAATGGGCTCCACGCGGGGCTGGCGTGACCTCATAGGTTCTGGGATGGTTTTCACCGTTTTTTTCCGGATTTGCTAATGGTAGCATGAGGTCAGGCCGGTTTGTCTGAGTCCCAAGGCAGGGAGCGGGGTTGTGCTCTGTAAAAAGAAGTGGCCATGACGATTGCCTGCTCAACTGTCAGGTGGGTGTGCTGTTTTATACACCTCTGGATGAGGTAGGGTAGCGCTTCGAGATACTGCTCCAGATATATCTGGGACATACTTTTTTCCTCTGACCTACTTTCTGGCTTCAGCCACTTATCTGCAGCGGTCTTTAGTTTAAAGTACAGGGTCTTTGGGTTGTCAGCCTAAAACGTATCAAGTAGACTTCGGAGTCCATATCCAAATGACCTAAGATAATGTCTTTTATGTCTTGGTATGGTGTGTTGCCGTTCGCGTTCGCCACCTGGTAGGCAGCCTGTGCTTCTCCCGTGAGGCGAGGGGCCAAGAAGAAAGGCCATTTGGCCTCCGGTCAGCCTGACGCTCTAGCCGCCCTCTCAAAATTCAGTAGGAACGCGTCAGGATCCTCTCCTGGCACGTACTTTTGTAATGACACGTTGGGTCTGGTCCCGGCGTGGATCTGTAGCTGGGCAGTGAGTTATTGACGGTCATCTACAACTTTCTGCATGCTCTCTGCCTGGTTGGATATGGAGGTCTTGAGTAAATCCCTGTCGGCTTGGGCGAAAGACATTTGCTTCTCCACAGCCCATTCCAGCTTTTCCTGTCCTCTGATCAGCTGCTGGATTAAGTGCTCCATACTGGCTGGCTGGGGTTGGAGGCGTTTAATCCCACTTCTGACACCATATGTGGCACGGTGGAGAAGCAGACGGGGACAACGTGAGAGTGGCTAAGGGATTTATTGATAGTAACCCGTCTATAGCATAGTAATGATACACAGTACAATGAAAACAAATAGGATCTCCAGGGTCTTGGTGTGAATTATGCCTTTGCTTCTCTCCTTCTTCCGTCAGAAGGAGATAGGGGTGGAGGCTTTAAGTGTTCGGTGTCCCGCTTAGGCCGGCGTAGCTCCCCGAGGCGTAGCAGTGGTCACAACATGAGGGAAGAAAAAGAAAAGAAAAGAAACACCCTGTAAGGAGGAGGTCCTGGCTGCTTTCAATTGGAAGGGATCAGGGAGTGCAGGGAGTAGTCACCCAGAACCGACACCAGTGAGTGTGTGCAGCTTTCGCGTCTGTCAGAGCGGTCCCTCAGGCAACTAATTTCCTACACCCAAGTCGGGCTTCTTAATCCCGGCGTCCCTTCCCCATACAACCCCGAGGCGGGTCCGTACCTAGTTAAGCCACGTCCCTCCAGGGACGTGGCTGGCTTCCTCGCGGTATCGGATAGTGTCCGGCTTCCACACAGGATCGTGGCGGGCGGAGATTACCTCTTCTTTCGATCCCGGTGTCGTCTTGGTGGCGTCTTCGGTTCCCGCCAGAAGCGTCAAGCCCGGGCGAAAAAGAAGGTTTCGGTTCTCCTCTCACTCTCCTCCGGCTTGGGTCCCTTCGTCCTGCAGGTTCCTGTCGGGGCCCCTTCCTGGAGCGCCTCTTCCAGTTTTATCCAAGTTGGTGCTCCTGATCCGATCACGTGATCGGAGTAAGGACGCGTTGGAGGTGTGTGCTTAAAGTGGTAGCACCAGCCATCCCCGGAGGCAGGAGCCTGGAAGCAAAGGAGGGATTAGGGAGAGAGGTAAGAAGAGTCCGGTTCAAGCCCTGAGGACGAAGTGTCGATCCTGGACGGTAGCGCCTCCACACAGAGGGATTGCCAGTTAGAGGTTCACTTATGACATTGCTCGTTGAACAATCATCCAAAACAACAGAGATGACTTCAGGATCAGAATCAACATCTGACTCCACAATGCAAGCTACACTTTTCTTTTGGAATCTCTTCCTGGACTGGAGTAGCACCATCTCGTACAATAATTTTATGCTTGAAACCTGATATTTTTCCAAGTGTGACACCAAAAACAGAAGGAAACACGACTTTCCATTTGATACCTTCATCTTCACAGGTAACAAGCATAACTTGTTCTTTGGTGCCTGGCTTGAGTATCATACCAAAGAAGCCCTGGTGGAACCACCCAAGGATGTTTAACCCCTTGGCTGCAACATAAATATTTCCTCTGATCCTTCTACCTTTAAACATCAAGACATCCTCAATGAAACCTACAAGTTCAGTTTTGCGTCCCTCATAGGAGACAGGTGAACGATCTGGAGGAAATAATTCTCTGTCACCCCATCTTTCAGTGAACAACTTTTGAGTTATAATAGTGATTCTGGCACCAGAGTCCACCAACAATAGGAGTTTCTTATCACCAACAAGTATTTCAACAATGGGGTCAACACATAGAGAGGGATTGCCAGTTAGAGGTTCACTTATGACATTGCTCATAGAACAATCATCCAAAACAACAGAGATGACTTCAGGATCAGAATCATCATCTGACTCAACAATACAAGCTACACTTTTCTTTTGGAATCTCTTCTTGAGGCAGACTTTAGAATAGTGACCCATTTTTTTTCAAAAATTGCACATAACATTTGAGGCGGGACATTTGTTACCCTTGGAGTGAGGAAGGCAACGACATCGGAGACACATGTTGTCAGGAATGGTGACATCAGATTTAGAACTGATTGCATTGTTGGTACTATTTTTAGCAAACCTATTTTTAATTTTGTTAGAGACTCCAACAGCATTTTTATTTTCAATGGGCTTCTCATCAAGTTCCTTAAGAGAAATGTGCGAAATGTTGATGCTTTTTGCAACTTTAATCGTCTCATCAAGAGACGGGTTTCCCATAGCAAGTAGTTTTTGCCTAATATGTTTATCTCTGCATTGACAGATGAACTGGTCTCTGATGAGTTGTTCTGTAAAGTTTTCGAAAATACAAACTGAAGCTAATCTCCTAAGAACAGAGATATAGGCATCAACATCTTCCCCATCAGTTTGCTTCCCTTTAAAGAATTTATGCCTTCCATTAAACTGGGTTGTTTGTCGAAGCGAATTTTGAGTTTTAGTACAGCTGTTAGATATTCATCCAAAACTTCATTGTCATTGGGAACTAACTCTGGTAGGTATTTAAAAATTGACCTCCCCATAAAACCTAAAGAATGAAGTAGTAGGCACTTTTTCCTCTCTGCTGAAAACCTTAAAGGTCCGATGGCACCCACATAAGTTTCGAACGCATCAAACCAAACGTCCCATTTCACAGGTGGTTCCCCTGGATTAGCGAGGAACGGTGGAGGTGGAGAGATGGCTTGCATGGTACACATGGTAGATGAATAGAGATAATTGAATTAATATAGGATAATATAGACTCAATGTTGATTTGAGAAGGTAGAAAGAAAAAAAACAAACAGAGCAAAAAAAATAAAAACACTGGGCTACAAGTGGAAAATGGGTGTGGAATGAACAATGAAAGGTAAATAGTGTGCAAATCACTTGCTTCCGCATTAAGTAATGTAGAAAAAGTCATGAAAAAAGTGTGAATCACTGTGATGCATACGTTGTAAAACCGGGTGCCAAAAGGTTGCAGATCTAGAGAAAGTGTGAGAGTCACTGAAACACACAACAAGCAGGATAATCACAAAGTGGAAATGCTGTGCGAATCACCGAGGTTTGCATAGGTAAGTAAACGAAGAGTAAATGTGGCTGAGAAAGGCAGTTGTCGAAAAAATAATCCTTTTATAGCTGCAACGTTGCTGTAGAAACCAAAAGAACGAGAGACAACTCTAAATAATAAGGATGGTGGTCATGACAACGCTGTTTTTTCCGAAAGAAGTGATGTGACTGCAGCAACCATTGTTGACGTTCACCATGGTAACAGATGACATCAACGTAAGCACGTACTGAGCGGTGGTAATGCACATGCACTGGCTCGTACGTGTCCTTGTGAAGAGCGCGCGTGTAGAAAGAAGCTGTGAAAAGCTGGAAAAAAGGTAAAATAAAGAAATTTGACCCACCAGCAAGTTGAAGGTGTTGACACCAGGAACACGACTCACCCACTTGGGAACAGCGAACCAGTGAAGAAAAACGGGGCTCAACCACTCGTCATTGGCAGTTCCGCGGGACAGCAGGGTTCAAATATATCGTCCAGATGTTGCAAACAGGAACATGAGGATAGAGGCGGTGCCGCTGAAAGAGGAGTAACGAGCAAATACCAGCAGGGACGATTAGCAGGAGTCCATAACAAATATTGTCTTTATGTAGGTATGGAAGCTGGTTGGAGGGTGAGGCTGGATGGCTGGTTGAAGCTGTAGTTGTTGAAAACTTGAAAGAAAAGTAGGCAGATGACTGAAGTTGAGAGTAGAAGTCGAGTTGAGCAAGGATGATTGAGATGAAGCCAGGTAGTGAGAGGAGCTCACGCTGTGGGTTCAGCTGTGTAGTCAAATCAACGCCAGAAATTTGTAGTAATTCACTTCAAGGCTGTTTCTTTGAAGGGTGAATTTATTGATAGAGAAACTACACAGCTGTAGGTCGTCACCTGCCATGAATAGCCTGGCAGCAGCAGGAGAACAGTTACAGATTGAAACCTTTGAATGATAACATTCTCAGCATGCACCAGACACTGTGACATCACAACATCAGCAGAGTAGCATCTTAGAATTGGAGAGCGGCTCTGTTGGAAGATGATCTCCTCCAACAAGTGTGTAAGTTTGTCAGAGAGGGGTGGCCTAGAGAAAGGGTGTTATCTTCTCTCCTACAACCCTTTGGGAAAGTTGAATCTGAAATTTCATTAGCGGATGGTCTTCTCATGAGGTTTGACAAACTTATTCCACCCCATTCTATTAGACCAATCATTATCAAAAAAGCTCATGAGGGACATTTAGGTTCCACGTTCACCAAACGGTGTGGCCGTCAAGATTTCTGGTGGCCAAGCATGGATGTTGAGATAGGTGTTATGGTGGAAAACTGCCCTGTGTGTTGCTTGGCTGAGAAAAACTTCAAGGTTATCACTCCTCCTCTTTTACCTATTGAGTGTCCTTCTGGGCCCTGGGTCAAAGCAGGTGTTGATGTTATGGGGCCTTTTGAGGTATTACCCCTGGGGAGGAAGTACATTATAGTTTTGATGGATTATACATCAAAATGGCCTGAGATTAAGTTGGTCAGAGAAGTCAGTTCCACCAGTGTTATCAAGTTTTTGAAGGAGCTCTTTCTGAGAGAAGGATTTACCCAGTTTCCTGTTTCAGATAATGGAACTCAATTTCTGAGTGAAGAATTTGAATCTTTTTTATCCTCAAGTTGTGTGAAACATTTGAAAAGCTCCCTCTATCAGCCACAGACCAACGGCCTTGTGGAAAGAATTAATCGGGTTGTGGGTGAGTGTGTGAGGTGGGCTGTGTGTTGTCACCATGATGTTGTAAACTCATTAGAGAGTATGCTTTGGTTTTACAGGACCACTCCCCACTCATATACTAAAGTTTTCCCTTTCGAGCTTCTGAGGGGAAGGAGGGCCAATACATGTTTCAGACCTGCATGGATGAGCAGCTGGTTGAAATCTGAGTCCAATGTTGACTCACTAATGGAAATTGTCAAAGTTAATTCTGAATCTGTGCCAACTAAACAAAAAGTATGGTTTAACAGAAAAAAAGGAGCCAAGGTTGTTTTCCTTTGTGCCGGTGATTTTGTTCGCATTAAGATTCCTGTGCATACCAAGAAAGGGAAGTGTAAATATGGTGAACCTATCAAGGTTATCAAGATTGGTAACAATGCGGTTCAAGTGGAAGGGGGTCATTGGTGGAACCTGTCTAAAGTTGTCAAAACAAGATCTAGTCCCATGTTGAGTGGTCAAGAAGACAGTGTTCCCCCTGTTCCTCTGGAACGCAGGAGGAGAATCATTGTTACACCCAGAAAGTTTTGTGAATGATCTTTGCACCTCATGATTAACTTTGTGTTTTGTGCATTGTGCATATCTTACTTTTTGTAATTTTTTTATTCATTCTGTTTATTTTGTTGGAAAGGGGAGGTATGTTCTCCTGCTGCTGCCAGGCTGTTTGTGGCAGGTGACGACCTACAGCTGTGCAGTCTCTCTATCAATAAATTCACCCATCAAAGAAACCGCCTTGAAGTGAATTACTGCAGTGACCATCTTCAGCAAAGCTATTCAGACCATTATTAATAGAAATAATGCCTTCCAGAATTGCATATTGCCCCTTCAGGGCTGTTAGTGCTGCCCCCAAATTACCTTCTAGTAAGTCCCCATCGGAGTGGCATACCCTATGCCTCAGTTTGCAAATCTTTCGGTGTTGCCTAGCTGTACGCCTATCTCATAGGCCCTCTGGTTCCATCAAGGACCGTCATCAATTGGGTATGCACAAGCTTTCCCACCAATTTGTGTGAAGTCCAGAAATGCTGCCAAATTCCTGTAAGAGTTGGATTGTAGCAGGGAGGTATAGCGTACCACCCTTAAAGAAAAGGAGCATATTGTCCATGTAGAGGACAACGGAGTGCTCTCCTTCCGGCAGTGTTTTACTCTTATTCTATGCTCAGTTCAGATTATTTTCACAAAGGGTTCCACGCCAGGGCGAAAAGCGTTGAGTACAGTGGGCGCCCCTGCAGAGTCCCTCTACAGAGGTTGTATGTAGCTGATATCTTCTGATCAGTTCACACTCTTTCAGTTGGTTCCATATAAAATAGCCGGATCCATTGGATCTAGACCTCTACCATGCCCACGCATTTAAACTCCAAAGGTATGAACTTCCAGCTAAGTGTGTCGAGAGCTTTCTCCAGCTCGACAGTTGTAATCATGGCTCCTAATCTAATCTGGCAAAGCAGCTCTTCCATAATTCTAAACAGCCTCCTATTATTCATTGAGGTATTATGACAGGGTCTGAGCCTTGCTTTCTCCGGATTGACCATTGCATCCATAAGCGGGAGGCGATAATTGGCCAACACTTTGTTTGATATTTTGGAATCTGTATTTAACAGGGACAGGGTCGGTAGGACACTCTATCCAATAAATATCGCTGTGGCTTTGGTAAGGAGACAATGAGGGCCTTTCTCCTGGAGGGCAGTAGCGTGACACTTTCTTTCACAGCTGCAAACAATTTTACCAGGTGGGGCACTACCAAATCAGAGAAGGTGAAGTAAAACTTGACCAGCAGATCATTTGTTCCCGGTGTCTTCTCCCGTGCTCACTGTCCCATGTCCACCACTACTTTCTTTTCCAACTCTCTGATGGCTATCTCTGAGTCATCCCAGTCCCTCTCAAGTGTCTTCTGGACCCAATCTGTCTCGCCTGTACAGTGTGTCCTCACCACTGGCTTCACACTCAAAGCGTGGCATGGAGTTCGTGCCTTGATTCTCTTCAAAGTAATTTCTAATTACTTCTCCCCTGCCCCTCCTTACATGCCCAGTCTTCTAACATGGTGCCTAGCAATTTCCACATAGGGATAGGAGGCACTGTGCAACCCCATTGGATGTATAATATAAGAGGATTTTTGTCCTAAATTGTGTGTGATAAATATTCTGGATGATTAACAGCTAGGCAAAATTCTCTTGTTGCTAGAAATCTATCCAAACGAACATAAAGGTTGTAGACTAATGAATAAAAGGAACATTTGTGATAGAGTGGATGCTCCATCCTCTACACATCTGCTAATTGCCATTCTTGCATCCATTTTCCAAAAATGTGCGCTTTCTTAGTGACCAAAGAACCATTGGGGTTGGATGAACGATTCCGAAAACATCTAATATGGAATTATTGTTTCCCCCCAATCAACACTGGCCTTGAGGCATATTGTGTCAATTTTACAGACAGTGATGTAAAATTCCCCTTTGCTCTATATATGGGGCATATATACATTCCAGCATGACATCTACGCCCTCCAGTTTACCCGTGACCAGTATGTACCGCTCATCTATATCTATTTCCGTGCTAGTGGCTAACCCAAATCATCACACATCTATATATGATGAGCATCCCGGGTTCTTGATGCAAGTGAGAATACAGATATTGTCCCACCATGCACCCTATGAGACCCTTATATACTCCAGGCTGGGATAACCAATGTGTCCTCCCGTCGATGTACGTCTGTTGAGAGTGTGCATGTCTTGGTATGTTAAGAATCACAAATCAAGTTACTATCAATGGAATCATTAGTGGACTCTTGTTTAGTGATACGCTGGTCCTGATGAAGGCTGTATGGCCAAAACAAGGACTATCGAAACATGTAGACCACAATAAAAGATGCAGAGGCCATTACTACCCTCGAACCTCTATTTACAGTACTACTATAATTACTATGGTTTTTTTCAACCTTATAAGGGTGATCACTAATAAATAGACTATAAATTGTTACACCCTAGATCATTTTATTTCCCTTCATTCCTACAATATCAAAGAGCTTACAGACTTCTGGCTGAGCCCACCCAGAGGCACTGTCATTCTAAGGTGAGGGGTCCCACACAGAGGCACTGTCATTCTAGGGTGAGGAGTCTAGTTATGAACCATGCTACAAAATTCTGCGGTTGAGACCCCTCTATAACCCTAACTGGCCACGCATGCATGGTCATGGCATTGTAGTCTTTTGAATGATTCTGCCTACTGTCACGTTGCCTTGTTTGATTGCTGAATTTAATGATAGGGAGTTGCTAAGCCGCCCCACTACAGTCTCCTTTTTCCTCGTTTTTTTTGGATGATTTCACTTGGATGGCAGGTTCAGTGGCATGAGTGAGTGAGTGTGCCACTCTGCAGCCGTGCATCTGGGTTGCTCTAAGCTTAGCTGCTGATGAACTATGCCTGCCCGCGGGTTTGGTCAGCTTGCATCGTATGATGATCCACAGTGCGGCGGGGTCCATTGACCCTACGTAGTTAATCCCATTGTAGGTCTGCGATGCAAAACATGCGAAACAGCACATTAAATCTACGTTGTGTAAAGTTATTCTTTTTTTTGCAGATTTGAGTGGGTTCGTGCTACAGCAGAGTTTGGAGGATGTGTGAAAAAAACATTCAAGTTCTGTGTGGACTCAGCTTTAAAGAGTTAAACAATTAAGCTGCATTTAGTTTTCCTCAGTGCCCCCATAAGAGAGGTAAAGAAAGTGAAAGGAGAGAGAACAAGCATTTGCAATGCAATCGGTCTCGCCTTTGGGACCTTATATGTATTTAGCTATGCAGCACATTAGCCTGGGGCTGAAACTACTGTTTTTTAACATGGAGGGAAAGTAAGCACCAAACTGCGTGACACGCCAGGTATGGGAACACATGGAGAGAAATATTGCCTTTCAGCGGGAAATGGTATAGTCCAAAGCTCTGTTTTCAATATAAAAGCAGGGCCTTCGGTGATCATATCACGGAAAATACAAGATTTGTAAAAAATATTATTGTCTACGGGTGCTTTTGGAAGACAATTTCTATGGACTAGAATCGAGAGAATGCTAAAGTGATTCTTGTACTTTACTGACCTCAGCTGGTCATTTTCTATCAAGACAGTTAAATAGAGGCAGTTGAACAGAAAAAAAGTCCCTACGCGGAAGCAGACAAGTCCTATGGGGGATCTCCAGATGCATAGCCGGCTCTAGGGCGGTGCAACCGGTGCCACCGCACCGGGTGATAGCTTCCTGGAGGCGATGTGTTTGCAAGTTTATTATATTTTAAGCACCTGCTGCAGCATTCCTTTCCTCCGGCAATTACCAGGCCTCACAAAAATGTCAAGATAACTCCTGTGATTAATTATCTTCCTGGAGAGAGATCAGTGTTTTGTATAGTTGAGGTTTTGACATGTAAAGTTAGTGCAGAGGGTTAATATGCCTGCTGTAAAGAACGTGTACCAACTAGATTACAGAGTGCATATAATGTAAATAGATCAGCACGGTTACCCCTTTTAAAAGAGACATCCTTTTATTACTTGCAATTTATAACCTCAACTCCTAATATACAAAAGTGAGCTATTAACTTTCATCATAGAACTGCATACACACTGCAAAGTATACATTAGAACACTGATTAATGTTGCAAAAAGGGTTAATTTGACTAGAAATCGATTCATATTATTAAAGAAAACTCACAACTATGCTGTTTTTTCCCGACTCTGAGTTTGTGCTTCTCCACACCAAACACTCTTAAACTATACTGCCTACTAGTATGGATAACATGTGACTCCTACACTTTTAGTCCTTTGGCTTATTTAACATCTCCTATACACTGATTTAACACGTATGATCGATTGTCTCTGTGTAATGTGTGTGTGTGTGATGCAAGAGACTTGGTCACTGTTAAAGGGTTATTAGTGAGAGAATCCATGGTGGAGGTGGTCATTGGGGGGGGGGGGACGCCAACAAACATTGTCGCACAGGGCGCCAGCAGCACTAAAGCCGGCCCTGTCCAGAGGCCACAAAGTACATACACATATAAGTATATACTAAAGTATATACTAAAGTATATACAAGAGGTCTCGAATGCTCGATTTAAAAAGAGGCATTGGGTGAACAATCTAAGAAGATAATGTCCTTAACAGGGATGTGCAGAGGGAGAAGCTGCAGGCTCATAGCCAAATTCTGTGCAACAGCGAATGTGTGGTCACACCATCTTTTCTCGTGTGCGTATCAGAGAATTTCACATTTGTTTTTCTTGTGTAGTTCAGTCGAAACATTCATTAAAATAAAACTGATATTACTTCACAAAATCAGTCTGTGAAGTTGCCTAGACCTGTACATTGATCACTGTATACAGTAAAGTGTCTTTGCTGTGTTCGTGTGCATAAACTGAGCATATGCTACACCCCCACATGATGTTTGTGCCAAGATGCCAATAATAAAAAGGAAATCAGTGACAGATATTCTTATATAACGCAATAAGGTGATAGATGTAACAGGTATTTTTCTACTGTGTACATTAATGCTGACTTGTTCTGGTTTTCACTGAATTAATGGAGTCATAGTTACTGCCCATTAGTGGCTCCAGATCGCGAGTTAAGTAAACTGCAGTTTTCCACAGCAGTCCTACCCTAGTTACTCTATCTGTCAGTGCACCTCAAATTGGCCACGTCCAGTGGGAAGGTAGTTTTGATGTTTTTATGTTTTTATGGACCAATATAAAAATCTTGACATAAGTCCTATTCACTATTGGCAGCCAATGGTCTAATTCAAATCAGTAATCCATCCATTGATGTAAGAGAAGCTTATGAGCAAAACATGTTACCAGATATGCTCCAAGGTAGGCATTGTGAAAGCTTCCATGCAAGGTCTTAAGCATTCATGCTTTCACCAAGCAAAATATGGTGTGCGTTGGATGACATTTCATTTCATTACTGCTCTAGAGTGACTGGGACAGCTAGTGTAAAGACCATGGGAGCTATCATCATTACCTCTATTAACAACGTCAGATGCAGGCGTGTTTATTTCTGGCCCATTCCCAGGGGTGGTGCCTAAGAATAGCTCTCAGTGTTGAAATAATTCTGCAGCTGACGTTAAGTGGTCATTTAGGGGCATATTAGCAAGGGCAATATCGCCGCTTTAGCGGTACTTTTTGCCGCTAAAGCGGCGATATTATTATCGCCCTATCAGCAAGCTGTCGCTAACAGCTGTTAGCGGCAGCTTTCTCGCGAAACCGACCGTGTTGGGTGCCGCTTTGCATGTCAGTGATATTTATCGCTAATGACATGCAAAGTAGGCGACCCTGACCACAAGACCAGGAAAACAGCCGCTAACAGGCCTATCGCCTATTAGCAATGAGGGCCTGGCCCCGGTTAGCCACGTTAAAAGTCGCGCTAACTGGGGTCATCGCCGGATTTTTAACACCTGCCCAAAACCTGACTAGTGCATACTTAACATGGGGGGTTGGATTATGCTGATACGACCACAGGGTCGTATCAGCAAGGTTTCTCCCATCCCCCATGCAACATCGCTGGTTTTGTTTTGATGTTGGCCCATTTCTCCCGCTATCGCTGGATTATTTATCGTCATGGCGCTAATTGTTGCTAATACAGCATTAGCGTGGCGATATATTCCAGCGATAGCAGGCGATAATTATTTTCGCGCTAAGCGCGCTCTGCGATGTTTATCACAGTTTCTTGCTAATATGGCCCATAGATTTTTTTAAGTAATTGCAAAGTTCTCAGTTTAAACTTGGTACGCTGGTTTAAAACCTAGTATGAGGCTTCGCCCCCTCAGCTGTGAGCCTCGGCTTGCTCTGACTCGTGCCGGGCATGCACTAGGCCTTGAGGTGGAGCCCTGGGTTACTCAGAAAAAAGAGATTTAATTTTAAAAGCTGAGCAGAGTTGTACTGAGATTGATTTTATCCTCTTTTGAAGGAATGCCTGTCTTGGCGGTGAATGCTTCTTAAAGCAGTTTGATAACTTATTCTTCTGAAGACATTGGGGCAGTAAGTAACATTACTAGCATACATTTTATGTTATGTGTATTTGTAGAGCACACAACTCACACTGGAGGGTATCCAGGCACTCAATAACAATTATGTAATGCAGCATTATAGTTGCAGCCTATGCTCTAATTATATGTTGACTCCTCTAGTCACAGGTCAGAGCCGCAGAAGAATGTGCATAATAATGGTGATGACATATACCAACAAACAATACTCTGCTAGAAGGGCTATAATGGATGTAGAACATTCCACCCTTTGACGCATAAGGCTCAAATTGAAACAGAGATGGACAGAAGACAAACATGGACATTGTGCAGCTGGGGACCTGAGTCAGTCAACACGGCTCATTACTACTCACTGTTCTATTCCATAGAGCTCCCAGAATTCCCTTGTTTTAATAACACTGGGTTAGCATAATTTAACAAGCCACGCCTGTAATATACTGCACTGCTCCAATACAGCAGAGAAGGCCCTGCTTTGGATATGACAGGCGAAGGTTGGCTAAACACTTCAGCTCTGTATATTTTGATGACTGCCCACTGCATCTGCATTTTTCTTTTCCAGTGAAGAGGCACTGTTTCATTGAGGCGAGTCTGCGAAGGCTCTGCTTGTGTGGATAAAAATACCCACTGCTTTCACAGCTGCATACTCGGGCTGCCGCCACTCCCATTGTATACTGGAGTATGTCAGCTTCCCATTGAGATAAAATTGCGAGTCCCCGTATGAACTGGCCCCCACGGTGCCACATTAGGCCAACTATATTGGCCATGAGCCTGTCCGCTTGAATGTCCTATTTATAGCCACCATAAGAGGTGAAGAAGCTTCATGCATGGCGAGTACACACTACCGGAAAGTGGAGCGTGTGCATGTTTTATGCAAATGAGAAATGGTATTCGGGTAGTAAGGTGGCACCCTTATTAAAAATGTACCGAAATCTCATCCGACTGCACCGTTGGATACAACAGTCCAAAAGGGCAAAAATCAATAATAAGGTACAATTTATATTCTGCATAACTGCATATTGTTGATGCGACTTAACCCCTTCAGCGCGGCGCGGATTTCCGTGCCATGCTGAAGGTTCCGTGCGCGGGCGGGGCCATGACGGAACGGTTCCGTCATGCGCACAGCGCAACCGACGTGCATGACGGAACCGTTCCGTCATGCGCGTCGAAGGGGTTAATGAGCTCATATACAAAAAACACTTTGCAAGCATCAAGTATTTACACACAAAAACCTAATGCCTTTTGCATGGAGTGCTGCCCATTGGACGGTGACTCATAGCATGATGACGTGACAGCGTAACGTCAAAACATAACATATTGTAAATAACAATAAAAGTAATGTCAATAGAACCAAAGAACACATAGAAAAGAAAGACGTACATTGCTCGTAGTAAGTTGAAAATCGATTCATAAAATAAATGTTTCCTTTACAATATGTTGAGGCTATGCTGAAATACACTGTTTTCTAACAAAAAACGGGTGACATCAAAGCGAGCAGCACCAATGACGTGTCAGGTGTAAAGGTTAGATTGTACCCTGGGGGAAAATTCAACTGACAGTGGGAAGTCAACTGCGCCTGGGGAATAATCAAAGAAAACATGGAGGAATGCGAAATGGTTCCTGGATCTATCGCATTTGGTTGTATTGGAATCTTTCTAACCAGCATAGCCCCTATGTTTGTACCTCTTTGGCCTAATAGGAATAATTCAAATGGTCAACTCAAATTTCCGTCGGTGTTTCCTTAAATGTTTTCTGAGACTGCATTGTGTTTGAAATAACCATTCATGTTAACAGAAATATCGTAAGAATGGAACAGATGCAGCCGACTTTGAGAAATAGAAATTAGGTCTACATTGTGTACAGGGTGTGGTCCCTTTGCTGTGGTTCAAATAGATGACATTAATTCAAGTTCTGACCATTTTATAGCTCCCTGACACAAGCCATTTACTCTGAGCACCTAATGGTCCCCATATCATTGTATCTATACAGCAGCAAGCATGCAATCACTAGATCATCGGCCAGTGACATAAGAATGCACGAAGGCGACCTGCTGCGGCTCAGATGCTATAAACGAAGCTTGGTGCTTTATGAGAGGCGAGAGGATGAGCCCCGTTTGCTGTCTCTTGTCAGTTCGCCTCTCACATCAGTGGCGTAGCTAGGGGGGGGCGGTCCGCCCCAGGCGGCACTATTTTGGGGGCGGCCGCGGGCACTGTCGGCCCATTGCGGCCACGGCCGCCTTTATAATTTATTTGGGGACACAGTGTCCCCAAATAAATTCTAAAGGCCGTCGCGGCCGCAACGGGCCACCAGTGCAGCACGCGCGGCCCAGTTATTGACAGTGCTGCCAAAATTGCCGAGGCGGCCGCGACGACGTCCCGCATTTGTAAAGTTGCCTGCCTTGACTGTTGGTGGCAGAATGGTCAGTCCCAACCTCCAGAGCCGTCAATCTTGTAGCGCGCGAGCGCTACCAATGACGGCCCTGGACGACATGATTTTAGCCCGCCCTCGCGACGCGAGAACGTAGCAGTGATGCGTCACGCGCTTCACCGCTACGCGCTCAAGCTGGATCTGGCCATGTCTTTCCCTTCCAGCTATCCTCAACCAACGCGCAGGACAGGTCTGCCCCGTGAGGTGCTGCGCTGGCTGCAGAGCCTGGACCTGACTTTCCCGGTCAAGAACGTTCGCAGGTAACCGGTGCAAGTAACACCAAGTGCTCCCTAAACCAGAATAAGTTCAATAGTATTCACACAGCGCCAACATAGGCTTCAGGCAACAACCTTTTTAGATATACTATCCGCATAGTAAAAGCAATGCATTTACATTGGGCTTTTATTGTTTTGTTATGTGTCACTTTGTCCAAATGCGGTCAGAACTCCGGATTGATTGTATGCTCCGTGGCATCCTAAGGTGAAACCATGTTGTACTACTATTGCCACGAATTCAGATGAAGCTGTCATTCAGTCCTTCGCTTAATTTTTGCTTTGACGTACTCCGCTTCTATATTATGTTTTATAAGAGAACGGGCGCTGTATTCCCGAGGCACGCTAGATTCACTTTATACTGTTCAGTTGCTTGAATTACGCAGCTATAAAAGGTGCAAACTGTGCAGCATACTGTTCCATTAACGACAATCTGTTGGCATTATAGGGCAACAAATCATTTTGACGTTTAAATTCAAACTGTTAAATATGGATGCTACTGCTATATACAATACAAAGATTGCCTCGGAAAGAACACAATATATGTTCTGCAAGTTCAGTTCATAGCTGTGCGCACGTGATCTTATATGTGGAGGAATGCTAACTGTAAATAATTTTTGTCGTGTGTGGAAGCGCCAGAACTCCATTCATCTAATACTACCCTTTCTACCACCAAGAGTAAAATAGATTGTGCAAAATATATACAATGACCCTCTAAACAGAAAACAACCTTAAAAATAAACATTAATTGTAATAAACGGTGCACCAGTTTTATTTTACTCAGTCCAGTGATGTTTACCATCAGTTTTGGGTTTACTTTGTGTTCATGCAGGCTGTGAGAAATTTGATTATTTAGAGTGGGTGAACCCTTAGAGTCACTAATGTTAAGAAATGATCGCTGCTGGAGTAATCTTCAGGAAGAAAAGGCAGGAAACAGTAATTGAAGAATCCGTCTTTATTATTAAAAGACGTCCATGCAGTCCGAGGTCAAGCTAGTAATGCCCACTCAAACCTCGTTAACGGAGCTCCCTCCAACCCCCACATTCAAGCATAAACATCCACGATCGTGAGGAAGCCACGAGCATTGACACGAGCGCAATGCTCGTGACTACCTCGCGGCATACAATAATAACAAGGAAACCGGCGTGCACCCAACACACCTCCCCCTTTAACCCCTTCCCCGCTCATGAAGGAACCACTCCGTCATGAGCCACGGGTGCCGTGTGCTCATGACGGAGTGGTTCCGTCATGCTGCGGCCGTTGGCCGCCGCTCCGCCCACGCTGCGCTGATTCCCCGCCTGTGCGGGCGATTAGCGCAGTGGGCGGAGTCATGACGGAACCACTCGTCATGCGCACAGCTCAACCGTGGCTCATGACGGAGTGGCTCCGTCATGAGCACAGCGCCACCGCGCTGCCCCCAACCTCCCCACCCCCCCCCCCAGCGCTGCGGCGGAATTCCCGCCGCAGCCAAGGGGTTAAAAAAACCACCGGTGACCGCGCGGCGTGACTCACCACCGACCTCCGACCAGGACCAGGTAAGATTGGATTTTATTATGGGAGAAAATGCGGATGGGGTATGGTGGGGGAGGGCACATGGATTACTTTATTCATTCTGTGGACTTTTATTAGTGTTATTTTCGAAGTATAGTTTTACACTGTAAGCTCATCTTGCCTATAGTAACTTTAGTCACTGTGTATAGTAATTTTATCTGTAGTGTATTTACAACAGTAGTGTTTGTGTATTTTCCTCAATTATTTTTTCTCAATTAGCAACAAATAATAACCTTATTTAAAAAGAGGAGAGTGTCGCGTCGCTGGCCTAGTAAACGAGTATTGTGTTGCTGCACTAGCGGCATGGTCTTGTGAACCAGGGTCTCATTGCAGAACTGGGGCAGCACAGTGAGAGCAGTGGAATTCATTGCATTTTACATAAATCTCAGAAAATTATGGAAGTGTGCGAAAAACAGTTTAACAAAAGATTGACCCCTTTGACCGTAAAGCATCTAATTATGCATTTGGGCAGCATACCTTGTTTCAAGTCATTATCCCCAGCAATCGAACAACGTAAGTGGCTAATGATGATAGCATTAATGTACTTTTTCGGTATTTTATATAGGAATAGTTTTTCCAGTGAGTCTCTGGAGGAGCATTGTCTGTTTAAATGTTGAACTCAAGGGCTAGGCATTATCCTCTATATCGATGTTCCGGCTGAAATGCTTCAGTCGCTTGTAAAAAGGTTACACACTAGGTTTATGAACTTCTTCAGGACAGTGGGCCCCAATTCTTTTCACTACCCATTCCTTATCAATGTAGGTTCATGTATAGTGTATTGTGTGTAAGTTGTAACTGCAGTTGCAGTAGTCAGGAAAGGTGAATGAGAATTAACAAACTTCTTTTCTCAAATGCTGAACAGAAATGGAAATATCCACGCAGCACAGGAGCAACATCAACTGTTGCATGACTAAACACTTATAAGGTCCCAAAAGCGAGACCTATTGGCTACGCCAATGCTTGTTCAAAATAGGGTGCATAATCTTTAAACCCCCACCGCGAGAACATGTGTAATGTAATGAAGACACTGAGTTTTACAGACTTTATTACAAATCCAATTTAGAGGGAGCAGTAAATTACACAGACCACTATTTCTGCCTTGCTTATTCTTTGTTTTCTACTATTGTATTCTGAGCAGTGCCTGTTTCACATGACAAAGTCACAGGGAGAACTGGTCTTAAAAATGAGTAGCATTAAGGCAGGTGCCCAGTTAACACCCTCCCACCATCTGTATATTGAATAGAATGTATATTTGTCGTTAAAATTGTTTCTGATGTCGATTTGCGCTTAATTGGAGACTTGCTAATTTGGGCTGGTTTTTGGGCTGGAACTGGTCTGATTGGGCTTATTTTGGGCTTATATTTGAGCGGCTTCGGGCTTGGGACGGGTCTAAAAATCTGGCAACACTGCGCTCAAGTCGTGAGGAGTCAATTGTGGTCTGGGGCAGTCAGTGGCAGTGCTGCTATGGGTGATTTGCAGGCTGGCTCTGGAGTCTGGCCGCTGCAGTCAGAGCACCTGAACTTGAAGTTATTAACCCCTGCCTGCCATAGAGTAGAGACCATGGAGCGAGTGAGGTAAGAGAGCAGCAGGAGCCCAGCTAGATAAACGTTTTTAGAGGGGTGGGTTGCTGAGTGGCTCATCATGCATAGCTGCCAAGGTTTCAGATACTAATGAGTGACATTTTCATAATTTTTTCCAGTGTAATTATGAGTGACAGTTCTATGGCAATGAGTGACGCTTTCTGGCGAGCAAAATCAAGGAACGAGGCTGAGGCAAACATATAAATATCAGACATTGCACCCATTTGTGCAACAAGACTGAATCATACTGTGTGTGCGCTACCCAAGGACCATTCATTAAAGGGCATCTAGTGAATGAAGTCACAATAGCTATCAATATCCAAGCAGACGTCACAGTCATCAAACAGCATTCTGGAATGGTTACTGGTGGTGCCCATTAGTGGTGCAGGAGAGGCCTGTTGCCTTTTCTTCAGATGCCCCTTTAAGAGAGAATAATCTCAGCCAGGCAGCAGCTTGAAGAAAGCGATTTATGATATGATAAAATTATTAAAAGATAATTTCACTGTGGGGGGTAGGCGGTTCCATTCTCAGCTCATCCATCACTGGTAGTTGGGACAGAGCTGGCATCATAGGTTGAAAACTTGAATGAAACACTGGTTTCCATCAAGCCTCTCTCCATTCTCTCTTTCGCTTATCTTGTTCGTCTTCTTCCCCTCTTATCTCTAATAATTTTGACATCTGGTCTTTTTAGGGTCACACATCTGCTTTCTCTCTACTTTCTTTTTCTTGCCTCAGCCTGTTTCCTTTCACCTCTTCCTTCTCTTTCCTTTCTCCCTCTTCTCTTCTCTTCCCCCTCCTTCCTCTTGCCTTTCCCTCCTCTTTCCATACCTTTCTTTCTGCCCACTCTCTTTACTATGCCAGTGTCTCCCTTCCTCCATCTCTCTGCAACTTATATAGCAGATTTATAAATTCAGCTGACAAAATGCTTTAATGTGCCCGTGAAAAAAAAAATGCTTTGCGTTTGCAGAAATGCACATCAGCAGGCACATTCCAAACCACTTGCCAGGCAGCTGACTCTATTCTAGTGGTTTTAAGGAGCATGAGACCGTACAGTTACTTGGGGGCCTTAATGGTGATCAATCAGGTCATGATATTGCAGAGTAAGCTGTGGCTCTTCGAAAACAAAGTCCCTAGTTTCTCAGCGAGCTGCCAGTTCCTCTCCGCAATTAATTTTGTGGCGATGGCCGGGTTTCACATTTACAGCAGTTGTTCACCTCCTCACACAGACAGCTGAGCCGCACGGTGACAAAGGCAGTCCTGCCAAGTATCACACTGGCATCAGGGGGTGGGGGCGATGGAGCATTCGCTGCCTGCTGGGGTAGCATTTGGAGTTCTCCCTGAGATTACGAATTCAAGGAGAGACTCACTCACCGATCGCTCTGGCTGGAGTTTCTAGGCCTTTATTCAGGTCGTAATTCAACCCCACGAGGGCCCCCTGCATAGCTGCCAAAATTTCAAATTGCTGTGTGTGACATTTTCATAATTAAATCGTAATTATGAGTGACATTTCAACGACTGTGAGTGACACTTTTGTGCAAGCAAAACTCAAGCAATGAAGACGAGGGAAACATATATATCAGTAATTACACCCATTTGAGCAATGAGGAACTCTAAGAAGACTAAAACTGGTGCAAATGTCTGCAGCGGCGGACTCACAATTACAATAAAATTATTAAAATATCACACCTAGCAATCTGAAAGCTTGGCAGCTATGCACTTTGAGGCTGCTCTTTACCAACTGACGTTGGAACTACTCAAAACAGCAATGTACAGTAGAACGCTTCTTACTGTGTATCATCTGTTGTTCATGCACATCAAGGGTTGAATCTCTTTGGCAGCAGTAGTCCCATATCAGTCATGTAGATTGCACAATTGTCTTCTTCAATGTATAATTCAGATGTAGCTTACTCAAATTATTTTAACTTATGTTGGTAATATATTTTAATGGGCACATCTAACAGGGGGTCACAGTAGTGTAGCACAAAACAGCCCATCCCATAATCTCCATGATTATCTCATGTACATCCAGGGTTCAATTCCCTGGCTTTACATCCCTTCATTTTCAGTTTTATTGTTATTGTCTTCCTTAATTTAGTCATAATGTGCTGTATTATTTTGGAAATATATTTAAATAGACACACCTAACAGCACCTCATGTAAGTTTAGCATAATGCAGCCTACCTGGTTTGCTCAAGACTCACCTATGTACATCTGCTTCCTTTAATCTAGATGTATTTCACTTGTATTTTAGCAGCTGACAATCACACTTAACGTGCTTCATGTCGTCTTTGTCTTGTATCTATGTATTTGCCTTGCACATTTCTTTTTCGAAACATTGACCATTCATGGCCCACATCACCCGGCAGTGTGCGAGCCTTGCCGTTCCGTACTTGACACATTATTATGATTTTACTGTTCTTGTAGACTTTTAACACTGTTGGTTACCATGAAAGTAATGTGAGAACAAAATCACAGAAAAATGTAATGTTTCTTGTTTCTTCTGAATATTCAAGGAGTGCCGCAGCGCCGGAACAGTTTGTCCCGGGCCTTGGTTAAAGTTGAACATGTTCCCATGGCTCCTACAGCTGTGTTTAAGGATTGTGATGATAATGTGTCGCCCCTACCTGTATTTTAGCTGTGGGCCCCTGGGCAGGCTGTGCACCATGTGTGTGCTGAGGCTGCTGTGAAAGAGAGATGCACTATTTCAAGCTGGTTTTGGGTCCCAAGAGCACACGTCTTTTCATTCCCAGGGAGATGGTTGCTGCTGCTTAGAAGTAATGACAGGGCGCAACCCCTGGTTGTTGCCTTTTGGCCACCAGAGCGGGCTTTGTATTCGCTCTGTGTTGGCAAGGTGGAGCTGACAGACCCCTCTGTGCTGCGTTTGGTTCTAAGGGCTCCAGTGAGTCATTCCCTGTGAATAATTAATTTGCTGTTTTTGAAAGATAAAGAATCACAGGCTTCAACACTGTTAAGTTGGTTTGGGGTCCCCAGAGCACATCACGTTTGTGCAGGTCCCCACTACTTTGATGGCGGGACCATGATGTATGGTCATTGAATGTCAGCTGTAGATGATGGATCCCTGAACAGTGTCATGTATGTGCATGTTTGGAATGTGCTGAGGAGATTACCAGGTAATCGTTCATGCAGCTCTCTGATGGATGTCACATGCAGTTTTTCTAAGTCCCCAGATAGATCATACAGTCTGTGTGTTCTCTTTTGTACTGCCAGTCACCGGTATATTCCACTGTGAAGCCTTGGACCGTGTCATGTATGTGCATGTAACTTGCATGATCGAGGTAACTATTAGCGGCGATACTACGTGTCTCTCGGACCTCTTTCAAGTGCTCGCTGGCCTTTTTACCCAGCACCCCTCCCCCAGGGGCGGCAATCTGAGGGATAGCCCCGGGCGCCACAAGCTCTAGCTACGCCTCTGTCTCACATCCTTTCATTTGAGAGTGTTGTTCCAGTCAGTGGAGCGGCGGGCTCGGCACGCAATGTGTGAAGCCTCCCGGTTGTAGAATGGCCCCGCAAAGGAATGGGGTGGGAGCTGCTTCATTATGTACATCTTAGGTCACACAGGCCATATATAACACATGCGCCGAACGTGCCCCTTACGCACCCGTACCCTTCCAATGGTGTGACGGAAAATGATGCCCCCACCTCTTCTGAGTGTGCTTTAGGCCGCCAATATCACAGACTTTTTTATAGCCCTTGAAATTAATGGAGGGCCACGGATAGGTGGCCATTTACCCCCATCCCATGCAGGAGCCTGCTTTACGTCCCTGGGCCCATCTCCCAGTGCCAGGGTTCTTGCACGGACCATTCCCCGCTTAGAGGAACAAACGCTGTTCTTTTTGCTCAAAACAAAGGGAAATGCTGCTTGAAGTGACGGAGTCCCCCGCCCGCCCCATATCCAATACTATTGGTGCTGAAGGGTTAGGTACGGTAGCGTGCGACATGCGGAAAATTGTCAATGCAGTTCGCTACTCTCTGCAACCATTTCTAATCACGGAAGCCCTTTACGGGGTGCTAGATGGGTGTACAGACAGATTCCTAAGCGAGCAACGATCCGGGGATGGAAAGACAGAGGTGGTCATGTTCGTAGTGATGACGGGTGTTCGGCGAATGCGATTTCACCGAAAACGCGGTATCAATTTACAGCACCAGGAGAATCAAGAAGGCGCTTAACTAAATGCATCTAATTATAGATACCAGTGGGAGGGGTTGGAGAGGGGACGCACTGCCCCCTGTTAAACAAACGGAGATCTTAGGCGAGCCCCAGATCATGTTACACATGCAGCGCCAGGGCTTTGTCCTGTAATGAATGCCGGGCGCTTTGCTTCTTTCTGCTCTCCTTTGAAGTGTGCCAGCTTCAGCCAGTACCACGGAAAGAAAATGTTTTTTGGAGTGAAGGGGCCAGTAGCCATGGAAGGATACTAATGATGACATACTCGTCATAAGGCGGGACTAACAAGCCTACAATGAATCAGAAGGCAGGATTTGAGACACAAGCCAATGAAAATGATGGGCGGAGAGTGGGCGGAGCTTCCACAAAGCTTCCACACCATACTGTATACTGCATGCCTCGCAAAGCGATGGCAGCGCATTCGCGCTGCAATGCTAGCGAGACCTAAAAATGTGAGAGAGGAGAAAGAAAGCGGGGAGAGTGAAAACAGGGGGAGCGGGCAAGAGACTTAGATATAATCGAAAGAGACAAATTCCATAGTGATGGAATTTGTGGACACTTAATTAAACGTGATTCAATCAAACAATAATTGTCTGTGAAATATCCACTGAGCCCCCTTCCAGCACCACTTCTTTTTTATTTTCAGCTATTTCAAACTTTATACACATGATGCACTTGCGCCCAAAGTAAGCCACGCTCATGTTTTAAATTGGGTCTGCTGCAGCATGGTGCATTTCATTCACTTGTTTGGTCATGGCAGCTCTAGTGTTTTGTTTAAGGATCTTGTGCAATATAGACAGGGCGATTGGGGTCGTGTGGCAGGGGAGCAGCAATGTTGACTAAATTATGCAGCAAGAAAATGCAAATTATGAGGCCTAATGTGGCACAATTTATGATAGCATATTTTCATTATGTTGTCATTTTGATGTAAAATAATACTGTCTGGGAAAAGATTTCACCTTATTAGTACCAATTTAATACCCCAATACAGCAATAGATAACTCAAGGGCCTTCCATTGCACAGGAACATTTGTCACCATGTTTTTAGTAAATTTTGATATATTTTAGAAGGAAACCTGTAGATTATTCGGCAGATGGTGGTTTATGTGGCAAATGCAGCAATTCTATTATTCCATTATTATGCGGAAAATGCAACAGCCTCAAAATCACATAATTCCAGTGGCCATGAATATAGAATTGCAAAACAGTGCTCCGAAATGCATGCGCCAGGTGTTTGACCGCTGTGACAGGGGTAACACTGTTTGCCACTGGTTCTCTGGCAAATAGCTCTTTCTGGTATATGGTCTGTATGTATGTATGAATGTCTGTCTGTGAGGGTAACAATGATTGACTGGCGGTCTGAGAAAGAGTGATAGGAGAAAGAACGAGGGGTGAAGGCAAGAGCAATATTAAGTCGAGGACAGGAGGACTCAGACAGGGAGTCACTGAGATATAGTTAAAGAAAGGACGACGGAAGTACCTGATGGAACAGATTAGAGAGCAGAAGGAACAATGAAGAAAAAGTAGATAGGAAATGTGCAGTTTTGGATTTAAAAATGAGGTAATAATGCATCACTTTAAGGGGGTTCCACTTTCCTGAAGAAGTAGCATAGCTGCAGAATTAATTGAAATACTATTTCTTCTCATGTAAAGTTACATGCTGAAATGAAGGAAAAATTAAACAATAATTATGTATATTCATGGTAAATATTTAAAAGAGGGGCTTGGGCCCTTTAAATGCAAATAAAACGACACAGGAGGAGCTATGAATACAATGTAAACTTTGCCAAGATATAGTAAATAATATCATCAATGCTTATTTTCTTAGTCACCACATGGGGTTCCACAACCTTTGTTTTTGTTCTTCAGATACTTTACATCAATGTACTTCATTACTTGTTAACGTTTGAACTGACTACTACCAGGTTAAGTAAATATACATTATTATTGAATTCAAGGAAATTATGAAAGGCACTTTCAAGAAAGCCCCAAAGCTGAATTAACAGGAACAACATAGATAAGGAGAGGCTGAATCTGCCAACAAGAATAGGATCATGGTATGTCCCTGTCTAGGTTTCTTTCACTGACTGTAGAGTGTCCATTATTGTGGAAAAGTGAAAATTCAAATGTTGCTCATAAGCCACAAATGCAGAAGCAATCTGCACGCATTTGAAATTTGAAAAACATTGCTAAATGTATCCGGTTGCACATGCACTAATAATACAGATAGCAGAAATGTTTCTGTATCCTAATGCACAATTGTGCACTGGCAAATTCTTCATCTTGTTTATAAATGCTTTCCTCCTAGCCCCACCCCTAGCTCCGCCCCAAACCCCACCTTTAGTCCGTGGCTCAATTTAGTGAGGCCCTGCACTTATTTTTTCCAATTGAAAGCACTGGTTATACTTAAATGCCCAGGAGCTATCAGGTAAGTGTGACAGAAGCAGCAGTCCCCCACCTACGTCTGGGCTCTTCTGGAGCTATTTCTGTAGCCCGCGACCACTGGTATTTTCACAAGGTCGTCGGCCAGCAGGAGCTCTGGGGTAAGGTATCCGAATATATGGCCTGCCTAGCAATGCCCCCATTTCATAAAGCTTTCCAATATGTTTCTAATATGATACTATTCTATCGTTCCTCTTATTTTACATATATATCTATTTTGCTATCATATATAACTTGCATAATGTAGCAGAATAAGTGACTAACATTTTTATGTATGCTTTTCTATTTCAATAAAAATTATTTAACAAAAAACAACACCTCTAAGTTAATTCTCATTGCTAAACACGATTTCCTTTTGTTAAGCTTTTATATTGTGCTTAAAAACTTGAGTAGGATGTATTATTTACTTATGGGAGAGCAAATGATTTGTGCATACATACAAGTGCAAAATAAGCATTAGGCTAGGAAGTCAGTTAGTACCAACAAATGGTCCACCAGTCTTCCAAGTTGGGGAATTGCCTTACCTCCATGCACTTGGTGGCCAGGAGAATCACACACCATATTTAGAGGTGCCTGGCGGGCAGGTAGGGATATATGTGATGAAAGTACATTCACTGCTGCGCTACTTTTAACTCTTTTGAATGCCAAGCAGCCCGCCATGTTGATGCACCCACTGGGCATTGTTTTTTTGCTTTGTAGCAACAAAACCCTAATCCAGGCTATTGCTGCTGCTAGGGTAAAGAGGAATATCCCTGATGGGCATGGAGTCTTATTTCTGTGCATCAGGAGCATTTTGACCTTTGAAAACAAAAGAACAGTGATGGTCGCCCACCCGAATTAGTGCTGGTTGACTACAACAGTGACTCAATGGTCCCATTATGGACAGGCTGTCAAATTCAAGGGTTTCTGCTGGCAGAGGCGGCTGCAGTTCCACCTCTAAAAGGTGGTGATATATAGTTACAGATCACGCTACACTGCCAGACAAGTTGGTAAGAGCGCAATATGGTTGTGTTTTGCATGTGGTTGTATCTTTAAGTGAAGCAACTACTAATCAGATGGTTTACACTTATAGATTGGTATTTTTCAGATTGAAGGTGGAATTATAGGTGAGATTTTCCATGCAGTTATAAATAGGCTTTAATACACCTATGGGTCATAATGGCGCATGTGTTTACTAGGCATACAGTTAATATGTTTTCAGTGTGGTCATTGTGAGGCACACCTTGTTGTTTTTAAATGAGCACTTTCATGGTGCTTTAAGCAGGTATGATTTCAACCAAAGGACCACTTCCGGCATGTTTTTAATTGGGCACTGTTTCAATGATGTAATGGTGGCACATTTTGTTTGTTCTTTCCTGACTGGTAATCATCTTTTGGTGATATGGAGGTGGCACATTTTGGGCAAGCGATGCACATGATGTTCTTGGACGTACTGCTAATTTCTGTTACATTTATCATTGTTTTGTTTTAGTAGGCCTTTCAGGGGTTTGTCCCATTCTGGGCATCTCTATACTGTGTCCTGAGGATGGTCTTGAGGATTGATTAGCCATAAGAGACCGAAACGTCAACGCTACCTCCTCTCTAACATTATTTACAGTGATATTCTGCTTATCAGTCCTTTTGAAAGTTGGAGAAAAGAAGAAGTCATCTAACTGGACTCTGGATCTGGATCCTAACTGCATATGAGGAGGATTTATCGCTCCTCAACTATCTTTTCTTGAGAAATATTGTATTATTTGTGGCTAGATCGTGTGGGGCGCAACAGTGTTGTTGCATTAATATGTCTGAAATATATGTTTGCCCCTGAATATTGTTCATATTCTTTTTTGTATCATCAAGAGAAAGTGTAAGCACTAAATAAGAAAAGTCTTGTTAGATCAGTACGCCTAAAGTATCATTATTATTGTTTTTTAGTTACATTTTGAATAATGTGTTATGTATATTAATTAGATTGTTGGATTGATTGACCAACAAACGGAAAAGTATTTTTTAACTAACTAATTTTTTCTGTATATCACCTCTAAAAGGGGCAGCAAGTTTGGCAGTGAGGATCAATCACCGATTTATGGTGTTCACCTTCTCTGCCACACTGTAAAGAGCCTTTGTTAGTAGGTCATTGTATGGGCATTTTGTTGTATACATTTTCCTCTTTCAAATACTTTAATAATGTTTCAATGCATATGATACTGCTGGCAGCTTAAATGTGGTGTGAGGTCAGGAGTATGGAGGGGATCCCATATATCTTGTACATTTTCTTCCTGTATAGGATATACTCATTGTCCCTGTGCCACCAGTCACATTTCTTATAGGGAGTGATTTAATGGATGGTGTTAAGTGCAGATCGTGAAGTGCCTTCTGTGATGCCACTGAAGGTACCTTTATAGAGTCATAAATAAGTAGATTGTCACACACACACACACACATATTACCTACTGGCGGTCACCAGTAGGTAGTTATAGCCTAGTTTCCATAGGAAATTTTTTTTTTTGATTTCCTAATAACTTTGACGTCGTTTGATGAATCTTTGCGAAATTCTCCCAAAAAAAGTCTATCCAGGTCAGCTCCTATCCTGAAAGTTTGGGGGTGATTCATCAAGCGGGGGCTGAGAAAAGGGGGGGTCCCAAAACACGTTTTCCCCATGTTAATTTCCAAAGGAAATTTTGTTACGAGCTACAGCCCGAACTGCTGAACGGAATTACCCCAGATTTGGCAGAAAGGTAGAGCTTGGTTCAGAAAGCGACCTTTTTTTCAAATGGTGTAAATCCGTTCAGTAGTTTTTGAGAAATTCAAAGAATATAAGTCAAAAAATCAATTTCCCATAGGAAACTTTGTGCAAGGCTAGAGCCGAAACTACTGAACAGAATGACCCCAAATTTGGCAAAAAGCTAGTGGATCAGAAAGCGACCTTTTTTTTAAATGGTGTAAATCCGTTTAGTAGTTGCTAAGAAATTAGAAAAATAAAAGTTTCGATATCTGGGCAGAGCCTAAGTCCTGAGCACGAGCTTCACCATGATTGGCTGTCAACACTCCAAACCAGGAAGTGTTGGCAGCCATCTTGTGACTCGGTAGAAGCGAGTCACCAGAAAACAGAGAAACAAAGGTATAAAACAAGAGAAGGGGGCAGGGTAGAAACACCCTGACACCCTTGGCCTGCTCAGGGGGTTCTAGAAGGACCCTCAGGGCCATAGAAAGCGTTTAAAAAAAAAAAATATCGGCGCAATTCCCGCTGGGGTCGCGGGTTCCCGCGTTTTATTTTAATGAGACCCCGGGGTGGGCTAGGTCCCGGGGGCATTTCTTAAAAAATAATAGCGTGGGCTCGCGGGGACCCGCTGGGGTCCCCGCAGACCCGGGGCTACACTCATGTTGGGAGGGTGGTTGCACGGCCCCCCTCCTGGAGTCCTCCATGTGCTTATAACATTGGCGTCATTTGACGAATGTTTACAAAATTTTCCCAAAAGTTTCTCTTTTTTGATCTGCTCCTATCTTGAAAGTTTAGGGGTGTAGTGAGGACGTACAAGGTTGGTTGTTGATTGAAAGCAAGTTTATTGCGAGATATTTGCACCCACAACCGGAGCCATTCAGCTGCGAAGACATATTACAGGGTGATTGGTCAAGGGGGGGATGAGAAAAAAGGGGGGTCCGAAAAAGTGTTTTCCCAATGCATTTTCCATAGGAAACTTTAGACAAGGCTACAGTTCAAACTGCTGAACGGAATTATGCCAAATTTGGCAGGGAGAAAGGTCTTGGTCTAGAAAGCGCGCTTTTGTTAAAATGGTGTAAATCCGTTCAATAGGTTCTGAAATATTAAAGGAAAAAAAGGTATATACATCTGGATGGGGCCTAACTCCCGAGCACGAGCTTGCCTCTGATTGGCTGTTATCACTTCAAACTAGGAAGTGTTCTCTGATTGGCTGCTAACACTTCAAAACAGGAAGTGTTAGCAGCCATCTTGTGCCTCGCATCGAGTGAAAATATAAAAGAAAGGTCCCGGGGCAATTTAATACACCGGAGCTCTGTCTGTGCGAGATACCCCTTTCACGCTGTGTCTCCCTACATTAGCATGTAACGCACCCTTTCCCCCCATCAACAGCATACCTCCAACAACATCCTTGGGCCTGCAAGTCTCCCTCTGTGAACCACTTGTCGTCTCACAGCTCTTTGGGTGCGAGTTCTCGGGCCCGCAGTCGTATCTGTGAAGCCAAGACTGGAAATATATCGCAGGTCTCTCTCTGCGAGATACGCTCTTCACAGTCCCTCTCCCCACATCACTGTTCCGCAGCTATCCCTTTGGAAGCCGATGGCCCGCACCCTTCCCTATACCAGTCGGCCTGCAGGTGTTCCTCTGCGAGCTGGCCTGCAGCTCTCCCTCTGCGAACTGACGGGCTGCAGTTCTCCCTCTATAAGCCTGCCAGTCGGCTCGCAGCTCTTCATCTACGAGCCAGCCCGCCGGCTCGTAAGTCTCTGAGAACAGATGCAATGGAGGCAACGATCATGCAAGTCGAACACCCAACACTGCTCTGACATCCCCCAGCAGGAGCTCCTTGTCCGCCATCCCCCCTCACCCCCACAACCAAATGTGACAGTCACGTTAGAGAATCTGGACCGTAAAAAATTGGGTAATTATTAATAAGAAGATGCTTGTGAGGTTGGACAAATAAGAATCTTAGTCATGTATGGATTTACATATGAAACATTTTATTAAAACAAATCAACAACAAATAAAACTATGTACAGCCATGTCATGTCATCTCTGGACCATCTGTGAATCACAGCTTGCAAGAATAAGAAAGAGAAAAAAAATAAGAGAGAGGGAGGGAGAGAGAAACAAAGAAAGAGTGAGAGAGAGAGGAAGACAAAGAGAGAAAGAGTGCGAGAGAGAGAGAGAGAAAGAGTGAGATACAAGGAAGCGAGAAACAGTGTGAGAGAGAGAAAGAGTGAGAGAGAGAAAGAGTGAGAGAGAGAGGAAGACAGAGAAAGAGAAAAAGAGTGAGAGAGAGAAAGAGAGAAAGAGTAAGATACAAGGAAAAGAGAGAGAGGGAAACAGTGTGTGGGAGAGGTAGAGAGAGAGAAAGAGTAAGTGAGAGGAAGAGACAGAGAAAGAGAGAAAGTGTGAGAGAGAAAAAGGAAGAGATGGAGAGGGAGAGGGAGTGTTGACACTGGAGAAAATCTTCGCAGCTCACCTTTCTGCCACCGGTGTGTCTCCAACCACGTAGCGGGACATAGTGCACCCTCAAGTTTAGTCATCTAAAATATAGTATAGAATTAGTAATTGCAGAGTACATACAACTGCACACGCGTAATTCTCTGTTTCGCCGCTGTGCACTCAGGCTGCTGCACCCCATCCACTCCCACTGGTCAGAGGAGTCTGTGCGCTGTTATGCGCCCAGACTACTGCAGACTATCCACTCCCACCGCCCAGAGGTGACTGCCCGCTGCTGCGGAAAGAAGCCTCTCTGCTCACCTTCCGCCACCGGCGTGTGTGTAAGAGGGTCCACCACATGCCAAAGCAACCTTCTCAGGCGTTGCGTACTCGCGGTAAAGCAGAGCGCACAATTCAAAGTGGGTGTTGATTGTCAAGATGGCCACGCATCATCGCTGGTTCCACACGAGTTTAGCTCTGGTGGCACTGAGTTGCGGGAGTTCAATGTTGGGGGGGGGGGCTCAATTCGTTAGATAAAAAACAAGATAAGATTGTGTGTCATGCGTCCAACAAAGGAGATGGAAAGAGAGATAGAGAGAGTAAGAAAGTGAGAGGAAGACGGAGAGAAAAAGAAAGAAAGAGTGAGAGGAAGACAGAGAGAAAGAGAGAAACAGTGAGAAAGACGAAGAGAGATAGAAACAGTGAGAGAGAGGAAGAGAGAGAGAGAAAGAGTGTGAGAAAGAGGAAGAGAGAGAGAAAGAGAGAAAGAGTGTGAGAGGAAGAGAGAGAGAAAGAGTGTGAAGGAGAGAAAGGAAGAGATGAAGAGGGACAGTGAGTGCCCATACTGTGGACAAAACCCTCACAGCTCACCTTTAAGCCACCGCTATGTCTCCAACCACATGCAGGGACCTAGTGGAGCCCTCAAGCTCCCACATCTGAAACATAGTACAGAATTAGTAATGGCAGAGTATATACGACTGCGCATGCCTAAATCGCTGTTCCGCATTTGTGCATCCAGGCTGCTGCACATCATCCACTCCCCCCGCCCAGAGGTGTCTGCCCACCCCTGCGCACCCAGGCCTCACTGCTCACCTTTTCGTGGACAGGGCACCCTGCATATCATGCAGCCCCGCTCCGCAGGCTACCAGGTCTCACATTTGGTGCTGGGTCTTGATTTTGCCATGGCAGAGGACATACCAGTGCACTGGGATTTTCATCGCAGGCTGCACACCCGCTCAGCCCCTTGCGGTGCCACTAACTCAGTGACCACCGAGGCGATGCCACGTGGCGGTAGGCCTGCGCTGTATGATGGCTCAGGCCTACACTGCGGTCCAGCAGGGCACACAAAGCCTGAGCTGTCCAGGCCGTCGGGACGGGCCATCAACGCAGGCTGCACACCCGCTCAGCAGTTACGGTACCAGTACTTCAGTGGAACAAAAGTCACCACATCGTGCCGGTGTGCCTGTGCCGGACGCAGTGCATCCGGTGCGAGCAACTCTGAAATGGCGTCGAGCACATGCGCCCGGTCTTTTTTATTGGGAGGGTCACGTGTCCTGTGACGCCTCTGCTGGATGGGTGTGGTGTAGGTGTATATTAGCCGTAAGGGAGTGGCTGTGGCTTACTGACAACTAGGGTGTGACCAGCAGAGTACTGCAATGAAAATCTGGGCATGTAGCGTTGTGATCCTTCCCTGTAAGCGTAAGTAGAGTGGGCTGGCCTTGCGTATGCCAGTCCTGCGTGAGGCTGTGAAGAATGACTCCGGAGCTACGGGCGTGGCTCCATCGTGGCCCACCAAGCGGGTGTTCTTGTTGCAGTGCTGCCGTCATCCGGGTCGCAAGCGTCAATGTGTCACTCTATGAGCCAAGTCCCACAACATGGCCAACATGGAAGGTACAGGGAATCGCTGAACCTACATTCATCCAAAGTTCCACACAAGAAAGATGGTGGACATGACACATCTGTGTGGATGTGAATGTTTATTGTACATTCTAAGGAGTATTGCACCTATAGCAATACAGGGCCATGCACAACCCAAATTTCAGTTTTTGGGACATGGAGGGCAGCCAAGTAGAGACAAGCTGGTTGTCGGAGTTAGGCTGCGCCAACAGATGTACTTATACAATCACTCCGCCAATCCCCACGCACTTATAAATTCACTCTCCTTGAAGTACTCTAATCATCCAGTCTCTACGTACGTATTTGTACAATGCCCGAGACAAAGTTATATAACCAAAGTTTTCTCCCACTGTCAAAGGTAAGTTGGTTGCATACGCTGTCCACAGCACAAGGTAATGTGGTAGGGCCCAGGGGCAGCATGTTGTATACATAATGAACACACGGACACAGATAGATAGTCGAACTGGGTACTGGCACGTGCGCTCAACTCCTTTTTATTATTAGGGTCACATGTCCAGTGATGTCTGTGCTGTATGCGTGTGGAGTGAGGGTAAGGCAGCCCTCTGGGAATGGTTGGTGCTGGCAACAAGTACAACAGTAATCATTGGATCAGACACAGAGATTCAATCATAAAGGGTCAATGATTTGTGCTGCACTAAGGTAGGGGCACCAGATGTGAAATAATACACAAAAGGTTCTATCGTAAAGGGTGCATGACTTGTGGTACACTGAAGTAGGGGCACCAGATGTGAAATTATACACAAAATATTGTATCATAAAGGGTCCATGAGTTGTGCTGCATTGTGATAGGGGCATTAGAAGCATTCAGCGTGTGCGCAGTCAGCGATGATGCGCGGTCCGGTCGGACCGCACTGGGAGCAATGTCTCTTGCCTACTGGACTGCGTCATCTGCAATTGCGACTCGATCTGAATTGTGAGCCCTGCAGTTCGCAATGTAGATGGAAGGCACTAGTCAGCACAGACATCGAGGAATGCTTTTTGTCACTTCCTCTTGACAAAATCCGAAGACATAGAGTACAATTCTGTCTGCAATTAATAAATCATGTCTCAATGTAAATTGTGAGCTCTTGATCCGCAGTGTAGGTAACAAAAGATGAAATATGTATGGAATACATTGTCGAAATGTGTAGGTTTCAGGGACGTTATAGTTAGTTGCCTACTGGACTCTGAAATTAATGATTCAAGACTGAATTCGAACTGTGAGCTCTGCTGGCTGCAGTGTAGACTGTCATTCAGTGTTCCTTTGGACTTGCAAGATGAATTTGGTCATTGTACTAAAGCTATAATTGATATCAAAAAAGTTCTTGAAGCAAGGATACTAAAAGGATGTTGTGCAGGTTTCAGGGACGTTGTAGTTAGTTGCCTACTGGACTCTGTAATTAATGAATCAAGACTCAATTTTAATTGTGAGCCGTGCTCACCACAGTGTAGGCCAGAGGCAGTGGTCAGCAAGGGCCCACAGCCACGTGGCGTTGAGTTGAGCTGCACAGTTAGTGGCATCAGAAGCATTCAGCATGTGTGGGGCCTGCGATGATGCGTGGTCTGGGCGGGCCGCACTGGTAGCAATGTCTTTTGTCTAATGAATTCTGCCTTAATAAGGCTACGTGGCGATGACTTGTGGTGCAGTGAGTTAGTGGCACCTGAAGCAACCAACGTGTGCGCACCCTGCGATGAGGCGTGGTCCGGATGGGCCGCACTGGTAGCAATGTCTTTTGTCTAATGAATTCTGTCTCAGTAAGGCCACGTGGCGGTGACTTGTGGTGCACTGAGTTAGTGGCACCTGAAGCACTCAGCGTGTGCGCACCCTGAAATGATGCGTGGTCCGGGTGGGTCACACTGGTAGCAATGTGTTGTGTTTAATTATTTCTACCTTAATAAGGCCACGTGGCGTTGACTTGTGGTGCACCGAGTTAGTGGTACCTCTGGCGCTCAGCGTGTACGCAGCGTGTGATGATGTGTGGTCCGTACGGGCCACACTGGGAGCAATGTGTCTTGCCTACTGGACTGAATCATCTGCAATCGCGACTCCATCTGAATTGTGAGTCCTTCTGTCCGCAGTGTAGATCGAAGGCAGTAGTGTGTACAGACGTAACTCTGCGGTGCTGTGCCGCTGTGTTCGCAGGGAGCCTGTGTCGAGGAGGCCTGCGGTCATGGCGGCAGCCACGTGGCAGGGTGAGGGCGGCCGCTCTGGCAGACGCTTTGGACTTCACACAAGTGAACCACGCCCAGAGCCCCGGCCTATTTATTCAAATTTCTACGCTGGAGTGACATACATTGGACAAGCCCACTGCGCTTCCGCTTACAGGGGACGACGACACAGGTACTTGACCGAGATCTTCTCCACTACCTGAGGTAACATGGTTGCGTCCACTGTCCACAACACTACAAGCACCAGCAGTATATGTACACATAGAGAGGTTCGTGCTCTGCATAGTGAGGTCTGTCCAGCACATGACCACTACACTTGGTATTGCTTGCATTATTATTGGTGGGTGACTTGCGTCCTTCACACATGTTTGGTTGCCACATCTCGCAACATTCAGCTATTGTGTGTCCATTCCATTTTTGGAACGTTCGCTGTCCTTTTGTGCGCTGCCTCAGTGGTAGTGGGGGGGAGGTTGGTCCGAGGGGGAGGTCCTGAGGGTGATGGTAGTGGGTTTTGTGGCCTTCTTGGCTGTGGGAGGTGCATGATCAGTAGCTCTATGACATGAGTTGGTCTTCAGATGTGATTCTGGGCTGGGCTCCCTTGCACACTGTAGGTAGGCGTCCTACTTTACACCAGTAAAAGGCCGATGTTACATTCCTACTGCTAACGCAGCTTATCGCCTGTTTTATTATTATTATTAGCGCTAGTTGTTGCCCTCATTTGTGGCGATTTTGTTTTGCGGAAGCTATTGCTGAAAAGCTGGCGAAATCGGATGTTTTCACCAGGTTGAGAATGGAATGATAATTTAAAATCACTGAAAAAAACCATAGGTTTAATGAACATTATAATTAGAAATTAGCATTTAAAAAACCTTTGAAATTCACTAAAAATAACATAGGTTGCAGGGACGTTATAGTTACAAATTATCATTTTAAAAACCTTTGAAATTCACTGGAAAAAACATAGGTTTCGTGGACGTTATAGTTACAAATTAGCATTTAATAAACTTTTGAAATTCACTGAAAAAATGTAGATTTCAGGGACGTTATAGTGAGTTGCACATTTCACTCGTACAAAACCATAGAAATTTGGCCGTTATAGTTAGTTGAGCTAACTATAACTCACACCCCCGCAATGCACTGCTGATGACGTCACATGTTACATGATTCATGACATGGTCAGTTACATCACTGATGACATCACTGATGACATCTCAAATGACATCACTGATGACATCATCCACGTGAAAATCTGATGCACCTCCTCATACCTTAATAAAACCTTTGATCCACACTCTAAAATACAGGCTACCATTTGCGAAACAATAGAGACACCAATACCAGTTACTACGTACGCACGCACTGATTACTAGGTCTACACACACATCCACTCATTCACCCATACAGTCACTCATACATGCAGTGACTCATCAATACAACACTATTATAGGCACTCATACACCTATACAAACACTCACACACCACCACTCATCCAGAGCTACTCACACATCTAGTCAGTCATGCAAAGAATCAATCACACTTCTATTTACTCAGCTATACAGTTATACACACACAACATCACTTATTCATAGTGATACTAACATATTCTTACTCTCTTATACAATCACTGATACAAGTCCGCACTCATCCATACAGCACTCTCACAATCACTGACTCTCACGTATAGTCATTTATATACTCCAACTCTCTCATGCACTGCGTTTTACATATGTAGTTACTTGGACATGTGGCACTGAGCTATCCATTCACTCACCAACACACCCATACACACACTCACCCACCCATACAGCTGTTTCCACATGCAGTCTTGAACCCATACACCCAGTGAATAAAGAACTCACACATCTATGCACAAAGTCACACACCTCCCACCCACACACACACTCAGGCCCCCATACAAATACTCAGGCAACCAATCAATAACCCATATAGACACTCATGTAGCTACTCATCAACCAATGCAGCAGCTTACACGGCAATAGACAGACTGATACAGACATTCACACAGTTTAGTCACTAACCCATGAATTCAGTAAGACACATTTAATCACTCACTTATACAGTCAGTCACGCACCTACTTAATCCTCCATCCACACACTTATACACCCACTCATTCTTCAATATACCTTGGCCAATATATTTATAAAACATATTTAAACTTTACAGAAACACAGTCACTGGATGATGTCATCAGTGATGTCATCAGTGATGTCATTTGAGATGTCATCAGTGATGTCACTGACCATGTCATGAATGATGTAATATGTGACGTCATCAGCAGTGCATTGCAGGGGCGTGAGTTATAGTTAGCTCAACTAACTATAATGGCCGAATTTCTATGGTTTTGTACAAGTGAAATGTGCAACTAACTATAACGTCCCTAAAACCTATGTTTTTTTCAGTAAAAAAAAAAAATATATATATATATATATATATATATATATTATCTACTGGCGGTCGCCAGTAGATAGTTATAGTTACAACCTAGTTTCCATAGGAAATCTCAAAATTCTATTTTGAATAACTTTGGCGCCGGTTGACGAATCCTCGCGAAATTTTCAAAACTAATGGGGCGCTCCGTTCAGCTCCTACCCTGAAAGTCTCGGGGTGATTCGTCAAGCGGGGGCTGAGAAAAAAGGGGGGTCCCAAAACACGTTTTCCCCATGCATTTTTCCATAGGACCTTTAGACACAGCTACAGCCAGAACGGCTGAACAGAATTACTTGAAATTTGGCAAAGAGGTAGTCCTCAGGTCAGGCATGTGCCTTTTGCATATTTGGTGTAAATCCGTTCAGTAGTTCCTGAGAAAATCAAAAGTAAAATCATATACATATCTGGGCGGAGCCTAACCACACATCTCATTGTGAGATCTGATTGGCTGTCAGCACTTCATCCAAGAAGTGTTGGCAGCCATCTTGGGACCAATGTACATGATAGCACCTCATTAAAAAGCATTGCAGTTAATAGAAGGTTTTAAGACTTTAGTTACATTATAAATCATTTGTTTATTGGTACCATACTCATTTTAGGAATTGTAGTATGTTCTAAGGTGACTTTACCATGTGAAAAAGCCTTCTGCTGGGATATCATGAATCATGTTTGAGAGAAAACTATTTTCACATGCTTTTCCCACAGAGGTTTGGAAGGTGATCTATAAGCTAAACTGAGAGCATATTTTCTGTAAATTCACATTATCTTTCTCAGTCATGTGAGAATGAAGTCTGACATTCTCAGTAAAACATGTACATCCAACAAGGGCAGAGACTGGCAGTTGATTCCTTTGTGTTCTACTGCAGCTTCCCACAGTGTTCCAAAGAACAACTAGAGCGCTAACAGTCTTACTTATGACAAAGGTATGGCACACCTGAAGCCATCTTGATTGGAATAAAGTGGTAACATTTAAAACATTTAATTTAAAAAGGAACAAAATGAGAGGGTTCATTTTGCCATAGAATGTATGATTAGTGCTGCAGAAAGAAAAATTAGGGCACATTTTGAGTGACTTCTCAAATCCTCTTCTATTTCATTAAAGAATTCTGACATGCAGACTGAAACATGCACTTTCAATACCAGCAGCAGACTTCCCTGGTGAGCAGTAGCTTTACTACAGTGATCTAATGAGCAACTAGAGTGCTAACATTCTGAAATTATGGCAAATGTGTGACACATCTGAATGCCTTCTTCATTGAATCAAAGTAAAAAAAACTGACAGTATGCCTACTGAGGAGACTGCAGTAAATGAGGAAATTAGGAAACTTCATAACAAGTCTCCCAAGATGTCCACCAGAGACAAAAGAGCCCAAATGTAGCACAAATATCACCGAGATGTTGCCCAAGTATAGCCCAATGACAGAAATCCCAGAGTGTTTTAAAGAACAACTAGAGCGCTAACAGTCTTACTTATGACAAAGGTATGGCACACCTGCAGCCATCTTGATTGGAATAAAGTGGTAACATTTAAAACATTTAATTTGCAAAGGAACAAAATGAGGGGGTTCATTTTGCCATAGAAATTATGACTAGTGCTGCAGAAAGAAAACTTAGGGCACATTTTGACTTCTCAAATCCTCTTCTATTTCATTAAAAAGTTCTGACATGCAGACTGAAACATGCACTTTGAATACCAGCAGCAGACTTCCCTGGTGAGCAGTAGCTTTACTACAGTGATCTAATGAGGAACTAGAGTGCTACCATTCAGAATTTATGGCAAATGTGTCACATCTGAATGCCTTCTTGATGGAACCAAAGTAAACAAGCATTGAAAATGCAATAGGTCTCGCCCTCGTTTAAGTTAAAGCAATTCTGTTTGTAATTAGGTGGCTTTTTAGCTTTGCTTTTATTAGTGTTTTTCAAAATTTCATGTAAATAACATGCATATCTGTATATGTATGCATGCATTTATATTTGTATTTATATAGATATGCAGATTATATATGTTTATATATGTATGTAAATACATATATATACACATACATATATATAAATGCATATATGTGCATATGTGTGCGTGTAGAGAGAGGTAGAGAGAGGTAGAGAGGTAGAGATGTAGAGGTAGAGACATAGAGGTAGAGAGGTAGAGGTAGAGAGGTAGAGGTAGAGAGGTAGAGGTAGAGAGGTAGAGGGTAGTAGAGAGAGAGGTAGAGAAAGGTAGAGAGGTAGAGAGTAGAGGATGAGTAATAGAGAGTAGAGAGAGTAGTAGAGAGAGTAGTAGAGAGAGTAGCAGAGAGTGAGTAGGAGAGAGTAGTAGTGAGTAGTAGAGAGTGGGTAGTAGAGAGTAGTAGCGAGTGAGAAGTAGAAAGTAGTAGAGAGTAGTAGAGAGTGAGTAGTAGAGGGTGTAGTAGAGAGTAGTAGAGAGTGAGTAGTAGAGGGAGTAGTAGAGAGTGAGTATTAGAGAGTGAGTAGTAGAGAGTAGTAGAGAGTGAGTAGTGGAGACTGAGTAGCAGAGAGAGAGTAGTAGAGAATGAGTAGTAGAGAATGAGTAGTAGAGTGAGTAGTAGAGAGTAGTAGAGAGTGAGTAGTAGAGAGTAGTAGAGAGTGAGTAGTAGAGAGTAGTAGAGAGTAGTAGAGAGGGAGTAGTAGAGAGTGAGTAGTAGAGAGTGAGTAGTAGAGAGAGAGTGAGTAGTAGAGAGTAGTAGAGAGAGTAGTAGAGAGTAGTACAGAGGGAGTAGTAGAGAGTGATTAGTAGAGAGTAGTGGAGAAGTAGAGAGTGAGTAGTAGAGAGTAGTAGAGAGTGAGTAGTAGAGTGAGTAGTAGGGAGTAGTAGGGAGTAGTAGAAAGTGAGTAGCAGAGAGAGTAGTAGAGAGTAGTAGAGAGTAGTAGAGTGAGTAGTAGAGAGTGAGTAGTAGAGAGAGAGAGTAGTAGAGAGTGAGTGGTAGAGAGTAGTAGAGTGAGTAGTAGAGTGAGTAGTAGAGAGAGTAGTAGAGTGAGTAGTTGAGAGTGAGTAGTAGAGAGTAGTAGAGAGTAGTAGAGAGTGAGTAGTAGAGAGTGAGTAGTAGAGAGAGTAGTAGAGAGAGTAGTAGAGAGGGAGCAGTAGAGAGAGAGAGAGTAGTAGAGAGAGAGTAGTAGAGAGTGAGTAGTAGAGTAGTAGAGAGTGAGTGGTAGAGAGTAGTAGAGAGTGAGTAGTAGAGAGTGAGTAGTAGAGAGTAGTAGAGTAGTAGAGAGTAGTAGAAAGTGAGTAGTAGAGAGTGAGTAGTAGAAAGTAGTAGCGAGTGAGTAGTAGAGAGTGAGTAGTTTAATTTAAAAGGAACACAATGAGGAGGTTCATTTTGCCATAGAAATTATGATTAGTGAGGAAAAAAGAAAAATTAGGGCACATTTTGAGTGACTTATCAAATCCTCTTCTATTTCATTAAAAAATTCTGACATGCAGACTGAAACATGCACTTTCAATACCAGCAGCAGACTTCCCTGGTGAGCAGTAGCTTTACTACAGTGATCTAATGAGCAACTAGAGTGCTACCATTCAGAATTTATGGAAAATGTGGGACACATCTGAATGCCTTCTTGATGGAATTAAAGTAAACAAGCATTGAAAATGCAATAGGTCTCGCCCTCGTTTAAGTTAAAGCAATTCTGTTTGTAATTAGGTGGCTTTTTATCTTTGCTTGTATTAGAGTTTTTCAAACTTTCAGGTACATACCATGCATATGTATGCATATATGTATATGTTTGCATGAATTTATATTTATATAGATATGCAGATTATATTTATATGTTCATATATTCACTGAAAAAACCATAGGTTTCACACACGTTATAGTTACGAATTAGCATTTAAAAAACCTTGCAAATTCACTTAAAAAACCATAGGTTTCACACATGTTATAGTTAGCTGGACATTTCACTCGTAAAAAACCAATGAAATTCCCCCGTTATAGTTAGTGCAGGCAACTATAACTCACGCGACCGCAATCCTCTGCTGATGACGTCAGATATTACATCACTGTATTTAGACACTTATTTAACCATGTCTTCTTCCATTAATCTTTAGCTATACATATATTACAAATATTTATTTTTCATAAAGACACATATGTCATCAGTGATGTAATATCTGACGTCATCAGCAGAGGATTGCGGTCGCGTGAGTTATAGTTGCCTGCACTAACTATAACGGGGGAATTTCATTGGTTTTTTACGAGTGAAATGTCCAGCTAACTATAACATGTGTGAAACCTATGGTTTTTTAACTGAATATATATATATATATATATATATATATATATATATATATATATATATATATATATATATATATATATATATATATATATATATATATATATATATATATATAGTTGGTAATCATGGGATATTTTGTCTTCTGGGAAATTACCCTGATTAAGAAAGAAACTGTGAGTTGGTATCTCAAATATTGTGATACCCTGGCTCAGCTTCAGCAAAGTGACCAATGAAAATGTAGAGGCAGGAGGCATGTAAGGTGGCCTGTGACATATGGAAACATTCAAGCATCTTTTGTAAATGAGTAAGTGTGCCATTTTGGGATTCTATAAGCAAACCTTGGCAGAATTATTTTTTTTCACCCTTCATTTGCTCTTACTTTAGTACATTCGCCAACTACTTGTTCACTAGTAAATCGACCAGGCTTTTAAATCAAATACTGCAAACCAACACAATGTACTTCCGGTTCATATGTCTCTGTTGGCGTGTATATAAATTTATTGTGAGCCTCGAGGTATAAAGTCTGGAGATGTGAAAATTATTTTGCTGATTTCACTGGTTACTCGTTTTACCCCTTCTCGCTAGAGCTTTAGAGTCCAACGAATACTACCTAAATTACTAATTCTTCCTATTGTTTCTAATCGTAGTTCACTTGTTGTTCTGATCAATAACCACAAGAGGGCAGCAAAACCCAACACATTAGCCCGGATTTTTTTTTTTTTATTATATTTTTTGTACGTAGTAGGGGGCAAAGTGGCAACAAAGGAGGAGAGATTAAAAAAAAACTGAACTGCATAGGCGAAATTTACTGACTCTCGCTTCTAGGAAAGAGTTTAATAAAACTGAGTTAAAAGACAGAGCCATATTACAATAAGCATACCTGGTTTTTGGTGTTCTCCTGAAACACTGCTAATTAGTGATGACCTAATGGGCACCTCCTGGCCCTAGGGAACTTGGAACTTATTTATCAAAAATGGTACTGGACAATAATCGAGATGGTTCTCAATTTTTGCGCAGCAGGCTGACCGTGCTCTAAGAGGGGTTCCCTGGCACATCCCTTGTTCAGTAAACAGTAGGATCTCCTTGTCTGGACGGACTGCGTTTTTCCGGGTTCTGATGTGCTTTGCTCATTGCAGTGTTGTTTTTTTTAAACAGCGTCTTCTTTGCAGGACGTGGCGATAATTACACATGATCTGCTATTTATTTTTCTTGTATTTGCTTATCGTGACTTTTACCCATACTCGCATTAAAGTTTGACGTCTGGTCTGGAAATAAACAAGGAAGCATATACAAATAAAATGTTATGAACAAATGGAAAATGCAGCAGAGGGTTGTAACATTCAGTAAATGAGGTGTGAAGGGTTTTGAGGGCTAGAAGAGGCGGGCTGAGGGCTGACCTAGTAGGTCTCAGTGTCTATGAAGGCCGCCTGTTGAAACCTAACTTTGAGGACGGACTGAGGGTGTCTGGCAGTTCCTTCAGGGTCCACCTGAGACCAGTTTATCTGGTTGGATTGAGAGCTTCTTAAGACCAGCAGACAGGGGGACCACCTGTCACGGAGGCAGATTCTAGATAATGGGTGTAAAAATTTACAACAAATGCTCCAAATTCAAGACAAAAATTCAGGACAAAGGCGCAGTTTTATGAGCTCATCGGCGGAAGTCACGCAATGTTATGTTAAGTAAGAAAATAGACGCCCAGCATGAGTATAATTCGAAATAAGTTTATGTTATTTGGACTGTATAATTAATTAACAGTGTTGTTATGTTATGAGTTATTGCTAAAGCGCGCCATTTACCCGAAGGTATCTTGGCGCTGCTTCAGCATTAAAAAAGGATGCTTAGTTATTGACTTTGAAGATGCTAGTTGTTCAAATGCCAAGTTTTCAATGCTTTCCTGAAAGATCAAAGTGTTCAGGAATAGATTTGATGTGAGCTGGAAGGGAGTTCCAAAGTTTTGAGGCATTGCATACAAGGCCTCGCCCTCCCCAGGAAGCAAGTCTGTAGCTAGGGATTATTAGATTTTGTGCGTTCCTATGAAATGAAATTAAATGAAATAGTGTATTTAATAAAGCGCACAGCTACTCAGACTAGAGTGTCCTGGCGCATGACTGCGGGAGGAAGACGTGCGTAAAAGACCCATCAGTTATTAAAAAGCCAGGTTTTTAAGTTCTTCCTGAAGGAGAGTAGGTCTGTGGTTAGTCTCAGAGACTCAGGGAGGCTATTCCACAATGTTGTGCCTAGAAAGACGAGGGTAATTGTCTGGAAGGGCAGTACCATTTGAAGCATTGCTGAAGGTATTCTGGGCCTCTTCCATATAAAGCCTTATGGGTGATGCAAAGGGCTTCAAAAGAAATTCTTTGGCGAATCGGGAGCCAATGGACCTTGTGGAGCGCTTGTCCTCTGGAATGGTATTTGGGAAGACCTAAATGCATGCAAACCGCAGTATTTTGCATGACTTAAAGTTTGTTCAGAAATAGTTTTTGAATATTCAGATAGAGACCGTTGCAGTAATCAAGTTTGTACAGGATAAGACTAGGGACAACTAATCTCTGTAACTAATCTGGGAGATAAGATTACATTTTCTTCACCCCCTTGATGGTATAGAAAGCAGAATAAATTACCACTTTTACTTGGTCACCGTAAGTAGGCGAGTTTATTGTCAACCAGGATTCCTAGATTTTTAACTTTATCAACTGGGACCAAAAGAATGCCCATTTCCTGTGGCCACGAACTAGGAGACCAAAGAGAAGTATCTTTACCGAAGAGGACAACCTCGGTTTTTCCTTAGTGTGCTTTTAGGCACTTTAAGTTCATCCAGTCATTGAATGCAATCATACCATTTTTTGACCTAATGTTGAACACGCATTAATATGTAACCGTACTTCCTTGAAGATTTAAACACTATTAAACCTTCACACTAATCAAGATTTCATCACTGATGGGAACGCCGGATTCTTGTTCTTATCCAATTATCTACAAGAACCCACTCAGGTCGCCAGGATCTTTTTATTTGCCAAATAGCGTAGAGGGAAGAATCACAATTATCAAATCGTATTTACCGCAATTTGACATTTCGGAAAGAAAGACTCATAATCTGGGAGGTTGACCTTTTATCATCAGCAAAAACATCTGAATATATAGGCACCTCAATACAAGGCACAAAAGATAAATGGGGACTAACACAAATGCTAGTCTACGAAGTATCCGCATACGACTAAAAATAAACAGGATTACAGCTTCCAAAAGCATCAAGTACCCTATGGCAATTGTGATGTCAAAATTTAAGGTCATGTAACGCCCTGAACGTCTCAGGATCGTTTAACAGACACGATAATGAGAACGCAACCACTTGTGAAGGTTTAGTTATTTTAATGAAGGCAAAAATAATACAAGGAATAAACAAAGGTTATAGTCACTGGAATCCTTCAGGCTAAGTACGTTATCAGCCCACAGCACAGATGGTCCTAACCGTCCTCTGCATATACGCCGATCCCGGCGTATGCCAACAGAGGGCAGAAATGAAATGGCCGACAATGCCAATCGGTAGGCTGTGAGGGGCACGAAGAGTGTTGGGGAGAATCGAGGAGTCAGGGAAACACCCAGCCGGGGTCTCTACCTGAAGGGAGCAGCCGCTCAACCTCTTCCTCAGACTGCACCGGGACGCGGAGTCACCTCCTGGTGATGCGTCACCGATACCCCAATCACAAGCAAAGAAGACTGAACCGAGAGCAGCCGCTCGATCGATCCTGTGGACTTCCGAGTCTGTAACGCGGCAAACACCTCCTGGTGTGCGTTACAGCTGGCAGTCCCTGTATCTCTGGTCGGGCTGGGAGTTACGACTCCAACCAGCAAAAGCGCCACTGCGCTTTGACTCAGCCGAGTCAAAAAGCGAAGATCAATGGTTATCCGGTAGAGCTTCCGGGTCCTTCACAGCTGACGATGGGGCAAGACACGGCCCAGGGAGTAACGACTCGACCTACCTCCGTTCTTGCCTTACTGGAGCACCACTCCGGAACACTGCTCTTCACTAAGCAGGTACGTCGGTTGTAAACACAATATCCGACAGCGTTGTACCTCCCGGTTCCTCCCTTTATAGGGCGTTGTTTTCCTTGAGTTATGTAACAGCTCTCCTGTTTACATAAGGGCGTGTTTTCCTTGAGTTATGTAACAGCTCTCCTGTTTACATAAGGGCGTGTTTTCCTTGAGTTATGTAACAGCTCTCCTGTTTACATAAGGGCGTGTTTTCCTTGAGTTATGTAACAGCTCTCCTGTTTACATAAGGGCGTGTTTTCCTTGAGTTATGTAACAGCTCTCCTGTTTACATAAGGGCGTGTTTTCCTCCCCTCGCATGACAGGAATTCTTGACAGTACATCCTCCCTCTCAGCGGCTCCCCACGGGTCCAGCGCTGGCAGGAAAACGCCGATGGAACAAGGAGACCAAGCGCGGAGCATGAACCCCTTCAGCCGGTTCCCATGACTGCTCCTCCGGGCCATAGCCTTTCCACGCAACCAGGTACCACAGCTTCCCCCTGCGCCATTTGGACACCCGTATGCCCGACACTTCATACTCCACCTCCGACTCCACGCATACCGGCCTAGGTGTCCCAGACGGCTTGGAGGGTGCTGGTTTGAGCAATGATACATGAAAGACAGGGTGTATCCGCAATGACTGGGGCAAGCACACCTTCACGTTCACGGGACCCATACACTTGGTAATTCGATAGGGGCCCATGTACTTGGGATGGAACACACTGTTCTTTCGAAACCTCATGTTTCTTGTGGATATCCAGATGTAGTCTCCAGTGCGGTACAGTGGCCCGGGCCTTCTCTTCCTGTCTGCCGCAGCCTTGTATCTTCTCTTGGCCTCTATTAGGACAGCCCTTGAGCGCATCAACGTGTCTTTTATGTGTGCCACCCTGTCCGCTGTGGCGGGAATCCTGTCCTCTCTGAACGGATGTAGAAATGGCAAGAACCTGGGATGTTGGCCATAGTTGCTATAGAACGGAGATGACTGTGTGGAGCTGTGAGTGGCGTTGTTATAGGCTATCTCTGCAACCCATAGCAAGTCGACCCATTCTTCCCTGCCCTGGTCCACAAAACATCGCAGATACTGTTTGAGCGTTTGGTTCAGGCGCTCGGTTTGGCCGTCCGTTTGAGGGTGGTAGCTGGTGGACAGGGCGGTCTTAACTTGCAGCGCAGTGCACCAAGTCTTCCAGAATTGCGCAGTAAACTGCGACCCCCGGTCCGACACGATCACCCCAGGTAATCCATGCAGTCGTACCACATTCTTTAGGAGTAGTGACGCCAATTCCCCGGCCGTAGGGACTCTCTTGCAGGGGATGAAGTGCCCCATTTTCGTCAAGTAATCCACCACCACCAGTATTGCCGTCATCCCTTGGTCTACTGGTAGGCCCACCACGAAGTCCAGTGATATGCTATCCCATGGTCTATCCGGGGTCGGAAGTGGATGTAAGAGCCCTTGGGTTCGGCCATGGTCGGCCTTCATGGTAGCACACGTAGGACACTCCTGTCCCCACCTCCTGACATCCACTCTCATGGTTGGCCACCAGAAATGCCGTCCCATGCTAGCCACCGTTTTTTCAAAGCCCAAATGACCTGCGCATGGAGAGTCATGGCACCAGATGAATGCTTGTTTCCTTAGCCTAGGCGTGGGTATCAATAGGCACCTGCCCTTCAGGGGTATCCCGTCCTTCAGCTGCCATTCTCTGTGACTGAGGAGCCACCTCCGCCATGCGAATGACCTGATCCCTCTCTTTATTCCCCTCAGGAAAGTATCCGGTTGGATAACCCCCAATACCATCCTCGGGGAAATGATGGAATGCTCGGTCGCAGGCAATGGTTCCTTAACTGCAGATTGACGGGACAGGGCGTCCGCCTTCCGTTTTTCCGTCCCCGCCCGATATGTGATGCGGAAGTTGAACCCCGCAAAGAAGATCATCCACCGCAGCTGTCTGGGAGAAAGGTGTCGTGTGGCCGTCATGAACTGTAGGTTCCGATGGTCCGTGTACACCGATACCACATGTCTTGCCCCCATCAACCAATGCCTCCATTCGGTGAAGGCGTCCTTGATTGCGAGAAGCTCCTTCTCCGCAATATGGTAGTTGCGTTCGGCGTCGTTGAGTTTGCGGGACATGTACGCAACGGGATGAAGCACCCCTGTGTCGTGGTTGCGTTGGGACAAGATAGCCCCCAGCGCCACATCCGATGCGTCCGCTTCCACTACGTAGGGGAGATCCGGATCGGGGTGAGCCAACACCGGTGCCTTACCAAAGGCGCTTTTCAGGGCCTCAAAGGCTTTGTTCGCTTCAGGGGACCAGACAAACTCCTTGGACTTCCTCAGTAGCTGTGTGATTGGGGCCACCAATCCTGAAAATCCATCTATAAACTGCCTGTAAAAGTTGGCGAAGCCAATGAAACTTTGGACGTCCTTCACGCTTTGGGGCACCGGCCATTCTTTCACCGCCTTGATCTTTCGTTCTGCCATCTCCTGTCCCTCTGGACTCAGCATCACTCCGAGGAATTCCACGGATGTGACGTGGAAGTCACACTTGCTGAGTTTACAAAACAGCATGTTTTCCCTCAGCTTTTGGAGCACGGCTTTGACGTGGTGTACGTGCTCCTCCACACTGGACGAATAGATGAGGATGTCGTCGATATATACGACCACGTAGATATCCAACTCCTCTCTGAATACCTCATTCAAAAAGTACTGAAAGGCTGCCGGGGCGTTGCACAGACCGAACGGCATGACGAGGTACTCAAAAAGGCCGAACCTGGTCTTAAAGGCGGTCTTCCACTCGTCTCCGTCCCTCATGCGCACCAGATGGTATGCCCCTTTCAAATCCAACTTGGTGTAGATACGAGCTTTCTTGACCTGTTCCAGGAGTACACTGATGAGAGGCAAGGGGTACCGATTCTTTACGGTTATCGCATTCAATGCCCTAAAGTCCACACAGGCTCTCAGCTCCCCATTAGCCTTCGGGATGAAGAAGAGTGGCGAGGCGGCCGGAGACTTGGACGGGCGGATGAATCCTAGCTTGAGGAGTTTATCCAGGTACCCCCGGAGATGCACGTTTTCAGGCTCCGTCAGGGCATACAGCCTGCCGCTGGGAACGCTGGCCCCTGGCACCAGGTCGATCTGGCAGTCAAACTGTCTATGTGGTGGTAGCACTTCCGCCTTCACCTCATCAAATACATCCTCAAAACTGTGATAAGCCTGGGGGAGAGCCACATCTTTTTCTGCCGCTGTAGCCACCGTCTGACTCCCGCTCTCATCTGCGTCAAGGGATTCCGTTCCTACTCCACAATGCAGGATGCAATACGGTGACGTCAGTTCGATGCGATGTGTTGGCCAATCCACAGAGGGGTTGTGTTTCTGTAGCCACGGCAATCCCAATACGACGCCATATTGGGGCGCTCGGATGATGTTAAAATCGATTTGTTCCAAATGGTTCCTCCCACATCTCATCGGAAGGACCCCCGTGTGCTGCCCGATGGGCCCCGTCACCAATCGCCTTCCGTCTACAGCATAGACGTCTTCGGGTACAGCTTTGGGAAGAAGCACTAGCCCTAGCCTGCATGCCTCGTTGTGGTCCATAAACATGCCAGTGGCCCCTGAATCCACCATGGCCACAACGGGTATCCACTGGTCATGCACTCCCACGTGCACCGTGAGAAACAGGTGTCGTTGTCCCTTAGTGACCGAGTTGGAAAGTGAAGGGATGGATGAGTGACTCCGAGATGCCCCTTCTTTAGTCTGGGAGTCCTCTAGTTTTCCGCCGGTACGTCCACCACGGCTGTTACCGACCGGTTGGCCCGATAACGTGACGTCTTCGGTTTGGCAGGGCATTCACGTACGTAGTGGCCTTTTTTGCCACAATATAGGCACAATCCTTGTTTACGGCGTGACTCTTTCTCCGTGGCTGTGAGGCTCGCTCGTATTGCGCCGATGTCCATGGGTTCTCCCTTGGATGCGGTGGAAGTTTCAGGACTTCCCACTGTCACATAGGATGGAAGGGATTTTCCTTTTCTCCCATGATCCCCCTTTCTTTCACTTAGCCTATGTTCCAGCCGTAATACCAGGTTGATAAGGCCCTCACATGTCTTGGGTTGTGGGTCAATATGAGCCACGGCGTCCTTGAGCTCATCGCACAGCCCGTGATGGAAGAGCGCCGTCTGTTTAGCAACAGGCCACTTGGTTTCCGCAACCAGCCTTCGGAACGCGTTGAGATACTGCACCAGGTCGTTGGATCCCTGTCTCAACTCAAGCATTTCACGGTCCGCCGTGTACGAGTCAGCCCTTCTGTCGAAGACCTTCAGGAATTCCTCGCGAAAAGCACCCCAATCACATAAGATGGGGTCGTCCCTGCTCACCAGAGGTACGGCCCATTGTGCCGCGTTTCCAGCCAAATAGGATATAAGGAAAGCCACACGAGCCTGACTCGTGGGGAACGCCCTTGGTTTGCACGATAGATGTAGCGCCACTTGTGTGAGGAATACCTGCACTGTGTTAGGATCCCCACTGTACCTCTCTGGTGTTGCCAAGGGGACGGCTACCGGCATTTCCACTACTACCGCAGGGGTCTGGTTCGTGAGGGAGGTGCTGGGCGTGAGCGGGTCCAATTGGATAGCATCCAGTCTGGCTTTTACATCGGCTGTTTCTTGCCTGGAGGCAGCCAATTCAATTTGCACGGTCGCTAAAGCAGCCAGCACATCATCAAGTGTTGCCATGTCTGTTATCGACCGGGAGACAGTTAGTGTTATTAAGGTCGGATATTTTGTAACGCCCTGAACGTCTCAGGATCGTTTAACAGACACGATAATGAGAACGCAACCACTTGTGAAGGTTTAGTTATTTTAATGAAGGCAAAAATAATACAAGGAATAAACAAAGGTTATAGTCACTGGAATCCTCCAGGCTAAGTACGTTACCAGCCCACAGCACGGATGGTCCTAACCGTCCTCTGCATATACGCCGATCCCGGCGTATGCCAACAGAGGGCAGAAATGAAATGGCCGACAATGCCAATCGGTAGGCTGTGAGGGGCACGAAGAGTGTTGGGGAGAATCGAGGAGTCAGGGAAACACCCAGCCGGGGTCTCTACCTGAAGGGAGCAGCTGCTCAACCTCTTCCTCAGACTGCACCGGGACGCGGAGTCACCTCCTGGTGATGCGTCACCGATACCCCAATCACAAGCAAAGAAGACTGAACCGAGAGCAGCCGCTCGATCGATCCTGTGGACTTCCGAGTCTGTAACGCGGCAAACACCTCCTGGTGTGCGTTACAGCTGGCAGTCCCTGTATCTCTGGTCGGGCTGGGAGTTACGACTCCAACCAGCAAAAGCGCCACTGCGCTTTGACTCAGCCGAGTCAAAAAGCGAAGCTCAATGGTTATCCGGTAGAGCTTCCGGGTCCTTCACAGGTGACGATGGGGCAAGACACGGCCCAGGGAGTAACGACTCGACCTACCTCCGTTCTTGCCTTACTGGAGCACCACTCCGGAACACTGCTCTTCACTAAGCAGGTACGTCGGTTGTAAACACAATATCCGACAGCGTTGTACCTCCCGGTTCCTCCCTTTATAGGGCGTTGTTTTCCTTGAGTTATGTAACAGCTCTCCTGTTTACATAAGGGCGTGTTTTCCTTGAGTTATGTAACAGCTCTCCTGTTTACATAAGGGCGTGTTTTCCTTGAGTTATGTAACAGCTCTCCTGTTTACATAAGGGCGTGTTTTCCTTGAGTTATGTAACAGCTCTCCTGTTTACATAAGGGCGTGTTTTCCTCCCCTCGCATGACAGGAATTCTTGACAGGTCATGAATCAAATCATTTCTGTCCCTACTCTATTCTAAGGTGACATCCCTACTCAACATTCCCTTCCAGCTGAGGATCGCATAAAAGGTGTCAGCAGTGAAACTTCCTAAGAAGTCTTCACCATATGAGAGCTCGATCTATAGTGCTCCCTTCAGTCCCTCTCCTAAGTCTCGTCTGCTCTACCCACGGGGCTCTGCCCCTAATACAAAACCCCAAAAAGCTGTACACGCCCTTCAGCACACCCCTTCAGGCAGATTCTTCCTCCAGTAGGTTTCCATTAAGATCCTTTCATCTTCCTTTTCATAAATTCGACCTTGGGTCCCAGGCCTTTTCTGTACCAGGAGTTGCAACTTCACATTCCAATTCACTCCCTTCCTGTCTACTCCTTCTGTCTCCATTCCATTTGAACAAAGACTTATTCTAACTAACGAGCTACATGGCCTTGTACCTGCAGCCAAATGATGAGCGGAAAAAACCCCTAACATCATGAGGTTTCACAATTCACTGCAATTTAAGCTTTGCTAAAATCCTGTCGTCCTAATAAAACATGGCTAAAATAAAACGAAGGCCTTCACTTTACATACATGATTAGGCCTCAAACCAAACATAGTACAATTACTAATTCAATTTATTCGTCTCATACTTATAAGAGAACTACCTTCTTCATTCTTCTAACATGACCTAATGTCTCTTAATGCATGACATTACTACAAGCTAAACATTAAACATGCACAAATGCATTTCTTAATAACTGGTGGCCTTTTCTCTTCTCTCGAGGCCTGTTCACATTTCTACTTTTCTATTTCAACGAATATATTCCTGTTACTCTTTAAACATTCTTATTTTATATGCGGGTGCTGACTAACAGTGAATATGGTGCACCCCTACAATTTTTGCATCAGCAACGCTCTCTCACTGATATAGGGAGCAGTTTTCATAGGGTTGCCTCTTTAGCATGTTAATGTTGGTACCAGAAATAGAACTCTTTTGTTGAGCATGGACTTCTGGGCAGTGTCTCATTCTATATACTCTAGGGTGGAAGTAAGATGTGAATAATAACAACAGACCAATGGCTAATGAGTGCTGGCTGAAAGATTCTTTACATCCTATAATGCATACTTTGTCTTCCCCAGCTCTATCTTGGCAGCAGCAGTGTTAGACCTGGCACCATTGGCGTGAGTCTCCCTTCCATTTTTTCGCTGTGTCTCCTCTGTTTTTGCTGGTTATAGATGCTCTGGGCGCTGTGCCACTGCCATTCAGTGCCACAGCGCGAATGCTCCCTTTGTAAAGATGACATATGAATTGGTACATCCATGATTGGCTTATTTGGTTTACCTGTTAGTCCCTGGAAGCGTGGCCTGTGTGTGCCCAGGGCTGGTAAACCGAATGCTGCTGGTGGGCCTGCAGCACTGGTTTGTGCCACCCACAGAAGCAGCTTGTAAAGTGTGTCTCAGACCTGCCACTGCAGTGTCTGCGTGCAGTCTAGAACTGCCATCTTGGCTGTGAAGTGCACCCACTTCCCAGCCCCTAAACCTTCTCTTGGCATCCTGTAAGCCCCCCTTATGATAGGGCGCATTGTATGTGTAAGGTAGGACATGCCCTGATGTATGTAGCATGTCCTAGTAGTGAATTACACCCCATTTCGTTTTTCACTACTGTAAGGCTACCTGTTCTCCATAGGCCAGAATGGGAGGTCTGGGCTATTACATTCTATAGTCCTAACTGACCCACAGAACATGGTAGAAAAACGAATCTAGTATGCCTGAGCTCAGAATATTAAAATACATCTTTTAGTGAAGGTTATTTTTATATTCTGTGTTTGAAACTACCACTTTTAGAGTATAGGTACTTTCTTGCCTAAGCCTTCCAGTTTGCTCTGCTATGATGTGTATTGGCTGTCTGGTTTTGGAGGGACAGGGCAGGCTGAGTCAGACCTGGGTTGAATAGAGCGACCTGCCTTGGTGTGAGGGGAGGGGTAGCTCCTGCACTTGAATTGGACTGTGCCTGGCAAGGTGAATGCTGGCTCCACCTCCCACTGTGCGTCTGAGGCAGACCCCCTCTTTCTGAAAGGAAGGATGCAGCCTGATCAACAAAGTGCTCCAGGGCTGGGCAGAACTGGTTCTGGCTGGGTTCAGAGACTTGGGACCCCTAAGAACAAAGACTTTGGGGGTATAAATATTTGTGCACAAACCCCTACAATTGGTATTGCTCCTGGATAACAAGAAGAACCTCTGTCCGTGGGACTACCAGAATCTGCAGGAGAAGGACCGTCCTTGTGCTTGTGTGCTGTTCCTGGGACTGGCCTGCAGCTGTTACTACTGGACTTCAAGAAGATGAAAAGAACTTTGATTGGACTTTTATTTTTGTGCTACAGCAATCACCCAAGGGCTAGGAGAGAGCTAGCCTCCTGCTGGAGTCTCAGGCACATCAGACTCCACCATCAGCCTCCTGTTTCCTCCCAGCGAGGATTACTATCTGCAGGTGAGGCTCCTGTGTGTTCCAGGGCCTCTAGTTCTACTGCTGAGAAGAGAGCGCTGAAAATCGTCGCTAACCTCCGTTAGCGAGCCGCTGCAGCTGGTGAGCGTGAGAAAAATCGCCGCTCCGCTGTCGCCGAGTGCTCGCTAACCCCGAAGATCGTCGCAGCACCTGTCTGCGGGCCTGAAAACGCCCGCTATCCGAAGATCGTCGCAGCACCTGTCTGCGGGCCTGAAAACGCCCGCTATCTGGAAATCATCGCAACAGGATCATCGCAGCGCGGACGCCGAGCGTTCGCCATTTTCCCCGCATCGAATCCGGATCGTCGCTTCCTCGCGGAGCGCCATCTTTGTCAACGCAGCAAGATCGCACACGCAACAGGCTCGGTGCATCATCCTCCCTTCGTGGCAAGGATTTCATCGCATCACCGGCTTAGCATGAGGAAGTTTGTCGCTTTGTCTTGCCCGCAACCCAGCGCATCATCCTCCCTTGCGGTAAGGATTCAACGCATCGCTGGTTAGCGTGAGGAAATTTATCGCTACAACGCCTTAGCGACCTTTTTGTTGCTTTGCTCCAGGAACCAGATACTTTGTGAGTAAAAGGGTCGCAGAGACCCCTGCCTTGAACTAAACATCATTTTGTGCATCCTGAACAATTTTTCCTTGCAGCATTTCTAAAGTAATTATATTTTTATAGTATTGTGGATTTTTACTGTTATTGGTCTTGTGATTAAGTCTATATAAAAATACCTATTTTTCATAACTACTTGAGTGGTGTCCCTTTGTAGTGTTCCTCATTATATTACTGTGTATGGTCATAAATGCTTCACACACTGCCTCTGAGATAAGCCTAGCTGCTCGTGCTACGTTACCACAGGGTTGAGCAGGGGTTGTCAAAGGGTGTAGGCTGCTTACTCTGACTTAGGAAGAAGGGTCCCTACTTGGACAGTGGCCAGCCATTGCCAACTAGAGACCCCCATTTCTAACAAGCAGTATAACAGGAAGCTTACAGTCTGGCTACACTGCATTGATGGGCATGTATTAAAAGTGATAGATTTGATACATTTTTGTTGTTGTTGTTGTTGTCCTCATTCTGCCACTTCACTTGTTGGCTATACTCCCATCCTTCTCTGGTAGACCAGGCCAGGTTGGAGTCATTCCACTCAAGAGAAAAGCCATTTCCACTTCCACCCTTCCCTGGAGTGCCCGTAACACGAAAGGGAAACAGGACCGACGGCTAAACATTGGCTTAATCATTGGACCTCAAGCTTTTGCGTCCAATCCACCAGCGTAATCTATACTTTCTCTCGACTGCTAGGATCAAATAATAGGGCCTGTTTACTTATATAAATAACACATTTTTTGCATTCCAGAGAGTAAGGTGGAACGTCCGACTTCCATGATTTACAAATCTCCCGTCTTCCTAAAAGATTTGCATAGAAAATAAATCTTGCATCTAGCCTGCTAATATCAGGAGCATTATCCTGCCAAATTCCCCAAAACACCAGGAGTGGGCTTACCCTCACTGTAATACCTATGACTTCAGTTAAAAATTCACACATCTCCGACCAAAACTTCACAATAGCTGGGTATGTTAAAAACATATGAAGATCATCTGCCGCGTGATCTCTGCATCTTGGGCATTCATAGTGGGTCCCTGAGAGTTTTTCTAGTCTTGCTGGGGACCAATACACCCTATAAGCAGTGAAGAGGTGATTACGTTTTAAATAGGCAGGTTTGACAGTTTCTCTAAGTATTGCAAAGGAAGCCATCCAGGCTTCCCTCAAGTTAACATTCAACATTTCATCTCCCCAGAGCCTCTGGATATCTCTGTCCAGGTCGTCTTCTGCATTAATCAAAGTATGATACCACAGAGCTACCGCCTCCTTGACAGTACCCATTTTTATTGCTTGATCTAACCAGGTATCATCCTCCTCTTCATTCCAGTCTTGACTCCCCCACCACGCAGCGAGCTGGTAGTATTTAAACCTAGTTAGTTGGCCCCCTTAATCACAGGGGGCCGACTAACTTCAAGGTATCCTAACTTACTAACTCGGTTCCCGACTTCAAATCTCCCCAACAAGAGATACCCGCGTTCCTTAATGGGAGGCTGAGGGAATCATTCAAACACTCAGGGGTCCCTAGAGATTCCCAAATCGGGGTCCTCGATCAATAATAGGACATTCCTATTTTTTTCCGGATAAGGACCCATACTTTCAAAGCCCCCAATAAAATCTTCAATCTTACTTTTTTGAAGAACTTTGGGACTCAGTTCACTAAGCATTGTCCCAAACAGGATTCCTATGGCAGAACTATCGACTTTATCCCCTTCGATGCTCATGACGGAATGAATCCGTCATGAGCATCGGTGCCCCTGTGCTCATGACAGAATCATTCCATCATGAGGCCAGGGGCACGAATCCCTCTGCTGCAGACAGCAGAGGGATTTCTATTTAACCCCTGTGACCTTGGGAGCTGGGGATGAGCTTCCCCAGCTCCTGAGGCCCCCTTCATGGTTTCTGTGCCATGAAGATCAGCGCGCACATCGCTTTGTCTTCATTGCACAGAAACCGAAACTGAAATGAGACTTTAGGCTTATTTCAGTTTCACTTTCTATGTGCTCAGGGGGCTATCTCAGCCCCCCGGGCACGTAGAAAGACGGGAGAGGAGGGCTATCCCCAAGCAGGGATCCACCCACTAGACACCAGGGAGGGGGGAGCGGCCCCTTGGGCAAGGGCCTTCGCTCCCCCATACAAAAATGGGCTAACAGTCTTTCTGCCCTGGGGGGATGGGGCAGTAGCCCCCAATCTGCCCCCCCGGGGGGCAGAAAGCCCACCAAACCGCCGAGGATTTTCTTTGGTGCGTTTGTTTTGGGGTGGGGGCTGCCCAAAATGGGCATGCCAATGACCCCACCCCCGCCACCATTACAACCTTTCTGCCCCCCTGGGAGGCAGATGAGGGCAGTAGCCCACCATCTGCCACCCCGGGGGGGCAGAAAGCCCACTAAACGCCAGGGATTTTTTTTGCACTATTTTATTTAGGGTGGGGGCTGCCCGAAACGGGCATGCCCATGCCCCCACCCCTCCCCTGCACAAATTACAGCCTTCCTGCCCTGGTGGGGCAAAAAGCCCAATAGACGCCAGGGATTTTTTTGGCAAATTTTGATTAGGGAAGCCCCCACCCTAATTAAAATTTGCCCCTAAAACTTTTTTTTATCAGGAGACCCAGGGGAACGCTGGGTGGTAGGAAATTTGTGTCAGCCCGGTGATGCCACAACTTTCCCACACAAAAATGTGTGAAAAAAGTGATTTTTTTCAGCTAAAATTGAGGTTTGCAGGGTTTTTTGGGTAAGGAAACGTTGGGGAATACACACAAGCCATACCTCCCTGGAATCCCCCGGGTGTCTAGTTTTCAGAAATGTGTGGGTTTGGTAGGTTTCCCTAGATGGTCGCCGAGCACGTGGCCAAAAACCCCGGTGACCCCCCTTGCAAAACCAGGTTGTTTGGTGCTAGGCAAATTTGATGTTGCCTCAATACGTTTTGGGCCCTTGCCTGTCGCGGGTACTTGGGCCTCCCACACGAGTGAGGCACCGTTTTTATCGGGAGACCGGGGGAACGCTGGGCGGTAGGAAATTTGTGTCAGCCCAGTGATGCCATATCTTTCCCACACAAAAATGTGTGAAAAAAGTGATTTTTTCAGCTAAAATTGAGGTTTGCAGGGGATTCTGGGTAAGGAAACATTGGGGGATCCACGCAAGCCATATCTCCCTGAAAGGACCCGGGTGTCTAGTTTTCAGAAATGTGTGGGTTTGGTAGGTTTCCCTAGGTACCGACAGAGCTAGGGTTAAAAAACTACAGCTAGGCACTTTGCCAAAAAAGGGTCATTTTTCACTGCGAAATTGAGGTGTGTCCACATTGCGTTTTGCGCCGTTTCCTGTCGCGGGCACTAGGCCGACCCACACAAGTGAGGTACCATTTTTCTCGGAAGACTTTGGGGAACGCGGGGTGGGTGGAAATTTGTGTATCCACGCAGATTCCAGAACTTTCCACCACAGAAATATGGGGAAAATGTGTTTTTTTAACAATTATTTAGGTTTGCAAGGGATTCTGGGTAACAGAACCTGGTGGGAGGCAGTCCAGTCACCCCATCCTGGATTCCCCTGGGTGTCTAGTTTAAAAAAATCTATAGGTTTGCTAGGTTTTCCTATGTGCCGGCAGAGCTAGGGTTCAAAAACTACGGCTAGACACTTTGCAAAAAAAGGGCAATTTTTCATTGTGAAAATGTGGTGTGCTCACGTTGGGTTTTGAGCCATTTCCTGTCGTGGGAACTATGCCTACCCACACAAGTGAGGTACCATTTTTATTGGGAGACTTAGGGTAATTCAGATTTGTAAAGCAACTGTTATTACCTATTGACTTTCGATGCATTTCTGCCTTCCAAATGAAAGATGACCGATAATTCTCCAGCTAGTATGAGTATTCCAAATTTCGAAAATGTGCAAATATCTACTGTTTCTCAACTCTATAATTTGTTCCCATTTCAGAAATACATAGGTGTCTTTAATACCGATTTTTCGATGTATACATTTTCCCACAATAATTGCTATATACCCGGTACATAATAAAAAGCCATTGCAAATTGCTGCTCAGTTTTTGACTCTGGGTTCGTCGTATTCATGGTGAACCTACAAGTCCTATATATACCCACAACCAGAAAGGTCCAGCGGATGTAACGGTATATTGCTTTCAAAGAGCTGTCATAATTAGAAGAAGTTACATGTGAAAACGTTGACACAAAAGGCTGTTTTTTTCAACTAATTTTTAATTTTTCCTATATTTAACTGTTAGTTTCTATAAAGAAAACCTTGAAGGATCTACACAAATGACCACTTGCTGAATTCAGAATTTTGTCTACTTTTCTAAAATGTATAGCTTTCCAGGATCCATTATTGCTTTCATACCCATTTCTACCATTAACTGGAAGGAGGTTGAAAGCACACAAAATAGCAGAAATAGGCTATGTCCCACAAAAATGCCAAAACTGTGTAAAAAATCTTGGTTTTCTGACAAAAGTCTGTCATTCCCTAAAAGCTGGGAAAATGTTGATTTCAGCCCCACAAACCCTTTTTTGATACCATTTGCAGGGAAAAACCCAGACGCTTTCATTTGCAGCCCTTTTTTCCCATTTTTCCCCCAAAAAACAAAATTTTGCTGTATTTTGGCTAATTTCTGGGACCCCTCCAGGGTAATCCACAAACCCTGGGTACCTTTAGAATCCTCATGATGTTTGAAGAAAAGGACGTAAATTTGGCGTGGATACCTCATGTGGTCAAAAAGTTACAGGGGCCTAAGTGCACACTACCCCCAAATAGCCAAAAAAAAAGCTTAGCACAGGGGGGGGGTAAGGCCTAGCAGCGAAGGGGTTATTTAGGAGCATCCGACAGTTCTTAAAGAAAAAAGCATGCCCATAAGTCATCAAATCTGCTAGAGCCAGCCCACCATTCTCCAGTCTCCTCCTTAATCTTTTCCAAGATATGCGAGAGCCCTTAGAAGCCCAAATAAAACTACCTAGCCTTCCTTCAAGTAATAATGGTATAGAGTTAAAAAAAAATGTAATTTTGAGTAAAATAACCATCTTAATAAGATTTACCCTACCATAAAGATTTAGAGGGAGATTTGCCCATCAAACCAGCAGTCTCCCTACTTCTCGGCTGATCTTTTTCCAGTTCACCATAGTGACTTCCGCCAATTTCTGCGTAATTATAATACCAAGGTAGCGCATGCTCGATTTTGCCTGTGATTGCTGCTTTGGTTGGTTCCATTCCATGATTTCAGTCTTATTCGTATTCACCCTGTATCCTGAAATCTTCCCAAATGCTTCCGCTTTGGCCATTAATATGGGGATGGACAATTGTGGATTCAGGGTATAAAGTAGAAGATCATCAGCATAAAGAGCTAATTTAATCTCAAAATTTCCGTATCTAAAAGGAACAATGGCAGTATCCTTTCTAATCCATATCGCAAATAGTTCAATATACATGTTAAACAAGAGCGGAGACAGGGGGCATCCCTGTCTAGTTCCACGCAATATATTGAACCAATCAGTTAACTCGCCGTTTACAAGCACACTTGCTTGTGGTAAACGATACAAAAGTTGGACGTCCTTTATTATATTAATAGGAAATCCAAATCTCTTTAGGACCTCCCAAAGATATGGCCTGTGAACCTGGTCAAAAGCCTTTTCGGAATCCACTGCCACTAGTGTTACAGGTAGATTGTAAGTTTCCGCCAGGTCTACTACTCCAAGCATTAGGAAGGTTAGCTCATTGAGCTGCCTCCCAGGAATAAAACCTTTCTGGTCGTTGTGTATAATGCTCTTAATGATCTTCGCTATCCTAGCAGCCAAAATCCCAGCAAAAACCTTATAATCGGTATTAAACAAAGATATGGGCCTATAAGAATCGACCAAGAGAGGGTCCTTATTAGGTTTCAAAATCAATGTTAATGTTGCCTCAGCCCAGCTTAAGGGAGGATCTTCCCCATCTCTTAATATTATATTAGAAAGCTCCTTAAGCACTGGTATCACTTCATCCAGTTGGGAGGCCATCTGGCCCTGCGGACTTCCCTCTGGCCATTTTTCTAAACTGCTGTCGGATCTCCTCCTCTGTTATCTCAGCTGATAGCGTCACCTTCTGATCTTCATTTATATTCGGGAGTTCAATATGGGCCTTCAATGTTGGCCCTCCCCGGGGAAGTATACTCTTTGTACAATTGGCTCATATGTCTAGATACTTCCAACCCAATTTTAGCATTAGTATCAACTATATCTCCTGTCGTATGATCTCTAAGGCTTTTTATTTGATTGCGGGCTCTATCAGCCTTAGCTTTCGATGCCAGCAGAGAGCCACTGTTCTCACCATATGCGAAATGCTGCAATTTGCTAACCTTCCATCTATCAGATAGTATCTTATTGAGGGCTCCTTGATATTCTGCTTGCAATAATTCTAATTGCTTCAGAAGGGAGGCCACATTACTGGAGCTCTCAAGTGAAGCTTTTTGTACCTCTTGCTCTTTATTCTTAATATTTTCCAAATACTATTCCTCTTGGTGTCTCATACTGCGTTTTTTACCCACCATAATACCAGTGGCTATGGATCTTAAAAAAGCCTTAAAAGAGTCCCATATAATTTGAGGTCTTGCAGACCCACTATTAGCCTCAAAAAACATCACAGCCTCTTCATTCATTTTGAGTATAACCCCCTCATCTAACAGGATTGTCCTGTCCAAAGTCCACCTAGTTATACCCCTCTTGTTTTTAGTATTTAGTGATAGGAGAACAGCTGAGTGATCCGAAAGTATGGCAGGTACATGCTTGATCATTTCAACCTCTGATGACAGCTCATGATCTAATAGAAAATAATTGATCCGTGAATGGTGGCCATAAGTTTTGCTAAAGAATGTAAAATCTCTCTTATCTCCCATCTTATGTCTCCAAATGTCAATTAAATTTAACTCCCTAATCATAGTTTTAAGTACTGCCATGGTTTTGATGGGGTAACATATTTAGCTTTGGAGGTTCTATCCAAACTCTTATTTAAGACTAAATTAAAATCCCCTCCAAGTATCACTGGGGCACTAAATGACAGCAGACATGATTACAATTTGATTAGTGCATCTGGGTTGCCTTCGTTGGGCCCGTAATAACTAACAGCACCTACAGGTGTTCCTTGTATTCTTATCTTAACTAGGACGCACCTCCCAGAGGAATCTGTCTGGTGGCTTTCCAATATGATACCCATATTACTTCTGATGAGAATAGCTACCCCCCTTGTATTACTACTTTGATCTGAATAAAGGATATCCTGAACCCAGGCCCATTTTTTGAAAGCGTTTATGCATTCATGTTTTATTAAGTGGGTCTCTTGCATTAGAATAACATTGGCCTTGGTTCTCTTCAAAAATTCCATTACTCGAGCTAACTTCCTTGTAGACCTTAGACCATTAACGTTCCAGGACACAAAGTGCACTAAATTCTTTTTCATCTGTCGATCGTTATAACCCAATTACTACCAATCCCTTCAAGGTCAATCTTATATTGCGCTACCCTTTGTAGGTATAAAACCATTAGCAGATCCGCATATCCTAATATAGACTACCAGCTAAATAGCAGAGTGAGGACAATATTTTTTATTTTTCTCCCAAATGCGCCCAACCACCCGTGACCCTACCCCCACACCCCCTGGGGAACCCCCCACCCTATCTCTCAGGTAAACGCCTTTGAGGTCTCACCGTGCAAAAGAGAGAGAATCAATAAAAAAGAGGCGAAGGAAAAAAAAAACAGGCATAATGGTGTGTGCTATATGTACATTAGGTGTCTATTACATGTATTTGTAACATACTACTTTACTGTGTGGACTTTCTATATAGATCTATATACATGTTGTATCCCTATTCTGGGCTTCCCATCAGTTTTAACAGGCAGTGGACCTCTGCGGGGTCTCTAATAGTGTGCATTTTGTTTTGCCACATTATCTTTAGCATGGCAGGAAATTTCATTTGCACTTGGGCCCTCCTGGAGCGTAGATCACTCATGTTTGAGCCAAGCTCCAACTGCCTCTGGGCAGTCCTTTTAACCAGGTCGGAACGAATTTGGTAAGTAACGTCCCCAAATTTTAACTGTCGTTCCTTCAGCGTCTGTCCCAACACCAGCTCCTTAATTGAAAACGTTAAGAAGTTTACTAGGATTCTTCTTGGGTCCTTTCTCCCTGGATGGAGCCTATATGGGTCTCTGTGAACTCTTTGAAGTTCTTTTTCCCAATCAATAGCGCTTCTGTCTGGAAACAGATCCCCCAGTAGCTTACATATAAATCTTTTAATGTCTGACCCTTCTGCATTTTCAGAAACCCCCAAAATGCGAACATTATTTCACCTAGCATGTAACTCAAGTCTTTCCAGATCCTCTTGTAAAGTCTTGTTCTCTTTTCTGAGGCCCGCTATTTCCTTAGAGTTTACTGCAGTGGCCTCCCCAGCACCTTCACCTCCTCCTCCAAAGCGGATGTACGCAAAGCGATCCCATCAATCTTTTGTTCGAGGATCCCACACTTTCCTTGAATCTCTTTCTGATTCTGTTCAGAGGTTTCGAACTCAAGCAACATGTCCTGTCTCAAACTAAGTAGGAGATCCGTCACCTGAGCCACTAGAGAGACCCCTCCAGAGGGCTATGATCTGCCCTCACACCTTCTTCATTATCCCCGGAAGCCCCCTCCCGGGAATCCCCCCCTTCTTGAGCATATTGTGCCGTAGGCATAGGAGAGATTTGCAAAGGGGTGCTCAAAATACCAAGAGGACTGGGTATAGTTTCCTCCAGACTCTCTGCCACAATCCCTATGAGAGGGAGAAAAACGATTATCCAACATCAATGGTTCGCTCTGGTCGTTCTGTCTCCCCTGTAGGTCTGTAGCATCTATCCCACTCCCTGCACCTTCAATCGACTCCTCAGTCCCCACTAAACCTGACACATGTTCCATGATTTTAAAATAGGACCTGAGGGAGGGGGGCGGTTTAGACGGAGAGCCTGCTTCCTTCACTCCACACTTTTTGATTCTACCTCCTTTAGGGGGTTTCTTAACCGGAGTTACAGCGTGAGGAGTGCTCACTTGCTTCGCCATTTCCCATAACGCTCTTCTTTTCCGGGGCAGGACATAGAAGGTATCTGCTCCTCCCAGTTGATAGAAGCTGTGCCCCTCTGTGAACCTCTCCTGAGTCCCCAAAGGTATTCGACACCTTTGTTGCATTTTGTTCCTGTTCCTGACCCGTTACGAGGGCCCCAGTACCTCTTAATCTCTCCGTATTGTCAGTGTTCCAAACGTTAAGAGGTAAGTTACGCGATGGAAGATCTTTCTCCATCCACCCCTGAATCACGCTAAAATTAAAAGCCTGCTCAAAGGGTACTATTATGGGTGGTATGGATTCCCGGGCTGCAAAACACACAAGATGATGGATGGAATGTTGCACATTGGCAAAACATTCACCCCCAGTCACAGATCTGGGTTTAATCCATCCTTATTTTGCTCACCACGCCACCCCTGTTCAGACATGGCCATATGCAAATCAGTCTTGACCCTGTGCCTCATGGGAACAATCCAGCCCGAACTGCCAAGCCATGTCTTCCCTGAACCGGAATCAAGCATCCTAGGACCGGTTTCAGGGTTTCACCCCTCTTCAGCCAGGATAGCTTGACTCCAGTGGCGTAGTGAGCACGGGAGCTCCCAAGGCAACCCCTCTTACCAGGGTACTGGCTGTCTTTTCACCGCCCTGTATCTGCCATAAATGCGCCCCGGGAGACTCACAAGTCTTCCTCTCTGCGCCTCTCCATGTGCAATATAACCTGGATGCAATCCACCGGGCACACTTCAAAGAAACAGCCACCTGACTCCAGCTTCCTTTGGGGGGCGGAGTCCGTCTTGCGGCCAAAACCAAACCGGTACCGAAACCCATATTGGGAGAACAGAGCAGCGCAAACTATAATCAAGCGCTCCGTAAAGTTGAAAAAAGAACTATGGCCAGCGCTCGCACCACCTTGCCTTACATTGTAACACCAAACATCAACTTGATTTACTCTCCTGCAGCACGGCGATCCTCCCGACCGGCGTTAGCCAGCCGCCATGTTCCCCGACCACGTGATAGATTTTATACATTAACTTTGAAACATTACTGCACCCCCCAGCATAACAAAAATGCCACTAGAGAACTAGTCAGTTCTTATGGGCAACCTCTATGCTCCCTATAATCCCGCATGAAAAAGTGATCTTCTATGGAAACTTTTGAATGTCACCTCTACATTTTTCTGTAAAATTGCCCTCCCCTTTCATCCTCTGCATGCCTCTTCTATTTGAGCACAATCTATTTTCACATGGATGTTTGCCTTATCTCTACTATTGCATTTCTGCAAATCGCCCACAACTCGTTTTCGGAAGTCACACCTCTCGAACTCAAAAATACCTAATTTTCTCTAGATCACCTGTTAATCCCACTGTAGGAGAGTAGGATCTGTTTCTTATAGTTACCCCCACCCCCTTTTTGCAGATGTTTCACTGTTTTTCGACTTTAGTCTGGCTGGGACCCTGCTATCCAGGGCCCCAGCCTAGCTGCTTCCTCTCTAAATTGATTGCATGTACTTTAGGTACACTCCAGATTGGATTCTGGGGCACCCTTGTGAGTCCCTAGTATATGGTATACTATATACCCAGTGCATAGGTACCCCAGAGGCCTACCAGGGGCTGCAGCTTGTATTGTGCCACCCCTGGGAAGCCATTTAAAATGACACAACAGGTCTGCTACAGCAGCCTGTGTAAGGCAGTGTATGCACCCCTTACTGAGATATAGGTTCCCTATATCTCTCTATATCACTGCACATATAAACCTATCAGTTACCCCTATGGCAGGCCTTATCAATCCTGAAGGCAGGGTGCTGGGTTTTATGTGAAAGGGTGCCCATGCATGAGCAGAGCCCCTCTGCAGCCTTCAGAACCTTTATTTCGGGGTTGTTTATGATGCAGCCAAGCCATATACTCTTAAGTGCATTATAACCTCGCTGTAAATGCTAACTTTGGAATGGCTGCACGGAAACATGTTGTGTTTGGTGTCAAACCCTTGGAATCATACCTCCACACCAGTAACTGGTGTGGGAGGTATGATACTACCCTACTAGAGGAAGAAATATGAGAGCACCGGTATACCCGGCACCAGCTTTAAAAGCCCTGGCATCACAAAATGGATGCTGCAAGCCACAGACACGAGTCTGCCCTCTTGCTGCTGGACGAAACTCCGGCTGGGGAGGTCTGGACAATAGGTTTCCTGTCACAGGGAGGTGTGACCACCTCCCAGACAGGCTTTAGTGTATTGGGGCTGGGTGGGTGCACTCTGAGAGTGCTTTGAAGTCTGCACTGGGGGCACATTTGGTGTCCCTGTGCATAGTCCAGTTCAAACTGGTTGCAGGGGCTACCAGCCCCTGCTCTGGCACAAAACTGGACAAAGGATATGGGTGTAGCCACCCCTCCATAGGTGGGTCCCCAGAGTTTGTCCCACCCCTTCCTTGGGTATAAAGTAGGAACCCCTGACAACAGGACTTTAGATTTACCTGGACAAAACTCTGCTACAGAATCCCAGAACCTCTACTATCTACACGACGTTGGATGACCGAAGAATCTCCCTTGGAGTAAAGGAGTTACTCCCCTGCAAGGCAGGCACCAAGGACGCAATTGTCCAGTTTGCAACTACGCAGCTCCTGAAGGATTTTGCAACACAGGATGTGGGTTTTCAAGCTTCCCCGAGGCTGATCCGTGCTCTCAACAAACCTGAGATCCAAAGCCCTCGTGGGGACCCTGCAACCCGAACCCCTGGACATCGTGACCATTTGCAGCAGTATATGCTTTTTGGTGATCCCTGAGGCTGTGCCTTGGGCTACTTGTAGTCCAGACCCCGAGCAGTGATTCCACCAAAGATTACTGGTCTACACTCCTTGAGTGACCCGTGGGCTGGTATTGAGTGATTCCTCTCGAGGTCACTTTGTGATCCCTGGTCGGTCGACTTGTGGGTCCTTTAACTTTCAGTGGGCTTTCCTGATTGCTCCAGACGTGCCCTGACTCTCCATTGCTTGGGGAGTGCACAGGACCTTGCTGGTCCACACCAAAGCCTTTTTACTCTCACCGCGTGTTAGGATGTGGACTTGTTACATGTATGGTTACGCTTGTACTCGTGAACTACATGTCCCATAATGCACCATGAGAGTAGTTGACTTGTGTACCTTCCCACATTGCACTGGGACTCTATCAGCTGACTTGAACAGCATATAAGCAAGCAGGAGCTGCTCCCAGGCGCTTGGCTTTGCTTCCTGGTAATTGGGCCACGCCTTACCCTGTGAACGTTCTCTTGCTTTCTCCTGGCAAGAGGACGCCGTGTGGAATCCCTGCTGTTGGTGCAGATTAATGACTGCAGAGTTTGCTTTGAACTTTCCTCTTCGAGCTCGAGGACGCGCTGATTGTTTGTTCCTGGTAACCCTATCCTTGTTTTGCCGTAGCGCGAGGTAGCGCTGGGACGGCTGCTTGTTTAAACTCCTGTTTATAGCGCGAGGAAGCGCTGTGCATTCTTGCTTGGTAAACTCTCCCCTGGCTGTTGAAACGCGCCGTAGCGTTAATGAAATCAGCTGTATGGAATTCACGACAATAGAGTGAGCACGCGTCACTCGGAGACATCGTTTTACTTTGCTTCACGAACGCGAGGAAGCGTTCGCAGTGCTACGGCTCCCAACGGAAACAGGGGAATTGAGGTAATTGGATGCCATTTATTTTTATTGATTTCATCGCCACAGCTCTGGAGCACGCTATGACGAAAATAGCAACAAGTTAATAAAAAGCGCTAAGACGCGCTAAACGTATCCTTGGTGTTGGACGCTGCACTGTGGGGAACGAACTGTGACGATCTATACATACGGAAAGAAGAGACGCCCTGGTCTTTAATGCCTTTTTGCCTAACTGACCCCAAGTAAGTGCATGCTGGACTTTATACTGTACAAGGCGTCTTACCATTAGAGTCAGAGACACAAACCTGTTTTTCTCATTGAGAGTACGCCGGATATCAGTTATACATTTTTCTTTCACTTAATAAACTGGGCACTTACTATCCTGATGAACCACGTATGCTAACACTCCTGGATTCCGTTCAAGACGATTACGGAGCTCATTTAGAACTACTGGCATACATATCCTGTGTAAGTGTGAGAAAGTGCACAAGGTTACCTGTTAACTTAAGAGTTTAAGCACACTTGAGATAGAAGACACTTGTCCTAATCTGTACCTTATTATTTGTCTTCCTTTGCTGCAGGTTCATGTCTTGTCTCCTCCGGTTACCCCACAGGACGATCTAGAAACCTCCAGGTGGCTCATTCCTGTCTCTTCGCTCCTCAGATATATCTCCCTGTTCGTGCTAGTTTAATAGGCAAGGGGTGAGTTGTCTCTGGGGAGAGGAAAGGCTCATTCTTCGCTCCCGTGGATATTGGCCTGCTCTATACTACGAAGCCTCAGGTCTTCACAGAAAAGCCAATCCCACGTTTATATAATCCCCTGAGCGAAGATGGATGAGGCTATGTCTCATGCCAACCCTCAAACATCGATGAGCGAGTTAGTGGACCTAGTCGCTAATCTACAAGCAGAGCTCAATATAATAAGAGGAGAAAATCAGCGCCTAGTTACAGAGATAGGGGTGTTGAAGACTCACGGACAGTTAGACACAGTCAACCCTGACACTATACCAAAACAAAAGAGGAGTTACTTCCAGCCCACTCATTTCCAGGTTCCTACTTCAGCCTCTGTATCCGCAAGTGGGGCTTCCTCTTCTGCACCAGTCAATGTAACAGTAGTAGCCCCTCCCCAAACTCCATTAGCGATGCCAGAAAGATTCAGTGGGGATAGTAGCAAATACGGTGTATTTATGAACCAGTGCCATCTACAATTTTTGTGTAGAACAGCCTCTTTTCCAGACGATGCGGCAAAGATTGCCTTTATTATTTCCTACCTTAGTGGCAACGCTGCGTTGTGGGCAGTACATCTTGTAGAGAACGATGATCCCATATTATACGACCTCTCAAGATTTAAAGAACGCATGAGAAGTCTTTTTGATCGCCATTCTTACATGCAAGCTAGTGATAATGAGTTGTTAAATCTCAAACAAGGGTCTAAAGATCTTTTGACCTATATCACCACCTTCAACAGGCTAGTGACAGAAACACAATGGCCTGAGGAAAAAGAACCTCCTTGTTCTACAGGGGTCTCAAGGATGAATTAAAGGATATCTTATCACAAATTGTAGATCCCCCTGAGGACTGTTCTTCTTTCATAGATCTGGTGGTGAAGCTTGACCATAGATTAACAGAGAGAAAGGGAGAAAAGACTAAGGGCGATTATACCCGTCTGTTTCTCTCTAAAAGTGAGAAGAAGGAAACCAAAGATATAGCGGAACCCATGCAGATAGGGGGCATTAGGGGCCCACTTTCTACAAAAGAACGAGAAAGGCGGAGAAAATTAAATCTTTGCTTGTATTGTGGCAAAGGAGGTCATTTTGCACGAGACTGTGTGGTTAAACCAAAGACTTCAATTAAAACAATGGCCTCTCGATCCGGAGCTGTGGCACAGGCGGAAAACTACTAGACTTGAACGGTCTAGAGATCGCTTGTTCAAGTCCTGCACACGTTCAGATCTCTCAATTTTTAGCCAATACGGTGGCACTCGTTCCCAAACATTTCACTATTTCAGTGGTAATATTATTACCTTCGCAGCTGAGAAAAACCTTGCCCATTTTGATTGATTCCGGAGCCACCGGTAACTTCCTTGACATCTCTTTGGCCAAATCTTTGGGCATAGACTTCGTTCCTAAGGATCAACCTGAAACGGTAAGAGCCGTGGATGGAACAGAACTATCCTCTGGGTTGATCACTTATCAGACTCCTAGGCTCATGATGACTTGTAATAACGGTCATACAGAAGACCTCTCCTTTGATTTAATTGATGCCCCTAATTTTGGTGCAATATTGGGAGTCCCTTGGCTACAAGTACACAATCCGCTCATTGACTGGACTGCGAGGAAGGTCACGCTCCGTTCCTCGTATTGTCTACAACATTGTTACAAAGACGTTGCCCATTCGAATGCCCCGTTATGTTGTGCCTTGTCTCAGCCTGAAGTCTCGATTCTACCCTCTGACTATATGGAGTTTGCAGGAGTATTCGATGAGGAACAAGCTATAGCCTTACCGCCTCATTGATCGTATGATTGTAGAATTGATTTGATACCAGGGGCACAACTCCCTGTCAGTCGGGTGTATGCCCTTACAGAACCAGAAACGAAATATCTTTCAGAATACTTACAGGACATGTTACAAAAAGGGTTCATCCGTCATTCTACTTCCCCTGTCTCCTCTCCTATTTTTTTTATTCCCAAATGTGAAGGGGGTCTCAGAGCTTGCCTAGACTATCGAGCACTGAACAAGGTGACCATAAAAAATAAATACCCTCTCCTGCTCATCTCCTCTCTCTTGGATCAGGTGAGAAAAGCTAAGATCTTTACCAAATTAGACTTAAGAGGGGCTTATCATTTGATCCGAGTCAGAGAAGGAGATGAGTGGAAGACGGCCTTTCGTACCAAATTCGGGCTGTTTGAATATTGCGTGATGCCCTTCGGTTTATGCAATGCCCCTGCGGCATTTCAATTTTTTGTTAACGATATTTTAAGGGAGTATTTAGATGTTTTTGTTATCGTCTACATTGATGATATTTTGATTTATTCTCAGAATACTCAAGAACATGTAAAGCATGTGAAGTTAATCTTGCAACGCCTACAGGACAACAATCTGTTTGCAAAATTGGATAAATGCTTTTTTCATGTTGAAAGAGTAGAATTCCTAGGGTTTGTGATCTCCCCCGAAGGCATACATATGGACCCAAAGAAAGTCACCGCTATAACAAATTGGAACAGCCCAAAGACAGTAAAGGAAGTACAGTCCTTTTTGGGCTTTGCTAATTTCTATCGGAGATTTATTAATAATTTCTCTGAAATTGTCACCCCGATAACTCGGTTGCTGAAAAAGGGAGTAGTGTTTGAGTGGACTGAGGCCGCTGAGAAAGCATTTCGATTATTGAAGACCAGCTTCACTTCAGCTCCCATCATACAGCATGCAGATGAAAACCAACCCTATTTTGTAGAGGCGGACGCCTCTCAATTCGCAGTTGGGGGGGGTTCTTTCTCAACGTGACCCTCAATCGGGAGTTCTTCATCCCGTAGCCTATTTTTCAAAGACCCTTTCACAGGCAGAACAAAATTATGCTGTTGGGGAACGTGAACTCCTGGCCATTAAAATGGCCTTCCAAGAATGGCGTCATCATCTTTTAGGGTCACCTCATACCATCACGATATACACCGACCATCGGAACCTTCAATTCTTTAGGTCGGCTCGAGCACTTACACCACGCCAGATGAGATGGGTCTCCTTTTTTTCTGAATACGATTTCTTAATTACCTTTCGCCCAGGTTCACAACAAGGCAAAGCAGACGCTCTGTCCCGCTTAGGGATAGAACATAAACACACGGAAGACACCCCCATGCCCATAATCCCGGCAAGCAAAATCATGGCAGTTTCCGACAAGGCCGGTTCTTTTGCTTCACAGATAACTGGCACCTTCGCTATCATTGATAAAGAAAACTGGTTAACCGATCCAGACAAATCAATTGTAGAAGGTATGTTTTATCATCAGAACCGTCTATTCATTCCTACAAGAGACACTCGTGATCAGATTATGAGGTGGTGTCATGCATTGCCTATGGCAGGTCATCCTGGAGGAGAAAAAACTCTATTAACATGTAAGAGATGGTTCTGGTGGAAAGGCATGGCTCATGATATTGAGGAGTTTGTTAAGGCCTGTCCTACCTGTGCAAGACAAAAATCATCCCATTGTGCTCCAGCTGGCTTGTTACAACCTTTGCCCATCCCCGATACACCGTGGTCCTCCATCAGCATGGACTTCATCACCGATCTTCCACCCATTCAAGGGTTCACTACTATATTAGTAATAGTGGATATGCTATCCAAAATGGCCCATTTCATTCCTCTTAAGAAAGTACCCACAGCCTTAGGTCTCACTGATGTATTCATCACCAATGTTGTCAGGTTACACGGTTTACCATCTGTCATCTTTTCGGACAGAGGCCCTCAGTTCGTGTCTAAATTTTGGCAGGGAATATGTAAGGTTCTTCAGATAGATCATCGCCTCTCTTCAGCATACCACCCACAAACAGATGGGCAAACAGAGAGAACCAATCAGACACTGGAACAGTATCTTCGGTGTCTAATAAGCACTACCTCCAATGACTGGCTCAGAGCGCTCCCTTTGGCGGAATTTGCGTACAATAATGCCACGCACTCTGCGTCTAAGGTTTCTCCCTTCTTTTTTACCACCGGATTCCATCCTAAGTTCTTGCCTCTTTCCCTACCTCTCACAGACACGCCCGCTGTAACAGAGCATTATACTCACATCAAATCTATCTGGGAACAGGCCAAAAAACATTTGCTAGAAGCTAAACAGTCCATGAAAACACAAGCTGACAAACATAGACGCCCTGCACCTGAGTACATTGAAGGAGAAAAGGTTTGGCTATCCACACGGAATCTTAGATTGCCTGGTCCTCGTAAATTGCAACCTAGATAAATTGGACCTTTCTCCATTTTACGGGTGATCAACCCTGTTACTTGTAAATTAGACCTCTCAACTGATTTACAAATCCATCCCGTCTTTCATACATCTCTGCTTAAGCCCTATATCCCTCCATCCTTTCCTGAGCCTCCACCCCCTCCTATTTCTGTAGAAGGAGAATTGGAATACGAAGTGAAAGACATCCTAGATTCTCGTAGAAGGGGTAACAAGTTACAATATCTCATTGATTGGGTTGGGTACACCCCCGAAGATAGAACATGGGAACCTGCCCAGAATATACATGCCCCTCACTTGATAAGACGTTTCCATGCTAGACATCCCTCCAAACCCAGACCTAGGAAGGGCCGTTAGGGGGGAGAACTGTTAGGATGTGGACTTGTTACATGTATGGTTACGCTTGTACTCGTGAACTACATGTCCCATAATGCACCATGAGGGTAGTTGACTTGTGTACCTTCCCACATTGCACTGGGACTCTATCAGCTGACTTGAACAGCATATAAGCAAGCAGGAGCTGCTCCCAGGTGCTTGGCTTTGCTTCCTGGTAATTGGGCCACGCCTTACCCTGTGAACGTTCTCTTGCTTTCTCCTGACAAGAGGACGCCGTGTGGAATCCCTGCTGTTGGTGCAGATTAATGACTGCAGAGTTTGCTTTGAACTTTCCTCTTTGAGCGCGAGGACGCGCTGATTGTTTGTTCCTGGTAACCCTATCCTTGTTTTGCCGTAGCGCAAGGTAGCGCTGGGACGGCTGCTTGTTTGAACTCCTGTTTATAGCGCGAGGAAGCGCTGTGCATTCTTGCTAGGTAAACTCTCCCCTGGCTGTTGAAACGCGCCGTAGCGTTAATGAAATCAGCTGTATGGAATTCACGACAATAGAGTGAGCACGCGTCACTCGGAGACATCGTTTTACTTTGCTTCACGAACGCGAGGAAGCGTTCGCAGTGCTACTGCTCCCAACGGAAACCGGGGAATTGAGGTAATTGGATGCCATTTATTTTTATTGATTTCATCGCCACAGCTCTGGAGCACGCTATGACGAAAATAGCAACAAGTTAATAAAAAGCGATAAGACGCGCTAAACGTATCCTTGGTGTTGGACGCTGCACTGTGGGGAACGAACTGTGACGCTCTATACATACGGAGAGAAGAGACGCCCTGGTCTTTAATGCCTTTTTGCCTAACTGACCCCAAGTAAGTGCATGCTGGACTTTATACTGTACAAGGCGTCTTACCATTAGAGTCAGAGACACAAACCTGATTTTCTCATTGAGAGTACGCCGGATATCAGTTATACATTTTTCTTTCACTTAATGAACTGGGCACTTACTATCCTGATGAACCACGTATGCTAACACTCCTGGATTCCGTTCAAGACGATTACGGAGCTCATTTAGAACTACTGGCATACATATCCTGTGTAAGTGTGAGAAAGTGCACAAGGTTACCTGTTAACTTAAGAGTTTAAGCACACTTGAGATAGAAGACACTTGTCCTAATCTGTACCTTATTATTTGTCTTCCTTTGCTGCAGGTTCATGTCTTGTCTCCTCCTGTTACCCCACAGGACGATCTAGAAACCTCCACGTGGCTCATTCCTGTCTCTTCGCTCCTCAGATATATCTCCCTGTTCGTGCTAGTTTAATAGGCAAGGGGTGAGTTGTCTCTGGGGAGAGGAAAGGCTCATTCTTCGCTCCCGTGGATATTGGCCTGCTCTATACTACGAAGCCTCAGGTCTTCACACCGCGTGGGTTGCCGTTGCCAAGGCTTGTTGGTCTCCAATCCGGACACCGACCCCCCAGCACTCGACATCCTTTGTGGGACAGTCGCCTCCGGACTGAGGTCATCATCGACGCCTCCTGATCCCCATGGCAGTGGAGTCAAGCTTCACCTCTTCGCACCTGAAACACCCGACATCGGTGGGCATTCGTCTATTATGCCCCTGGCCAGGCTTGGATCACACTGGACACTTCTCCTTTCCACGGCGCAGCACTTTGCAGCACATCGCCATTGAAAACGACGACGATTCCCGACACCATTTGACACCTATGCACCCGGCTTCCCTTGGTGAGGTAACACGAGTATTCCCGGTGCTCCTGTGGGTGCTGGCCCTAGAACCCTCTAAGTCTGAAAGGATTTGCTCAAAGTCTTCTCCTAAGTGTCCTTTATCTTTAAAATTCCAACCGCGACTTTCTCATAGAGTTGTACGGAGCTCGCGCTGTGTTTTCACACTGCACACGTCCCCCGTGGGTCCCCTGTGTCACTACCTTGGGTGGTTCCTTGGGATCCCAGCGATTCTACGTGCTCTAGGCACTGTGTCTAGTTAAGTTGTGGTTCTTATACCACTTTCTTAATATATGGTCTGGTCTCCCCCTTGGGTCCATTGTATATTGTGCTATTTACTGTCGTTTTATAACTGTATTATTGTGTGCGTTGCTCTCTAATCTCATAAAGAGGTTAGTAGAGAGTGTTTAGAAATAAATACATATATTTTATATGTATACCTTGTGTTGTTCTCCTTTCATTTGGTCATTCAGGAGGTTATAATCAGGTAAACCAAGCTGCTTTACATTCCTTCGAGACTTAGCCTGAAGGCTCCTCTCCATAGCTACCACTAGGATAGCTTTCAATAAAGGTTGTCTTAAACCTAATCATCAATAAGGGTTGTTTGGACTGGTGCAAGGTGCCCACTAGAACTAGTGGACTGCATATACCAGGCCAACTTCTCACATTGGTGTGCAGCGCTTGGGATTCAATCTTGCTATTGCTTTACCAGATAATCTCATTGAGTGACTAACTGAAAACCACTATAAGTACATAGGTACATATAAATCAAGTTTAGAATACAGTAAGTTCTACTGAATTTAGAGTTGTGTGTCAAGGGCTTAGGGCACCCTTTCTACAACTCAAGAGAGTTTCGTAGTTCCCACTAGGTTAGGTAGGTGCAACACCTCAACGCTAGTATGTCTTCAAGAGCAGAAGCCAGTGGCTCCTTGCTGACTAAGTATGACCATCTCTCATTTCAGGAATTGTGACATATGTGTGCATCTAGGAAATTGAAGACAGGGAAAAACCGTAGGACTCAACGCCTCATAGAGGCTTTGCTTTTAGATGACCTCAGAAAGACCCCAGGGTCTGATGAGGCAGGCAAGTTGGGTGGGCAGCAGATGACAGGCCTGGAAGTGAAAACATCCAGGACCTGGACTCTGAAGCTGACCAGGAGGATTAAGATGATTCTAAGCTGGACAATCCAATCTTTCCTGAAGGTGAAGGTGAGGGAGAAGGCATTAGTGGTCCTCTCCTTACCCCACCTGGAAGGGTTAACAGTGAACCAAGAAGATCAAGATCTCCTTCTCAGGAATCTAATCATTCAGGTACATCTGTAGGGACCTCTGTTTCTCATAGGACCTCTACTTCTCAGAAAAGGGAGTCCTCTTATGAGAGGAAGTGCAGACTGCTTGAGTTTGAGAAAGCTAAGCTTGGGATCAAGAGAGAGCAGTTGGCCTTAGATAGGGAATCCCTGGAGCTCCGGGGAGCTTCACAAAGGTGGGGGCTAAAGACCCATGGTGGCAGCAACAGTGCCCCTAGAGGTAGAGGACATACTCATGACCATAGGAATCTGACCAAGATTGCCCCTCCCTACCAGAGTGGGGATGACATCCACAAATGGATACCTGCACTTGAGAGGGCCTGTAAAGTACAAAGGGTCCCTCGGGAGCAGTGGGCAGCAATCTTGTGGCTCTCCTTTGCAGACAAAGTCAAGCTCCTCGCTGTTAGAGAAGAGGATGCTGATAATTACAAAGTCTTGAAGAGTGCACTGATTGATGGGTTTGGCCTAACCACTGAAGAATACAGGTTAAAGTTCAGGTATACCCAAAAGGCACAGACTCAAGATTGGGTTGACTTTGTAGATTGTGCTACTAAGGCTCTGGAGGGCTGGTTACTTGGCAGTTAGGTGTATGATTTTAAAGGATTGTACAACTTAATTATGAGGGAGCAGATCCTTATTAATTGTCAAAATCAGCTGTTGCATCAGTACCTGGTGGACTCTGATCTGACCTCTCCCCAAGAATTGGGCCAGAAGGCAGACAAATGGGTCAGAACCCAGACTCTCATTGATTCTGCCCATTTCATACACTGCTCCACTTATCCCCGTCTCTCCTTTTCTTCCTCCTTTGGTGAGTAATGCCCATTGGTGATGTATGATTCTTTTGTTGTGAGTCTTGTAGGCCACCCTGCTTCTCATTCACTCAAGGGCAGGGCTCACATCATGCCTAAGGGAACTTCAAGTACCCATCTAATCGCTGTTGTCATGCAGGTGCAGCTTTTAGATTTATGAAACCCCATTTAGCCCATGGCTGTGAGGCCATGGGGAGGTGACCCCCTCCCTTGCTCCACTGGGTCTCATAGCACTATACCACTGTTGCTCTCTGGGCATCGTAACACTGGAGCCTTTTTAAAAGTGGTGCTGTGGTGTGGGGGTTGTGAGCAAGGGGCCCTGAGCAGTTGCCCACAGTGCCCATGCCAAGCGCCTGCCCTGTACACACTGCACTTCTTTCTGTAGTATTAATTGGGAGTATTGACATCTTTGGCTTTATTCCTTATTGGGCTGATCATGCAGCCCATCATGACTGAAAGAACAGGCAAACTGTGCTGCTCTTACAGGAACTACTTCACTGGTAGAACAAAGAGCTGGGGATAGAACAGCTAACAGCTCGCATTTCACTTACCTACAATATTAGTGAGAAGCATGCAATCTCTCCGGACTCAAATAGCTGGCAGATTGTGCTTGCCATGCTGCAATAGTTGACATACAATCTGTCAAGAATCAGATAGTTGACAAAATATAATTTCTTCATTGATGGTATGTGGCAGGCAGAACAATCAGTTGGAACTTCAGCTGCTGGCTGGTTGCCTTTGTTCCATTATAAATTAATTGTAGGCAGAACAATCAATTACGGATTGTACAGCTAACAAACTGCACTTTTCTGGCTTCCACTTGTAGACTTGAATTACTATGTATGTAGCTCCAAACAGCCTCGGCTCAAACAGCTGACAGTCTGCACTTCTGTTGCTGGGAATACTTGAACAATAACGTAATCCGTCAGAGCTGAGCACCTGGGAGGTTTGTGACCAGTATTTTGAAACCAGTGTAGAATTTACCAATAGGTCAGTTCTCAAAAAACCGATTCCTACCGATCACAATTGGCCTACCTCATGAATCTTAATGAGGTAGGTCGCAATTTGCGACCCACTAGGAATCGCAGCCACCACACGGCTGGTGGCTTGCAAAGGCCAGCAGACCACTATGACTATGATTGCCTTTCATTGAAACATTTTTTAATTAAATGCCACCAGTGGAGGCTGGTGTGTAAGGAGGGTGGTGAAAGATGAAAATAAATAAAGAAAGAAAGAAAAAAGAATCCCACTTACCTTCTTAGTACGCCGTCCTCCTCCTTGCTCGGGTCTTCTTCAGGCAGGCTCCAGGAAACTGTAGTAGCCAATACTGGTGGTGTTCTCATGCAAAGAAAGCAGCACCAGGATTGGAGATGACCTGGCCTGGCACTTTGGGCTGGAATGTTCCCATGGGGAGCAGGGTCAAAACTGATTTGCATATGGCTAGGTCCAAACTGGGGTGGCATGGTGAGGAACAATGGATTTAACCCAGATCTGATACTGGGGGTGAATGTTTGACAATGTTCAGCATTCCATCTGTCATCTTTTAGTCTTGCTATAGTCACCCTAAGTAGGAAGGGTGTGCCAAGGGTGGATCCAGTGCTCACTGTGCCACTAGACTCAAGCTGGCCTGGGTGATACCCTGAAACCAATCTTAGGATGCTTGTTTCCTGTCCAGGGAGGCCCTGGCAGTTCGGGCTGGACTGTTCCCATGAGGAGCAGGGTCCAGACTGATTTGCATGGCGGCATGGTGTGCAAACAAACTATGGATTTGCTCAGATCTGTGACTTCGGGTGAATGCTTGACAATGTTCAGCATTCTGTCTGTCATCTTTTTGTGTTGCTATGGTGCACCATTCAATGGCAGCAAACTTTTAACGTCTTCAGACTATCAGTGGACACATCTTTGGGCCATCAGACAGTACTGCGCATGAGGTGGAATCATGCTCAGCCCTCCCTTCCAGAGGTAGCAATAGTCAGAGCTTACCAATCTGCCGATTCACATTCCTTGTGCAAGCACCAGCACCTGCTGTGCATACATAATTGGACCCCAGGAATGGCAGGCTAAGCAGCTGTAACTAATCTAGGATAGATCCTGTGTCCACCAATGGTTTACAGAGCCCACTCCCTAGAGAACAAGGATCCATTCACTCTGCGATTTCCCCAACACCACCTTCGCTCACCACTCACAACTCATCCTCTCCTTTCTCTTTTCTTTAATTTCTCTCATCTCCTAACCCTTTGCACCTCTCCCCAGCTCACTGGTTCTGCCCTAGCCTCCTACTTCTCACATTTGTCTCTTACCCTCATCCTTTTCATTCTCTTCTGTTGTTTATATACTTTCCTTCTCCCATGCTCTGTCCTTTTTCATGTACTCTCTGATCTCCTCATTTCCTTTCTACTATTCTCTTCTCCCTTCCTCTTCCCTCTACTCTTCTCCATTCCTCTTTTTTCTTTCACTCTTCCCTTTCTATTCTCTTGCTTGCCTGACCCACCTCCTCCCTTCCTCTTTTTCCCGTCTCCTCTGTCCTCCCTTCGTCCATTCTTTCATGTCCTCTTTTATCTTTTCCCCATCTTTCCTCTCTTCTTCATCTCTCTACCCCTTTCTACTCTGCCCTCTGCATTCTTCCTTCCTACCTCTCAACTACCTTCTCAACTCGTCAGCCCTCTTTACCCTTGTTTCTTCCTCTTATTTATTCCTTCGTATCTGTATGACCTCGCTTCCGATCTCTCTACTCTCCTTTCTTCTCTAACTTTCTACTCTTCCTTCCTACATTTATGGTTCCTTACAGCCTCTCTATTCCCCTTTTCTACCTCTCTACTCTTCCTTCCTCTGTACCCTTCATCTCTTTGCTCATCTCCACGGAATCTCCTACGTTTCTTCTTTCTCCTTAGTATCTCTTCTCTCCTCTTCACCCTGAAAAGACCAGTAGGTTCAGATGTAGGTGCAAAGCATGGGGGGTGACCTTGCATGCCACACTCAATGCCTTCATGTTGGCCAATGGCTGACCCCAGTATCAGCAGAGAAACAACTGGCATGGAAAAGGTAAGTCATAGACAGCAGCAGTATGAGCTTTCCTCACACATCCACATCCGGTCCCAGTGGCTGTGCAGCATTAGCAGTACAAACGTATCTTAAGAAACAAGACTTGAACAGCACAGGCAACCACCCCTCTGGTATAGGGGACTAATGGTTTGAGCCTTTTCTTCAACCGTCAATAGAGACCTTTCAAGCAGGGAAACACAACCACACCAAGAGTTGGTACAAGAAGGGGCTGGCATTGACCACTTCCAACAGTTGTGCACAACTGAGGGGACGCCAAAGCCCAAGGTTTGAATTATGGGACACATCCTCACAAGTAGTGCAGTATAGGGTCACAGTTAAACTATCCTTCTTTGGCGGTGGAGGGTGCAGCCATTCTCGACCCACAAGCAGTGCTAGGTGTAGTGCCTGGACCCTGGTCAGGGGCAGTCTTGCATGTCACACTGCCTAACTTTGAGGGTTGCCTGAGGTGGAGCAAGGATCAGTAAAAAACACAGCCCAGCCAGAGCCCTATGCACACGGATGGAGTGGGTTTGGGGGCCACCACGAGCCGCAATGTTTCAGGAGTGCCCGAAATTACACAACTTAGTCACATCTACTTATAGAAGAAGCACTCCTCCCAAGAAATAATATAGGAACAGTGGAGCAGAGGAACTGGGTAGCCTTAATAATGAACTGTTCAACTACCCTTAAGGGAAGAATGGAGACTCACATTCCACAAATCAAAATGTAAGCAAAAGTGCATAACAGAGTTTCTCTTTCTAGCTTGCTTAGGTCTCCTTGCCTCTGCTTCTCTCCACATGGCCCTCTCTTTGTCGCTTTCTTTCTCTGTCTCTGCTGTCATTCTCTGACTTCGTCTTTCTCTCTGTACTTTTGTGTTTTACTGAGTTTCCTTATCTTCCCTTGTATCTCTTCAAATCTCCGTGTTTTCCCTGTCTCTCACTGTCTTACTCTTTCTCTGGTTGTTGCTCTCCCCACCCGTCTCTCACCATTCACTTTCTGTTTTTCCAGCTCTCTCTTCTCCTGTCTTTCTCTTTTTATTTCTTGCCTATAATGCCCCGTCTCTATCCTACCTTGCTTTATGTATCTTCTTCTGTCTGATTCTCTTTTCTTTTGCTGTCACACTCCTTCTTTCGCACTTCTTTGTCTTTTTATCTCTCCCTGTATTTCTCCTTGTATTTATGGGTCTCTACCTCTTTCCCTGCCTGCCTCTCGCTCAATATATATTCTTGACTTTTTATGTTTCTTTTTCACTCCCCCTCTCTCTCTGTGGTTCTGTCTTGCTGTCACGCTGTCTCTCTGTGTGTCTATTTCTTTGTCTCGCGTTGTTTCTCAATAATTTACTGTGTGTCTGCTTGTCTTTCATTCTTTCTCCCCCTCACTGTCTTTCTCAGATTCTCCCTGACTGTCTCTCCATGTAGTCAGTTTCCTACTTGCTCTTCCTGACTTCCATTTGCTTCTTTTTCCCCTCTCTCACCCTGTCTTTCCCTCTCTCCCTGTCATTATCTTTCTCAGTCTCTGCCTCTTTCTCTTTCTGACTCTCTCTCCCGGTCTGTCTTTGTCTTTCACTTTGTCTAAGTGCTACAATCTGCTACACCATCTGCGGAGCACAGTTGATTTTTTAGGTCAAGAGGCAGTGCGCATGCACTGTTCTGCGAGTCATGCTGTAATCTCTGTGGAGTTTGAACACGCCCATCACACGCCCACAGCTTTTCATTGGTTGCTTGGTCCGCCTTAATGAATTACATAGTTTTTGTTCGTGAATAGAGTACATTTGTTCCACCTTGTAGCAATTTTGTTCCCGCCCTGCGGACTGCTCTGCTGCATGGATCCTTTTGATATGCGCACTACGTTTTCTTTTGCCTCAGCTTGTTTTGTAACTTTCCTGTGCATGTTTCACTTTGCTCCTGGTCCCCCCCTCCTGTTGTCTGTGTTCATTTTGCTCTCGCCCCCCCCCCACCATAGTTTGTGTTATCTTTCCTTCCGCCCCCTCCCGTTTTCTGTATTCCCTTTCTTCCCACACCCCTCCCGCCGTAGTTTGTGTTGTCTTTCTTCCCGCCAGGCACCCTAATCTAGCTGGCAAGAGGAGGAGGGGCCACATGTTAAATCTGCCGTATTGGACATATTAATTAGCTGTAACAACTCGCTGCTTGTGATCTGCACAAGAAGCCTTTGGGACAAGGACTGCAGGCACTATAATGCAGTTGGCCAAAAGAGACAGGGCCACATGTTGAGATTGCCATGCAGGCATAATTAATCAGCTGTAGCAGCCCACTGCACGGGGCGCCTGCCTGGGTGGAGACCGGGCAAAGGCCAGGCCCATCTTCGTCCATGAGAGTCCAGGCATGGGCCAGCCCTCATTGTAGCTCAATCTGCTGGCCACCTGCTTTAATAAGGTACAATCCATTTTGTATTTTAATTGTTATATGGACAATCTGTGTGCTGATAACTGTGCCTTGCCAATTGAGTACTTGTGGTAGTAGGGGTGATGCTTTGGCTTGTTTTGTAACTTTCCTCTTCGTGTTTCACTTTGCTCCCGCCCCCCAACCCGTTGTCCATGGTCACTTTGTTTACGCCACCCGTCTGTTGCCCATGTTCATTTTGTTTCCTGCCCCCTCCTTCTGTAGTTTGCGTTGTCTTTCTTACCCCACTCTTGTTGTCAGTGTTGTCTTTCTTTCCACCCCTCCTGTTGTCTGTGTTGTCTTTCTTTCCACCCCCTCCTGCCGTATTTTGTGTTGACAAGTGATATCGCTGCATTTTGTGGCAGACATTTTGTTTGTACTCATGTTCGTTTACAGTATTGAAAATTTGCCAGTTTTCTGACAGAATGGTGTGTCTCAGGTATACACAATATACCTTTTAGTGACCTGCAAGCAGTGGACAAGCTCCCATATTTTCTATTGATACAAACCCAACCCTCTGGCTCTCTCGGGCTCTGATGAAAAAGTATCTGTTGTGCCCATGGGTGTTTCTGTTGGCTCGAGGCATTATGACACATGCATCCTTATATGAACGTACAACATGGTGTTGCAATCCAGCTGCTTTGCGCAGTGTACACAATGGAGGGACTTGAGGGGGAGACATGCACTACGCACTTGTTAAAATTGTAGGACAGGCACTAACTTTTTGACTGCATGCAACGGGCAGAATACTGGTTAACAGTTCTAAAGTGCCTCACAGTTTGCTGGCGGTGGTGGGGAGGGAGGTGCTTGAGCACAAAGAGGCGTGTGAAGAGTGACCACATTTGTTTTCACAGCGGTCATCAAGTGCCTTTTCTTTAAGCTGTTACTCACGCTGCACTTTTCTCCCATAGGGAAACTTTGTTCTCGAACCTCAAAACAAACATTTGCAATGCAATGTGGCTCACATTTGCAAGAGTTTGGGCTATTGGCATTGTAAATGACAATGCCTTTTATTTATGTGTTTTGAAAACCTGCAAGGGGTGCATAAACCCGCACTTTGTACTTATAGTCCTTGCTTACGAGAAGTAAGGCTGGCAATAAAAGAGGCACAGTTACCACCAGCCTTGCTTCTCGTAAACAACGACTATAAGTACAAAGGGCATGTTTACACACTGCTTGCAGGTTTTCAAAACAGATAAATAAAAGGCATTCTAATTTACAATGCCAATAGCTCAAACTCTTGCAAATGCGAGACCTATTGCATTGCAAATGCTTATTTTTAACATAATCTGCCTCAGCATCTGCTGAGACTTATCTATATTGGGGGTCAGTGACTTTTACATGCAAGTGTGGTAGGTGACAGCTCTGCTCCCCATCCTATCAGAGAAGACCCATAATGCCAACAATCAGACCCTCTATTGTGATACTGTCTTGGAGTAATACACAAATGCCAGCTGCCAACTACACCTAGTAAAGTGACCAAGGAACAGGCTTCAGTCACCAAATGCTTAGGACGAGAAAATGTCAACTTTCTAAAACTGGCATTTTCAGAACTGTGACTTAAACTCCAACTTTACAATTAAAGATAGTTTTAAATTACAATTCCTCAGATACCAAACATGACTTTCCTACATACTCCCAATCAAAAGTTATCACTCACTAAATGTAATAAAGTAACTCAATGTTATGCTATGGGAAAGGTAGGGCTCACAGTAGTATGAATTTGTGAGCTTTTCATTACCAGGACATGTAAAACTTAAACATACATGTCCACATTTTTAATTACCATGCACCCTTCCCAATGGACTGTTTAGGGCCTACTTTAGGGGTGACATATGTCATAAAAAGGGAGCATACGGTTTGGCAAAGGAGTTATTTTGCAAGTCGAATTGGCAGTTTAAAAATGCCACCAGGCTGCAATGGCAGACCTGGGACATGTTTTAAGAGGCTACTTAAGTGGGGGCAGAATACGTGTTGCAGGCCCACTAGTAGCATTAAATTTCCCATCCCTGGGTATATGGGCTTTACTAGAGACTTATAAGTGAATTAAATATGCCAATCAGGTTTAAGGCATTTTTATCCTGTTGTAGGGAGTGAGCACATGCACTTTAGCACTGGTGAGCCGTTGCACAGAGTCCTAATCCCAGAACTGATGGGGGAGGTAATAAGTGATTTGTACACTTTCTCTGTAGTCAGCATGGGCAGTGAGACATGCCCTGCAAAAAGGTCAATGTTGAATGTTATGTTAGTTCCATGAGTACATCATAGAAGTTCAAAATATGATACATGACTTTTTCAGTTACACATAAGACAATGGTATACAAAACATGATACAGAGCCAAGATCAAGCCTAGAAAATTCTACTTCCTTTGCCCTGGCAGAGTGGCAGCAGGCCCAGGTCAAGTAGCAGTAAGTACACGGCAGCAGTACGGGCTGCACCCTCAGCACTCTGCTCTTCGGGATGCTCTCTGCGGGCCCTGTTATTATGTATTTTGAATGCATACTACTAACTTCTGCCCAGATCAAGGGTCATGATTGTGTGTTATATGGAAATCCTCCCAACTGGACAGAACTCTGACACCCTCGGTCATTCTCATCTAACCATACAGCTGTTTTTGATCGTAACATATTTTAATTAAAATGAACAAATCAGAAGATGTTTTTCATAAGTATTGGAATCTTATCCAAAAACATCAGAGATTTGGTCACTTAGTTGATTTGTATCCAACAGTCATATATAGGAAAACTCCAGCCCTCGAAGACACAGTGGTACAAATCCATTTTGAGAATTTATAGAATTAAGGTAATTGGTTACACAAAAAGCAAAAAAGGGATTCATCAAATGTAATGCATGCAAAGCAGGCAAAAATGTAGTCAACAAAAAGTTTGTTACAGTGAAGGCAGAATCATTCCTATCAAGGAAAAACAGCAGTGGCAAATGTGTAAGAGTACACATTTAGTTGAAAATATACAGGTTGCATTATCTGTCAGTTGTGCAAACAAAAAGATGTGGAGCATGTTTGGGCCATAATTAACAAACACCTAGCTTCACCATGGCAAAACATGGTATTACGTACTCTTGATTAAGGTTTTGTAGGAGGCTTTTACCATTAGAGCTATTAGCTCACCATCATGTCTTATCCAACATTACAATCTATAAAAGTTCCCCAGCAACCCCACACCCCGCTCTTGACTACTATCATGTAAACATTGAGTTGAAAAACCCCCAAAAAATATTCTCCAGGGCATCGCCCCGTCCTGTCCAGTTCCCACTCCATCATAGTCATTTAGGTCTAGGTGGTGCCTCGTGAGTGTGTCAGCTCTCCTCAGCAGCCCACACACAGTCGCCCACACCCGGGGCGCAGCGATAACCCTCATCCAGTCCTCCATTCACATATAGCAACCCCTCCCAGCTCCAGCATCAGTTAGCTATCATTACATCGTTTCCGGTCTCTCTACATGGGCTCACATCCGGGAGTTCTCTTAGGTTAGTCAACATGGCCGCCGATGCTGCCAAATTGTCCTCCAACTTTTCGTCCCATTTGACATGCTTCAGGCGAACAGAACAGCTGTTATCCTCATTAATGCTTTCATGTCACCAAACAGTCCACTAAATCAATAGATAAATAGCTGTGTATGCACGCACGAGAACAGAAATTACATCATAGATGGTAGCACGAACAAAACTACAAAACACCAAGATTGACATAGAGGAGAAAAATGTTTCTGACCTCACAGATTGCCATGCCCTGTGCCCAGGACTGGTGAGCATAGCCTGGCATTGTCCAACAGGCTTTGTGGGGTGGGGGAACTAGTGCAGGGCATGACCAAATACTACTTCCTGCTAGAGGCTGCAGGGCATGCCTGAAGGCTTGTGCCAGATTCAACCAGGAATAGTCAAAGGCTGTAGCCTGCAAGCCCTGGGGACAGAGAGGAATGGCGCATCCATGGCTATGCTCTGCACCCTCTGCTATGCAGAGGTCTAATGGCTGCAAACTATGCCTAGCAGTGTCTGGGGGCATAAACGCACAGTGCAGGATGAAGCAAAAGGCAAATCCCTGCACTCAGAGCCCTCTTTGCATTACTGAAGGTCTTGACCTATGAGCTGTTGATTTAAGGAGCCGAGAGCATTCAATCCTCACTGGAGTAGCATAATTAAAGGGTCCACCCTATTACTTACTATATGGTAATCAATACGCTAATATGTAAATCTATGTGTGAACGTCCAACAGCTTAAAGTTATAATTAGGCCACACTCATATAATCAGAGTATAATCAATGCATTAATTATGACAAGAGCTGCAGCTGCAATTACGATTTCTAACCCTTGGCTTGAGCCAGTGAGCCTTAAACTTGGCCAAACCCTCTTGAAAGTATTTCTCATATTTTAACTGCTAGTTCTTTTCGAACTGTTCTCATGTTTTCTTTCAATTACAGGTGTCCTATCTATTTCAATACAGTGCCGTGGCTAGCCCTTGTGCCGCCAGTGGCGTTCACTGCTTTTGCAGCGGCGTGAAAGAGCCGGGGGTGGGGGGGAGGGGGGGCTGTTGGTTTCGGCATAGCCACCCATGCCGGCCGCATGAAAGTGCAGGGGGTGGAGGCCTGCGCCCCCGAAACTCGTGTCGCCCAGGAAGGACCTCCCCCCAGCTCACCCCGTGCTACGTCACTGTTTCATTAGTGAGTATACCTTTTGGTTTATGCAGCAGAACGGTTAAAATAGAGAACATTAATTGAACCTTGTTTGTTGGCATGCAGTGCGTGGGGATGGCAGAGAGCCCCTGTACCAAGCAAACCGAACCATCAATACTTTCCAAGGTTGAGCAGCTGTCTCCCTCTTTGTTTGGTGATAGGAACATGGGTGGTTCTCACCCTCGTCTTCTCCAAAGCCGGCGGCTCCTCCGGTCTCCGAAACTCCCGCTCCTCCGGTCTCCGAAACGCCAGCTCCTTCAGTCTCTGCATCCGGGGTGAGTGCCACCCCTCGTCCACTGCTGTGACCGGCGGATCAAGCCTGCACACTGTGATCTACAACAGACTAATTCCCCGAGGTTCGCAAGGATGCTGCTGAAGATGTCGTACACTCACTGGGGCTCCAGTCAGGAGCCAGAGAACCCACCCCCGCCCCAGTTATGTGAAGAGTGACTTACCTTGTGCTTGCCGAGCAGGAGCTAACTGGCAGTGCTGCTCGGATGAGACACCTTTCACCTGCCGGGTGTTGCCATGTGAACTGTGTTCAGCCTGACTTCACAAAACAGGATTTGGACTCGGGAGTGCCCGCTGCCCCGTTGAACACTTCCATACCTCTGAAGCCATAAAACTGGAACTGGGCCTGTGGGGTCTCAGGGGGAATCGCTGCACCAGGACACCCCAGGGTAACCGTGCGCTCTACAAGCTTTAATAACATAACATAACTGTGCTGCGGCACCATAGACACTTTTGATTAATAACTAAGAATTCATTGAGTACCTCCTACAAGTAAGCATTCCTGGATGTGGCCACTAGTGAATGGAGAATAACCCCGACCATGTTATAAGAAAGAGGGTGGCACAGGAATTTGCCTGACATCTACTAGAGTCCTGACCTCAAGGAAACTGTTATTGCTAATGAAGGTCGTTCTTCCTGTAGAGTTAGAAAGAAAAGACTTAATATTCTTATAAAAGTACGTTTTAGACCGAACATTGATTTATTGTTTGTACTGTGTGCAGTTTAAATTATAAGTCGTGCTCATTTACCTGTATCTACACTGCTCATCCACAGCTACGACTGATAGTCAAGTACAGAAGAGGTACTTGGCCCAGTTTCTCACGATCCATTGTCGATTAGACCCCAGCACATCAGGAGTTAAAAGCCTCAACCGACATGATTGGACCCAGTATCCCCTGTGTGCCACATGGTCCTCTGAAAGGGATTCGGACATATGGTATAGGAAATTGTGAACTTTATATATAGTAACTTAATTATGTTAGTCAATTAGGTCTATATTTTTTCATTATTCTAACAAACGCATAGATTTGTAATATTTCTGCTAGGATTTAGTGCAGATGACTTTTTAACAAATATATTATCGGTTTAGTGATTTTCTGCTTGTTATGTTTGAATTGTGACTCCTTTTTATGTTTAATTGAAATTTAAAAAAATATTTTCAAAGAGGAGACACGAGATGACAGAAATAAACTTAGCAGTATATCTTTTCCTCAGTTAATCATTAATTTAAGTATTGATTCTCTAACTGCTAATTCTGTCCTAATATCTTCAAACGGGCTTTTCTCGTATCTAAGGAGATAATGTGCACTGTGCAGCATTGCTGCACGCATGTGTAACTTCAGAGAACTACGTGCCAATGACCTTCATGTCATCGACATTATCCTCAATGTTCTTCTAAAACACTGATGAAAAAAACCCTGAAAAGAGGAGCTAGCATTTTTCAAAAGATCTCTCCATATATGGTGACCGATTCTTTTTAATTCACCCATCTGTTAAGAAATACATTTAGATTTTAGCTTCTGGTATGGATTTTAACAATTAACTAAAGTATTTAGTAAACCTCTCAAGCCACTCAAAGTGGATTTGTGTGGCTTGGTAAATGCCAAAAATAATTTTGCATCTGGGATTACTGGCCAAGGAAATAAATGGATGAAGGTTTTAAAAATATCAGAACACTACGGGACCGATTCACAAAGGTTAACTTAGCCCTGAAGTCTAGGTCTAGACCTGAAGTCTAACTTTATATGTGAAGTCTAAGTTTAGACCTGCCGTCTAAATATAGAACTGAAGTCTAAGTTTAGACCTGCCATCTAAATATAGAACTGAAGTCTAAATTTAGACCTAAATTCTGACTTTAGACCTGCAGTCTAAACATAGACTTCGGGTCTATAGTTGGACTTCAGGTCTAAACTCAGACTTCAGGTCTAAACTTAGACTTCAGGACTAAACTTAGACTTTAGGCCTAAACTTAGACTTCAGGTCTAAACTTAGACTTTAGGCCTAAATGTAGACTTCAGGTCTCAACTTAGACTACAGTTCTAAGTTTACCTTTGTGAATCAGGACTCTTAAGCTTTCTAAAAGACCAAAAACAGCCACTAGGCTTTTCTACGCTTTTAAAAGTTTCAGTTTTATTTGCATCATGTCAACAACCCGACAATTTTCTGAAGTGGTTCTCTTTTTTACTCCAAACACTAACCTTCATGTTTTTTCATACTCCCTTGATTGGAGACCTGGGGCCATATGTAGGTAAATTACATTTACCGATTCTTAAATACCGAATTTTACCGATTCGGTATTTATGAATCGGTAAATGTAATGTAGGTAAAAAAATACCGATTCGGTAAGTGTCGGTATTTTAGAATCGGTATTTACCGATTCGGTAATGGTAACCTGTATCTCATTGATTCCTATGGGCCAGGAGGCCCATAGGAATCAATGGGAAGCCAGTTACCATTACCGAATCGGTAAATACCGAATCGGGGGGGAGCACAATCAAGGGTGGCAGGGTGTCACATTGACACCCTGTTGCACCCCTGATTCCTGCATGTGTGCACATGTGGCACACATACATGCCCTGAGGGCATGTGTGTCTGCCACATTGCAAACATCTAAGGGCCAAATAATGCCTTAACTGAGACATTCGTCATTTACCACCAACTTTCAGTTGGTGGTAAATAACGAATCCCCACACCCACCACACACTCCCCCTACATCTCATTTCTATATTCGGTATTTACCGAATCGGTAAAATTACCGATTCGGTAATTTTACCTGATTCGGTAAATTACCGAATACAGAAATGATCCCCCTACATATCAAAAGCCTAAATACCGGTCGGTAACGGTATATTTACCGAAAATCGGCCGTTACCGACCGGTATTGGGCTACCTACATGAGGCCCCTGGTCTTTAGTTTCAAGAACCCCATCGTTTGCATTTATCCATGGTCGAACTCTCTGGCATCCCAGGTTTCTGCATAAGTATGCCACCCAATCCTCATCTTTCTTGCTATTGTGAGAATTGTAGTCCTAATTTTGTAATTGAATTTACAGAACTTCAAGTCCCAGAATAGCAAGAATAAACTGGACTTGAAGAGTTATTCCACCTTGAAAACGTAAAGGCTCTGCCAGAAAGTTCAGAGGGCCTATTAAAAAGATGGATTACTGGATACTTTGAAAAAGCAGCTCTGAAAAAGTGGACTTCTGGATAAGCCTTATGGCATATTACATAACCTCTGGGAGTAAAAAATAAGTACCACAAAGCTACCAGTTTGGCAAAATAATGCTGGTTTTAATCCATGAACACAGTTTGCTACTACAGAAGTGACGTGGCATACCTTTCTCTAAGGGTAAGCGCACTGCTGAAATTAAGACACCAGTAAATTCACTGAGAGCTCTTTCGCTTTCACTCTGGGCTGTTTGTTAGAATATCCTTTACAAGAAAATCATGCTACAAAAATATTGTAGCCAGAATATTAACAACCAAAATTTCACGGAGCTAAATATCTGCAGGTAAGAATAGATAAATTCATCACTTCGATCTACCTTCATGGTATATGTCGTCAAGGTATGCGCATGTGAAAATAAACACAGCAAGCCTATACTAACCAGTATATGTTTACTATGTCAATATTTTGGTTGTCGAAATTTTTGCTACAGTATTTTGTAGCAGGCTACTAAGTACATGGGCCCAGATTTACTATGATTGTGAGTCGGAATTGTGTCACTTTTGTGGTGCATCCCAGATAAAAAATAATTTTGGGCATTTACCAAGCGACACACATCCACTTTGAGTGACTTAGGGAGCTTTACTAAATACAAAGTAATGCAAGGCAGTACATAGCGCTGCCTTGTGTTACTTTGAGTGGGGTAGGCATTACATGGGTGGAGCATGGGTGTTCCCATGCATCCACGCATGTATTTTTTTGCAAACCCAAGTTTTCAAAGACCTGCAAACCTGAGCTAAGGCAAAAATGGTGCAGCTACCTGATAGAGGCGTAACAAGGAGAAATAACTTTATTTTTCATCATTAGTTCGTCTTTGGCTTTGTGCTCCATTCTGCAGCACACATAGAAAGAGAAATACTCCTCTGTGAATTCTTTTTGTGCCAGAAGTTGTTCCTTCATGCACAAAAACATTCTTGTCTGTAACACAGGCTCTCTTGCACTGTGGTGAAAGGGGTCTGTGTTGGTGCTATGCAGCACACTGCACTGGTGCAGAGAGAGAAGAAATGCTCCATATCTTTTTAACTATGGAACATTTCTGCTCGCTCCCTTTCACGCAACACAACAAGTTCCCTTGCGGCGACACTTTGCGTGAAATCATAGTAAATGTGCCTCCAGAAATTTTGGTACTGCACCCAGTGGCGGCCGACACAATGAAGAGGTGGTGAGGCAGATGGAGGGGGCACGGGGGAAGGTGGGGAAAGCGGGGTAAATAATTTAATAAAAAAACAAAACACGTACCTGAAGCTGTCGGCCACATGGCTCCTTGTGCCTCTGTGATCTGCTGCTTCCAGCAGAGACTCCCTGTGCAATCCCCACGAGAGCTGCGAGGGGATAGGCCTGAGGGCCTGGTTTGAAGCTCTGTCCAGCACAGGGAGTCTGTGCTGTTTCTCCAACCCGTCTGTTAAATACAGTCTGGTTGGAGAAACCTAAGTGTGTATGTGTGTTTGGCCAGCCTGAGACGGCCGGCCAAACATACATGCACACTTATAAGTGCACCAACCTGGCCTCCTCTCCCCTCCCATGGCCCGCCCCTCCCTGCTCACACTGGCTCAGAGCCTGCAAACAGGGCTGGACTGGCCGTAGCGGGCACTGGGCGTTTCCCCGGTGGGCCGCCAGGGTGGGGGCCGGTTTTGTTACCGGGGGCCTACAATATCGGCCCCGGTATCAAAATCGGCCGAAACCCCAGCTTGCAAACAGCTTGCCCACACCCTCTCAGCCCCCCCAGGGGGGCCGGCCGAGCGGTTTGCCAGGGTCGGCTTTTGTTCACAGTCCGGCCCTGCTGGCAAATGAAGAATAAAACTATTCTAGTATATCGTTTTTATGTTTCTGGGCCAGTGGGGTGACGCTCCTCCACCATTGCGGAGGAGCCGCCCCTGACTGCACCTTTGCAGGAGAGTACTGACGGACACTGACTGATGGGGATCCCACCCCCTCTGTATACCATGAATTTAATGATTATGATACAGTTTTGTTTCATATGTACGTAATGTGCCATTGCTGTATATATTTTACATGAATAAATGCATAATTACCCTTGGTACACAGAAAAATTCAAGTTATCCTCTTCATTATGTTGAGACATGCGCTGACGTAACTGCCCACCTGGTAAATAGGGTACGCAGGTAAACCCTGAACTGTAAATCAGCTTATAAATTTAGTTTGAGAAAACTAAATGCTAAAGCAGTGTCTGATGACCAGAGTTTGGGGGTTTATCTATGCATGCTGAAAAGGATTATTCAGACACTCATGAAATATGATACAGCATTAAAACGTTTATGTGGTTAAAACTACTGTTAAAGTGCACTTTTTCCTACATGTTTGCAAATGCAGAAAAAGGTTGAATCAATACAAAAAATTACACCAAAGCCCCATCATAGGGTAACACAAACATTTCCACACTATAACCACAGAGCGAGTGATATAGAATGAAACGCTGAGGCTACAAATTGGATTTTATTAATCAATACGAATATGGAAGTAATATTTGATGGGTTGTGACCATCCATCAGCTGACCGTACACAGGGCTGTAGCAAACCAATACTACTATGTATGTTCATCTTTTTACAAAATGTATTTAATAGTATACCTCTCTAGGAGCACTGGATGTGGAACTTGCCCCTCTCTCTCCTTTTCCCCACTACCGGTCTGAAATGCATGAACTAAATGTACTGTAAACTATGTGCTTTTATGATTTTATAATGAAATCGAATAAAGTAATTTATCTATCTATGTTCATCTTTTTATATAACAGTCCTTTACTATCGATGTTCTTTAAGCTTATTACAGGAAGTATTTTTTTGGTCTGGCCTGGAAGGCAGCTTTAGCTGTCTCGCCAGACTATTCTTTCCCTCCAAAAAAATCTTACATAACGTTCATACACAGAAGAGCTTTTGGTTAGAGGGCCTTGTCCATTGGTCTTGAAAGGGCCAGCCCCATAAGTTCTAGGTCTGTTCTAGAGTCACAATCTGATGGTTCTTTTACGCAGCATGAAAGTATAAAGGAGAGAAAATTCCTTAAATCACAGCCAATTAGTCATTATTTTGCTGGATACATAATAACTCACGAACAACTACATAGGGTTAGTTAATTTATTACAAAGCCAAAAATAACTGGACATAGAGCCATCTCAAAACGAGTGTGTAAAAATACAAGGGAATTAGCATGAAGCCAAATCTGCGTATCTAATTCAAATGGTACATCATAATCAACAATATTAATTCAAGAAGTAAAATGCAGAGAATCAGGAAACATGAGTCCAAATTTCCCTGCATCGAGGGTTGGTGAGTAAAAAGCATTGAATCTATTCCTACTCTATCACTAATGTGACATACATTCATAGCATTCCACGTAGAAAGAATAAAAGGTATAAATACCAAGCGCATCCTTCCACTTCCCAGCGGGCGAGGAGGAAAAGCACACGGACACCAGACGTGCTTCACAGAGATTTATTCAGAAGTTAGTAACGGCGTGGCATGTCATTACGCGTTTCGGCCACCAAGTGGCCTTGATCACATAGAGTAACAACCTTACTGAATATCCTTTTATACAGTATTTTGAGGTCACGTGATAATTAGTGCTGAACGATATGGAAAAAATATCCTATTTACAATTGGAATATTCTTGATTTGCTTGTCATAATACATTAGTATGAGGGTGTACAAATACATGAACAATAATAAGGTGCAAATGCTTATTGTGCAAAATGCGTAGGTTAAAGTGCAAATTGCAATGATATTATGTGCAAAACATGCTGCAAGGTGCAAAATAAAAGGTGTCAATGTGTGGAGTCTTCCTAAGAAGTCTCGCGACCATCAAATGGGTCAAGCAGAATAAAGCCAATATCGCAGAAGAAAGAGCTTGTTCTGTGAGGCTCTCTCTCTCAAGGCAAAGAAGAAGTGGGCTACTTTCCCTAACTACAATATCCAATTATTAGCAGGTAACCCTCCCATAATGAACAGTGCACATCTTGTTTCACAATAGACACAGTCATAAGAAGCCTTCCATAGTGCTCTTCTCCTTCGGTCTTTACAACATTTGTCCTTGGTTCTCAGGCCTTGCGGCCATGTGAAACCGTCCCCGCCTCTGTCACCTTCGAGTTGTATAACTGTAACTTCTTCTCTTCTTTCCCAGCTTCTAAAACAGAGACATTACTTTTTCCTGACAAAATAACTTTCCCACAATAAAGCCAAACGTGAGAAAGAACAGACTTCACCGCGTACATGAAATTTACAGTGCTAATTCTAATATGAGAGTTTTCAGGGACTTGCACTTCAGGCATACAATTTCAGCTAACATAAGAAAAACATCATACAAACTGTGCAAATTCACATAACATTAATGCAAACTTCCGCAAATACATGTACCTACGTATGAAATAAAATAATTAAAGCAATAAGCACAGGTAATACGTAAATAATTGTCAGTGGCACAATATGAGTTCTTCATGTCATTAGGCTCTGCTAGTTACATTCATTTTCTACGTCTATTCTTCATGTTATTTGCAAATGGCCTAAAGTACCCCACGTTTTATGTTAATACATTTCAAATTCAAACACTTCACACTAATATGATTTCAGGATTATATGCAGGTGCGTTCTACACATGATGATAATGTACCCCTACAATTTAAATGATATTTCCGCTACATCACTTGCCCCCTCTGATGACGTTGAGTCATCACAAACACTTCAAATCATCCCTGCAGAGCAGATCCATCTAAACAGATGACCTAGCTAGTGTTCTCTGTCTGAACTCCTCCATTCGCTTTAAATTCTTATAGTGACTGTCCTTCAGTCTTTCCATCCTTCTCTCTTTCTTAAGCAGTTCTCCAACTGTCTTGCTGTATGCCACTTATAGGGTCTTACCATCCTAGCAAGACAATGATACAGATCACTACTACCACTATTGGTTTAAGGATATTTCCAAAGATTCCGCTTCCCAAATTTGCGGACCATTCTCCAACCTTACCAAATCCTTTTCCAACCTTGCCCCATATTCCCTCAGCCGCTAAGTCCTTTATTTCCTGATGTATGTCAGTGATGTTGCTGATATAACCCCTCAGATCTTTACTTTTATCGGGGATATAAGTACAACACTGTTGGACCTTCGGCATCTGGCAGACTCCACCCTCTTTTGCAAGAAGTACATCTAAAGCAAGCCGATTCTGCATCACCATTGCCCTTTTCGAAACCGTCTCTCCATCTATAAGCAGCAAAGACGCCGCAGTATTAACAGATAATGTATCCACTATGGAAGACAGCCTTCTAATTTTGATGTCATTCAGGACAACTACTCCCACATTAGACATTATAATTCCAAATATATCTCCCACAACCTCACCAGCACTCAATCCACGTTTCTCTCTACAGTGCGATTTCCTATCCAAATTCTCCAGATCTACCACATGGTATATTTTTGGAGACAGCACTGCTAAGTAACACATATCAAACCATTTACTTGGGAGTCGAACATACGCATTCTTTCCACACACAAAATACACTCCTGGTATCATTCGAACTGATTCCTGTCAGAATGTTTTATAAGGACCATTGATTGTAAAGACATGGTCACACACACTCTTTCCCACAAATAGCATATCATAACGACTCAAAGCCTGATGTACATATAGTTTGCCTCAATGTTGCCAACCCAAAGCTATAGGACCAGAACTTCCTTTAGCCTTATGAGCAAATTCTTCCTTGGTCCAAACAGAATTCTTATCCTTGTTGTCAGTACTAACAACTAATCCCCCATGTCTATCTTCTACTTGACCTATACATTTATTTTCTATATCTGTTGAAATTCTGAGACTACCACATCATAATTTGAGAAGTAGTACCTGTAATGACCCTTTCCATAGAACATGCTAAGCATTAAACTACAACTAATACCATAAGTCAAGGGCAGGTGGTGGTATCTGATACCCTCTTCTACTACAGTAGGCAATTGCATACACACACAGCAATCTCTAACTTCCATAGTGTCTGCATACTCATAAAGCAATTTAGCGTAAGCATTCAATGTATAATCCCCTTTGGACAAATCTACATGCAAAAAGAGACTAGTTTGCTCTATTAAGCCTTTTTCAGACCCTAATGTACCCTCTTTTGAGGCAGCAGTGGTAGGTTTAGATGTCCCATGTACCCCCACTCCATGTAACTCATCTGATTTCCAGGTGGGTTTTCGTGTCAATATTAGTACCCTGGACCAGGTCTTTCAATACCTCTGCATTTTCTGGAAAGACGTTCTAGTTAAAGGGGGGAAGTTGAATGTAGCCTTTGACCTGGTCCCACGAGGCAAACTCTGGAAGTGTTGGTGGGAGGGATGGTGATCCCACCCAGTCTATTGGACATTTTGATGCAGCTACATTCAGCAAATATGGCCAAGTCACGTGGGGAGAGGAGGGACAACTAACAGAGTCCTTTATGATTAAACCTGGAATCAGACGGGGTGCGTCTTAGCACCAACCCTGTTTTCGTTATTTATTAATGGGGTAGTAGGGTTTCTCGACAGAGATGGGTTTGATGTCCCAAATGTCGGAGAGAAGGACTCCAGCTCTTCTCTTTGCTGATGATACACTATTGATATCAAAGTTCCCCCAAGGGCTCCAACAGTTATTAAACGATTTTAATTTTGTTTGTGAAAAGCATGGTCTGGAGCTAAATGATTAAAAAATAAAGTATATCTCCAATGGTATTTTGAAGACACCCAAAAGACATATGTATGTAGGGGACCGCATTATTGAATTGGTCTCCATCTTTGACTAGTTGAGGATTTGTTTAACCCAAAATCTGTGCTGGACCCCACATATAGAGAAAGCTCATTTGGCCCTAATTCAACAAACTACACATTTAACTAAGATTCATAGAAAAACTGTGTCAAGGAAAGTGGTCCCAGCATTAGAAATATACAATACAAAAGCTATAGTTCAGTTACTTATGGAACACAATTGTGGGGACGGGGGAACATTGATTGTCTTTCTGTGACTGAGCATCGTTTCATAAGATCTCTACTCAATCTCCCCATTAGTACTCCTCTGATTCCTATTTTCCTTGATCTGACCCAAATAAAAATTGCATACAAGATGGAGTACAAGCACTTAATGTTCAGGTACAGTACATGAACTACTGAGGAGCTTTCCTAATACAGAGTGTGAGTTAGGGATATTATGGCATTGCACAGGGCACATAAAATCCGCTGGTTTTGTTCACTTAGGGAATTATTGAGGAAACTGGGGTTGGAGGACTACTGGACCAACCTGGAGGAGATGTACTCAATTACAAAAAATAGGGTCGAGGTCCTCTATCGGAAATCCTTTTTAGTGAAGAATGTGTCCAACCCTATGGGTTCACTCACTTGACGGTTCACAGACTTTAAACCCTTCCCTCTTTTTGAATACACCATTGATTAGATTGTCCCGCCATTAGCACGGAAACTGTTTCTTCAATTTAGGTACAAGACTCTTCCCTTCAAACTGTTCTGTAGCAAGTGGTGAAGTCATGCTCTCTCTGATGTTATATGCCCTGCATGCAAAGGAAGTCCCGAATCCTTAGTCCACCTGCTATATTTCTGTCCGCATTATGAGAATCTGAGGGCCAAGTGGATTATCCCCTTGTGTAGGCTTATTGGTCCTGGCCACCACCTAGATGTGCTTAGAATACTTAGCACAGATATTAGTAGAGTTGTGGTATTTGGCTTAGCCAAATTCCTGTTGGCTCAATGGATCAAACGCTCAAAGTGTCCTGTGCAATATACCTACTTTATAGCATTTAGGGCCTCATGTAGGTAGCCAAATACCGGTCGGTAACGGCCGATTTTCGGTAAATATGCCGTTACCGACCGGTATTCAGACAAGTGAGATGTAGGAGTCCAAAAACCACTTTTCGGTAAATATGAGGCGGTAAATACCGAATCATATTTACCGAATTCTAAAATACCGAATCAGATTTACCGAATACATAATTAACGATTCGGTAAACATGAAGTGGTAAATATGAAGTGGTAAAATTGAAAATGACATGTAGGAGCACTCGGTAATTAAGAAATCCAGGAAAATCGGTAAATAAGAGTCGGTAATTAACACGGATTGAAAGCAGGTGGTAACCATCAACAATGCATATAGGCAAACCCAAAATGCAACAGCGTGGACAACATGGCCGCCATGTACGTCATTGCAAGGCGCCTACGTCTACAGGCAGCAGGACTGAGGGTGTGGCGACGGGAGGAACAAATCTACAGACAGCGCATCACACTATTCCAGCTGACTGATGCAGAGATACATGAGAGGTACAGGCTACACCCCGAAACCATCATGGACTTAATCAGGGACCTTCACCCACTCCTGGACCAGCCAATAAGAAGGGCGCACGCCATACCCCCACATGTGCAGGTGCTCTGCAGCCTACATCTGTTGGCATCCGGCAGTTATCAGGTGGTGATAGCTGCGGTGGGTGGGGTATCCCAGAGTTGCCTGTCACGTTTCTTCAGGAAGTTCCTGGATGCCATGATGCAGAGAATGCACCACTACATAAGCTTCCCAAACACACAGGCTGCACTGCAGAAAACAAAAACAGACTTTTATCACATGGCACAGTTCCCCCATGTCATCGGCTGTATTGATGGTACACACATCCCAATCTGTCCACCAGCTGATACAGAGCACATCTACAGGAACAGGAAGTCCACCCACTCCATCAATGTGCAGGTGATCTGTGATGCAGGGAACATCATCACAGATATTGTTGCTAAATTTCCTGGGAGCACCCACGACTCTTACATCTTCCAGAATAGTGGGATCTACACACGACTGAGTGCCGGAGAATTCGGAGAGGGATACCTGCTAGGTAAGTAACAGTGACGCCCCTTGAAACCTGCAAATCATAGTGTATAGAGGCATGTTACTGATGGTTCCCTTTTACTCATCCAGGCGACAGTGCATATGCATGCCGGTCATTCATCCTCACTCCCTACCTACACCCAGCAACCCAGAGTGAGAGACGATACAACGTGGCACATAAAACAACACGCAATGTGGTGGAGCGCACGTTTGGACTACTGAAGAGCAGGTTCCGCTGCCTGCACAAGAGCGGAGGCGCACGCCAGTACAAACCCATCACCTGCTGCAAGATTATTGCCACTTGTGCAATGCTGCACAACCTTGCCACGAAAAAAGGTACAGATGTGGAACTAACATATTTTGAGGACAACGAGGATGAGTCAGGCCAGCCAGAGGGCAACGCAGCTAGAGTGCCAACTGCAATCGATGGGAGAGAGAGACGGGCAGAGATCACATGCAACTATTTCTGAGTAAGTGAGGGGACACAGCGAGTTGTGAGAAGTCATGACGTAGTTTTAATGTGGCACCACGCCATGAACACATGAACAGGCCAATCAGGCAATATACCATCTATACAAGGAGTATGTCCAGGGTTACGTCACCCAATGGGAAGTGGCTTAGCAGGGCTACATCAATGTTTGCGCATACGCGCTGCAGTGGTGGATTGCACGGCCTGTGCATCCTCACTAGAGCCAACCCCAAGCCGCCTGCTGCTCCTGCGTGCTTCTGGGACGGGGGGTGTGATGCTGCTGCTGGTGTCGATGCTCTCCGCAGCATCCCCTGCAGCAGTTGTCGACGCCTGACTAGTCAATAGCACCCCTAGTGCACTTGTCACCTGCACCATCCCCCGAGACAGGTCGCTGCAGCACTGTGTTAGGCCCTCCTGCATCGTCACAGAGCGCCGGCACAGTAGAGAAGTCGCAGTTGCCAGACGGTTGAGTGCCCTGCTGGTAGTGTCCCTTCTCTGGCATTCCCGGCGCCGTGCTTCGATGTCAGCATCTAATTTGCTGCACAACTGCTGGATTGACTGGGACATGTCCCGAATGCCCGCAGCCATGCCGCTAATGTTACTGTCCATGTTGACTAATGTTGTCCTCATCACCCGCATGTGCCTCTGGACTGACATGACTGCCTTTGATTGCAGGCGCTGTTGCTTCAACATTTGGCCCTCGAGACCCAAGAAGACACCATGGCCGTCAGTGGGTGCTGGTGGACTCTGGACACGCGACCTGCGGCGCCCTCTTGCTCCCGTCTGTGCTGCCTGTGAGATGTGGGGCACAGTGGCATGGCTCCCTTCCTGGGGCCCGGTGCGGTCTTCTGGGCCCATGCTGTCGTCTGACGAGGTGTCTAAGGCTCGTAGCCTGGCTGCTGGACGCCTCCTCATTCTCACACCTGCAAGCGGAGATGTGGCCGGTGATTCGAACATGAGTGGCGATGCTGGCTCTGGTTGTGGTGATGCTGGCTCTGGTTGTGGTGATGCTGGCTCTCGGTGAGGTGATGCTGGCTCTCGGTGCGGCGAGGCTGGCTGTGTTGGTGGTGCGGCTGCCAGTGGGCCTGCTCCCTGGTCTGTACTTGTGCTGGCTAGAGGTGATACTTGTGGCCGGTGTGCCGTCTCTCCTGCAGCATGCCCTGTCCTGCATGATGTCACATCTGTGGACAGAAATACAACATTGGCTCAGTGTCCCCGAAGGGCTGCATTGCAAGCGTCACAATAACACATTTCACATTCCAATATGTCCTCTGTCTCCTTGTGCCTCGAGTGCGTGACATGCCTTGTTGCCCTGTAACATTTACGGCATGGTTAGTGTTGCCCTGACTACATCTCCCGGAATGCATTGCCTGTCTGCACTGACACGTGTGGACTGCAGTGTGATTCTCGTTTCACAATGGGGGATGTGGGATTGGGGTGGGGGGGGCTACATTGCTGTGCTTTCGTCTTACCTTGGTGTGTTGCGGCTCTGGCAGAGCTGTCGGCGTCCCCAAGACCCACGACGCTCTCCTGCTGGATTGTGGCCGCCACCAGCTCCTCCAGTTCGGTGAGGGCAGGTGCCCTGTTGGTTCCACCTCCGGTCTGGCTGGCCTCCTTCTGGATGTCGCCCATCTTCCTCTTGGTTACAATCCTCAGGTCATACCAGCGTTTTTTGAGGACCTCAATGTCCCTGTGGGTCACTCCCACAGCATTGACCTGCGCCTGGATGGCCAGCCATATGTTGCGCTTTTCCGCCTCAGGCACTTGCAGGGATTGCCTTCCAAACAGCTTCTGGTGCTGCTTCACCACCTCCTCCACCAGCACCTGGAGTTCCTTGGGGCTAAATTTCAGCTTCCTCCTCCTTTCCCCTCCGTCTTTCTGTGTTCTCTGGCTGGACATGCTGTTCGTTTACCCGCTCGCACATGCAACGGCTCCCTGCCTCTCCTCTGCACTCCAAGCCTCTCCAGGGTCGGCTAATTATGTACACCTGCCTGGGTGTGGCCACTTCGGCTAATTATGTACACCTGCCTGGGTGTGGGCACTTCCTGGTTGGGTGGGCTGTCGTTGCACAGGATTAGCTGTTTCGTCAAGTCATGTGATTTTATTTACCGAATCCGTACATTCCGATTCGGTATTTTCCGATTCGGTATATTCCACCTCGGTATTTTCCGATTCGGTAAATACCACCTCGGTATTTTCCGATTCGGTAAATACCACCTCGGTATTTACCGATTCGGTGAATTCCGATTCGTGATTACCGAATGTTACCGAATCGGTAACAGTTACCGAATTTTTACCTACATATAACTTACCGATTCTAATTTACCGATTCGGTACGGCTCGGTATTTAAGAACCGGTAAAATTTATTTACCTACATGAGGCCCTTATTAATTTATACCTTTACACTAATGATATGAATTGTTTTATATGTTTTTTAATAGAAGGATGTACTTTTATTGCTAATTGATCCCTTGGGTTTTATGTTTTTAGGAAGACAACTTTGTATTTTAAATCATTGTTGTGTCTGCCTTGTATGTATTGTCTGCGATGTACTTTTAAGATCTTTGTAATTGATAATAAAGTTATGATGATGAATATTCGTAAGATTGTGTCCAGTCTTACAGTGAGTACTTACATTATCGAAGCCAGAATGGATTCAGAGATTTCAAAGGGTACACAATAAAGTACAAGATGCTTTGGAGGCAGGTGGCTAGGCTGAAAGCATGCTTGCCACTGACGTATGTGATTCACACCTTGAATCGTCAACGTGTAGGAATACGCATTTCAGGGAATTCAATGGCTGACGAAACCGCAAAAGGAACAGTGCCAACTGCTGCTGTCACTGTGATCATTCTTCCCAGCATGAGGGTAGCTAGAGACATCATGGTGGCTGTCAACGCTGTGCGTAACGACACCCACCTGCCGAAAGGTTTTCTAGCGAACTACTCCTACCAGTTAAGTGAGCAAAACATAGTTTGATAGTATTCCTGAAGTGGGGGATAGAGTAATACCAAATTCAGACTGCAGGTTAGGTTTAGTGCTAGCAGCACATGAGGGCCTAGCATCTGCACACGGAGTGGCAGCAGCTACAATTTCACTATTGCAGCAACATTATTGGTGTCTAGGTCTACATAAACAGACTAGGGACTTTGTCCTTAAATCTGACATCTGCCAGCAGATGAAGGGTTCCACTGTAGCTTGTCCACCACAGACATCTCTATTAACATCAAGCAAGCTCCTCGCTTATATGTATCTGGACCACTGTGGCCCCTTACAGTCAGATGGGGCTTACGAATACATCTTGGTTGCAGTGGATTTCTACTCTCACTTCCTATAGGTTTTGCCACAGCAATTGGTTGAGGCCCGAACTGTTATCTGTATCTAAGTCTTTATCGGGATATACGCAGTTGGCAAATTCCATTCATACCATGGTCCAGCATTCACCTCTAAGGCTTACAAAGAGAAAATGGGACACCTGGCTATAACAATGTGGAATTCTTACCCTTTCATCCTGCGGGAAATTCGGTGGTGGAGAGGAAAAAACGGGACTTAAAGCAGTCTTTATCAGCAAGAGTCTTAGGCTTAGGTTGCATTTGGGTCCATCAACAATCTGCCTAGAAAATCTCTGAGTGGTCGGACTCCCTATGAAATCATGCTTGGAGTTAAGATGTTGGTATCTGACCTTGGCAGTGGCAGTACAGTGGCGGCAGAAACACCATTTGACATCAATGAATGTTTGGCTGTTTTTTCAGGAACTGAAGGGCTTCCGGGACAAACTAAGCAAAGTCCAAGTAAAACGAACCGCCAATAGAGAAGTGAAGGAAGCACGAGCAACTCCTGGTTGAATTCCCTATATTCGCAAACTGGTCTGGGAGAAAATGGTGGACATGAAAGAAATTGGGCCATCTTACAGAGCTCCTGTACCTGTCCTAGCTGTTTAAGGTGAAGGGCCCGGGCCTGTATGTTCTAGGCCTGCGCTAGAACCTCATGTCGATGGTACTTTTTCTCAGCATGTAAGCGTGGAGGGGAGAGAAGTTGCTAACAATGTCAATCAATTCAATCGCAGTTTCTCTAGACCCATAGTGACCACAGACCACTAAGTAAGGTTAGTTAATTTATTACAAAGCCAAAAATAACCGAATATATAGACACCTCAAGATGTAGTTATAGAAATATATCGGAACCAACATAAAGCCAAACCTACGGACAAAGTCGGTGCAACATGCACAAAACAATTAATTCAAGAAATAGAATGCAGAGACTCAGAAAGCATGAGTCTAAGTTCCCCTGCATCAAGGGTTGATGAAAATACAGCATTAATCTATCCCTACGCTAACACTAATGTGACATCCCTACTTAAGCATTCTTCGGGGCAAGATAGGTAAAGGTTTTAGCGTTTGAAGTCTTCCTTAGAAGTCTCTCCACTTCAATGTGTCAGGTAGCAAGAAGCAACAGGGTCAGAGCTCATTCTAAAATGCTATTTTTCTCCAAAGGCATAGAAGAAGTGTGACTCTTTCCATACTTGCAATGTCCCAATATCACAGGTGTCTTCCCAGGATTCTTTTTTCGCATCATGCCATCTGATCAGGCCACATTCTCATAGGTAGTTTTCCACATTATGGCAATGCTCCAGAACAGCGACAAGATGACCTTGATTACCAGGCCTTCTCCGGTAAGAAAGTACAACAGTTCTCCTTATCGGCATTAACTTTCAATGTATCCTCTTCTCTCCTTGCCTTACTCCTGAAACAAATACATTATTCTAACTAACAAGGGCGCTTCTTCCACCTGCAATGCAAATGTGAGAATGAACAGAATCCAACGTGCACATGAAATTCAAACTATTAATTCTAATGCAAGTGCTTCCACGGAAAATGTAATTCAGGCCTTCAAGATTCAGCTAACATAAGAGAAATGGAGCATGAGGTTTACAAAATTGCATAGGAATTAAGGCACATTCAGTTAATATTCCTACCTATATACGAAGTGACATGATTAATAAACACATTCAATAATAAATGGTTGTCAGTTGCACAACACAAGTGTTTCTGTTACTGTTTTCTGCTGGTTACATTTGATTTTTCACATTATTTCTTGATGTATTCTACATAATGGCCTAACCACATCATGTTTACGTTATTACATTACAAGAGCCTAACACTTAGGTTAACACGACAAAAGATTATATGCGGATGAGTTCAGCACGTGGGATTATATATGCACCCCTACAAATGAAAATGCATTTTGTGCTACATCTAAGGTACCAGAACTGTACTTTTACTGCCTATTGTTGGTTGCAGAAACAAGAAATTTGTGTCAACAGATCTCATGAAACTGCATTACGTTGCCGGTTCTACACAGTAGGTCACGTGGGATGCTGAGTAGTCACCTGTCTCCTTTCACTACTGTACAGGAGATCGCGTTGAAGCTTTAATCAGCTATAAACCTTCTGCTTCCTGACTGGGGATAGCTAGCAATGAAGTATCTATTCTACCTGCTACATCAACAACTACTATACAAACAACTTGTACAGAAACACAGATTTCTATTTGGAAACTATATATGGATGGTGTCTACAATTCAAGTCAACTCCAAGTTCTACACAAACTGCAGAGCTGCCAAAATAGATCCAACAGCCTCCGGCTACTTTGTCGACTTTGATGACCTCTTCAAGGTAGATTGCGTGTTTTCTACCTTTGGCTGAAAAAGATGTACTTTTTTCCTCCATGGCTATACTTGTGGTTTACAATTTCATTACTTTTCCTCATTCTTTGGATTGACTTTGTGACTATCTTTTTTCTGCTTCTGAATGGACATTATCTATCTGAACGCTCTGCTGTACAATTGGTGAACTTGGTTCTAACACCTCATTCTTTATCGCCCAAAGTGTGAAGAGACCTTTCCCTGGGGAACATTTCGGCTGTTCCAGTTCCTGATGGAATTGTTTGGGATAGGGTACCGTATGCTAAATTTGGTCCAACAGAACTTCAGGGCCAGCTTTAACACTGGTGGCACCCTGCGAGACAGTGTTTGTTGCCCCCCTCCCCATGACCACCTTTGCTATGGATTCCCTCATTAGAACCCTTTAACAGTGCCACTCAAGTCTCCATAACCACTGTCTCTCAAATTCATTAATTCATTTAGTTTTATAGCACCACTCACGCCAGTGTAAGGTGTCAGAGTACTTTATATCACACACACATTGCACAGAGACAATGTAGGAGTGACATGTCATTGATACTGGTAGGCAATATAGTTTAAGAGTCCTTATTCTTGAAAAGCACAAATTCATAATTGATACATAACATCATTGTTAGGGGTTCTCTTTAATAATAAGAATTGTTTTCTACCCAAATGAACCCTTTTGGCAAGATTAGGATAATGAAAGTCTCGGCAAAAAACATTTAGCTCTAACATATACCTTGCAGTTTGCATGCAGCTCTTTGATGACAGTTAATAGCTCGATGTGCTATATTAGGATTTTGACAATTAACAAAAGGAGCTCTCTTACAGAAGCAGAAACCCACTGACCTATTTACATTATATGCACTTTGTTATCTGCATTGTACACATTCTTAGCAGCAGGCATTTTAACCATCTGCACTACCTTAGGATGATTCAAAACTTCAACTAGACAAACCTCTGATCTCTTTCCAGGAAGACGATTAATCACCAGAGTTATCTTGACATTTTAATTGATGCCTGAAAATTGCTGGAGGCCAGGGGCGTGGCAGCAGGTGCTTTGAAAATGATAATATACTTGCAAAAATTACGCCTCCACTCCAAGTCAGCGCCCTATAGCCGGCCCTGATACCATATACATTCCGCATTAATTAAATTACATTATCACCCTAGTACTGCCTCCGATGATTGGAACATAGATACAGTGCATGAAATGCTTACGATCTTGAGTATTCCACTGTTTTGAACTCTGAGGTCATGAATAATGGTAAGACTAATTATGATGCAATGTTTTGTTTTCAACATTATGGTCACCAATTTTTGCATAAAGCAAGTACTCCACTTGCAGTATTTAATTACATACAATGGAAACACTGTCCTACACCACCACAGGGTAGTTCACACACATTTGCACAAAAGTTTGCATATTTTTCTGGTCACAATTCAGCTGACCCAGTGTCATATTACTATAGCAGGGGTGTGAAATTTAATTAAATATCTAGTTATCCATGGGGCAAGGTGCTTCATAAATCTACTTGTCCTGTAACAAAATCTACTTGTTCCTTTTGTGCCATGTAATGCGACAACAAATTATGGCAGCAATCTCATTATATAAGAGCTCTGATATAGCCTTTCTGATTATGCCACGGCTCATACCATAGTAGGGTTTCAATACTAACAATTCCCTTATTTTATCACGTTTCCACAGATCTACTTACTGGGACAAAAGGTAGTGGTAAGCAATAGTTCCAGGGTTGGGATGCCTTTTTGTGTCTATGCAAGCCTATTAACTTATATGTTTTAAGAGTTTTCCCCAACTCTTCTATAATCTTTTCCCTTACTGAGAAATGATGAAAATGTACTCCTGACAATGGCAGACGTAAAACTTCTTCTAGTGCTGGGAAACAAGTGGTTGAAGGGAAAGTGAACTTGCAAACACTCAACAGATTTTTGCATGAGCAAATCTACACATGCATATTAGCTCTTGCTTAAATGCAGTCAACAAATATTTTCTAGGAGTACTATTTCTTGTCCTACTTCTGTACATTCTTGTGAATTCACGAAAGCCGTAAATCTGCACTTATTGCAAGGACATATACCATGGGTGCACTTTTGAGACTTTCATTAAATAATAATTGGGCCCCTAATTAGGTCTGGTGTTGACCAGGACCTTTTGTGTTTAGTAATATTAACTCTCTCTCTCTGTCTATTGGCTGGCTTCACTGTGAGCGACAGTATTCTGCTCTTTCACAAGGAGCATATCGGCACACAAAGTAGTTTGGTTCAGTGCAAGGAACTACTGTGGCAATGTGTGCTTTTTGAGACCAAAAACAAGTTTTGCTTTTGCCAATGTTTGTTATAAATGGTGAGGGCCTGGCAGCTCCCACGCCAATAAGGTTTTACAAAAAGCATGCCAAAACAATACACACTTTAACAAAACAAAAAGGCTGACCACCAATTTCAGACCTTCTGGCTTTGCCAATGCTTGTTTATTTTTGTTTACTATAATCTTATTGAAAATGGTTACACAGATTATCCATTATGAATATATTTGGGAAATGCTAGCATACATCAAAACATTTTACTAAATGATGCTGCAAAGAAATAGTACCTAAAATTTTACAGTAGTTTAGCGAACTGTTTTTTTTCCTATCTGCATTTTTTGTGAACATTTTATTTTGAAAGCAAAGAATCATCAATCTTGCTTTCACGCTTTGCAAATATTTGCATCTAATCAGAGAGCATTCTGGGAGCATTAAACATAGCCTCATGTTGCTAAACTTTTATAACGTGTGTACACATTTTTTTACTAGTACCACTGTCTGTAGTGCAGTCTGAGCTTACAACATTTACTTAGAGCGCTCACCCTAATAATAAAGGCTTTGTATTAATGAACCATAAATACAAGTTTGAATAGCATTAACACATGTACACAAATCACCAAAACTGCAGACAATGCCTTTCCCTGATTCATAATGTGGTACTGTAAACTGGCAGCCAAAGGATTTGTGCTGTAGAGGGTTGGGCCTACTTTTCCCAAGGACAAAATGCACATGAAAACTTGTTGCCCTTGACCCCAAACAATATCTCCTGGGCGTCGGGCTATAGGAATTCCACATCCCTGTATAGGCTCACATCATCACCATCAAAGAACAGGCTCACTGATACAAAGCTGATATATTCTGAATCTTTTCTTTTCCAGCTTTCCAAACAAGGGATTGACTTTCGGAGGGGCACTGTTGATTCTTTTGAAAAATGTAAAAATATATATTTTTTTATTTATAACACTGAATACAGAGTGTAACAGTAAGCAGTGGCGAGCTCATCCCGAAACATATATAAGTAATAATCCACCAATATGCAAGCGAACCAATACAGCCTCACATACATGTGAGTGGGGCCAGCAGGATGCATGTCACTTATAGGATTTTTCAGGCTATGTTCGCTGAATCCATTTAAAGACACAGGATGGAACAAGCAGCCTCATATTCATGGTAATGTTGCAACAATTACTTAATTATGCCACCAGGCAATGTGGATGTGAGTAACTATTGAGAGGGACCCAATGTACTGGCTGAAGGGTCTGTGGAGCGGGCAGGAGGGAGAGAGCTACTAAGTGATTGAGCCACAGGTGTGGTTGTGTGTAGGTGAATGGTCGTACATTGGCAAGGGGCGTACCTTTCCCAGGGGAGGTGGGAGTGACCGAGGACTAGGAGGGAGTAGCGGAAAATGCAGGGAGAAATGTGAGCATGAGCACCATAGCGACATCCAGGAGTGCATCATGGCTCAGTGCACTTATCAGTCAGTGCGCTCAAGGTGGACAGTCACCGGTTCTGGCCTCGACAGCAAGCAAATATGTTTCCCATTCTTCGCCACCCACGCGGGAGTCACCCCTCATGCGTAGAAGTCTTAGAGTGTGTGCCTCCGCCCTGGTCCATATCAGCAATACTCGAAGCCAGCCCTGAATTTCCGATGGAGCAGGGGACTTTCACGCCATAGCAATGTTACGTTTAAATAGGACAAAGGACAAACCAATAAATCGGTGCAGGTACTTGTCGTCCTTTGCATGGGGGCGCAGTCCCAATAAGCAAGATTCAGGGTTGGGGGTAAGATAGTGTAATAATAATTCCGCTACTTCGGAGGTGACCTCCTGCCATACCTGTGATAATGGTGTGCAAGCCCGTACCATATGTATGAAGTCTGCATTTTGTAATTTACAGTGGGGGCATGCTGGGGAGAGTGCCGGAAACATGTACTGGATACGGGGTGGGGAGTGTGGTGAATATAATTAAACTACGTGAAACAAAATCTAGGATTACGAGAGATATTCTTGGTCATCTGCAGAGCATGGGTCCAGGCTGTGTCAGTAAGTGGATGTGATAGCACTGCATCCCATTTGGCCCATATCCCTGAGGTGTGAGTGAGTGGGGTAGGATTAAGAGCAGAATACAGAAACGTGATAGCTTGATGTGTAGTGTCAGAGGTAAACACTGCATTCCTTGCCTGCGATGTAGATTGTTCAGTCTCCTCAGTCCCCCAAGTCTGGTGGATCACCCATTGCACAATACAATATGTAAAAAATTGGTCAGCACCCAACCTGTAGAACTCCACTAATTCTTGCAATGTCATGAGTTTCCCTTCATTATAGAGATCGACCACTTGTGTAATTGCAACCGCAGTTCATGGAGATTGATGCGTCTCAGAGATCGTTGCAGTAGTGGCAACTCCCAGATGGGGATCGAGGGGGTGTATGGGAGGAGTGAGCCCTTGGGACGTAAATATCGATGCCAGCAATAGCGGGCCACAGTTATTAGTCGCTATATTGGCCCAGAGCAAGTGTTTGGTTCAGAAATCCAAGGATAATACAACTCGAAGTTGGGTGCTCCCAACCCGCCGTCAAAGAGCGGATGTTGCAGAACAGACAGAGTGACTGTGCGATGGCCTGTGCCCCAAATCAATTAGAGTAACAACCCATTAAGATCCTGGAAGAAGCTCTTGGGGAGCACAATGGGAAGGGCTGTGAAATAATAAAGCAAGTGGGGAAGTACCAACATTTTGGCGATTGTGACCCCAACCAGCAGAGATAATGGCAGGGAACACCAATACGGAAGAGAACGTTGGATAGACCCTACAGCCTTATCAAGATTGCCCTCCTTGAGATCGCATTCAGAGTGGTATATCTGTATGCCTACATTCTTGAAGGTGCCATAGCACCATTGCAGGCATGAGTCTGGACGTAGCACGTGATCCTCAGTCAGTAGAGGTACTGGAGGGAACACCCAGGATTTAGACCAGTTCACCCGTAGGCCAGAAATCACACCAAAATTGTCTAATATTTGCATCAGATCCACCTGGGATAAATCCACATCCCGCAGATAAATCAGGGCATCATCAGTATATAATGAGATGACGTGGTGCATATCGAGCTCACGTATGCTCCATTCCACAGCCTGTTGGCAGAGCTGGCAGGCCAGAGGCTTCATGGCGAGGGCGAGCATGAGACGGGAGAGGGGGCAGCCCTGTCGCATGCTTCTGCAGATAGGGAATTTGTCCCAGATCACCTGTCCGGTTTTAACATGTGCCTCAGGCTTGGCATAAAGAGTGTGCACACAGCTGAGAAACACCGGGCCAAACCCCATGTTGGTAAGGGCTGACAATAAATATTCCCAGCTCAGGGTATCAAAAGCTTTTTCTATGTCTAATGACACCGCAACCTGGTCAGGAGTGCCCTCCAGTGTACTGTGCAAGAGGCGTAAGAGGCGACGTACATTTAGGAAAGTGCTGCGTCCTGGGATAAACCCAGATTGATCTGGATGTACCAGCGGGAAACAGCTGTTACACTGCACGCGTTACAATGCATGCCATTACCCGGCATGCTGTTGCAACGCGAAAGGTGTGTAGCAGGAAGGAAAAAGGTGTTGGATGTAACTGCAACATCTTTCCTACTGTTGCACACACTGGAGTTGGAATAGTAAATTAAACTATTCCAACTTCCAGCGCACCCCCGACAGCAAGTCAGGGTAAAGATTTGCGTTGCAACGGAATGCGGGGTAATGGCATGCGTTGTAACGTCATACAACTGTACCAGCATCTGGACCAGAGGAAGGAGGTGATTTGCCAGGACCTTGCCCAGAATCTTACAGTCTAAGTTGAGCAAGGATAAGGGGCGATATAAACAAACATCCAAAGGATCCCTGCTGATCTTAGGCAGGACTACTATAAGTGCTTCGCAGAGTGTGTCTGGAATGCAACCTTGGGTTTCATGTCATCTCCGGGACAGCACAAGACACCTAGGAAGGCTTCAAGAAGTTGTGCCCAATACAATGGAGCAGTCAGTGTCCCACGGAGAAGGGGCAGCAGGAAGATCTGCCCAGCAGAGAAAGACGAAAGTCAGGACAATACGATCACTCTACAGGAAGAGGTGCAGTGGGTGACTCAGTCAGACAGTCATCGATGAAAATCCAAGGGCACCCCTACACTGACATCGGCAGGCAGCCAGCAGTATTGCCTTTACCCTGTGTGGACGGGACAAGCGGGTCAGTCCCCAAATCAGCCCTGACAGTACTTTGCTAAGAGCACCCTTGGTGGTACAGTTGGCCCGATTGCCAAGCGCCCACTGATGTGGTTCCACAGTTCTGGTCCGCCCGCAGTATCGCAGGAGTGGGGGTCTGCCAGATAAAAGAAGAGGGTCCTACCTCACGAGTGACCACATACTCGGTCAGCAGTGGAGCTGAGGGCAATCACGGGCACATCCACAACCCGAGGTACCATTGATGGGGGTGGGAACGCCGTGAGCTGGTAAACAGGAGCACAGGTCAAGTAGCTGGGGTGACAAGGCCACCCCCTGATGCAGGGCCCCTGTGGCACTTCAGAGGTGTCAGTGCGAAGCAGGCATGAAACCGCAGAGGAGGGGAGGAAGGAGGCCCTTCAGGACACAGTTCAGCCAGCCCAGTGTGGGGGATTAGTCAAGAGCAATGCTGACATCAGGAAATGTGGTGGCTGCAGGTCCAGATCACCTGGGCCCTGTCAGGGCAGCATCTCCTGCAGGCGCTTCAATAGGCTGACCGGACACGCCTAAGGCAGAGGCCAAAGTGTGGCATTTTGTGCACCCACATGCGGTGCAGCAGCAGTATCGCTGAAATCAAGGAAGCGAAGTCGACTGGACTCGGCAGCCCCCGCATGAACGCCCTCAATGCTGGGAGTGGGAGCCAGCCGAGTCAGTCTCTTTCAGTAAGTCCAAGCAGAGTGGGGAAAACAGCTGGCCCTCCGCAGCATGTGAAAACCCACGGTGGGCTAGGCCAGCAGCCATGGGTGGTCGCTGCCTGCAAATAATTATTTGGAAGTAAAGCGGACTCCCAGCAGGGAATCCCCACAGCAGTGTTTGGGTTACAGGCGCAGGAAAGGGCTCAGGAGTCACTGGGCATCAGCAGAATCCACAGGCCATAGGTGCCGGAGAGCGCCGGGCATCCAGTGGAAATACAGGCTGCAGCACAGAAAAAGTCACCTGGAGAGTGTCTGCAGCCATCAGGTAGGCCGCACTAGTCCCCTGTGTTGTCCTGGGGGGAGTGCGACGAGAGTCTCTGTAGTCGGCTATCAAGCAGGGGCAGCCGCAGACACAAGCCTTCACGCTCTGTGCACCTCCACCGGTCATCCCACACAGCAAGCACCAGCTTCCCAAATGGGCCACGGGTGTCCCCAGCAGGCCGCACGGCTAGGTCTCAGTTCACGATTTGCTGCGCCTCATTCCCGCAGGCATCAGGTGTAGGGGGCACCGCACTGGGGCTACCGGGAGGCAGCTGGTTCCTCTGCCAGCAAAGAGAGAGAGTGTGGATGGTCGATGGGGAGAATATATGCCGGATAATCTGCGGGCCCACTCTGAAGCTCCCATTTACACATCTAGCATTGTTTCCATCTTGGCCAGGGGCATGGCTGATTTAAAATTGATTTGGGGAACTAAAGATTGGCAGGTTCAGGTGAACGTGGCATTATTTAGAACATGCCGGGTACGCGAAGATACACCGAAGCGATAGCACGCTTCAATGCGGCTCTTCCACGCCACCTGACGTTGCCATAATTTTGCCTAACTTAGGTCAGACCCGGAACAACACACACACCTCGGGGCACCAACTGAGTGTGGGGTAGTTTGTCTACTATATATGTTTTCTGTCCTGATGAAGCGCCACGGATCCCTATGACCAGTAAAGGCACGAAACATGTTGACACATTTGTGAAGGAGTGACCATAATAGGTCCCACCCCTGAGACAGTAGGAGACTTCCCTATCTGGTCTTAACACCCAGACTACCAGGGTTCGTTTCAAACCCTGCGGCAGCACTCACCTGCCACAGGTTTTTATCCCTGGAAGGTCAATCCCTTCATTAAAGTACAGTGCAGGATCTCCTCTACCAGTTTTAGTCCTTTTTTTCACACCCACTTCACGTCATGAATCACTTCACCCGCACTCATCATACGGCAGCCTCTAAAAAGATCTCCGTCAAAGTGACCCTTTGGGGGACCCGTAGGGCATTGCAGCGCCGGCCCGATGAGGAGCACCGCCCTATGATGAAGCATGACATCCTCTAGGGGATGTGTGAGGGCACCATAAACAGTCCTGCTGACTGTGCCTATCCAGTACTCTGACCTAGGCACTCTCCGCCTTTTGAGAGACCGTGCCTCTCCCTCCCTCTCCTTCTCAGGAACATTAGCCCCCTGTTGAATTTTTTTAATTTTTTATTATTTAGAGCATGCCAGGTATCACATCAACTGATTGTCCAGAACAAAATTGTGCAGCAAACATCGGGTCTTGGCCTGGCTAAGATAAAAATTTTAATGCACCAAACATTCCCACATTTGCACATTTTGCAAACTGGCAACAGTTCACAAATTTATGGTTTATACAGTTCTTCGGGGACCAATCAGGGGAGATGGTTAGTGTGGCCATTAGAGACAGCGGATATCATTCACGTTTCTTGGGTGACACAAAAGGGTTTAAAATCAACAGGCCCGACCCACATTACATGCAGACGCAACACTCGGGTGGTAACAACTTACAGTGTTGGGAAGTTGTTGCTTGATTGGCTAAGAACCTCAACATTGTCCCAGGTGAACCAACACATGTCCCTTCTTTCTGATGATATGAGACTACAGGATTTTGTATTCGTTCCTAGAAAACCATGTCAAATGCGCTTCTTGTATGCAATATACAATGAAGAGTGGGAAGTGTTCCAGCAGGGGGCTGATGAGAGACTACACAAAATTGACAGGCCAATTTGGAAAGGGCTCTGGCAGTAGATGATAATGGTATGATTATATTGCCCACTAGGATATACTCTCTGGGTCACATTGTGTCATCTGCAATAGATATCATGCAGAATGACATGTCCTCTTTACAACATGGGCAGTCACAGCTTAGATCAAACTAAGTTGGACTCTTCAGACACTTTGTGACGGTCACGTACCATGGTGACACATTAATGCCATTAGCTTGTTTTTACCATACGATCTCACAAAACAGCAAACCACCATGACAAGAAAAGATGTGACACACCATGATACACATAAAGGAGTTGGAGAAACTACCATTTACTGTTGCAGAAATACTACGAATTGGATCATCCACAGATTTATCTCTATGACAATTTCGACATTTAACTTCCAATACTTTTTACAACACCACCAATTAGGCAGATATGAAGCGCTAGGAGAAGGATATGGGCATGAGCCGTGGTTCTTACCTTTTAGATATTGCTGTTAGAATGGCGAGACTGAAGTCTTTCTTAGTGGATACTTTAGGGCATTCCATGGTGTGTAGAAAGGTTTTGCTTCATGGTGCATCTAATGCGTCCATGGCAAATTTGTCATACTATCTGAAGGGTTCTCCAGCTGCGGTGATCTGTCCAACTTTCAGATTACTCTCGAACAGGAGTTTTTTTATGTCGAGCGATCAAAGCTGCTGTGATATGAAACTGGGCATCGCCTATCTGGTGACGGTTTCTGCAGTCCTGACCTGTTGCACACAAGCACTGTTTACACCTGCCCGCATAGTTAGGGAGGTGATGCTTTTGCCTTCAATAAAGCTTTTGAGCAGGCTGGAAGCCTTATTGTTCCAAAAGGATGTGGCCTTAACATCTGCAAAAGTGTTATTTAATCTTCAAGTTGCAAGGTCTTCTGAAATACAGTCGCTGCTAATACTAATTTCTTGTTAAATTTTGGGGAAGTTGTGCACCACGTTTTTAACATGTCTACTGCCGCGGGAGTAACACACTTTTTAAAGAAAATAGGTTGTGGCTTGGTTAGTACCTTCCAGACAGTCTTTGGGGTTATTCCATTATTCCTACACTCCTTGCTGGGAAGCATTTTTGGAGGTCTTCCACTGGTCATGTTCCTGATTGTCGGGACTTTGCTTTTACTTTTTCTGCTCCGCAATGGATGTCCCATCAAGAGACCAAATGGAACTGCCACTTCCACATGTGCTCCTGTGTTGTGAACCCATGATACAGTGTTTGGGTGCATCCTTGCTTCAGGAACTAAATGAACACTGATTCTTATCCTTTCGGACTATGTGGTTACACTGCGTGCTGCCCGTATTCTGCTGTCTTCTGTGCACTTTTGAGTGTGCCCTGGACATCTGCCTAGGAACGGAACTGGTTCGTCCTCCAGACATTGACCTACTGGGGAGCCCATTAACAGCCCTCTTGTACTGTTATCCCTTGCGCTTGCCTTTGCTTCTGAACAAATTTTATGAGCCCTGCTGGGATACTTCTGCTTGTAGTGTTCTGGATCTCGGCTCTGCTTCTGCGGATCTCGCACTGACTGCTCCTCCTTTGACATCTGCTGAGGGGTATGGACGGGAACATGTTTGCTCCATGGATCTGATCCGATGGATGCCTGTGGGAACATCATCAGCGGTTGCTGGGAACAGCAATGTTTCATCTACCTCTCAAGAACACATAAACAATCTGGCAGTTTCGAGTCATGAGATTGTTTCAAATTTGGCTTTCTTTTTAATCTAATTTGTTTTATTTTATTTGTTTTAATACTGTTTTTATGTCTCATTGATTATTACGTGGGTTTCACTATGCTCTTTGTTATTAAACAAGTGTGATGCTTTTTTAGATTTTTATTGGTTTATTTTTTGTAATTTTTTACTTATTGACTCTTATATTTTAGTATTTGTTTAGGGATAGCTTTATCGACTCACATCCAAGGAGTTGGTGTCACATGGTCAGGATAGGCCTGGTGAGGAACACCACCATTTGCATGCTCATGTTTCTTAAGTTGCCTCTCTTTACACACAATTACTTTTGACGTATATTTTTGCGTGCGTGACAGTGCAGGATAACATTCTATGAATCGGCATTGCTCACATTTCTGCTTCATAGGCAAACTATCACGACATTTTGAACATTCAGTACAAGGGATAAAGGGCACTTCACAAATGTCATTATCGTTATTGACCGGGAGACGACAATGTTATCTCACTAGAACAAACAATTGCGGCCGAACAGGGGTTGCGATATAGCCGCATGGGTGCTGTTTATTATATAAACAAAACAACTACCTTGTTTAGGCAGAGGAGAACTCAGATGACACTGCAAGGTCACTGTATGCCGGAATTCCAGCTCAGCTGATTCCTGTTTACTTATACAAGGGATGTCCAGCTCTACACCAAGACGGACAGCCTGATGACACTTACCCGCAAGTAATAGGGAGTTAGTCCACCCAGCATGGATTTGGCAGATCTCCCACCCTAGGGTTAGGTAGGAGTACACTATACACAGCACGTATATGCCCTCTTATATTCACTGTCTTAGCACAACGGTGGAATTGGTCATCCTTTTGACTGTTTACTAATTATCACATTGCATGTATCTTATACAACATATAAACTTTATTTTGGTCAAACAGACCTCGAACGTACCAACATACATATACATAAAATATTAAAATGTACATATTCCCAATTCATTAGATTCTTAAAAAACAACTTGTTAAAACATAAACACAATTTAAATATAGATTAAAATAGATAGTAGGGAACTACATCCATTTAGAATTGTTTAGATAAAAGAATAAAACTTCTTAAAATAATGAATTATTGGAACTGAAGCCTTCCACTATTGTAGATTAATGTGTTGTGTATTTAGGGCAGTCCAAACTGATGATCAACGATCAGGATAAAAAGATCGCAATAATGCACTTTGTTGAGGTTGTTACTATCAGTCATAGCTTCCTTGTATACCTTTCCAATGCACCTTTAAAGTGCTTTTGTGCATAAGCAGGGGTTAATACTAGTTACATATGAGACGATAAGTCAATGTGCCCCGAGCCTTCAACTTTCCTTTTATGGTGTTTTGAATTACTACATTATGGGCTTTAAAGAGGTACGAGCTGTTGTTCACTAACCATGGTTGGGGAAACACATTAAGACTATGTAGTGATGAAGTTCCATGCATAGAGGTGATGAAGTAGACGTAGCCCAGTAGTTTCTTTGTAAGTTATTTATTTAGTCCATATCATCAATGGTAGCAGCCCCAACTAGGAGCAGCCTCCCTGCTGCTCAGCCCATCTTCAACTGTCAACAGTCACACCAGGCACCCAAGCATTCCACTCATGTCCATCGCACCAACATTCCAAACAGAACACTCACACTGGCTGAGCAGCTAGGAACCAGGTAGCAGGGAACATTATAAACACAACAGGAAGATACCACATATCTTCTAACCTTAAATTTGAAAATGGATTAAACCATACCAAAATGAAAACAACTATGCACAAGAATGTACAAATGAAGGCAGTAGTCCAGAAACCAGGAATGCAAGGTAAAACACCACATCACGAGAGGGAACAAAGACTAAACAAAGGAGGAAAGAAGAATGAAAAGATACACACGAAATATCACACATCCTCCTCCTTTAATATTAAAAACAAATGGAAGTTTTAACAAATGTTAAGCTCACTGAGACAAAGTGAGAAAACACCACATGAAAAGGCACATGAAGCTTAGACTAATGAAAGATGCAAAAGAAGGATCCAACCATGCACTTCAGAGCTGGGCAAGGCTCAGTGAAGAGAAACACACGGGAGAAACACATCCCGGAACTCTAGCACTATGGGTGGACTGCACCCATGAATAGTTTCCTTATAAAAGGAACACCACACAGAAACGGTAAAGAAGGGACAGCAAACTAACTCACCACCCCTCATGTAAGGGACTATACATGCGAAAATGGGACTGTGACCCATAATGCAAACAAAGCTAAATGGGACAAACACCCGTAAAGTCAGTGAACAGGACATGCAGCACAGGGTGACTTACAAACGCATAACAACTTAGAGAATAGGTGCAGCACAAGGTGACTCAAACACCAAATAACCAACGTGCAGCACAAGCTGACTTATGCACAATGACAATGCAAACTGTAGAAATGGGACTGGCACCCAGTCTAACATCCCTAATGTAAGGCTTTGTAATGTGAACCGTGGAAATGGAAGTAACCCCCACTAAGACAACGAACACACGTGCAGCACAAGGTGACTTACACACACAGAAACAAATAAAAGTATACGTGCAGCACAGGGTTACTTATACACACACAAAAAAACGTGTTGCACAGGGTGACTTCCACACCGTTAACAGATCCCTCATGTAAGGGGCCAAAAAATAACTAGAGTAACTGGGCCTATGACACCCAGAACGCAATTCTACGTGGGTATAAAAGTATTGTGGAATGTACAATGAAACAAAACAAGACCATACAAAAGGTGGCAACTCTGAGTTGCTTGGAGACAAAATAAAACAAACCTAGGCTGTAACTACAACAACCCAGCAGAAAGACAACCAAGATACCCGCACATTCAAAACAATATGCAACTTTGCCAGCACAATTTAAGTAGCGTACTCATTACATATAGAAATGCATAGTCTTAAGTTAAAAAAGAAAACTTTCTTGCTGGAAACAAAGGATACTGTAACAGCTGAGGGAAGTCTTACTCTATGTTGACAGAACAACCCCCAATGCACACGCTGAAAGAATGCATATTATGCCTGATATGCTGAAATGACCTATCATGGAACATTAAGACTAGAAAAACGTGTCCAAAATGCTCCTGTCATAGTTGTTGTGTGCTGTCCAGATCAAGTTCAACGACTGTAAGACTATTCCGGAACTCAGACTCCGCTCCAACTGAGGAAAATAGGAGGGATAGCGCTGGCCAAACTCGCTTCGTGCTGCTAAAATACACACAGAATGGGACTGCCAAGATGATACACACTGCAACAAAAAAAATGCCATGCAGGAACACTTAGAATAGTACGATACTAGACTGCCTTCACTTCTCCTTTGCGACAAAGCTTACCAGCTGACATCCGCCCTAACAGTTGGGTGGAACACCCCACAGCAGTCCTTGGCCCGAAAACGTAAAAGTACTGCAGCTCGTTGCAGTTGTTGTGTCCTGCGAGACACGTTCTAGTGTCTCGACAGGCACAGAGTTAGTAGCCACTCCCCTATGGGAGTGGGCACACACACCCCACACCCATCCATCACCGGCATCACGAGTGACGTGACCCGGCTAATAAAGGGGCCCGAGTGCACGTGCTCGTGGCCAGTTGAGTAACTACAACGACGGTGTCAGTGTTCATCTTTTATCAGCATGTTGGCCTGGAGCCCACGACATAACATTTGGCGACGAGGGTGGGATAGCCAATCCCGCGTGCCTGCTAAGTCATGTTTCCTTGTTCCTCGTGAGGAGGGAAGAGTCCGCTGGCCGGGCCTGCGAGGAGGGCAAGCCTCGCAAGTGGCCATCTACCTTTCAGAAGGGAGGAATGGATACTGGCTGTTTCCTACTCAGTGTGGCTCTGGATGCTGGAGAAGTGGACGAGCGCCCCCGCAGCCGCCGGTGGAACGCCACGAGAAGCGTGAGTCTCCTTGCCATGCTCGCGGCGCAACCGCCGCCACGCTCCAGCACTCACCCCCGCAAGTAAGGAGCCCGGCGTTCATCACTGCGCAGGACCCACGAGCAGTCCTTCCACCCCTAAGGCAGGCATCGCTCTGCAACCGGCCTGCGCCGAGCAGCCCTCCCTCACTGAAAAAGAAAATCACACTGAAGACACCCCGGCAATGTTGAGCGGGCAGCAGAAGAAAAGTGATCCCAGGTGCACTGCCCTACTGTGCCCCCTACCTTCCTCGTGAAGTCAAGGCAGTCCGGAGGTGGGCACGTGGCAGTGGGCTGCTGTTGCTGGCGAAAGGTCTGAGCCCGGTGTCGGGTGTTGTCGCCGGGCGGCTCCGAGTTCAGCGGCGTATGGGGAGAGGCGTGGCAGCCCGGTGACCATCGTAAATGAGCCACACCTGCAAGGAGAACTCCCGTCCGCAGCTTCAGCTGTGCGCGACCCCGGTTTAGGGGAGAGAGAGAGATGAATGTGAGGAAGGCGATGAGCACCGACAGCGCCATCTAGCGGCACCTCGCCCCACTGCATACGGCGAGGTACCGTATTCACGTAATGAAGTGTCACGCGGGGGCAGTGGACAAAGGAGCCCTGCAATACAGCTAGGTGAACACTACACCTGTCTCCACCGAGTTCTGACAGCAGCAAGGGTAGGCCCCCACGCTAAAGGCAATAGCTATACGGCCCGCCGTTTAAAGGAGGACAGCCAATACCGGCAAAACAGCAGTGCTGCACTGCCACCCGGTGGCCACCCGTAGTGACGCAGCCACAGGAATCAGTCACATCACAAGTAAACGGATGCAATGGCAATGGTAAAAGGTACATGAGAAACCGCATTACCGTACCAGCGCAATCTGTCTCCTCTGCATTCTCCGCCAAAGCGTATTCCTGCACCTTGCCTGCCTGAGTTGCCCCAACCCTGGAAGTGCTGAACATCATGATAACCACTGAGCCACCGGGAGGCCTGCAGTAGCAGCACACTCGGCATGCTGCATGCCAGAGGTGTTACTGAGAGGCCAAGTACCCCAAAGACGGTGAGAGCCACCTAGTGGACATTACGGCCTACCACACGTGTAGACAATGAGTGAGTCACGTAGAAACGGCTGGCAGCACTAGGATAGCTGCTGCAATTCACAGTAACAGAGAAGGGAGAGACAGTTGTATGACTGCCCGGGGTTGACACCCCCAAGTGCACTGCTAAGCCTGGAGGACTATCAAAGGGGAAAAAGGGGAACTAGAAGTGGTTCCACACCAGCCAGCAGGCAGACATGTTGTAGTAATGACTATAGTGCTGTCCCAGCACAGAGAGCACTCACATAGCCAGAAGTTGCCCAGTCACGCCTCAAAGCAAGATGCAGCTACAGAGAGTCCAGCACAGCCCCAGGAGACTGCAAGCCTGAAGCAGCCAGTGGGTAGAAGTGAACACAGCCTACACCCTGTGGGCTGTCTGGCAGGCTAAATAGGAGGACCTGAACCCCTGCTGAGGTAAATAGAACTAAGATATCCAACGCTGCCTCGGCTCAGAGAACAGACAGGAACCCACGTGGAGGCAAGGACGGAAAGCCCCGAGGCAACGAAGCCCACAGCAAACACAAGTGCATGGGCGTGACACACACCCCTAGTGGCTGTCGGATGCCTCCGCCAGCATGGAAGCCGAATCACTAGCCCAGGAGGTGAATGACCACCATAGCAAGAAAAAAAAAACAGGCACGCCAGGTGCCAGAAGAGGACGCCCACCGATTCCTCACCACATCCCGTGCCCAGCACAGGTCACCCAAGGACGTTCATTGCCAAGGAGCCCAGAGCTGCCCCAGCTCAGTGAAGCCTCAAGCAACCAAGGGCGTGCATACAGTCGGTAGCGACCAGGTCCCACCGCAAGTGAGTTCAAGGAAGTGCCAACTGCCCGAAGAAGACTGAGCATACAAAGTCAGAAAAGCGCAGAAGGCTGCTCCAGCAAATTTGACTGCATGGGCATGCGCCCAGGAGAGCAAGACCTCCTCGAAGAGAAGGAGAAATGCTGAAGGCATCAAGAAGAATCTCAATCGCCTCAACGGAGCCCCGAGTGGGCCAAACGCAGCACAGTGTCCTCCCTCACACTGCCTCAAGCAGGAGTCGTCAGTGACCCAAGGCTGACAAGAGGAGAGTCGTACATCACAAGTGGCCAGCCGCCACCACTAGCCCACTACTGCCCGTGGAAGCCATTCCCTGTAGAGGGAACGCCCGGAGTAGATGTGTCAAGAAGCTGCCTGAAGAAGGAGCACCCAAGATGAGCGGCTGCTCGCCATGCAGCTGAAAAGAGCGACTGAAGTCTCACCTCGATGGTCAAGAGACCATTGAAGTTTATAGGCCCGTTAGCCTTGTTAGAACATGGTGCATGTCACTGCACCAGGAGGAGAAGCAGAAGAAGAGTGAAGATCGTGTCACCCCGAAGAGCTGGACAAACGCAGGCATGTCAGACAAAGAGAGGAGAAGCAGGAGGACTCGAAGCACCACAAGCCAAGAACACCTCCAAAGACACCAGACAGCCACTAAGGTGGACTGACGGCCCTGGCGACAGCACCAAGGGAGAACCACGCGTAAGCCGCAGTAAGCGCAAACCGCGTTACTCCCATCACTTCGCAGTGGGACTGTCTAGCCCCGAGTGTCGGCAGTTGGAGTCGAACGGCATCCCTGCCCAGTACCGCAAATGCCAGAGGTGCAAGAGAAGATTCAGAAGAGGCACTCATGTAGCTACGACGTCCATCCAGAAACCTCCTCTCCTAGCTGTCTGTCACCACCTGTCGTCCAGGCCCAATGGCAGCTATGTCATCAGTGCCATGTGCATGACACCGCACTCAGCAAGAAACGTGTCAGTGTGACCGGAGGGTCCGCACCAAGAATCGGACAACCAAATGAGGCCAGACGGGGAAGTCATGATTGGCAGGGCCGGACGATGAAAAGAACCCAAGCTACAACAGGAGTGAGTCCTGACACAGCGACAGCAAGGAAAGAGGATAATAGCCCGAGAAGGAACTGGCAGCCGCACAGCGGGAGTCCGAGAGTAAGCCCCACAGCCTGCGCGAACCGAGCCTCAAGCCTTACGTTCCTCAGCGTGTTCATCACTCCTCCGTCAACAAAGTCCCAACAGCCCAAGAAGCACAAGTTCACAAATGCCAATGCCTCCCCAGAGAACATGGAGGTACCTGGCCACTCCCTGCCTCAGGTGATCGACTCCCGACTAGATGCCTGCATCCATCAAGGCAAGTCATCACCCGCCATCGTCCAGATTCACCACACAGCTGGCAACGCCACCATGCCAGTCCTCATCAAGTGCGTCAACCTACACAATCTCGAAGACACACGGAGTGGAGTCCTCCGCTATTGTCAAACTAGCCAACAAGAAAACTCAGAGGCTACCTGCTAACCTGGTCTGCACCTGAACTGCGGTAGCGAGAGCATGTCCTGACCAAGATCCATACACCCTTGAGGTTTGTGCGAGAGACTGGCTACTGGCTCCTCGGCGGCTTGCAGCTGCCCCCAGCCGGCACATACGCAGCCCCAATCGCAGCCTATCAGCAGTCCTGTGGCAAGCCCGAAGAAGGGCCTCCCCAGGCGGGAGAGCTGGAAGAGACATTGTCCTACCGGCAGGTCACCGGACACAGCAAGACAGCCTCATAGAGACTTCCGGATATACTGAAATAATACAGTGAACTTTCACCATGGACTCCAACCATGATCTTGACGCACCCAGTTAATGAACAGTTGTTAATCACCACATACCATCCTCAAGGTCAGCGAAAGGAAGCCATCTGGGACCAAAGGGCATGATTCCACAGGCACGTTACTAGAGTGCCGCGGACATCTTCAAGCAAGCATTCGTGTCCTGAATCACACCGGTTAAATGATGAAGGCCCGCCGAGATCGTCCTGCTACAGTTGGAGTCACCAGTCCTGGTCTGTTGTCTTCTGGATGCCTGACCCGAGAAACTGATGGACCCTGTGGTGTATATTTCATTGTTATTTCTCCCTACAGGTTGCACTAGGGAACTTTTGTTTTTATTAAAATTTGGGAGGAATGTTGTGTCCTGCGAGACACGTTCTAGTGTCTCGACAGGCACAGAGTTAGTAGCCACTCCCCTATGGGAGTGGGCACACACACCCCACACCCATCCATCACCGGCGTCACGAGTGACGTGACCCGGCTAATAAAGGGGCCCGAGTGCACGTGCTCGTGGCCAGTTGAGCAACTACAGCCACGGTGTCAGTGTCCATCTTTTAGCAGCATGTGGGCCTGGAGCCCACGACATAACAGGAGTCACCACCCTGCAAACCAAGATGGCGGCACGTCGACGTGGCTGCACGTGGGAGTGTGCTCGAAAATGTCCCTAATCAGCTTGCATAGCTGCATAGCAACTGTGGTGACGCAGAAGTCCCAGGCGCAACTCCAAGCGATGCCAAGGAGCAGGTAAGCCTGTGCGCACTCAGGTACTCAGGCACTCAGCTTGTGCCTCTGTTTTCAAACCGCAACGCAGCGGTTTAACTGCCCATACTCCAAATAGGTCTCATGCGAGAAAATAAAATAAAGGTCCAAAATTATTTCACCCCTGACGTCCCGCTCCAGTCACTGGTACCAAGGCTGATAAGTGTCACAGCATTCCGTGTAAATGTAACACACGTATCCTAGACGGCATATGAAAACATGCCTAAATGTCGCAAATCCTTTCCCAAGCAAGTGATGGCACCTTCCCCAAATGAAAGGCAAGAAAAGGTGATGCCAGAGTGGTTGGTGAAGAGGATGAATGCCTGAGTTGATCAACTTATTGCTGGTAGAGCAGTGTCACATGACAAAAGATTGTAGCCATAGATGAAAAATACCCCTAGACAGCAAGCTGAAAAATTCTCAGGGTGACACAAACAGTTTGTATTTTGATGAGCTTGATGTTGGGAGATGTAGATGAGCACAGAACGCCTGGGCTGGGGCTGTCCAGTGTGAAGGACACTGCTGGGGCTGCGAGGCATGCTGCTCCAGTTTCTCTTGTTTCTTGTGGGTCTTGATTCTTTTGTTTCAACACTTCCTCCTGGAAATGTACTAGCGCTGTCTATGTGGTCATTTGTGAACCACTTCCTCTTGGAACTGTACTGTGTGCTGTCTGCGCCTGTCATTTCTGTAGGTTCCTTCCAACATGAAGACTTCCTTGACACATCATCTTTAACTTCCATAAGACCACTAGTAGAGCGTGAGTTAGTCTCCAGATCGTCGCCAAAATGTAGTGATGAAGTTCCATGTGTAGAGGTGATGAAGTAGACGTAGCTGAGTAGTGTCTGTGTAAGTTATTTATTTAATCCATATCATCAATGGTAGCAGCCCAACCAGGAGCAGCCTCCCTGCTGCTCAGACCATCTTCACCTGTAAACATTCACACCAGGCACCCTAGCATTCCACTCATGTCCATCACACCAACATTCCAAACAGAACACTCACACTGGCTAAGCAGCTAGGAACCAGGTAGCAGGGAACATTATAAACACAACAGGAAGATACCGCAGACTAATTAGTATTTTATACAAGAATCACGATGCTTCAATAAATATTGAAGCACCTTGCTGTGTATTTCTTGTGTATTTCCTTGAGTATGCATGAGAGACAAAAGGGTTCTAGACCTGTTACCACGATTTCCACCGGGGATCAGGGTTGTCATGTTCTAAGGTTGCACACACATTTGTTACCTGGCTAGGTAAGGGGTACGATTGGTGCGCTGTGGGCTAGCAAGACTACAAGCCAACATATACTGAGGGAGTGCACTGAATCAGTCAGGCACAATCATGACGTTTATGTTGTCCAACCAACACACAGTTTTACCAGTGAGGTACAAGCCGTATGACACTCTAATACAGGCTCCTCTCTTAAAGACTACTTTCAATGCAGTTTTGAAACATGGGAAGGTCTCAACTGTCTGGAGATCATATCTCATCATTTCTTTATCTCAAAGAAAGATCTAAGATCCTGGGAATTATCACTCAATCTTGTGTCTTGACGGGGCAGGAAAAATCCATGGGAATTTTCCTAACCGTATTCAGGATGGGATCGGAAGTGAACAGATTCTAATAAATCTCCAAGGAGTTTCATGAAAGGCTCTGAAACTATAGACCAATATAAGGGCCTCTATCTCACGTGTATTAAATATATAAAACTGAGTAATTCTACATTATACCAGGTCTTTATAGACTTAAAAACAACGTGTAACTCTGACAATTGAAATCCTCTTTGGTCCACTCCAAAGAGATGGTTTGCAGCGAAATCCTGCTGTTTGGGAAACAGCTCCTTCGTCCTCTATTTTGGAAGCATATTGCAAGATCCTATAGATACTTTATGCTGACGGGTAGACTCAAAAAGTGTATTATACCTGCTGCTGCTTACGTTATGATGGCTGAGAATTTATCATGATAAGAATTTGCTCAACTTTTATTTTTCCTTATTGTATTCTGTAATTAATTTCCGAACTGTAGGTCTATTTTTAAAAATATGTATTTATTTACTTTTGATGGCTCTTGGCTGAAGCAAATAAATATTGATTGAATAAGGACTTATGAGGTGGGAGAGGGAGTGAAAGAAAGCAACACTGACAGACTCACCGCAACAATGATTGGGGAAACTTTATTAACAAATGCAGGCACGCTTTTGTTGAAAACAGCATTAGCTTGCTGGAAAGGCGCAGAACTCTGACTGATCACAGTTCACTCACTATCGCCCCCTTCACTCCCACTGACTGTTTTCAGGCAGACACCATACACACTTCACACCTAAGTGACTTATAACCTGTTGAGACATTGGTGATTGTATATGTGTAGAACACTGAAGACATTTGATGAGTTAACTGAGGAATATGGCACCCTAGTTGACCAGACCATGACACACAGGACTATTGTCATTGGAACTGCTGATAGGATAAACCTACAACACATGAACTACTGCACAATATCTTTACCCGAGGGGAAAGTACATGACACATAACTTGGATATAGAAGGCAGTATGCAACATGGCGAAAAATAATATTGATGGCTTCAGATAAAATGGAACTCGGGCCTAGAAATAAAAATGTCTGACAAACTGATTTGACTATTTCTCGCTCTCCTTAGTGATAACGAAACAATGGGAAAGGACATTGAAATATACACAGAAAGTCTCAAGTTCATACAATTCAATTACTTGCATAGAACGTCTCTAACCCCCAAAGAGCTCAATTAAATATATACAGTGTGAACAAGTTGACGGTGGATCCTTTCATATGAATAGGACATTGAAAATTACCCATATTTAACGAATCGTTGAAAAAAATCACGCCTTTAGAGCAGACACTTGACCTCACCAATCTACATGCTCCGGACAAAAGCATCTCACCCTATTTCAGCGCCATAAATCAAACAAGGCGAAGAATACATTTTAAGATCCAGGACCCATATTACACAATGAGGTGTGGCTCAGACACAGCTCCACCTTTCAGGAAGCAGAGCGGAGATGGTAAACTGGGCCACCAGTGAGAGCATTGCACCGCCGCACACCAGGAGAAACTACAGAGCCAGAAAATGGGACGAAATCCGATTCACATTCCAAATAATATGCACACAACGAACATCGAAGGAAGGTGCCTAATTCTCCAAACAATTCACCGACGCAGTGGCAATCCCAACATAAAACAATAAACAAATTATCACTACGAACTCAAAAGTCAGGTAAAACGGACAAACAATCAATCAAACAGGACTTGTAAAGTGCGGCTAGTCACACATGAGGGTATACAGGCACTGAGGATCTTGTTGCGGAGGGTCATTCGAACAGCCGGGTCTTGAGTCCGTTGTGAATTCTGGAAGTGAGGGTGAAGTATAGAGGTGGAGTGGGAGGTTGTTCCAGGCCCTGGCCACGAGGTAGGAGAAGGAGCAACCTCCGTTGTGGCTTCGATATATGCAAGGGCTGCGAGCGAGGTGAAGGGAGTTGGAGCGCAGGTGTCTGGAGGGTTTGTGGAAGTTCAGGCGGTGGTCATGCAGGCTTTGTAGGCGTGGATCAACATCTTGAAGTGGCATCTCTTCTGAATGGAGAGGTGGGGTTGATGTGGGATCACTTTGGGAGGTCACGGATATGCATTTGCAATATAACACTTCAGACTAGAAAACAAGATACCAGACAAGTACCTTCTAAAAATACACAACCAAATACTCCTATGTGCAATACATACCATACCACTCCACAACTAATGTAACCAAATACAGTACACACATTAATATGCAGACACGCAACCTTAGATATTGTTGATTGTAAGATGTTATTTGCAGACAATGTGAAACTAAAGCTAGTCATGAAATAACATATTTGTGTGTAAACATCACACAACAAAAACAAAATCTAAGTAACCTCTTCGCTGCGGCGCAAATTCCGCCGCAGCGCTCCCGCAGTGCTGACATTCCGATCGCGGGCGTGGTCATGACGTCTCCCGGCCGTCGTCCGCACACACCCATCGTGACTCATGATGGCCGGGAGACGTCATGAGCATGGAAGAGGGTAAAAGAATAACTGTTCAAAGATATTGTGAAGATATATATAAAGGTCTGCAGCAAAAGCAAAAAGTGGATATAAAGAAACTGCAGCTATTAACAGCATTCCAGTTTTGAATAGTGGCGTCTCTTCCTCTAAGGTGGAGAAGCGTCGCTTCACTGCTTTGCAGCAGTGAAATAAAGGAAAAATCAAATGCTAATAACTCCAGGTTATTATCATTTTATTTTTTCCTGCTGCAACAGCTTTGCGAGTGGGGCGGGGCTGCTCTGGTGATAGAGGAGAAGGGGGAGGAGTGGTGGCACACTGTAAGTGTGCATGACTGTTTGGCCGGTCGTCTAGGGCCAGCCAAAACGTAATGCGAATTTTGCATCTTCTCAACCCAGGCTGCATTGTAGTCTGGGTGGAGAACATACCCACTCTCCCATTCCCTGGCTGGGCGCCGAACAAAGACGCTCAGTCTAATCACAACGCTGCATTGCAGCATTGTAATTGGCTCAGGGGAGCCTCAGCCTGGGTGCTTCCTGTTCCTTTCCAGCCGGGAAAGATGACGGTGGGATGAGGCGCAGTGAGGGGGTAAGTAATTTCTTTCTTTTCTTTTTTTACACCTCCTTAACCCCCCCACCCTGGTCCGCCACCCCTGATCTGCGCCGGCTGTCACTGGTTTTGAAGGTGTGAAGGTATAGTATACATCCTATGAGGCAGCATAATAGAACTTCTTATTTGCTTACAACTGGTTATTTATTATGTCATGGATGGACCATAACAGATGAGCTGCAAATTACCCTAGGCCAATTTAAGAGTACATTTTTCAAACTGGGCGTCCAAATGCTGGTCAGAGTTTTTAGTTTTCAACTTGAAAATGAGGCATAATATGAGGAATTGGTATTTAAGAAACCAAATTCCTTTGGTTTTTCTTTTTTAAGGGCCTCGTCCACCCCTGATAAATTTAGGCAAATCTGTCAGGGGATAACTGCAAAGGTATGATAATTATTACACAATTCCAGGGTCTCCTCATCTCCATCTGTCCCAGTAGGAGTGTTATGTTGTGAATCAAGTGTCCAAGCAAAAGCTGGTACTATTTTGTATTTTTAGAAAATGTTAGTGATTTAAGCATTCTACATTTGGGGCCCGATTAGGATGTAGTTTGGAAATTGTCCCGAACTAATCGGTTTCAAACTAGTTTCCCAACTAATCAGGTCCTGTGAGTCCGAACAACCGATTACGATGCCTCCCAACATCTTTCAGTCTGACTCGCATTGACTTCAATGGGAGACTGTGTTCCGAATGTGGGCTCCCACTGAAAAAAGGGGTGGTTGGGGAAAGCCTTGCACCCTGTGGTGGGCACCCCATGGTGCCTGCCACCCCTGATCTGCGCCGGTGCATGGTTGGGAAGAGAGATCCCTTGGGTACCCCATGGGCCACATTTGTATACCTGCAGGTGAAGGGGGGTCCGCAAGGGGCCCCGAAAGACCGATTCTGAAAGCCATTTTGTCTTGGGCAAACCATATCAGAACGGCTGTCCGAAACGGTCATCGTCATTGCTCGTCCGGGACCCGTGTCCATAGAACTGTACGAATCGGCTCTGAAAGACTTGGGCTGTTCGGATGCCTTTGAGAACTGATTCGGTCTGTTCCAACGATTTCTGGGCATCGTAATCGGTCATTGGGAAAACTGTACCATACGGTAGGAAACAAGTGTTCCGAATCGGATGCGACATAACCGAATCGCATCCGGAGCCCTTCCTAACTACATTGTAACCGGCACCTCAGTCTGATTTTTTTAATTGCATTTCTTTATTTGATTTTCCATAACAATACGAATCAAGGAGGGTATCAATATTACAGTACAAATATAGGAATCTAGTAGAGAAGTCAATTAGAGAAATCCAAAGTGGCGCGGAGAGTTCTCAACTATAACAAAAGTGTAAAGAAAAAACACCCAGCTGGAAAGCACTTACATAGCATAGCACACATACTACGGGGCATATTTAATAGAAAACGTCGGAGAGCGTAGCTGCACCAAATCTGGCAACACTGCTCTCCGACATTTTCAAAATACAGGGATGCGCTGTATTCAGGGGCGGCTCCTCCACGTGGGCGGAGGAGCGTCGCCCCACTGCTTTCGCGCAGTGTGAGAAGCAGAAACAGAAAATGGTATAAATACCATTTTATGGGCCAGATGTATGACCATGTCATTAAGTGACTCGCAATTTGCGCTCAATTGCGAGTCGCTAAATGCCATGTACATCAGTGTCTGAGACACTGTTAGCGATTCCTAATTGGGTCGCAAATAGCATGCCTCATGCATATTAAAGAGGGACTCGCAATTTGCGACCCCACTAGGAATGGCTGGCCCTCCCAGGTATGGTGGCCTGCTGGGCTCAGCTGACCTCCATGTCTGGGACTACTTTTAAATGAAGCAGTTTTTTTTTAATGCAGGCCGTTTTCCTTAAAAGAATATGGGGTGCATTAAAAAAAAGAAAAAGAAAAATGAAACATTTTATTTTTATTTTTTAAGGGCAGGCAGTGTTCCATGGGACCACTGTCTGCCCCTAAAAAACTATTTTCCCCTGCATTCGCAAAGGGGAAGGGGTCCCCTAGGGACCCCTTCCCATTTGCAAGTGTTTTACTACCCTATTGAAGAGGGCGGTAAATTGCGAATGTTCTGTCCACAATTGCGGTTGCAAAACAATCTTACATAGGCCACTGACTCGCTATTAGGAAGGGATGCCCTTGGAATGCCCCTCTCTAATAGCGACTCGCAATTCTTATTTAGCGAGTCTCAAAAAAATTGCAACTTGCTAAATAGGGATTGTACATGGCCCTATTAGATTTTGCATGCGCAAACGGGTCGCAAACCGTCAATATTTAATATTGTTTATGTGCAGGAAGGGACAACTTCCTGCACATAAACAATCATGTGTGGCTTTTTGCTGTTTCTATGTGTGCTGCTTTGTGTTTCTATGTGTGCTGCAGAATGCAGCACACGTAGAAAAAAGCAAAAACGAGGAGAAATAAAAGCATTACTCCTTGTGTGCCATTCTATCACCTGCTCTTGTATGGCGTTAGTTTTTAGGGCTGTTCAACACCCCTGGCACGAGAAAACGTGTAGCCTGTAGGTTGGGTGCCGCCAGGTGGGCGCCCCTGCATTCCTCAAATTTGCCTTGTCGTCGCGGCAGGCGGCACACCCGTTGTTAGTGGAGAGGCCTGGCATCCTACTTGAACAAAACCCGGCCTGGATTTTTAGGTTAAAATAGTGATACAGGTTCGGGTCTCGGCGTCAGCTCTCCATCCTGTAATTCTGAGCTGGTCACTTGGTCCCCTGCTACTTTCTTAAAGGTGTGGGGGTTTCTCTGTGAATGGGTGGCTGGTGATTGTGGGGGCTGTGGGGGGATGTTCGGGTTACACTGCCATAGGTTCACAGCAGCCGCGGCGTCGAATGGGTAGCAGCGTGTTTGCACACTGTGCCCTAGTGTTAAAACATAACGGGCTACCTTACTGTGCTTTTGAAGGGAGGTCCCTTGATTAGAATTTCTTTGTTAAAACGTTGATTATAAATGTAAATTGATATAAGTGCATTGCATATGTTGGCGATGGTTCGAATTTGAGAGGATTTTCATATGTGGCCCCACTGGCCTCCCGTGGCAAGTTGTTAGGAGATCGAGACACATCTGGGGTGGCAGAAAGACATTTGCATGATCTCGCTTTTGAATTGATGATTCAGGAAACCTGCATCGCAGGGGGTCTGCAAAGCCTTGCTTGACAATTACAGTTTCCGACAATTTTCTGGCCGGGCCGGTCAGTCGCGCCGTTGGGCACTTGTCGGTGCCGCCATCGTCGCGGGTTCGCCCCGTGCGGGCTTGCCTCGTGACGACGCATTAATTTTCCAATGAAGGTTTTTAAATTTCGTTGTCTTTGGGTACAGAGGCAATCATACAGCCGCATTTTCGCTGGGGAACCACCCGCTTCCCTCCAAGGACAGAGAAGTCGGTTTTAAGGTGTTTACGTGGGAGGCACTTTGCACAATCAGCTCACAAGGGAATGCGGTCACAACATCAAGGGCACACACAACCCCCATAATCGGCACAGTCAGGGAATACCACACTTTTCAGCTTCACTGACCCAAAGCAAAAGTAATGACATCATTTCGAGGTAATCTTGCAACAATCACCACTTTGCCAGCAACAGAGATGCCCACAGAGTTATTACACTTTCAGAAATAAACTATTCATACAACTTTCAATCTAGGTGTTCGTCAAGCAGTCAGTCAGGGGGACTGGGTGAGGCTGGACTCCTGGAGGTGAGGTGAGAAGTCAGAACATGAGTTGGACATCAGAACAGCACTGCAAGGGCTGTTCAGTCCAATGATTAAATTTAGACAAATTTGAAAATGATTAATTTTAAAGAAACAATGGCTTATGAGTTCTCTCCTTAAGATGGTTCCCCCAAAACGCGTTGAGTATTATATACCTCCAAATGTATTCATTCAAACGAGGAAAGTTGGACATTAATGATATTTATTCGCCAAGATTGATCCTTTCATATAATGATTTCCACTGGCGTGGAGCGGACACGCTTCTTTGCGTATGGTTCCTATGAGACATGGGAGTACACAGGGTGGATGTCTTTTAATAGTGATGCAAGTGACCTATGCAACAAAGCCATAATTGGGGCTTAGTTATCTTATGTAACTAACAGGTATTGACAAAGCCAATAGTACTGGCGGGTAGGTGTAAGGTTAATTTTGTAGGGTATATCTGGACAATATTCTTACAGCGAAGCCATAAGTTGTTGCTTATGTAGCTTATGCAACTAACAACCATTGACAAAGTCAATATTCCTGTATTGCTGTAGGTGCAGGGTTACATTTTGAGAAAATATATGAATACAATGGCAGAAGAGGCAGAACTATGCGGCAGTCTAGGCCAAGCAACATTTGTAGGCTAAAATGTTTTAATCCAATGCCGAAGAGAGAGCCTCATGTGTCCAGACCAGAATCATCGGGCCTCCTGGTGGCACAACAAAGTACTTTTGAACCTGCGGAAGGCACATTTGAAAAGGGAGCATGCTAAATATTCCTTAAGGTCTACTTTGTGCCAGTCAAATGGGGACAAGTTGTACAACAGACGAACAAGCTTAGTTAATCAATACTTGGTTCAGTTAGAAGGGATGATTTGTCTAATTCAGATATGCCCCCTGACAATTATTCTTCGACTTGTAATTTGTTTAGGTCCAGCTTGTCTAAGTTGGGTGGAGCGAGTTAACCAATAGCTGTTATGTAGCTTTGACAGTTCGGATGGCTTGTGGAGCAAGGGATGCTTGGCCTGCTCGCATGGGCAGGTGATTTCTTCGCAGGCTTAGTCTTGCATGCTTCCCCTGCATATGGTTTAACTGACTAGGTTGATGCAATGGAATTGTTGCAGGCATGCAACGAGAAATGGGTTTTTCGATACTATGCAACACCATAAACGTAACCGGGGTGAGTAATCAGGCCACGGAGTGGCTGTGTGACTCTCTGGTGCTGGAGATGGTCAGTTTGTTGGCATGCCTTTCTAGATGTTTGTACGTTTTGTAGTTCCGCTCGCCTATGGCAACATCCTTGATAAAACAGCTGGGTGGACTTGTTCTTTAATGTAGATAACAGAGCAACATCCCTGTGGCCAGGTGGGCCCAGCGCGAAAGGCTCAAAGGGTTCTGCAAGTCTGGGTCAGGTTTTGTGATCAGAACAGGTGGAAGGACTGGTTCCAGACCTTTACTTGAATTTCAAGTAACACAATGGTTGAGTGATATTAAAGAGCGTCAAAGTTAACAACTCCTGGGGGGAGGAGCCTAGCGCGCAACCAAGATGGCCGCGTAGGTGCGAGGCTCCCGAGGACCTCCGCGACCTCCTGAATTAATCCTGGCGATATCCTGTCCTTGTTGAGGGGACTGTGTCGGTGAACCCGAGCTGAGGCGCCACCCGTTTTTTGGGCTCGAATCGGACCCCGAACACCGGAGGGAGCATCGATTGAAGGTTGCGGCCTTCTCCTCGCCGGCCCCCCGGATTGGAGTAGTGGGGCGATCCGGGGACGAAGTGAATAACAGCGGCGAGCGGGGCTGGGCGACTCGCGTACCCCGCACTTTCACTTTCGCTTTTGCGCCCTCCTTGCCTCAGGCGGGGTCGGGCTGCGGAGCGGGGTGCGGTGGTGTTGCCTTGTCCAGGTGCCCGGCTGACCCGCCGGCGGTGGGTTGACCCGCGGCCCGGTGGTCGCCCCCGCCCCCCCCCTGACACCCGTGATTTGGTGTGGCGGCCCGTTTGGAGATCTTGGCACGACGGTGGAAGGGCCAGCATGTCCACCAAACAAGATGGCGACCGGGCGAAGATGAAGACAACCCGCCGTGGCACGGCGCACCAGGCCAATAGTATGGATCGCTATACGCTCCAGAAGGGTTCTCCGGAGACATCGCGGTCATCCCTGGTGGGCCCGACGGAGGCGCCTGCCCAACCGGTGGATCTGACCCTCCGGGACGTCATGGGCGCCATCGCAGAGATGAAGGCCTCAGTGGACCAGCGTTTCGATTCCTTGGCGCAAAAAATTGACTCAGTCCTGGTGGATGTGGGCCTTGTGAGGGCAGACTTGTCAAAAACGAACGACCGAGTTGACTCCCTGGCCCACACCACAACGAGCCTCACTACGGACGTGGTGGCCCTCCAGAAGGAGGTGCGCCGGCTTGGCCAGGCGAGCGCCCTGATGGACCGGCGACTGGAGGATTCCGAGGGTCGGGCCCGGAGGAACAATGTTCGCATTATTGGTGTGCCGGAGGGCCGAGAGGCGGAGGCGGCAGATCTCTTCGTGGAAGAACTGATCCTGACCCATCTCCAGCCCCGGGGGCTGAGTAAGTTTTTTGCGGTGGAGCGTGCCCACCGGGTCCCTGGGGGCCGCCCTAAGACCGGTGCCCCGCCGCGGCCTATTATTGCCCGGATTTTTAATTTCCGGGACAGAGACGCCATCCTCCAGACCTCCAGGCAACAGGGACCGGTCAGGCTGGACAACATGGATGTACACTTCTACCCAGACTTTACTCCGGCGGTCCAGAAGCAGCGACAGAGCTTTCTTGGTATTAAACGTCGCCTAAGGGACCTAAACCTCAAGTACTCAATGCTCTTTCCGGCTAAGCTGAGGGTGGAGGTGGATGGCCGTACGCACTTCTTCGACCGGCCCGAGGTGGCTGGGGACTGGTTAGATACTTTGCCGGGAGATCGGGGTGGGGGGGGCGCGGCTGGCGGGGAGGGCCCGCCGGATCAGAATTGAGGGGTGACTGTATAGGCCTTGCTCTGGATATTGTTCCTTTACTATATATTGCTTTCGTATGTTCCCCTCCCATGGAGGTCGGGTGGGGTCTGCTGGGGGCTTCCCTCCTCCTCGGGGGGACTAGTTAGTACTTAGCTATGGGGCGACAGGCACACTGCACTTTGGGGGGGCTGTCTGGGCTCATGCAGGGGTGCAGGGAGGGGGGAGTTCTGTTGGGACCGGGGGGTGGGGGGGGTGTGTTGTTTGTTCGCACCGCAAGGCAAACCCGCAACTGTTTTGTTGTTTTTAAGATGCTCGGTGGGGGGCGACCGATTGTTTTGACTTATGATGGGGGGTAGGGATTTGATTGTGTTGTCATGGAATGTTAACGGCCTGGGGGATAGGATTAAGCGTGGTGTGGTCCTGCAGTATTTAAAACGTATTTCTCCAGATGTTGTCTTCCTGCAGGAGACACACCTTATAGGTAACACCTTTCATGCAATGAATCGGCGGGGATATCGTTTGGCGGCCCACTCCGGCTTCACTTCGGGCTCGCGGGGGGTGGGTATTATGGTCAAGAACTCGCTCCCGTTGGAGATTGACGAGGTGCGCCATGATGAGAGGGGACGTTACACTGTTCTGGTGGGACGAATGGAGGGTAGAGTGTTTATCTTTATATCAGTGTACGTCCCGCCTGGGTTACAAGCCACTACATTTGCGGACCTGGGGCGCCTCCTTCTGGACCTTCCGGGTGGCCTGTTGGTGGTTGGAGGGGACTTTAACGCGGTTGCCTCTGGGTCTATGGATCGCCATCCCCCTAGGGACCTCCCCCGGGCACAGGCGTGGCTGCCCGGCCTTTTAGACACGCTGGGCCTGGTGGATTGCTGGCGCTTAAAGCATCCCGTATTGCAACAGTACACCTTCCACTCGGGGGCCCATGGTAGCCTCTCGCGGCTTGATTACATCCTTGTCCCGGCGGCCCAGGCAGGGAGGGTGGGGGAGGTGCGCCATTTGGCACGGGGTATCTCAGACCACTCCCCATTGTTGTTGCATTTCGATGTCTTCCCGAGGGGGGATGGCAGAGTGGCCCCGATCAATGCATGGTATTTGCGCGACCCCACCATTCGTGCCGACTTGATCAACTCCTTACAGCGCTATTTCGATGAGAATGTGGGGTCGGTCCCGACTGCCATCTCCCTGTGGGAGGCTTTCAAGGTGGTTCTTAGAGGGGAGGCCCTCTCCTTTATTTCCAATGCCCGGCGGCGCGAGCGGGAGGAGGTGACCCGGGTTGAGGCCGAGATTGCAGAACTGGAGGGTGACCTGGGGAGCGGGGTAACAGACGCCAAGTTGCATGTTTTGCACTTAAAGCAGGCGGCCTATCGGGCCCTCGTCACGGAGGCGGCCAGGGGCCTCAGTAGAGAGCAGCAGGGGCGATTGTATGATGTGGGTGACAAGGCTGGCAAATTGATTGCGTGGTTGGACAAGAGGGAAAGAGCGAGCCGCGTGGTGCCTTTGATTGAGAGCGTGGATGGTGTGTGCGTCACTGAGCCGGAAGCCATTGTCTCCTGCTTCGCGGATTATTTCCGCGAAGTCTACTCCCCGGTTTCTCCCTGCTCGGAGGAAGATTCCCATGCCTTGCTTCGGGACATCGCACTGCCCTCCCTTACGGTGGAGGACAGGGATTCGCTGGATGCCCCGCCCACCTCGGACGAAATTGCCTCGGCTATTCGCTCGGTTGCATCCGGCAAGGCCATGGGCCCCAATGGTATTCCCATTGAGCTATACAAGCTACGCCCGGATGTGTTGGCGCCCCACCTGCGCGCGATGTTCCTTGCGGCCCACTCGCAGGGCTCCCTCCCGCCGGACCAGCGTCTGGCTACAATTGTGGTGATCCATAAGGAGGGGAAGCCCCGTGAGCGGGTCACATCCTATAGGCCGATTTCGCTTCTGAACGCGGAGCCCAAAATCCTCGCCAAGGTGTTGGCCAACCGGTTGGTTGGCGTGGTGGGCGATTTGGTCCACCAAGACCAATCGGGCTTTATACCACACCGCAACACGGCGCTTAATCTGCGGCGCTTACACGGGGTGCTCGCGCGTGTCCCATTTGTGCGGGAGCCGGCCATCTTGGCGTCCTTGGACGCCACCATGGCGTTTGATACGCTCGAATGGCCATATATTTGGGCGATGCTGGCGAAGTTTGGGTTCGGCCCGGGTTTCGTCAGCTGGGTCAAATTGCTATATTCGGGCCCGTTGGCGCAGGTGGTGGTGAATGGGCGAGTATCTGCCCCATTCGCGCTGGGGCGGGGCACGCGACAGGGTTGTCCCATGTCGCCTCTCCTGTTCGCCCTGGCCATGGAGCCCCTGGCGGAGTGGTTGCGGTGGCACCCTTCTATCCGTGGTCTCCGCTGGACCCCCGAGCATGAGGACCGCGTGTCCCTCTATGCTGACGATATCCTTTTGTATCTCGCCTCCCCGCGCAAGTCACTGATCGTCCTGGTTGATGTTTTGCGCTCCTTCGGTCGCAACTCAGGCCTGGTCATCAACTGGGCGAAATCCTGTGTCTATGTGCTCTCCGGGGAGGCCCCGGTCTTGCCACGGGACTGTCCGATCCAGATTGCCTCCCAGGGTTTCCGGTACCTGGGTATATATATCACTCTTGACCCGGAGGCCCGCTATGAGCGGAACTTGCTGCCCCCCCTCCAGCGTCTGAGGGAGGACGTGGTGCGCTGGCGGCGTCTGCCGCTCTCGCCGCTCGGCCGAGCGGCCTTATTTAAAATGATGTCCCTGCCGCGCTTCCTCTACGCCCTCCAGAATACCATGGACCTGGTCCCGGCACGCTACTTTCGCGAGGTGGAGGGCCTCCAGCGGCGCCTGTTCTGGGACGGGAGGCCGCGTATTGCTCTGGCTAAATTGACGCTCCCGTGGTACGATGGAGGGGTCGCCCTCCCGGACATCAAACGGTATTACTGGGCCTCCCAACTAGCTGCAATTAATCATGGCCTTTACGGGCCCGCCTTGAACCCGGCATTTGAGATGGACAGGACGCTTCTGCCCGGTGGCGATTATAATCGAGCGCTCTACTCTGGCGCGCCCGACTCCCGTTTGACGGGACCGACGCGTGTCATGGTGCGTGTCTGGCACGCGGCTAATGCAGCTATGGGGTGGAAGGACCGTTTGACCCGAGCGTCTCCGCTGTATGCATCTGAGAGGTTGGGCTCCCTGTGGACGTCGAAGGGCTTCGAGAAGTGGGACACGATCGGAATCAGCACGGTGGGAGATCTCTGGACGAGGGGGGGATTCAAAACTTTTGAGACGCTGCAGGCGGAGTTTCAGCTGCAGGGCAGTGAGTACTTTCGGTACCTACAGGTCCGCCATGCGCTGGGCTCCGTCTTCCCGGATGTTGCATCCATTCCGGAGTCTTCCCCCCTGGAGGACAGAGTGCTAGATGGCCATGTCCCGGACAGCACGATCTCCCTCATATACAAAAAATTGATTAACGATAGATCGTGTCTGCTGACTAGTCTCCGCGAGGCTTGGGTTGCCGACGGGCTGGAGCTGGACGACGAGGATTGGATCTCCGCGGTGGCCTCTCCGAAAGAGGTGGCCATCCCGGCTCGCCTTCGTTTCGTCCAGCTCAAGATCCTTCACCGGGTCTACGTGACGGGGCCAAGGCTTTTACGTATGGGTTTTGCCGGTGATGGAATGTGTAAGCGTGGCTGTGGTGCGTTGGCGACTTTCATGCATATACTGTGGGAGTGCCCGAGGGTGGAGCGATTCTGGCGTGGTGTGCATGAGGTTCTACGAATGGTTACGCGTGTCGCGCTGCTGCCTGAAGCGAGGAGATGCTTGCTGAATGTCTGGGAACCAAATGACTACTCGGTCCCGCAGGCGCGGTGGGTGACTTTGGGATACATGATAGCCAAGCGTGATATTGCCCAATTGTGGGGATCCCAGAGGCCCCCTGCGGTGTCGGCCTGGAAAGAGCATATGGATTGGTGTATGTTTCGTGAAAAGGTGGTGTATGTGGCGAGGGGTAAGCCTGGGGCGTGGATGAAACTCTGGGGCCCCTGGAACGCCTACCGCGGGGGTATTTGTGAGCCGCCGCTGCTACCGGCGGCCTCGCCGGCTCCGTCTCCCTAGATGGCGCCCCTCCCTTGGCCGCGGGCGCGCGGTCCCCCAGTCCCTGATCTACTCCCGTCCCCCTCTTCAGAATTTTGCTGCTGGTTTGGATCCCCCACTTATGGAGCACGTGTTGTCACTTTGGATCGAGGGTTGCCTTGCGGTTGTGGTTTGTTTACGTTGTTTTGCTTTAAGAAAATGGAACCGTACTGTGGGCATGGAGCTGTGAGGCCTGCACCATTGATCACTCCTGTCTTCCTACTGTGCACCGCTGAGAAAGTTTTTTGCTGTATGTATGTAATATGCTTTTGATGCTCTAGCGGCCGGCCGTGTGGTTGTAGGCCCATACCTGTAACTTCTATAAACTGCAATAAACGGTTTCAAAAAAAAAAAAAAAAAAAAAAAAAAGTTAACAACTCCTTTTCTCGCATAGGCAAAAGGACTGCAGAGGATGGGATAAGTGGAGCTGAACCTATCGGTGTTGGATCAATTCTGTTAAATTCACCGGGGTATTACGAGATGTGTGAAACTGGTGCTTAGAAAATCCAACGGGAGCATGGGTGATTAGTTGGTAGTAGGCTCACAGCAATCCACCAGTCTGCCTCTAGCACGGGCAGTGACTGGGCTGCATCCATGACTTGCAGCTCTGAGGCAAGGTCTTTCGCACCTGGTGTCAGGGGCCCTGTCCAATTCAAGGGTTCAAGTCCCAGAAGTATGGGCAAAGGCACCTTTCATTGATCACCTGACTGCAGCGCATTCACCCAAATTCTGTGCAGCAGGCATTGGGACACAATTTTACCTGTCTGTTGAGCTCCACCTGGCTGTTCTTTTGGGGGGCTCCATAACAGGGGTTATCACGTTGGCCTAGAATGCAAAAATCCCTATGGGCATAGTTAAGGCACATGGGTCCTCCATTTTCCTACTCTACCAGGTCCCCGTAAAGGTGCCATATGGCTTCATGCTTTAAATCTAGAGGTTTCTTAGGCAAATGCCACATGTTTATGCTTTAATTGGCTAGAATCAGTAATCTAAAGGCCATTTCTGCAGCATGTGTCCCATAATACTGGTTAAAACAATAAGTCAGGTTCTTCGAAGGAAGGTATTAGTCCCCCCACCCACCTCAAGATTAACCAGACTCCGAATAATGGAATAAAATGTATTTTCAGGGGGCCTGGGCAAACAAATGTAATGCATTTAGTCGCAGCTTCAGCCAGCTGATATTATTGAGAGTTTCAGAGGCTGAGGGGCTGTACCTCCATGCAATATGGTCCCAGTTCAAGAGCAGGGGGGGAGCAGATTTTGGGGCAGGTTAGCATACCTCAAAGGTGTATTTGTGGGTTTAATGTATGTGCATCTCTGGTCTTATGGGTGTGTAGAGCCATTCTCATTGGGCACACTGCCTGTGTCTTGTGTTCTTTGGCAGCCCCACCTTTGAGACATTTAGAAGAATGTCCATGGTAACTTTTGTGCTTATTAAGGTTCTCATAACCAAAGCAGTTTGTTGTATCTTTTCAAGGGGAAAAGATATAAGTTAGGTACTTAATCGCTTACAACATAGTACATTAAAGTGAGCTGTGTAAAATTTCAAGTTGCAACCGGGAGATTCCCTCATTAATGTCAGCAACTGCTCACGTTGCTAGCAGTTAAGCAGCCTGGGAAGTGTGAGAGCAAACACCACAGATTAAACTGAACAGGCAAAATTCCTGTAAGAAAGGAGGCATACATGGCAAGTGCATGAGGACACACTTGCTTAATGTCACATATTTCTAAGCTCATCGGATAGTTGAGCCTTTACACATCATAGTAGGATAGTCACCAACTTGAAACAGGCTATTGGGTATGCCTTGCCAGGACATTGACACACACTTCATACGAACTGGAGCCTCTATAAAGGATAAATGCTGAAAACACGGACTGGATACGTTTGGCTCAAAAACCCTCTTCACCAAGCTGCAGTGCATCATGTTGTTGGCAGGTGTCTTTGAGTCACAGACAAGCGCATTAAGGAAGCTGTATCTAGTAACAAGTTTACTTGCAATGAGGCAGAGAGGTCCCAAGGGACCCACAAAAGGTGGGCTGTGGCAAAACATGAAACTGGCAATCTTAGATTCCGACATTATCATTTGATTAATATTACGCAAGACTCTCTGGCTATGCGGGGTAAAAATGTTCCAACATGAATTACAAGGTGACTAAAAGGTAAGCCGAACCCGGCTTTGATTCTGTGGAGGGCAATCAATTCCGGGGATAACAAAGTGAACAAGGTCTATTGCTGGTTTAAGCACCAAGGGTCATAGCTGGTTAACAGGTAGTGTGTATCTGTGATCCGACTGCTGTTACGTAAGTCTGGTGGGCTGCGTAAGTTGTCACTCTACAAAGGGTGTGGTGACTGCAATAGTGTGCACAATACAAATATTCCCTCAAGCCAGATTTCACCCTAATAATGGGTTCCCCATGGTTTAGCAATCAAAAAGGTCTGTGCAAATGTCTGGTCAAATTCAGCAAAGTATGTGCACTCTGGAACCGAGGGCATGTTACAGGTTGCTCCAGTTAATCAAAAACGTCCCCGCCCTGATAGCCATAGTAGTGTGCTGCTGTCTCAAAAGTTGGTGAAACAAGGTGTTAAAGCACAAACAGGCTACAATGTATTAAGAACATTTGGCACGTCCATTATTCAAGAAAAGGCAGGTATCTGTACTTATTGTTCCCCGTTACATTGGCCATACACGGGCAGAAGGGTACAGTGCCAGGAAACCGCAAATAGTGGACTTTTAGAAAGGGGTTGCGTAAAGTTTGCCATTCCAGAAAAGGATGTGCTGCAACTCCAATGAGGGGGAGAAAGAAGGGTTCGGTGCACTTATGCTGACAGTTACTAGAACACAGGGTTCAAATTTGGAAGGAGCAGGTAAATTTCCACTGCTGGTGCAGTACACGGTTATCAGTTTGAACCCCCATTTTTGTGAATAATCAAGTACGTCGGTAAACAAGGGCTTAGTCAACCCTTAATGTAAGGCACATATTGCACGCAGTGCACAATGGATTAAATCAGACATAGACAGGGTTATGAAGAGCAGTAGTTTTGCATTCCCGTTTGGGTAAGAAGTCTGTCCGACGTGGTACTCCTATATTGGAGGAGGCCAGCTGGCAGAGATAAGAGTATGGTGTTGGCTACAAATAATAACTTGTTAACAATTACACTGTTGGCCTGGTAGGCGAGCTCCAATATGTTTTCGACCGTATTCTGAAATTAGTGACTGGGCAGTGATGGGTAATGCACGACCCGGCAACACCTATCAAGTAGGCCCTTATTGGCACAGTGCACCATAGAGATTCCCCCCCACCCCCTGAACCTCGGTTAAAGTAAAGAGCAGTTGTTTCAATTCCGGGCAGGCCATCGAACAAGCCTATGGATCGGTAAATAAAACTGTGGTTTAAACAGAGAACAGTAGTCCCCAATTTAAGTGGAGGCCATCAAACATGTCTATGATGGGGTGAATAAGCCATGCACAAGCCCATCAAGCAGGAGGGCTTGATTCAACTTTAATGCAAAATCAAATCAAATAAAAGGGCTTAGTAAATAAGGTGTGGTCTCTTGAGAGGATACACCACTAGGTTTCCCCAATAGGGACGGGGAACACCTGCAGAGGTAGATGGGAATTGTCCAGCTAGTAGGACTGGGAACCTTCAAAGGTAGATGGGAAGTGCCCAGCTAGAAGGACTGGTAACCACACGTTGCAGGAGGTTATGGAGCCTGCCATGGTGGGGTGGGGCCTTGAATATTACAGCGGCCACATCCAGGGCTCTGGCAGATTTACAGGGCAATCCTGAGGCTGATTGGTATGAGGGGTGCCCTTTCAGGAGCACAATAAGGGTGCATTATGCCATAATCCCAGGAGTCTTTATGGCGGGACCCTGTTTGAAAAGGACGGCGCCCCGCTAGTCCCTCGTTTGGTCGTAAGCCTGAGCAACTGGGGGCTTGCCTGGTTATGCTCCACCCCTAAAAAGGCATGAATAAAAGGTATGGGCTGGTGGTCCATGATATGTAAGGGGGATAATCCCCACAAAAATGGTAGCACCGATTGGACTGGCCACGGTGCAGTTGGCTCATCAGGTGGGCAGGGCAGCTTAGGTGAGTCACCGCTGCCTGACCTTGGATCGCCCGTAAGTTAACCCACCAAGTTGGCATACTCCTTGTATGTAATAAACCTGCAGCAAACTGTTTTCCAACAAAAACTTGTGTGGACTGTATTATTTTGCGCAGCGCAACTAATTACTGCTAAGCGGGTGGTTGCCGATTTCTGCACTATGTGATTGCCCGCGGTGCACGCAGGGGGCCCCTTAGGAGGGCGGCCCCCTTAGTGCCCCTTCAGGCACTTCCCCGTGCCTTCTCACTGGGACCCGTCCTCTGGGAGTCCCCCCCTTGGGTCTGGCGCCTCTGCGGCATCATTTCCAGTGCACGGTGGGCTGGGGACAGGTATTTATACCTGCCCTTACCCACTGGCCACCCTCTTTGTTCCCTGCTGGACATGCTGTCATCCTCCCAACCACTTACCCTGCGTGCTGGCGTGAGGGCTGGGCAAATGAATTGAATGTATTAATGTATTCATTTGTGTTGCAGGCAGAGTTACAGGGCGATCCTGAGGCTGATAGGTACGGGGGGGACCCTTTCAGGAGCACAATAAGGTTGCATTATGCCAAAATCTCAGCAGTCTTTACGGCAGGACCCTGGTTGAAAACGATGGCGCCCACTAGTCCCTCAGGTGGATGTAAGCCAGAGCAACCGGGGGCTTGCCTGGTTAAGCTCTGCCCCTAAAAAGGCGTGAGTAAAAGGTATGGACTGGTGGTCCATGATATGTAAGGGGTATAACCCCCACAAAAATGGTAGCACCGATTGGAATGGCCACGGTACAGTTGGCTCATCAGGTGGGCAGGGCAGTTTAGGTGAGTCACCGCTGCCTGACCTTGGATCGCCCATAAGTTAACCCACCAAGTTGGCATACTCCTTGTATGTAATATACCTGCAGCAAACTGTTTTCCAACAAAAACTTGTGTGAACTGTATTATTTTCCGCAGCGCGACTAATTACTGCTAAGCGGGGGGATTGCTGATATCGGCACTGTGGAGCTGGGGAACCTGGTTGCAGCCTTGGCTTTGGCTCAACTTCCTGTGATTCTGGGCAAATCACTTAATCTCCCCGTGCCTACCAAAAATGAATGTATCCTTGTATAACGTAACTGGTGCTCGTGTAAAGAGCTCCAATACCTTTGGGTCGTGTTCGCGCTATATAAATCTGCAAAAAAAGAAAAAAAATCCATGCATCAAGTACTCCTAACTCGCCATGCATGTTGACAGCGTTTATAATCGAAAGCCGTCCCTAAATAAAGTAGCTCCTCCCTCTGCATAACATGTGACCCCACAGTAGCGGCGGCGGAGCGCCGTGTCTGTTAGAGGCTGTATCCATGTCCGGCTTCAGGGTAAAGATCCATTTAATGCAAATGTGTTTAATGTTCCAAATGTTTCGTGTATGCATGGTGTTATGTCTTAACATCTGGCAGCTTGTGGGTTGCCTTAGCAATGGAGTCTGGATTCTTCTGGGGTATCCATGGGGACTGGATACCAGACAGAGGAGTGCTGGCAGTTGCGGGCAGTGGATGTAACTGGGGGTTGCTCTCCTTATCTTAATAAAGATCCTCTAACTTCCATCAAGTCTGCGTGTCTTAAAAGTGGCGACAGAGGATGGGATCGTTGTAAGCAGACCAAGGAGAAAAAAGAAAACCAAGACGAAGTGAGAACTGACAACCCCCAGATGTACTGATGAACTGAGTACACACAGCTGTTTGGCATCGTGATCCCTGTTACAGGATTTTCGAGGACATCCTAAGGGTGAGATCGTCCTTGAATGAGAGTGGATTGCTGTGCGTAATAGTCTAGCTTGCTAGCGTTGAACACTGTGTGAGAGGAAAAGAATTGGCCCCAACAAAGAAATGCGGCAAGTGTGAACTGATCTAGACATATTACCGCTACGCTGGGAAAAATATAGTGGTTACAGCACCTTGAGGGGAACTACGCGTTGAAAGGAACGGATACGAAATGACAATCGCGTTGGGGCATGAACGGATCTCCCCGTAGTGAGTGGTTACATGGTGAAAAAGTGCAGTGAAACGGAGATCGGAAAAAAAAAAAATTTGATCAAATTTTGATCGTCAAGGAGCCTTGCGGGCGCAATATTTAAAACAGCTTACTTTTGAAGCGACGGTTGGGGCCACGATCTCGTCTGCTGCCATAGATACGCAGCGCGTGAATCGGCTTGTTCGTTTCTCCATATTGTTCACAGCGTCGGATGCGTGCAAGGCATCATGGGAGCGGCAGTGCGTCACGACGCATGAGTCTTCAACGCTAAGGGACTATAATACAACGTTGCCATAGCAACCAGCCCACCCGATGCAGTGAAGGGAGAGATCTGTACACACGAAGCGTGCGAGGAAGAAATAAACAGTGCCAGTAATAATAACCTAGTTTATTTATATACTGTAAAAGCAGCAAGATACTTAGAACATCAGCAAGACCTATTTTCAGCATCTACACTGACATTTGAAGAAGGCAATATCTGTGAACTACAGACGACGGTGACTACGTTAGTTTTGTTAATTTATTGTTTTGTTATATATATCTCATTGTTTAAACTTCAGAGTTCATCAGAATATAACCTTGATTTCAAAAGAGTACACACATCACAGAATACTGCATACATACATGGTATTGTCCATAAATTTGTAAACGTAAATGAGTTAAAACCAACAAGATGGATATATCGTCTATCATTGCACCACCTAAATTTTTACAAAACCCAGGAGAACCTACGTTACCTTGGGAGGATTGGATAGAATCCTTTGAAACTTACTTAGAGGCCATTGGTGGGGAGGACTTCCTAGCCTCAAGGAAAGTGGCGATATTAAAACATAATCTGGGTATAGAAGGAAGGAAAGTTTTAAAAACATTACCTATTGGCACTATTTCAAAACAAATAGTCATCGAGGATAAAAGCAATGATGATGAGAACAAGGAGGAAAGTAATGTAACAGAGATACTGTATGAGGATACTAGTCTCACTGACGAATATGTTAGTGTAAAGAACGCTTTAGAGGAAAACTTTGGGAGGAAAACAAGCATAGTAGTAGAAAGACATAAGTTCTTTTCTAGATCTCAACAAGCGGGAGAAACTGTAGAACAATACATTTCAGTTTTAAGAACACTTGCAGCCACGTGTAAATTTAGAGATCTTCACGAAGAAATCATAAGAGATCAATTCATAAATAGAACCAGTAACACTAAAATTCAAGAGAGGCTTTTAGATTTGAATAACCCAACACTAAAGAAAACCATAGAAATAGCAAGAAGGATCGAAAATACTTCTAAATATGTAAAAGAATTAAGTACAGATAAATCGAGTACAGCTAAAGTGTGTGTAGTAGAAAAAAAGAACCAACAACAAAGCAATAAGAAAGAAAATGTTAATAATAAAACATACATTGCTCAAAAACACAACAAGGCATGCTACAGATGCGGTAGCACCAGACACACAGCTGATTCTGAAAAATGCTATGCGGTCAAGGAGAAATGTTACAAATGTAAAAAAGTGGGACATCTAGCACGCATGTGCAAAGCAGGGTCTGTATTTAACCCAAAATGGAAACATCCAGTAAGTGCGATAGAGGAAGATGTTGAGAATGACAGTTCAGGAAATGAAGGAGAGGTAGAGATAATGGTCATATGCGATAATGTGATAAATGAGGTATCGGAGAACTATAATCCGCCCAAGTGTGATTTAGGAATTAATGGAACCAAGATAACTGTGTGGGCAGATTCATGTTCTCCATATACTATCATTGATAAAAATGCGTGGGAGAAAGTAGGAAGTCACGAATTGAAAATGCCTGATGTTGAACCGGTAGGTTATTGTGGGATTAAACTTCCTTTGTTAGGATACTTTGAATGCACATTGTCTCACAAAGGCAGGACGGCCACCAGCAAGGTATTTGTGGTGGAAAGGGGAAGAGCGTTATTGGGATGGTGTGAACAGAAAAAATTGGGGATCATGCTAATTCCAAATCATCCACAACAGGTTCTTACCACTGAGGAAGCAGAAATTAACAAATGGTGCACCAAGTTTCCTAAGTTATTTAGTGGGAGGCTAGGTTGTTTACAAAAATTTGAACACCGCATTAAACTTAAAGCACAAAGTGTACCGTGTGTTCACAAAGTAAGGAGTGTACCATTCACTTTGAGGGAGAAGTTAAGATTAGAGCTACAAAGATTGTGCGAAGCCCAGGTGATAGAACCAATAGAATCTTCAGAATGGCTCAGTCCGGTAGTTTTGGCACAAAAACCGGATGGAAATTTACGAATGTGTGTTGATTTGAGAGATTTAAATCGAAACATTCTTATTGATCGTTATCCATTGCCTCACATAAATGAAATGCTGTCTTCTGTGAACAATGCAACATATTTTTCTCTGATTGACCTATCCAATGCTTATCATCAGATGAAATTGAATCCATCTTCCAAACACCTCACATCTTTTATCACACCGGAGGGAGCTTTTCAATTCATAAGAATGCCTTTTGGCCTAGCTTCGGCATCAGCAGTTTTCCAGAGGGTAATGTCTAGAATCTTGACAGGACTACATAGAGTATTGGTGTTTCAGGATGATGTTTTGGTCTGGGGTGCCAATCGGTTAGAGCATGATGAAACACTAACTAAAACTTTGGAGAAGTTGCAACAAGCAGGCTTAACTGTAGGTACCAAAAAATGTAAATTCGGTGTCCAAGAAATTGAATACTTAGGACATTCCTTATCTAAAGATGGGGTCAAACCTAAAAAGAAATTACTAGATGCAATCACAGATGCTCCACCACCTCAAGACAAAGAGCAGTTACCCTCCTTTTTGGGTCTGGCGGAATTCTATTCCAAGTTTGTCAATCACTTTGCTGACAAAGTACACAGACTCAGAATCTTAATGAAGAAAGGAGAAAAGTTTAATTGGACAAAAGAATGTCAAAACGATTTTACATTTATTAAAGAACAAATTGTTAAGTCTGTTCGTTTGAAACCATTCAATACTTCACATCAGAGTATCATAGTGGTAGATGCGAGTGCTTATGGCTTAGGTGCTGTTCTCATGCAAAAACACTTGGATCAAGAACGAGTGGTAGCATTCGCATCACGCACTCTGAAAGGAGCAGAAGCTACCTACTCAGTAATTGAGAAGGAAGCACTCGCGTGTTGGTGGGGTGTAACATATTTTAGAAACTACATATGGGGCACTCGTTTTGAGATTAGGTCAGACCATAAACCTCTAATAGAGTTATTTACGACCAGGAGCTGCTAAGGCTACTCCTAGAATAGCTAAATGGCTGTACAGATTACAAGGATATGATTTTTCCCTACAGTATGTACCGGGGAATCGCAACGTAAATGCTGACTGCCTTTCACGGTTACCACTAGAGGGTGATGAAAATGACACAGACTCCAATGATGATTGTGTAGTAGCAGAGGTAGTTGGATCGTGTAAAGGAGCTATATCTTGTGAAGAATGGAAGGAAGCCATAACCAAAGATAACATCCTTACAGAATTAATGGGTGAACTGTCAAAACCATCTGTTCCTGATGCTATCCTAAAAAAATAATTTGGAGAGTTTTGGACGGTATGGACAGAACTATCTGAGGTGGAGGGAGTACTACGTAGGAATGGTAGATTAGTAGTTCCGACAAGCCTACACAAAAGATTACTTAATTTAATACATGAAGGTCATAGTGGCATGTCTGGAATGAAAAGGAAGGCTAGGGAAACATTCTGGTGGCCTGGGATGGACAAGAATATTGAGGAATATGTTCGTGACTGCATGGAATGTATGTGTAGTGACAAAACTCACAGGGTAGAAGAATCATCCATCTCCTCAACACAATTTCCAAGCAGACCATGGGAGAAGGTTGCAATGGACATTTGTGGTCCATTTTCATCCAAGGGAATTACTAATAAGTTTGCAATAGTACTAATTGACTATTACTCTAAGTGGCCGGAGGTAGCATTTACAAATGACATTAAAGCTTGTAATATTATAGAGTTCTGTTACCAGATTTTTCGCAGGGAAGGGTGTCCAGAAAAGTTACTCACGGACAATGGGCCACAATTGATATCAAGTGAGTTTAATTCGTACCTTAACAACATGGGCATCATTCATCATACCACGGCTGTTTACAATCCGAGAGAAAATGGTCTGGTAGAAAGATTTAACAGAGTGTTGAAAGAGTGTATACAATTAGCTGAGGAAAGTGGTGGAGATTGTAAAGAGGCAGTAAAAGAAATGTTGTGGAACTACCGCACCACACCTCACTCAGTCACCAAGGAATCACCATTCAAACTTCTTAAAGGTACACAACCAGGCACCAAGGTTACTCCAGGGTGGATGTTAAAGGGGTTCTCTAGACCGGTGTGCACGAGGAGCTTGGAATGTAGAGTAATGAAACATCAAGATAAATATGTACAAAGACACAATGAGAAAATAAAAAAGAATGAGAGACATTTCACTATTGGTGACTGGGTGAGGACATATAGTGTGGAGTCTCAAAGGAGAGGGTTATCAAAATGATCTGTACCTGAGCGAATAACCAAGATTCGGGGCAACAGTGTCTGGTGATGGCAAGGTGTGGAATATTCGGAATATAACCTTGTGTAATAAATTGGAAGTGAAATCTTGTGCATCAAGGAATAGTGACAACAATAATGTCAAGGGGGATGATGAAACATGCAAAGAAAAGCGTACCCGGATGACTCCAAGATGGCTCAATGATTATGTAACTTATTGAGTGTTCTTGTGTTGATTAGATTGAATATAATGTCAATAGATGTCGTTGTTGTTAGTGGTTAAAGTACACTTGTTATTACCTTTGTATTATTGTATTATAAAGAAAGGAGATGTGTTATGTCTTAACATCTGGCAGCTTGTGGGTTGCCTTAGCAACGGAGTCTGGATTCTTCTGGGGTATCCATGGGGACTGGATACCAGACAGAGGAGTGCTGGCAGTTGCGGGCAGTGGATGTAACTGGGGGTTGCTCTCCTTATCTTAATAAAGATCCTCTAACTTCCATCAAGTCTGCCTGTCTTAAAACATGGGATCCTGATTTAGGATTAAGAAAGAAGGGAATGCTCTTTTGCTGCCTGGTATATGTTTAAGGTATTGTGGTTTGCTTAAGTCAAGCATCAAAGATTTTACAGAAGAAACCTTAACCCAATATCACAGCTGGGCTCCACGCATGTGTGTCTGACATACAGCAGCACAAGTTCCAGGGGACACACCTAGGGCAGTGGGACTCTGGGGAAGTGGGGGATTGATGAGGCGAGGGGATGGGGGAATATGGTGACTTTGGGAAGAAAGCAACAGGTGTTTAGGAGGGCTAGACCACAGCACAAAGGAATGGGGGTGAACGGAAGAGACTGTGGGGAGTGAGTGTGTGATTGGGAGAGAGAGCCTCCTTAAACCTTTTTTTAAAATATCTTTTTTATTGGCATTTGTAAAATATAACATTATCATGTTCAATACAGTTCCATATCCACAGCAAGAATATTCTCTTTAAAACATTTCTCAACTGTACTCTCATCGACACATTATGGATATACTGCTGTATCAAAATACGTTTCCTCTATATCGTAGAGAGCACTATCACTTTTCCACTGAGTCCACTATCACAATTTTATATTCAGGAGGCATTATATTCTCTTCACAAATAATGTACGTGGGAGGGAGTGGCTGGATTCGTTAGTAACACTATCCATCTCAGATATACATGTATTCAGTGCCCTATGATAATTCAAACAAAATGAATAGGAGTAAGGAAAAACAAAGCGAGAAAAAAGGAAAGGAAAGCAAATTAACTCAGTTCATCCTTAAACTGACTGCATCAGGAGTAACTGTAAAACTACCAGGGGTCCACAGTCAATACTGCTATCTAAGACAATGTGATCGATGCTATTATGGGGGTAGGGGGCCTCCAGAGGGAGGGGGCAGAAAGTGGGAGCGCCTAGAGAGCCCCAAACAAACAGGAGCAGGGATCAGCAACGAACATATCAAGGGAGATATCCAAATAGCGGCCTGATACAAGGGGGATAATCCAACCTGTTCCCCCGTGGTTCACATCCACATTCACAAATCAAAATTGCAATAGTCATCCAGTCCTCAGGGATTGCGTGCCTCCCCTGGTCCCTCAGAGTCAGTCGTGCTCCCCTGTGACTCTTGAACAGGTGTATTGCGTGTGTCCCAAGCTCTCAATATATCCGCCCATGGCTCTGCTTACGCCTCCTTGTAATTTTGTCCTCTCTGAGCAGAGCTTTCTCCTCTGCTCTTGCCCAACATGAAACATCTGTTTCCCAATCTACAACCAAGGGACTCTGTCTTGCCTTCCACCTAAGGGCTATTCTTCTCTTGGCTAAGAGGAAAGCCAGGTCTATATACCTATTCCCCATTTTTTGGATTTGGGTCTCGGGAATAAGCCCAGATGGCATACTTCCGGTGAGCGCACCAAGTTCCGCACCAAGACCTTGTTGACAGTGTCTACTATCCTGGTCCAGTAATCCTGAAGCCCAGGGCATGTTTATACCGTATGATCAAAATTGGCATCAATTAATGAGCATCTACCGCAAGCCTGGTCATCCCTACTGTACACTACATTCAGCTTATGCAGTGTAAGGTATGTCCTATGGAGAATATTAAATTATGATAGCTTAAATGCTGCGTTTCTAGACACCTTTTTTTGGCTTCCCAGGACCCTGTTCCATTCCTTCTCAGTCAGCTGCCTGTTCAGGGTGTCCTCTCATTTCTCCTGCACTCGAGGCAAAGGCCGGTGAGTCATCTCCATTATTGCCAGGTAGAGCCATCTTACTAGGTGTCCCACCGTTCCCAACGTCACCATTGCCTGGAGGACCACATGGGTGGTAGGTTCTGTCACGTCTCCTCCCCACAATTCAGCCAGCGCCCCCATATCTTATAATAGTTCAAGAACGGTCCCTGCGGCAATTCATGATATTCCAAGAAATCTTTTAATGGGAGCAGCACTCCATCTCTATGGCAGTCTCCAACCATCAACACTCCCACCTCTTCCCATCCCGACAACTGCAGTTGCGTAAGAGGGGGCCCCATCCCTACCTGTGGGAGTCCCGTAAGGGGAAGACTGAATGAATACAGTGGTCTATCTTTGGACCTCGCCGTACATCTATCCCAGCACGCTACTGCCACTGAGAACTGCGTCCCAATGCGTTTAATCTTCTGGCGACGGTAAAGCATTCTAGGGAGCAGGGCCAGTTGTATAGTACTAGCCGGTAGCGATAGTGTGTCAAGCCCTTTCCCAGCAAGCCACCGGGCCAGCCACTGGAGCTGTGCCACCAAGTAGTAAGCCTCAAAATCCAGCGCACCCAACCCTCCCCCGTTAGAGGCAGCTGTAGTGTCTGCAGAGATACTCTGTTATGTCCACCATCCCACACCTAGTCCCTCAATAACACGTCCAAGGTTTTAAACCAACTTTTTGGGATCACAACAGGCAAATTGGCGAAGAAGTATGACAGTTGTGGGAGCACTACGATTTTAGATAGCGCCACACTGACCATTACTGGCAATTTGAGGGAGCGTCAGAATGTGATATTTGCCCCCAATGCTCGGAGGGCACTTCCAGGGTTCCCATCAAGGAGGTCCATCTGACGATGGTAAATCTGTATTCCCAAGTACCTGAAGGAGGTCGACATTCACTCCAGGTCTAGCGGAAAGTCGTGCGGTCTGGCAAGGTCTGGATTCAATGGGAACACATAGGTTTTCTTTTGTTGAGGCATAGCCCCGAGAGCTTAGCAAAGTGCTCCAAAATTCATAACACTATCGCGATCCCATGAGATCCATTCCGCAGATAAATCAATATGTTGTCTGCGTATAAGGATATTATATGGTGAGTCCCAGTAAGAACAATCTCTAGCCTCTCATGCTCCTGTCTGAATCATTCCGCTAATGGCTCCATGGCGAGAGCAAAGAGCAACTGTGACAAGGGACACCCCTGGCGGGTTCCTCTATATATAGAATATGGGGTAGAAACCGCAGTACCCGTGCACACTCGTGCTCTAGGATCGGTATATAGAAGGCAGACCCATTGTGCCCAACCATCCCCCATTGCTTTTGCACCAATAAAAACTCCCATCTCAGGGAATCAAATGCCTTTTCCAGGTCCACCTCTATTACCACCGCATCGGGATAGTCACTCAGGTCCCTTTGAAACATAACATGATATAACCGTCTCAAATCAAATTATTGGATGTGGAGCGGGAGGGGATAAACCTGTTCTGATCTGTATGGACCAGTCGCTGCATTCACGGCAGAAGTCTAGTGGCCAATGTTTTACTTAGGATTTTAAAATCAATATTTAACATAGATAGGGGCCGAAATTCCGTTACCTCTGCTATATCCTTCTTCGTCTTCGGCAAGGGTATCACCAACGCTTCCCTGATCGATGGCGGCAGCCGCTTATCCTGCAGTGCAGCCGCATACACATGTTCTAATCTCGGGCCACGGTGTCCATAAAAGAGTAGTAAAATTCAGTCGGGGGCTGTCAGTCCCAGGCGTTTTCCCCCACGCCATGTCCTTGATGGAAGCTCTAATTTCCCCAGCCTTGACCGGCAGAGCCAGCAACTCTTGAGTGTCACGGTCCAGTCTCTGTAATCTCAAGATTTTTAAGTAGTCCAACGTGTCCTCTGCCCGCAATTCTCTCAGCTTCCCGTAGAGACGTTCATAGTACACCCGGAACGAGCCATTTATATCTCGCGGGGAACACAGTACTCACCCGTCCATAGTACGGATACTAGGAATAGGGATCCCCCTTCTTTCCGGTCTGATCAAGCAGGCCAGGAGTCTTCCCGCCCTTCCCCCTTCCGGTAGTCAAGCGTCCGCAGCCTGTCCCATGTGGAGTTACAGAGGCTCTTCACTTCCGCCAGTCGACCCTGCAAATCAGCCCCACCCGCAATCTCTCTATCTAACGCCAGAATCTGAGCCTCGTGGGATTCAAGTTCCCTGACAATCTCCCGTCGGGCCCCCACCGTCTGCCCCAGACATTGCCCTCTGATTACCACTTTAAAGGCATCCCATTCAATCAGCCGGGAGCTAGCGGTCCCATGATTTTCGGTGAAATAGGTGGTCATAGCTTCAGAGAGGCATTGTTTAAAGCCTTCATCTTCCAGCAGGGTGGGATCTAGGCTACACAGTGGGATTGGGGCCCTCTCTGGGGTAGGAGCAAATAGTATTAACAAGGGACTGTGATCTGAAAGGGATCTACCAAGGTATGCATCCCCAGAGAACAGCGGAGCCAGTCTATCTGAACAGAAGAACATATCTAGTCTCGTATGTAAGTCATATAGGGAGGAATAATAAGAGTATTCTCTTTTTTGCGTGTTGTGCAGTCTCCAAACATCTACCAATTCCCACCCCCTTATCCAGTTTTTAAGCCCCGTGGCCATAGTGGCTGCTGCTGTCCCTCTTAGTGGGTTAGTAGATCTGTCCCAGCCCAAACCACATACACAATTAACCCCCCCAAAAAAATCAAATCATCTTGTGCCACTCCTGCCAATGCTCCAGGAAGCTGCTCTAAGAAGGAAATCTGATCATGATTCGGTGCATAAACACTTCCCAGCGTTATGTCCCTGCCCTTCAAAGTACATCTAACCACTACAAGCCTCCCTTCCGTGTCTATGAGTTTCCGGGAGACTTGAAAGGGAACCCCGGGCCTGACCCACACAAGCACCCCCTTTGCAAAAGCTGAGTAAGTAGTTGCAAATAACTGCCCTCGCCATCTACGTTGCAGCCTAGTCACCTCCACCTCTGTGAGATGGGTCTCCTGCAACAACACTACATGGGCTCCCTGCTGTCTTATTTAATTCAGGATACTGTAGCGTTTGGAAGGAGAACCCATACCCCTAATGTTCCAAGTCAGGAATTTAAATTCCTCAGCCTGACTAGTATTACTGGCCATTTTCCAATACAATGCCCCCTTCCAGTAACCCCCAGAGCACCAATCTGTGTACATGTTGTGAACCTCCTGGTGTGTGACAACAAACCCAAAAAAACAACTCCCGAATCCACGAGCGGACTGACAACGGTCCGCTGCCCAAACCTGCAGGCAAACTGCATCATACTAAACTTCAATGATTGAGCAAGGCTCAAAGCCACGTGCACCAGGACCTACACAGAAGGCCCAAAGCTGCAGAGCTAGGACCTAAGAGGTGCCCAACTAGAACACCAGTAAATACCCAGCATGCGCCAGCCTTGATAGGCCGGTCCAGCCCGCATCCAGGGCGCACCATGCCATTTCCACCACCCTCTTCTGGATCCCCTGCAAAGGAAACAGGCGCATGATCATAAAACATTAAGGGGAGGGGACAACCGCACAAGAAAGGGGGGATGGTGGGGAAAAAGTCTGAGAAAGACCTGAAACCACCACCCACAGGTCAAATGATACCATCTGCTGTGTTTGGAGTCACAATCGGTAGTTGACGACTGTCACTGCTGGATGCATCAGAGTCTGACCCTTCCGTCCCTTTCTGCGAGTCTGCTCCGCCATCCGATGACAACCTCCGACCCTGCATCATTACCGCCACCGCCCGCAGGGCCACTGTTTGCTGTCTGTGATGGGCTTGGTTTCTTTGAGTTCTCCCGCCACTGACATTTCCGCGAGCACTTCCTGGGCACCCTAGTCGCCAGCCGAGCTACCTTCGAAGCTGTTCCAAGACGACCTTCCGTTTGATAAACTTCCAACCATTCCCAAGCTGCCTTAGGATCCTCAGAAAAGTGCATCTTCCCATTCAGCACTATCCGCAGTCGGGCCGGAAACATCAAAGAGTATTGCATCTCTTCGTCTCGCAAGGCTCGTTTAACCTCTAGAAAGGAGGTGTGGCGTCTTTGAACCTCCAAGGTATAGTCAGGGAATAGGGACACTTTGCTATTTTCGACCACGTAGGGACCCTCTGTGCGCACCTTCTGTAAGAGCACATCTCTATCCTTGAAGTGGAGCCATATGGCCACCACTGGGCGCGGGGGCTTCCCCAGGGCAGGTGGCTTGGCCGGGATGCGATGTGCCCTTTCCAAGGTGTAGAACTGTGACAGGCTCTCCATTGCAACCACTTCCCGGAGCCATCCCTCCAGGTATTGGACCATGTCGTCACCCTCCACTCCCTCCGGCAGTGCTAGGACTATTACATTATTCGTTCCATTTCATCCTTCAGCGTCCTCGGCCTTTTGCTCTAGAACAGCCACCCGGTTGGACAAGTCCCCCACCTGAGTAGATAAGAATTGATGTGCTGGGCTAATCACTGCCAGGGAGGATTTAGTCTGCTTCACCCTGTCTGCCAACTTAGCGTATTCCGTTCTCAGCAGACCCAGACCAACTGCTACCGTGCTGATGTCTTGGTACAGCGTCACCTTGGTATCTGCAATGGCTGCTAATAGTTTGGTCAGTTGCTGGTGAACAGGGACTCCCGTGGGCTCATCGTCCAATTCCCTGTGGACTTGCTCTGATGTCGCGTCTTCGTGGTCTGGGGGAGGCCCCATCTGTTTTCCTCTTGGTTTACCCATCGCTAGGGGAGCAACTTGTCTAACAGAGGATCTGGTGCGTCCCTCTCTGGGCAGTCGGTGGGCCACCGCCAGGATGCCTGCCACTCCTCACCTCACCGTAGAGACACAGAGTTCCAAAGGTGGGAGTGACGCACTCCGATATCTCACATTATATGGCAGTCTCTACCACTGTGGCAAGCTCCTTCTGGGAATCCTATCGCATCCTGTTCTTGACGCCCTCAGGTCACTTAGCACAAGGTCCCCGGACCCGTTCCTCCTAAAAAAACACTACAGGCAGGTGGCAACAACAACAAGATTCACTCCGCTTCGGTGTGCCTCCACAGTGGCACCACCCCACTCCATAGGCCGGGGACACAACCAGGCGCCGGGTTCAATTCCGCAAGTCGTGATTAACACTTCCTGCCGAGCCCTTTTATGTACTTGCAGTTTGCTGAGTGCGTTCCTCTTTCAGTGCCAGCGATGTGTGTGCCAACCTGCTGCAAAGTAAGTGCCTCCCAGTCCCCAAAGTCTTCAGAAGCGTGTATAGCGCACCTCAGACAGACCACGCCCTGGCTTTCGCAACCTCACCGGTTCATGAGGCGCCAACCACTACAAGGGCCCACCCACTGCTACCAGGCACTCCCGGTTCAGTCTTCAATCCTAGATGGGGTGCAGCACTCCGCAGCCCCGTCGATGCAGCACCCTTGCGCCTCGTGGCCGCACTCCAGCCAACTGTCCACCGATGCCGTGCCCCAGGCCCCGCTCCACTCCTGTTCACAGCCCCCAGTTAATGGTCCTATCTGCACCATACCTTGGGCGGGAGGGGGCTTGAAAACTTGAAGCGAGGCGGGCTGCTAAAGTAAAAGAAAGCTTGTTTACATGCAAACATTTGCTTCTGTTTGGAAAATGTAAATGCTGTCCTAAACATGAAGTGCAGCATCTGTGATGCGGGCGCCGTGCTGATGCACAAGCTAAGGCAAACCAAACAAGCATTAGGGAAAAGGAGGTAGCTGCAGCCTGAGAAGAGCGAGTAAGTGTTTGCATATATGAAAAGTTTGTCAAAATTAAAAAAAAGTTCCTGAGCCTAAAGTGGACAAGTGGAAGAGCACAGATCCTGGGGGTGATTCATGGAAGTCAACAATTGGGAAATAAGATGGGACAAGCCGGAACCATTATCCAATTGGGAGCAACGTTTTTTAAAGGACACTGACAAAAGCCAATCAGAAACTGGAGGCAGGCTGTAAGCCCACTTACTGAGTACAGCATGTCGAGAGACAGCGCATGTGCTGCATAGGCCCGGCCTAAAATCCATTACTGAGGTATGTTCATTTATTTTATTTCTGTTTATGTGTTTGTCACGGGGTGCAGCGGACGGGGAAAAGGGGTGTCCTGGCCGAGACTCTGAACGATGCCCTCTCCCCTCCTTTGTGTTCACAGCAGAACGAGTGGTTCCCTACGGGAACACCGGAACACGTCTTGATGGACGAGTATGGGGACTGTTGCTTTAACTGGCAGGCCTGTGCCCAGAGCCCCGCCCCCAACAGCGATGACGTGAAGGACTGGGCGGATATAGGAAGTGAAGCCGACGGTCCAGTGTGGGTGAACACCGGAGAGTGTGAGGAGAGAGACGAGCGGAGCAGGAGAGGAGTATCGAGGAATAGCGGAGAACCTAGCGAAACAACGGCGGAGAAGATCAGGAGCCGTCCGACTCAGAACGAGACCGAGGGAGGAAGGCAGACGGAGCCGAGGACGTTCGGAGGAGGTTGGGAAACCCAGCGTGGAGAGCCAGGAGGCCAACGACCCCGTGAGCCGCCCAGCCACGTTCAAGGAGGAGCGTGGCTCACCAAGGTACGGGACCGCATACGGGGCTGGGGGGAGAAAAAAGGAGGGACGGATTAAGGGGGAACAACCGGGCACTAGATCGACTGTGTGTTAGCGACTGCACCCCATCACTACCCTCCCTGAGCACCGCTTCACACTTAAGGACAACCTGCCATTGCACCGAGTGTTCCCTCACCCCCTTTCCCTACGCACTGCTAACCGGAAACCAAGTACTCAGGATTGGTGTCTTTCCTTCTTTTCTTTGAGCGTGGGCGGCCCGGAGACAAGAGAGACCCGTGAGCCTACACCGCTAAGTGGGAAGAATCCGTAAGGGAAGAACCACGGCAGGAAGGAGAGAGCCCAGGGAGAAAAACACCGAACCCCCACTACCCTATTATAGACCTGTACTTACTCGAAAACGCAAACCACAACGAATAAAAACAGTTAAATCAACCCTTCCGTCTCCTGCGTTGTCCGACCCGTCACAGTGTTGCAGTTACTGGGGCACAGTTAGTTGTTGAACAGAGCGGCTGCTAGGGTGGCGCTTCCTGTCTTACGGATACTTTGCACCATATGGGCGGGTTGTTATAGAAACCCTTCGGACCCTTGCTCTTGTTGCCTCTGTATCTTTAGAGGCTGGGTTCACGTTCGCTAGTTTTGCAGCTGCATCTGAGAGGTCACCTTACAGGCCTGTGTTGCTCCTGGCCCCCGTGGCTAGTGCTTCCTGTTTGTGGCTGCCATGTGCAACAGCCACGTAGATGAGCTCAAATTGTATCGGCCTCTAGTTAGAGGTCCGCTAAGGTATAACACAATGGAGTAACCCAGTGTCTCTTAAAGCCTGGGTGAATATATAACAAGCTACAATGGCTCTGTCGGGGAGCAACAATTATTTGGCTTAACTTAGAATAAATCCTGAAATGTAATTATGTAACAGTATACGTAGAAGGTAAAGTAATACTGTGGTTAGATCAAATCAACATGCACAATATTGTATGGGAACACATTGATACAAATGAGAAACCAGTAAATTACTTTTGTAACCAGAACTTATGTTATTAAATTGTTAATCAAATTTCACAAATCAACATTATAGGGCTGTCCAAATGAGAATATTAAAAGGGATGAGTGTTCCAAGGTGACATAGGTGCTCAGTGTTGGTGACAAAGTGCATATATACAGTGGTGAAGCTATGTACAAAATATATACAATTTCAGAAATGGTCAGAAACAAGATTCACAACGTCTCTCTGGTAGTGGTACTGTTGCTCTGTATTGAAAACCAGAGGTGTGCAATGGCTGAACCAACATTAAGCGTCGACGTTTCTACCCTAATGACGCATAAGTGATATGTCGTGATGGGTCTTCTTCAGGACAAGAGACAGCCTAAAATATAGGAAACATAGTGTGAGCGGTGTTCCCATAGGGATCAACTAAGGAATGGGCTGGTTTTGCAGTTTTACTCACCCCAGATATTGAAAAAGAGGCCCTGTGAAGAATGGGGACTGTCAGAAGAATCTAAAAATTAATTAATTAAATGATTATCAGACTCATGCTATTCAAGGAGTCATTGAAAATTGTGCGAGTAGCCCAGAAATGTGTTCGGTCTTACCTGCAGGTATCGAGGAAGACTCTAACGGGCTCAATGGCACAAATGAAAAGGAAAAAGCATCGTGGAGGCTGATGCTTGGCACAAATCCTGTGGGGGGCAGATATTACTAGGACACTTATGTTAATGGATAGGATGATTGATGATTATAGAGACACCTCAGTAATAAATGCTTATCTACACCTACATGAATTTTTCATGCTTACTGGGTTTGGCAATACTAAGTTTATGCCTTACTTACAGGGCTATGGCCAACCACAGGATTTGAATAAATCGTGAAAAATACAAACCTCTGGTAATCATTTATTACTGAGGTGTCTCTATAATCATCATCCTTTGGGAGGCCAGGGAACTTTATAATGAAACTCTGGAGCAATTACACTGTCATGATTACAGATAATACAAACTAGGGCAAACGATGAGGAGGGCAGACCTGGAAGACTCCTGGCATGGCTCACCCGGGCTGAATCCAGAGGGGCACCCATCACACAGGTCCATTTGAGCGATGTCACACCTCTTTATTCGCCGAGTGCGATAAACCTGACATTCTTGGAATATTAAGAATCCCTTCATGGGTGTCCAGAACCAGTGGCCCTGCAGAACTTGTCTGTTTTCCTGGATCGTTTCCCTCTACGGGAGTTGGACCCTGGAGCCCGGGAAGGTCTGGGAAGCAAGTTCCAGAAATTAGAGCCGCCATTAAAGACATGGCCAATGGGAAGACCCCGAGTCCGATGGTCACTCAGCGGAATTCTATGCTGCTTTTGCTGGAACACTGGCCCCATGGCTGGAGGCTCTATACGCTGAGTCAATACACAGGGATTCTCTTCCTGAATCCACCAGGGAAGTTACAGTCATTCCTTTCCCCAAGTCAGGTAACTGAATGCCCCCATTTCTGTGCTCTGCCCCTTATCCATGTTAAATATGGACTTCAGAGTCCTCACTAAGGTTTTGGTACTCAGGTTGCTGCCTCAAATGCGGGCATAGATACAAAGTGATCAATACAGATTTATTCCAGAACAGAGTACTTCCCTTAACCTCTGAAGACTATACCATGTCTTCTACCACCCAGATGTGTTGGCCTGACCTCACGCTACTATCATGTCGATCGACCTGGAGAAGAGTTTCGACTCAGTTAGGTGGAATCACATTTTTGAAGTAATGCTTTGGATGAACCTGGGGGAAAAGTGGGGGAAATGGAACTGTCTATTTCACTCATCCCCCACTGTGCCGGTTAAAACAGGCCACAGTATCTCTGCACAGTATAATGTTTATAGAGGCATAAACAGCGATGTCCCTTGTCGCCTCTCTTGTTTGCTCTCACCATAGAGCCACTAGCTGACCTTTTTCGCCGTGAGAGTGCAGGCTATGGAATAAATGTGGAGGGTAGGGAACATATTATATCATCATATGCAGATGACCAGCTACTCTATTTGACTAATGGCTCGATGGGGGCACAGTGGGCGATGAGCTTACTGGAGGAATTTGCAACATATTCAGGCCTCTGAGTGATTTGTTCTACGGCCTGCCTTTCCCTGTTATGGCTGGCACACATAGACCTGAGCATATGCCGACAGGCCTGAGTTGGTCCCTGACGACATTTAAGTATTTGGGGATACAAGTGTTCCACTCGTTGGTACATTTGCAGGAGGGGAACTTGTGGTGTGCTCCCCGGTCCCTGAAATCTTGCTTACCCTTTTGGCCATCTCTGAAATTTCCCATTGTGGCCCGGGTTTCTCTGTCTAACATGGTCATGTTGCATAGACTGTTGTATTTCTTTACTAATCTCTTGGTCAAAATTCCCGGTTCTTGGTTTAAACAAATGGACACCCTGCTTAGGGAGCTGGTGTGGGATAGTGGCTGGCACAGAGTGTCATTGAAAATCGTTAGGCGCCCCCCAGACGAGGGTGGCCTGGGGGCCCCCGATTTTGAAGTCTACTATTCGTCGGCTCAGTTACAGTGGGTGATGGTTCCAACTAGAAGGGGATGGGCAAGGTGGGATGATCTTTCCAACAAGGAGTTTTGCTGGCAAAATACTTGTCTGGGAAAGCTGAGATACCGTGGCCAGAAGTGCTGCTGGCTGTGGCACTCAAAGTGTTGGAAGAGATGCTTGCAGAGAACGGTGGGAGCCCAACTGTTTGCTCCGGTGTTCCATTGGTGGATTCCCCCGCATACTTTTTATACAGCCCGACAGATCGCGGCATGGACGGATGCGGGATTGATTACAATGAGCGACTGCTTACAGTTGGGAACTTTGATACCACTGGTGAACTTAATAATGCAATATGACCTATCCCCGGGTAAGTTCCTGACTTACGAAGCACTGATGTGATCATTCAGGGATTTGCAGTCCATTGGAACCTGAATCTCATGCGGTACTTCAGCTCCTGCTAACCATGGGTACTGCGCAGCACTTGGTGAAATGGTTCTGTAGAGCATTGTCAGAAATGTTAAGACTCTACAAACCAGATGGGGAGTTTTGTTGGGATGAGACTTATCAGACAAGGATGGGGTAGGGTTATGGCACCCCCCAAATGGGTATCAAGGAATATGATGCTGAAATTTACCCAATTCAATTATTTAACACCCCCAGGCTTCAGATCACCTATGGTGCAGAGATATGACAGTGTCCTAGATGTACAGTTCAGGACGTGGAATTTGAACATATGATTTAGAGTTGTCCTCGACTAAGCCCATTTTGGGAGGAAGTGGTACGCATGCTGCACAATGCACTAGACTGCACACTTGCCTGTACATTAGACACCTGTTGGAGCTATTTTCTAGACCTAAGGCGAAGAAAGTAGGCATCACGTTTTTAGACTTAGCACTGGCTGTAGCCAAAAGGCATATAGCCCTAATATGGAAATCAGAAACGGGTCCTAAGTTATCAATGTGGGTAAGAGATGTCATGACCTGGGCCATAGCAGAGGAGAGAGCCCTTGTCAGGGGCATACGTAGGCGTCCCATTGTGGGGTTGTGGTCAGAAGTGCTTGGGAATTGGGAGAGCCTAGCGGAGAACTCTGAGGGTCCTGCATATGTTGGAGAAGAGCGTACTCGGGGAGGGGAGACCCCCTAGAGCACATGACAGGTACAGCAGACACAGATTAGTGAATATTTAAAAGTAGGTACCCTGAGATCTGAACCTGTACCTGGGGTGTTGGATTCCACCCATTCTCTTATTTCAGAGTCCACTGCCACAGACATGGATGGTACACCTTAATACCCTGGATGTCCCTTTACTTCCTGGGGTGGCCACGGGTTTGTGAAGAGGTTTTCCTCTACACTGGCCACCAATACTGTGTAGTGACTGTGCCCCCAGAGACAATTTGGTTATGTTATAGTTGTTGTTTTTTGTTTCTCTATAAAGGCTGCTACAAAAGTTCCTCTGAATGTTCTTGCCAAGCACTGAAATTAATGGATATCACTGCTCCGTATGCAGATGCTCTAGGGGTATGTCCAGAGTGAAAATTTGAAGGGTGGAATTGAAAGCAGGAGTGCGGAGACAGGACAGGAAGAACATCCAGGTTGACATGTAGAGGGCTCCAAAAGACTGCAGAGGCCCCTCCAATAGTGGGGAACTGTCCATGCAATCTGCAAGGGTTGATTGGGGCATAGGGAAATGTCACATTAATCCCTTGGTACATATTTGAGACACCAATGGTGTTGTCCCGCCAGTTTGTTGCAATGTCGGGACCTTGTTGAACCTGCTCCTGTAAAGTGCTAAGATCATGTCATTATGATGTATAATATAAAATGCTAACAAAGATATGTTCAAACAAAAAAAGAAGTGGTGGGGCAATGCAGGGGGGAAGAGGGGAGGAAATACAATAAATATAATAAAAAAGCCATTACCTGCCCTGCGGCCGCCCCATCGGTGCTCTGGTCTTGACTCGCGATTGCATGCACAGGCTCCCAGACTCCAATCCAGACACAGCTCTCATGCTGGTAATACTATTTACCAGCATGAGACCGATGCCATGATTGGCCTGAGTGAACCTGTGCCATTTTTCCACCTGGCTGTTCAACACAGCTCGAATGGAGAAATGTAAGTGTGCATGTCGGTTTGGCCGTCTGAAGATGGCCCGCCAAACCGACATGTGCACTTTCAGTGCCCCCACAACTCCTCTCTCCTGCTGATGCAGTGATGTTCCCAGAATGGCCTCGCCCCCACCCCGCCCTAAGACTCAGCTGGCTCTGGCTCCCTAAGAAAAATAAAATGATGATAAAATGGTTTTATTTTCATTTTATTTTTCACATTTGCCTCTGTTGCCTCTCAGAAGTGGGGTGACGCTCCTCCGCCATAACAGAGGAGCCACCCTTACTCTCCTTTCTAATTTGACTGGAAAACCCTCTTACTTATTGAAGATGTCACCTTAATTGATCCTGTGGGTAAGAAGGTGGAGGCGGCCCATAAGCGATCCCATGCTGGCCTCAGCTTTTCTTTACGTTGTGAGATTTATGTGGTTTATACTTCCCAGTCATTAGTTAAAGATTTCCAATCCCTCTCTTCAGCAATCCAGGAAGGTGAGGATTGTTCACAATTATTGGGGCATATGGAAGTCCAGGCTAAGTTCCTATCAGATATCACATTTGATAATTTGAGAGCATTGCTATCGCCTCTGCAAGCTCTGTGACAGCTGCCATCATCTGCATTTGCGCAATGGAAGTTTGAGGCAGTGCAAAATAACTGTTTGGTGACATTACCTTTCTCCAGGAATCATATGTTTGGGAATTAATTAGAAGAGGTTCTCGAGAAATCTTTCAAGGGACAGAAACAGGTCGAACCATTTCCACCAAAACAGTAGATTTGGGATTCTAGTAGGAAAAGGTCTGAATTGAACAAGTGACGCCGGACAGTTTGTTCTTGTTTTCAATGCAAGCCTTCTCAGGTGTCTGGTTTTGCCCGTTCAACTACTGCAAGAGTGTCCCAAGCATCCCTCTGAACATAGACCACCCCTTCCCTAGCTCCTGTGGGGTGTCACCTCCTGCTGTATAGGACATTTGGAGAACCTTGATTTGCGACAATTAGCTAATCCAAACAGTGTCACAGGGTTATGTGCTACACGCGTTGCAAGAATTTCAGGTACCTTATATTTTCCAGACCCAATGGCCCAGGGAATTGGTTAAGATGAAAACATTGCTTCTTTGCTGAGGAAAAGAGTCATCATCAAGGCACCTCCTCAGAAGAGTGGTTTAAGTTGCTATTCTTGGGTCTTCCTGGTCCAAAAAGTGATGGGAAACCTTTGGATCCTCAACCAGTACATTCAGGCAATTCATTTCAAAATGAATACAATCTAACAGGTGATCCCTTTGATCTCTCTGGGGGACTTTTTAACAAATACCTTCCGGATGCATACCTACATGTTCCAGTAGCTGTGGTTTCTCAGAGGTTCTTCAGATGTGCAGTGGGCCCTTACCATTGGCAGCTCAGAATACTTCCTTTTGGCCTCAAGTCCTCTCCTCAAATTATTAAAAAAAAATCCTGGCTCCTGTGGTTGGTCTTCTTCGTTCACAGAGTGTCCTCATCCATCCTTACTTGGACGATTTGTTAATCCAGACTCCCTGTCAACAGTAGGCCCTCTCAGATACATCCAAGACTGTAGAGGCTTGCAGCAATTTAGGTTTCTTATAAATCACCTGAAATCTCTGCTGGTTCCGTCACAAACAGTGAAATACATTGGAGCACTCTTCGACACCCATGTGGGGATGGTGTTTCTGCCAGAGACCAGGCGCATCAGGCTGCGAGCTCTCGTTCAGTCCTTGCTCCCGAAGTCAGAAGCCTCCGAAATGGGCCGGCTATGGCTTCAGGGCCATGTGTTAAGCTCATAGTCCTCTTACTTGCTATTATGGGGTCTTGTTTGACGTTGGATATTGAGTGTTTCTTTTTGGCAGCAAACTTAGCCATCATTCCTGGGCTCGCCTTCACCTGGGCTGTGTGGTTCGCCATATCTTGCTCCTTTGGCATCCCACACAGGAGAATGGTGATGCTACAATACCAGTGTCCACTACAGTCCATCTGGAACTTCAGTGGTGGTTGACCCCTCCTTCCCTGGAGAGGGATCCTCTGTTTTTGCCATCTGCTCCAGTTATTCTCATAACGGAAGCAAGCAGTCTGGGCTGGGGGCAGTTTTGGTGCACGGGAGGGTGCAAGGTCTTTGGACTCTGTGGGAGAGGATTCAATTGTCCAACTGGAGGGAACTGAGGGCGGTTTTAAATGGTCTGATGTATTTTGCTCCCCTCCTGAGCAATCATGCCATTTTAGTGTGGGTAGAAAATTAAGTACCAATGTCGTACATCAATCACCAGTTCGGCACCGGGTCCTCTTCCCTCAACAGCCTGGCTCTCCTAATTTGCTCCTGAGCAGAGTCCAATCTCCTCAGTCTCAAAGCTACTCACATCCAGGGTGTTCTCAAATGTCAGGTTGACTATTTGAGTTGTGCTTTTCACCCATCTCAGAAACTTGTCTTAGACCACCAGGTGAGCCGCTAGAATTGCACCAAATAGAGGGGTTTCTGGAGTGGACTGGCTTGCACCTCCTCAGACCGCCATAGTTCCTCTCTTTTTTAAATAGATTCAGTCTCTGGGAGCGAGCAGTACCAATGCTCTGTTCAGTCCCTGACCTCCAGGACTCCTGTATGCCTTCTCTCCTATCTTCCTCATTTACCAGGTTTCTGGTGCGACTCAGCAGAGAACCAGCAGAAGTGATTCTGGTTCTCCTTCGTTGGGTCAGGCACCCTTGGTTCTCTCTCCTTTGGCTTCTGGCCTTAGAGGAGGAATGGATTCTTCCTCGGTCTCCATCCCCTTTGAACCAGCCAGTCCTGCCTCAGACTCTGGCCAGGTTGCAACTTTCGGTTTGGAGGTTGAGAGGGAAGGCCTGTTAAAAAAAGGTCTTTGGTGTCAGTGTCTCGTTCCCTGCAGTCTTCCAGGAGACCTTCCACCAATAAAGCATGTGAGCACCATTGGAAATCTTTTGACCACTGGTGTAGGGAAAGATCTTTGTACCCCGTTTCCACTCCCACTGAGGTTATTCTTCAGTTCCTCCAAGAGGATTTTGACAAGGGACTTTTAGTCTTCCATTCAAGCTCCAGTGGTTTTCCATTAAGACTTTCAGTCTCCTTGGGAAAATATATCCTACATTGCGCTCCTGGCCTCAAAATTGTTAAAAGGTTTTCAAGTTTTGCGGCAGGAGGTTCATTCCCTTTTGCCTTTCTGGGACCTCCCTTTGGTTCTTTCTCATCTCTGGGAAGATCCTTATGAGCCAAGTTTCTCACTTTTAAAGTGTTCTTCTTGGGGGCCATCTCCTCTGCAAGATGGCTGGGGAAGCTGCATCATGTAGAATGCCATTCCCATAACTTGAGAGTTTTGATGACAGGATCGTGTTATCTCTTGAGCCGAAGTTTCTTCCCAAGGTCAATTTTTCATTCCATTGTGACCAAGAGAATGTGTCGCCGATTCTTCCACAGGAGAATTTGTCTTCTGATGCTTTGGTCTGGCTCCTTGATTTAGTTCGGTTCATCTAACTATCTTCATCTATCTATATGCAGCTGTTTTTCTCTCCCTTGCACCGGCACACTGTTGTGTGCTTTGTGCCAAAACACAAACTCTTGCTACACAATGCAAGGCTGTGTGCATTCTGTCATGCATGGAGTTTGTACTAGAAGGGAACACTTATAGTACTAAAACTATGCTTTAATATTTTTCCCAATTTCTATATGTGCTGTACAGTGCAGCAAATGTGCAAAGTTGGAAAAATGTGGAGAGGTTTACCACTGCTCCACCGTTACACCTGCATCAAAGAGGAGTAAGTTTTTGATGCAAATCACACTCTATCAGTGTTTGTAGGTTGAAATTTGCATCAAAACCCATGAGTGGTTTCAGGTGAATGCCCATGCACCAGTAATGGAAACCCCATTCATGCAAAGTAGCACAAAGTTAACTTGGAGTTACACTGGCCAACTTTCCAACACAAATCCTGATTTCCATTGGAATGTAATTGTGTTATAAAAGTAATGTAAACCTATCGCAAAGTTTTAGTAAATCTGGGCCACAGTGTTTTCCTATTACTCATATTCATCTTGTGATCAGCGCTGAAAATGATACATGTAAATGCCCAACCTACTTAGCACTTCATACACATCTTCATGTCCAAACATTTTCCATGCCATCTCCTTTTTTTTTGGCCCTCGCTTGGTGGATCGCCCCTACATTTTCCAGGAAGAGCTGAGGTGGATGAACTTTGTTTTTGGAAAGTTTCATGATGACTCAAAGTTACAAGTAAAACAAAAAATATTTCCTCCTATGAAAACTCTGAACTAACTATCACTGCACAGTGGCAACTGCCACTGTGTAAAATATATATTTGTATATATTACACACTGGCAGTTGCTACTGTTTATAGTTATATCAGACTTTTCATCGGAATACTTTTTTCGATTTACTAATAACTTTGATGCAGTTTGACTAATCTTCCCAAAACTTCCCAAAACAAGCATTAAAAATGCAATAGGTCTCGCCTTTTATTAAGTTAAAGCCATTTGCTTTGCTATACAATACCATTAGCAAAGCAAATGGCTTTAACTTAATCAAAGGCGAGACCTATTGCATTTTCAATGCTTGTTTATGTCTGCATCAACTTTTATAAATCCAGGTCGTCCTTGCTCCAGCCTAGAATCACGCCTCATAGTTCATCAACAGTGCCCCATGGCCAAACATCTAACCTCTTAACAGGTTTATTCGGCTTTGCAGACCTGGGTAAATGAATGAATAAAATGAAAAACGTGTCACTGTGCTCAAGCGCCCACATTTTCCCCAAACACCCAGACTCTGGAATCAGTCCCGGGCAAACCTCACTAGACGCCCCAGGTTTTTTTTAATTTTATGTTTTTTGCAGATTTATATAGCGCGAACTCGACCCGAAGGTATTAGAGCGCTATATAAAGTCTGCAAAAAAAACCCAAAAAACCTGGGGTTGCCCAGAATCACAGGATGTGGGTTTCCCAGCTCCAAGGTCGGCAGTCTAGCCGTGAGACCACATCCCTTCCCCAAGGATGAACCAGATCTACCTTTCACTCCACAGGCCTCACGATTTGAGGAAAGGGGTCCTCTCCATTCCCGCTTAACTGCAAACCCTCTGGCACAGGTCATTGGCAAAAACTATTCCTGAAATTTCTGAACACGTTATCCTCCATGATGTAAAGCACGCGTTGCCATTAAAAGCAATGCAACGCGTGCACGTTTTTGGCTGAAAAGGCGCATCGATGGCTAAAGGTCTTTCTGCTACGCAGCGCATGCTCGCTGCGTAGGCGAGATCTAAAAAGGTCACCCACCTCATCTCCTGCCTGGAAAGTTTCAGACTGATTTGTCTAGCAGGGGCTGAAAAAAGGGGTGGCCCCAAAATGCTTCCTCCCCCCCCCTGGATTTATGTTCCATTGGGAATTTTAGACAGCACTATAGCTAAAACGGCTTAACAGAATTACACAAAGTTTGGCAGACAGTTAGACATTATCCAGAAAGTAAGCTTTTTGTGAATTGATGTAAATCTGTTCAGTAGCTTTTGAGAAATTGATACTCAAAATGTATAGATATATTGACAGCTAGTGTCAAGATATGCCCTGGTTGGCCACTTTATATTGCAATTCTTTATTGGTTTTGGTACTATGCAGAATGTGTACTGGGTGGGTTACGCAGGAACGATTACTTACACAGCTCTAGAACAATGTTCCAAAATGGAAAAAACACAAGTCTTCTGAGAAAGACGGACTAACAATTGAAATCAATATGTATATACGTAGAACCCTCTATTTCACTTGAGAGGGCGATAGCAGTGATAGCCGTTATAGCAGACAACAGTAGCATCATAGTTGATAGTTAACTGGGTACCCCCATCCCTCCGGCCAGTCGCCCTGCAGGGAGAACAAATGCATACCGTGGAGACTAGGCTGTCCGGTCTGTCCCCGAGGGCAGTCTCATTGATGCCAGTGTCGCTCTGTGTGTGCAGGCAGTTGGGTAGTGTCTGTCCAGTGCAGTCCATACGGTTACTGCCGTTGACTAAGGTGGTCAAGACACCGTCCGATTCATATCATTCTGTCTTGTGAGTGAGATGTTTTGTCACCCTTAGACAGTCAGAGAAATTCATGGGCGAAGGAATGTACTCCATACAGCATAACATTTTTGAAGCTGGCCACTGATTCTATATATAATCTTCTATCATGAGGCCTCCGCATACATGTCAGAAAGCCATGTACGGTAATAGGATGGCTTAGTGGATTCCCAATGGCATAGTATCTCTACTTTTGTCACCGCCAAGGGCTTGGAGAGCCAAGGGGTAGCATGGTGATGCATTGGTGGAAGGGCATTGGTGTCATGGAGAAGTGCGAGTCCGCTTATCAGCGTGGTCTGCACTCCCAGTTCGTTCTGGAGCAAACTCCAGACTTTTTGCCAGTAATGGCATTGATTGGCCAATTTAAAGGGGACTAGTCAATCCTCATTGGTTGGTCACAACCTGAACAATATTTTGTGGCAGCCATTACAGGACTCAGGGACATAGTCCATGTTTCATGAAAGTGAATTAAAACATTATATAGGGGGGCAGGGTAAGCACACCCTGACCCCAAAGGGCTTGTGTGAGGGTCCCAGGGGGGCCACCACTTGATTGGTTGGCCACAACATGGACAATATTATGTGGCAGCCATTACAGGACTCTGGAACATGGTGTACTCCTTGAAATTCATTGTGGTGAAAGTCTGTTTTTGAGGATCTCAAAAAGAAGGCCATATAAAAGGTGAAAACATATTTTAGTCACAATAGGAATCATTTGTTGGTGGTACAATACTAGCTTTAGGAATTATGGTCTATTCTTTAATAGACCATAATTCCTAAAGCTAGTATTGTACCACCAACAAATGATTTCTATTGTGACTAAAATATGTTTTCACCTTTTATATGGCCTTCTTTTTGAGATCCTCAAAAACAGTCAGGGCAAGATGGGTTTACGTATTTTTCTGCCCCACATAAGAAGATGGCACAACTCGATCTTTTTTTGGTCTCCGATGTTATACTATCAAGGGCCTCTATTAATGTACCCCCTAAGATAATTTCGGATCACAGTCCAGTAGTATTAGAGTTTGAATGTGCTGGGTTAAAGGCTAAGGGGAGAAAATGGACTTTCGATAGGAAGTTATTGATGAATCATGATTACTGTAGCTGGATGGAAAAATGGATCCCTGAGTTTATTCAGCTGAATATTGGATCTGCTAGGACGGAGATTGTTTGGGACGCTCTCAAAGCTGGCATAAGAGGTGAGACAGCAAGGTTTGTAGCAAGGAAGCGGAAAAAGGACCGTCTGAAATCTTTAAATGATTTGGTGGCCCTCTCTATGCTGGAGCAAAAACTAGTCTCTGAGATAAAGTCTGCTGGGAGGGTCAGGGAGGTTCAAGCGGAAGTTGCTGCTTTTCGTTCAACTAAATATCAAGGGTATGCAGATGAAGCAGCCGCCAAATATCAAGTACATAGAAGCGAGTTTTATGAATATGGAGAAAAGGTTGGGAGTGTCCTGGCTAAAAGGTTACGACAAAAGGAGGTTTACTCTAGGATCCTTAAGATTAAGGATATGGATGGGAATATATTAGAGACCCCCTCCCTGATTCATGACTCTTTTAAAAAATATTATGAAAAACTATACACGGCAGAACCGGTCAGAGGAATACAACAATATTTAGAGGAAATGGGCTCTGTCGGATTAGAGGAGGCGGATAAAGATGTATTAGTAGAAAGGATCTCTTGGGAAGAGATCGAAATAGCTATGCTGTCACTAGCCTCAGGGAAGGCGATGGGGTCAGACTCAATTCCGTTAGAGTTTTATACTAAGTTCAGGAAGAGCCTAGCCGGGCTACTGACCTTGGTTGTCCAGGCTGCATTTAAGGGGACCCCTCCGGCCTCTTGGTCGGAAACAGTCATAATAATCTTTAGGAAGAAGGGAAAGGATCCTTGTGAGCTCTCTTCATACCGCCCAATTTCCCTTATAAATGCCGACAACAAAATATATTCGAAATGTTTAGCAAAGAGATTGGGGGGGGTTATTACACCCTTAGTCTCATTACGACAACATGGATTTATAGCTGGGAGAGGCACCAAGGACCACGTCAGGAGACTTATTTCTGTCTTTGACTGGGCACAGGCAACGGGGGTTCCCGTTGGGGTGGCCCTGTTGGATGCCGAAAAGGCATTCGACAGGGTCTCCTGGGAGTTTTTATGGGCAGTGATGAGATGGAAGTCCTTTCCTAATTATTTTATACGAGCAATACAATCTATGTACCGTATGCCGAATGCAATAGTACGACTAGGGGGAGAAGAGTCACAGAGGTTTACGGTTAGCAGGGGCACGCGGCAGGGGTGCCTCTGCTCCCCACTTCTCTTTGCTCTGTTTATAGACCCTCTTATAAATAGGCTGGAGGCTGATACCGAAATCTGTCCGATAAAAGCACATATATATTCAGTGAAAGTCTTGGCATATGCTGATGACCTTGCGGTGCTGTCTGCGGATATGAATAAGGCTATGGAAAGAATTGTGGTCATTACTAACAACTTTGGTACAGTGTCTGGCTATAAACTAAATCTGGATAAGACACAGGTGTTACATACGGAGGCAGGTTTACCATTAGAGATGGAGGTAGCCAAAGAGGCAATGTATTTAGGTGTGCTCATTTCTACTAAAATTCAAGATATACCAAGGATTAATGTTGAACCACTGATTATATCATCAAATAATACTTTGGAGCGTTTAAATAGGCTGCATCTATCTCTATATGGAAGGGGTAATGTTTTAAAAATGTCAATCTTACCGAAATTCCTGTATTTGTTTCGGGCGATTCCAATTATGTTTTCCAATATCTTTTTTAAGAGAATAGAGCGAATGTGCTCACGGTTTCTTTGGGGGTATCGGCGCTCTAGAAGGGCGATGAAATGGCTATATCTGCCGGTAGAGCGGGGAGGTCTGGCCATTCCTAACTTTTATGTTTACTATTGCGCTACGCTGCTCCAATTTATGGGTGTGTTGGTATCTGGGAATATTGAGGTTCAGGAGTCCGCTTTTTCCCCATCTATTTATGAATGGTGTTTGGGAGAATCGGCGCGAGGGTTATTACTAAAAATCCTGGAGCCAAGTTATTATAAAAAGACTCGGTTTAAGATCATTCAGGCAGCATATGCAGTATGGAAGAGGCTCAGGAAACAACTAGCTCTCCCTTGTATCACGTGGTATACACCTTTGGATTCGTATATTCTGCCTTCTGCTGTATGTCACGATTCAGTTATGAGGAGGTGGTCACAGCAAGGTATAAGAGTAATAGGGGACCTATTAGAGATGGGTGATATTCTCTCTTTTTTGACACTCCAAGAGAAATTTGGGGTTGGCAGGTCTGATTTTTTCAAATATCTTCAACTTAGAAGCTTCTTGCAGGTTGAAATTGCGAGGGGGAACTGTCAGGTGTCTCAGATCCGGCTATTGGAGTTTATAAAAGGCAAATCTAAAATAGGTCAAATTTACAAAGAAATTATCTTAAAAGAACCTGATGACATCCGTAAATTTGAAGCAGCGTGGGAGTGAAAACTGTCATTGACCAATCTCGATCTTCAGCTTGTATGGAGGACCGCTTGTTTTATTTTGCTTTCTGGCAGTTTAAGAAGTCAAGCCTATATGGCTATGTTTAATTTATATTATACGCCAGCAAAGATTACAAAGTGGAAGGCTGGAAGGGGGACGAGATGTGCTAGATGTGGTTTATACGGGGCAGATTCGATACATATGTTTTTCTCCTGCCCTTCGCTCCATCAACTTTTATCGGATATTGAAGGTTTTATTTTAGGGTCTCTGGGTATACCGATTTCTATGACTGCACATCTGGTTTTGTTCGGGATAGAATATGGTATGGACTCGGGGAGGAAATTGGTACCTCATAGAGGCCTAAAGTTCATATGTATGGCGGTTCTGAGGCTATGCATAACATCTCAGTGGCTCGATCCCGAACCCCCGTCATTCGTTAACTGGAGGGCTAAGCTTATCTCATTGTACAATTTGGAAACCGCCCTATATAAATTAAAAGGAAGGGCAAGGAAGAAAGTGGGGGCGGCAATATGGGAGCCGATTGCTAATTGGGTATAGTAATATGTTTTAATGATTATTTTGAGATATTTGTCTGTAAATTACGGATTATCTATGTTGCATTATGGCTCTCTGTTTGTATATGTCCCTGATTTAAGGCTTTTCTGTTTGTATACTATGAATTTTGTTTAAGTATCTTGACCTCACTGAATTGCACAAAAAATAAAAAATTTAAAAAAAAAAAAAAAAGGAATTATGGTCTATTCTAAGGTGATTTTACCCAGTGTAAAATGCCGATCCTCTGATGGCATTTGTTAAACCCGGTTTGAGAGAAAACTGTTTTCTATCATGATTTTTTTCATAGTGGTTATAGATTATATGACCTTTTCAGAGGTATAAGATTTTGGCCCAGCAGGGACTTATTCCCTAGTTGGGATGATTATTAGTGTTGTTTAGTTGCTATGAAGAGTATAGGTCTTACGAACATAAAACTATAAACTGCAGTTGCACTGTTATAATGGATAAATAGTATGCTCATGTGATAGTGAGGCTGCCTGTAACCAAAATATGATCTATGGATATCACAAATTGTACTCTGCCTAACTGAGCCCAAAGTGTAAGCACATGCCTTTTGTACTTGGCGGGGCTTAGGTTTGGTCAGACGCCATATATCAGGTGTACCAGATTGAGCTCCATACCCGTCCCAGTTGCACAAACCGGCCACGAGGAATTTGCCCTGAAGGTAGGCACCATCCGGTTTTTTACCACTTGCTTTTTTCCCACCTGCTCATCATGTTTGTGAAGCTGCATGTCATCACTGCTCGACAAACTCAGACCCTCGTTCAAGCCGAAGGGGTTTGGACATGAACTGCTGTTACAAGTGTTTTCCTTTTTGTAATCTCGAGTGGTTGTCAAAATCTTGCAGTTTCTCTCTACTTGGGGCATCTGTTTTTATACCATTCCAGGCCAGTCCTATTATTACGGCCGTAGGGCATTGGACCGTTTTGTTGACTGTAAGTGTACGGCCTCGCCATTTCCCCCCATTGGGGGATCCGGTCATATTTTGACTTTTCTCTCTTTGAATTCTCGAGTGGTTGTGGAAATCTTGCAGCTTCTCTCTACTGGGGGCATTCAGTTATATACTGCTCCAGGCCAGCTCTAATATCACAGCCTTAGGGCACTGGACTGTGTTTTTGACTGTATGTGTACAGTCTTGCTGTCTGCTCCTCACTGGAGTATCCGGTCACATACCAATCCGGGTTAGCTCAAACACTACCTTGGCCACGGCATGGTGGCACTTTGTATGCACAAGTGTACCACAGTATATCCACACAGATATCGCATCAGGCTATTTACTTATTTTCAGACTGCACCTCCCGGGATATACGTATGTAATTTTGCCCCATTCCTCTCCTGTGCTTAATCTTGTGACTGTTAAAAGCCTGGACTGACATAATATAGGCCTCTCCATTGCCTTTAAACATTTAGCACTGCTCACTGTTTCTTACATGTTGAGCCAACATCACACGGTCTGGTTGGTTATTTCAGCCTTTCTTTGTACTGTAGCCTATTGCAACACCTTATCTCCCTGTGCAATACTTTTTATCTGGTTTGCAACTAGAGCATTGAACAGTCATTTGCTCCCCAGCTGAAGCATGTATATTCAACTTCTGTTCAACTGTATTTTTATATATATGTATGCCTGCACACTACAGTCAACCCTTTTTGCCCCCCTACTAATACAGAGTTTGGAAGCCACCTCGATTGCGTGCGCCGAGGATGAGGCACCACTAGCTCCCCCGACAAAACGGGTAAGCACAGCAGCACAAATTGATTACTTGCAATAACTGCGAAGACCTATTTATACTGAGATTATATACATGTGGCACAATACTCAAGGAGTGCATGTGGAATGTGTAAAACTCCATGTTTTTAACACTTGTCTCTTTACAGGGACAACGCTGACCAGCTGACCATTTAAATTGATTCAATAATATACTAGCTGTCTGTATCCTTTGAAACCACCTCCCAGATCTGGCATTGTGGTTAAACTCACTTTATTTTTACACTTTACTTGGACCTGAAGAAAGCCACGTCACCTCTACGGGGGGCTTCAAGGCTGAAACGTCACCCATCTAGAGACCATGACAGGTTGAATCTTCCTGCCATAGCCCACACTCTTTTTAGGTCTCGCTGAGTCAGCGCGCATGCGGTGCTCGGAGAGACTTTAGTAGGTGAGTTTTCAAAGTGCTACCCACATGGTTTTGCTGGCTACAAGCTTGAGTGCACGATGGCGTGCACGTGCACAGCTGCTCCCCGCATTCTCCCCTCCCTTCTCACCCAGCCCTTTGATGCTCTGCTCGCATCTCCCTCCTCCCTTTTCGACAGTTTCATTGTGGCTCCTCGCATTCACCCCTCCCTTTTCGCCCAGCCCTTTGATGCTTTGCTGCATCTCCCTCCTCCCTTTTCTTCACTTTCATTCTGGCTCCTTTTCGTCAGTTTCATTCTGGCTCCTCTGCTCCTCGCATTCCCCCCCTCCCTTCTCGGCCAGCCCTTTGATGCTTATAACATTGTGCTTCATTTAGGGCATTAAACATAAAGGAGCACTGGCAATGCTGATAACATTGATTTCATTTTGAGTAGTGACTAAAACTTTAACCACACACACACAACCACACACACAACCACGCACACACACACAACCACACACACACAACCACACACACACACACAACCACATGCACGCACAACCACATACACAACCACACACACACATAACCACACACAATAACACACACAACCACACAAAATAACACCCAACCACAACTACACACACAACCACAACTACACACACAACCACAATACACAACCACAAGCACACACACAACCACAACCTTACACACAACCACAACCACTCAGAACCACACACACACAACCACAGCCACACACAACCACCCACACACACCCCCACACACACAACCACACCCACACACAACTACAACCACACACAACCACAAGAACACACCCACAACCACACCCACACACCCACAACCACACACACACCCACACACCCACAACCACACACACACCCACAACCACACCCATACCTACACCCACACAACCACCCACACAACCACACACACAACCACAACCACCCACACACACCCACACCACTGCACACACAACCACAAACACAACCACACACACAACCACACACCCACACACACAACCACACACACAACTACACAACCACACACAAACACACACAGCCACACACACACAATAACACACAACCACACACACAACCACAACTACACACAACCACAACTACACACACAACCACAACACACAACAGCACACAACCACACACACACACAGAACCACAGACACAGAACCACACACAACCACACCCACAGACCCACAACCACTCCCACACACACAACCACACACACAACCACAAGCACACACAACCACACACACACAACCACAACTACACACAACCACAACTACACACACAACCACAACACACAACAACACACAACCACACACACACACACACACACACACAGAACCACAGACACAGAACCACACACACACACAACCACACCCACAGACCCACAACCACAAGCACACACAACCACACACACACAACCACACACACACACCCAACCACAACCACTCACACAATCACAACCACACACACAACCACAAGCACACACACACAAGCACACACACAACCACACACACACAATAACACACAACCACAACCACACGCACAACCACAACCACACACATAACCACAACCACAACCACAACCCCCACACACACACCCACACACACAACCACACACAATCAACCACAATCACACACACACAACCACACACAAACAACAACACACACAACCACACACAAACAACAACACACACACACAATCACACACAACCACACACACACAATAACACACAACCACACACACAACCACAACTACACACACCCACAACCACACAAATACACACAACCACAACCACACACACACACACACACATCCACACAACCACAATCACACACACAACCACACACACACAACAACACACACACAACCACAACCACACACACAACCACACACATACCCACAACTACACACCCACAACCACACCCACAACCACAAGCACACACACACAACCACACACACATAACTACAATCACACACAAACACAACCACACACAACCAGCACCACACACCCCCACATCCACACACACCCCCACACACACAACCACACACACACACCCTACACACACACACAACCACACACACACAACCACACACACACACAACCACACACACAATAACACACACAACCACAACTACACACACAACCACAACAACACACAACCACAACCACACACACACACACAGAACCACAGACAAAGAACCACACACACTCACCAACAACCACACACTCACCCACAACCACACACACAACCACAAGAACACACAACCACACACACACACAACCACACACACACACACTACCACAACTACACACACAACCACAAACACACACACAACCACACACACAGCCACACACACACCCACACACAACCACAACCACACACACAACCACAACCACAACTACACACACAACCACAAGCACACAACCACACACACAACCACACACACAACCACACACACACACAACCACACACAATAACACACAACCACACACAGAACCACAACCACACACAGAACCACAACCACACATACACCCCCACACACAGCCACAATCACACACATGACCACAAACACACAACCACAACCACACACAAACAACCACACACAACCACAACACATGCACACAATCACACACACACACACACAACCACACACACCCACACACACACACCCACAAACACACCCACAACCACACCCACAACCACACCCACAACCACAAGCACACCCAACCACCAGCACAAACCTACAACCACACACAACCACACACACACAACCACACACACACAACCACACACACACAACCACACACACAACCACACACAACAACTCACACAACCACACATACAACCACACACAATAACACACACAACCACACACAACCACAACCACACACACACAACAGTTGCATAACTAAATACTTATAAAGTCCCAAAAGCGAGACCTATTGGCTATGCCAATGCTTGTTGGAGAAGTGCCCCGGTGTCCCGACACTTTTCTCCAAATTATACAAATGTCCCGGTTTTTGGCTAGTGCCTGGGTTCTGTCCCGGTTTTTAAGGGAGGGTCAGGTGAACCTGCACATTAATCACAGTGTTGTGCAGGCTCACATTTCGACCGGCTCTCTTAGAAACGGGGACAGAGTTAAATTCTTTAAACTCTCCTGCTGTGCTGCTGCGCCTCATTTAAGCAGCACAGCAGGATTTAAGGAGGTGTGAATCGGGGCTGCAGAGGCCACAGGGCAGGGCCAGGCCCACCAGCAGCCGACCCTGGAGCTCATCCCAGAACGGGCGGTAAAGTAATGAAGTAAAGTGAAAAGATATTTTTTTTAAAGAACACAAATATATATTTTCTGTTTGGCATGTGGATTTTTTTTACGTGGCTTCTCCCCCGACCCTGCTCAGTGACTTATAAGTAAGAAATGAGTGTGCTGTTTATATGGGAGACTGTCCGGCATTAGCAGCAGGAGGATGTGTTTCATTTCGCATTCTCTTTCATAACGGAAATCTACTCTGGAGCTAGAACCTGGCATACATTGGGGAAGCTGCGTTTTATGTCACTATTTCTCCGGTAGGCTTTGAAGTTTGCCGAATTCACGCTTAAACGCAGAGGTTAAGGTTGAGTTGATTATTTTGGACGCTACACTTTCATGGGCAATGTCTACGGAGTGGTGAATGTCTGTTTACTGACTCGATGTGACTGAGCAGGGGCATTATGGGAATGGTAGTCCCGCTTATTGTTACATGCTAAGCACAGGGTACATTTGAGCTCCTAAGACACAATTCGTATGGCATATATTATCAGCATAACAAATGCTTCACTCTGGCATGTAAGATATTTACAATTTTGTTTCTCATTTCATTTACAAGTGAGATTTATTGGCACAGCATCTAGTGATATCCATGCTAATTAAAATGCCAGCCATTTGTAATTGGACTTTTGTCTCCCAGATACATCACAGTTTTTCAGCAGATCACAGTGCTTTAGAGTGTCACAAGGTTTGTGCTATGTTGTGACAATATTCACAGTTGTCCAAAATGCTTTGTTATAGATACATTGCTGATATAATGGTGAAATGTCCATATTGTAGGTAGATTATGGGTGTCTGATGATGCATTATGCAGGTTAAGGGTGTATATTAGTACACTAAGCACTATGCAGGATTGCAATATCAATATTTTTCAAATTACCTTTTTGACCACCTGCGCTACTTAATGCATTCCATGAGAGGGCACTTGCATGCCCGTTTGTAATGGGTGTATCCTTTTTTAATTTCAATCAATAGATGTCTATGTCTATGATCTCCACATAGGTATAAATGGTTCTGTGTTGCCACGTCGCAGGAGCGGAGGAGGCCCCATGAAATAAAATGCCTTTGAACTTTGCATTCTTCGTGTGCGTGCCCTCTTCTTTGTGGAATAGAGTTCTCTTTGGAGATATATATATATATTTGCATATAAGAAGCCCTGTGACCTAATAGGACATTTAGTCCTATTTCCATGTCTGTGCCCGGCTTGTTTTTTTAGGTCTCGCTGAGTCAGCGCGCATACGCTGCTCGGAGAGACTTTAGTAGGTGAGTTTTCAAAGTGCTGCTGGCTGGCGACAAGCTTGCGTTCACGCGAGCGTGCATGCGCGAACCGCCATCCTTCAGCGCAGCATATTTTATAGAACTGATCTGGAGAACTGTGTGTAGTTCTAGATGGCACACCTGGAGCATCATGACCAGTCCTGTGAAATACATCTCCAGAACGATAAAGAGAGACAGGAGGCCAACAACCAAAACAAGAAAACCATAAGAGGCATTCATACGGCAAAAGGAAATAAATAAGACAGGAAAGTACAATGCTTGCAAGCAAAGGCGTCAGAGAATAACATAGGACACTATGAAGCTCAGTGATGTGCAGATGTAACAGCACTAAAGGTCCGCATGGTTATGACACGAACACGATTCAGAATGATTCAGACAATAAAGAGGAAGAATAAAGTCGTAAACTACTCTTGGTATACTTATCAAGTGAAGGCAGGAAACAAGAAGACTTTATGGGGCACCTTACTCTTCTCGTCTACACACTATGCTACACCCATTTCACTTACCCTCTCTGTAAACACTACCTCGCCGCTCCAGTGACAATGCCCATTACCTTCTAGTCCACCCACACTGCTTGAGATACCGCTCACTTCTCATGCCCTCTCGTACTGCAGCTCCATTCTCGTCTTTCCTCTCCAGTCCTCATTCTAATACCTTCAAGAGTCCCCCCACCTATTATGTCACCAACTCGGTGCTAACCCTTTACATGTCCCTTTCCTGAATGCTGCCACCTCGCCCATGCACCTTCGCCTCACCCTGATTATATACGCCTCCACTGCAGACCTCTAAACAAGTGCTGTACAATGTTATGAACCCAATGTTGTTCACCCACCCTGATGCCCCTCGAGCTAGTGCAGACCACAAGCAGCTCCGTGCCATGTATCCCCCCTCCACCTGGACCGCACCCGTGGTGTTCCACTCCCTCCTCTGCTCTCCCCCTCACCTCCTTCTTGGTCACTGTTACATCAGACTGCGAACACTTCCGGCACCCACCGCCCTCCCGACATCCCCGGCGTGGCGTAGAGGGTGGGGCAAGAGGGGTGACGAGAGGGTGGGGCTAAGAAAGTAGCCCGAGGAGCGCAGGGTAATGTGGGCCGGAGGGGTTTAGGAGGTTTAGAAGAAGCGAGGGCATGTGGGAGGAGTAGTTACCGAAATATCAAAGGTGGGATTTATGGTCGTGATATGGTTCTTTTTCAATAAGAGGGCAAGTGTGGTGCTTCAATAACCGATTCGGCGTGAACTGCCTGAAGTTACTACGGGTTATAGCATTGTAGTCCGAGAGACACGGTTCTGATTAGAGGGATAGAATTCCGCGCTTTGTAATGTGCGGTACTATATTGGAAAGATACTGAATAATTATCAAAATGCTAAAACATGTTTTTCCCACCAGCAGAGGTCAGGGTAACCCTCCTCCTCCTCCTCCTCCTCCTCTCTACGCTAAAGATGGCCGCTTCTAGATCACAGCGAAGCTTGTCCTTTTTCCATTTGTACACTTTATTTATTTATTTTTAGGTCTCACTGAGTCAGGGCGCATGCGCTGCTCGGAGAGACTTTAGTAGGTGAGTTTTCAAAGTGCTGCTGGCTGGCGACAAGCTTGCGTTCTTCCATCGCTGCCTCAACGTGCTTTCTCTTTCCACAAACTCGATGTTTGTGTTCCTTTATTTTGAGATGCTTTTAGTATTACTGTTTTGTGACTTAAGGAATATTAGGGAAATGTTACCGTGAAACTGGACAACGTTCACAGTGTTTATTTCTGATTGCAGCGGCTGCTTCATGTCCGTTGCACTATTCAGGGAGTCCTTTCGTTGGCGCTTTCATGAGGACATGATGAGGAAGCTGGAAACTTTTGAAACATTCTCTTTAAAAGCACAGCATGTTGGGGACTGCTTAGTCAATTAGACCTATGTTGCGCTTTAGATCTCAAAGCGCTATGGTGGGTGCAGCACTTATAACTCATGAAATATGGGGTGCAACTCACAAGAAGGGGGCAGGTTTGAGTGCACATTGGTTGCAATCGAGCTCTTAAGATGATGGGCTGTGTGTATCCATTATCAGCACTCAGTCTTCGCTAAGTGATCTTGTTTTGTTTTTGTTGTTGTGTCAATGCTTTGCTGCGCCCGTTTGACTTACAACGTGCTTTCTCATTCTCCAAACTCGATGTTTGTGTCCCTTTATTTTGAGATGCTTTTAGTATTACTGTCACACACACAACCACAACCACACACACAACCACAGACACACACACAACCACACACAGCCACAACCACACACACACACACACACAACCACACACACAACCACACATACAACCACACACACAACCACCCAACCACACACACACAACCACACACACAGCCACACACACACACACAACCACAACCACACCCAACCACACACACACACACAACCACAACCACACACACACACCACACACACACCCACACACACACACACACACACAACCACATACACACACACAACCATACCCAACCACCCAACCACACACAACCACACACACAAACACACACAACCACAAGCACACACAACCACACACACACAACCACACACACACAACACCACACACACAACACCACACACAAAACCACACACACACAACTACACACACAACTACACACACAACTACACACACAACCACACATACAACCACACGTACAACCACACACACACATAAACACACACAACCACACACACACACACAACAACACACACACCTAACCACACACACACTCAACCACACACACAACCCCAAACACAACCCCACACACAACCCCACACACAACCACACACACACACAACCACAACCACACACACACAACCACAACCACACAACCACACACACAACCACACAACCACACACACACAACCACAACCACACACATAACCACACCCACAACCACACACACAACCACACCCAACCACACCCACACCCACACCTACACACATACCCACAACCACACACAACCACACACACACATACACACAACCACACACACAACCACAACCACACACACAACCACAACCACACACACAAAGGGAGGAGACAACTGCAGCAGGACCTTCGGCTCGATCAGGACAGCAGAACCACCGGAAAAGGAACCCCTTGGCACGACCTGGGCAGCAAGAAGTTGTCACGATCCTATGAACAATAGGGTCATCAATGATCTAATCCAAACTGTAAACTGTGACAAATAACATCCCTATATATTGCAGCACCACAAAAACAGCAACAAGCATTGGCATAGCCAATAGGTCTTGCCTTTGGGACCTTATAAGTGTTTTACCATGCAACAGTTATTGTTGCACCAAGGATATTGTGCTGCATAACTAAATACTTATAAGGTCCCAAAAGCGAGACCTATTGGCTATACCAATGCTTGTTAATTCTGACCCCTGGATGTCCCATTGAAGTTTGTTCTTGACATACCAGGTAGTTAGTTTAAAAAAACACATTTTATTGACTTTTTAAAGTACCATCTGGGCAGCAGTCCTGCATATACACATTGAAATAAAAGATAGTTCAAGAGTACCATGTTTGGATACAAAATTAGCAACAGTTTGCATATATAACAACAACAGCTTTGCGACCAGGTAGTTAGTTTTAACCTCCCTTTCACTTTCTCACACACCCCCTCCATGCCCGGCTCATCTGAAGGTTTTAGAATGCCTCTCAACTACATTGACAAAACATCCCTGAGCTCCTCCCTCTCAGTGAGGGGGTTGTAGTCCACACTGTGACTATGTTCGCAATGCGAGGAGGTTCACGATGATGAAGCATGCCACTCACTGGTGGGTGAGGGAAACCGTCCTTTAAAATGTGGCTCCCCCGCACTCCCCCTCTTCACTTCAGACCCAGAGGTGCTTGTTTGTGTTGCCATATTTGATACAAGGGGAGTTGCCCCCTGATGGTCTTTATGCCTCCTCAGGCCTCTTTGTGTGTATTGGCAATACACTGAATGTCAAGGCCAGGCGGATATCAGGTGAACATGGAAGATGCCAGGGAATTCACAATCAGTTCTTCTTACATGCAACAGGCATGAGCAGCAGATACCCATGAGAGATACAAATCCTCATGGTCAGCTTGAAGCAATTGGTGGTTGGAGAGAAACATGGATTCTGTTGGTCCGACATTGTTGTAATCCAAACTTTTAATTCACATCTGGCTGAGGTCTGCAGAGCATATTCTACTGCTAATTCCTTTAGGTTGTCAGCCTCAGCAGGTCACATACCTATATTAGATAATAAAGTAAGGCCCCACCTCTTAACATGTAAGCTGATGTGAGGTTATGTAATCCACTAAAACCTAAAAATACTCACACTTGGGAAGCGAAAAGAGTACTACGTCTATTCACTGGGTAGCTGAATAATTCCTACCTTTCAAGAACAATGCTGTTTGCGAAACTGACTATGTTGTTTTGTCTCATCTCATGTACGAAGGTTTCCATTATTAGACCATCCTTTGCCCCGGAAGGGGTAATGTTTACCATAACTCACAGGACAAAATCTAAAACACGGACAGTTTATACCCGGCATTCTCAGACAATCTCATATTGTGTGTGGTAGAGATGTATGCGGGAGTATGAGAATGTGTCTCGTGTGCTCATATCTTATGGGGCTATCCAGTTGTTGATATCTATTACCAAGCCTCATAAGGTAGTCTCCATACCCACCATGGTTAGATGTGATTGATGTGTGATACAGGAAGTTGGAATTGATGTTTCAGTATGTGGGGCCCATTGTACCAGGGGTGCTATGTCTTTGAAAGCCTTTATGTTAGGGGATAATTTGTAAGATATTTTATAGATAGCAGATTGGTCCTCAGATTCCTCTTATATGAAATTATTTTTCAAGCCAGTGACTCAATTTGCCTCTTTGGTGTTTAGTATGTTTTAAAAGAGCATAATCAGAGACCCTGGTCCAGAAATAGGAAGAAACATTACATAACAAACATGAACGAAAATGTTCATTCTATTAATGATATATGGAAGATTAACCCACCCTCTTTGTAGTCCAACTTACCAGGAGGATAAGTTACTATGTTGGGTATAAGTATTTTGAGATTGGTATTACTATTGATAATATATATATGCAGACTTGATTGTTCGATATTGACAATGTTTCGGTGCATTGTTAGTTATGACATAAAATGTTGAAAATGTACAGGATCTAATTACTATATTATACTTTCATAGTTATGGAAGAGAAAAAACAAAGATCAACATGAGGCAAAGGAGAAGACTGTGAAACAGTCTTTTACGCAAATAAAGAACACAATCGGGGGATGACAAACTCTCTCCTACTGTTATGGGCATTACTATTGGAAGTTGAAGTCATGTTAGTTTGTTTATTAGCTGCTGTGAAAATTCAGCAAAGTTGAGTATAATATTCGCCTCTGTAGAGTGCCAACCGGCCTCTACCAATGGAAGAGGAGGCTGGGTGCGGCCGAATGGATACATAAACATTCAGTGGAGTGCTCAGGACCATGCCCAGACAGTGACTTCAAGTGTCTGGTGTGAATCTTTTCTGTTGGGTCCGCAGTCTGCACAACCTGAAGCCCCAGACCATTATAGCTTCCATGTCCTTAGTAGGGGGAGCGTAAGTAATTTATGCAACAAATAATCAAGTGATCAATTGCATAAAAAACATAAAAATAGTAACTAGTTTAAAAGCCCTTTGTCGCTATCTGAGAACTCTGAAAATGTGTCCTCATTTTAGCTTTCTAGACCACTAATCATAGTTTCTATGAGAAAAAAACATTCATTTTGTTCATATCTTAAGGAAAAGCTTTAGGTTTTACTGTTTTGTTTCCATCAAGATGACTTCAGGTGTGCCATACTTTTGTCATATCTAAATAGAGTGTTATCACTCAAGTTGTTTATTACAACACTTTGGCATACATGTCAACCTTTTAAAACTGGAAAAAGTAAGAGATTTTGGAAATCAAATTTGGGGAATGTAAATCCCCATTTGAAATATATTTAGGCAGAGGAAATTTTAGGAAGAAGAGAGCTAAAATAAAACTATGTTTGGCTCAAAAAATCGGGGGGGAGGAGCCAAGATGGCGACCGGAGCAGACGCTTGAGCGCCCGGCTCCGCCGGCCCTTGGCCTCGGACTATCATCCTGATTCCTATCCTCGCCGATTTTCGAGGTGCAACGTGCGCGACGACGCGCTGACCGCGCCGCCGCTTTCCCGGAGTCTGAGCCCGCCCGGATGCCGGAGTTCTTGGTGCCTTTGTTCTCCGCGCTGGACCCCTGCTCTATTGTGGCCTTGGCCGGCCCCCTGGAAGCTCCGCAGTCACTGGACCCCCGGCGCAAATCTGAGCCCCGCGGCCCCGATCCCGCCTCATACCACGGATTGTCGCCAGATGAGCCGGGGGAGAGACGCCCGGACACCTCCTTCACCTTTCACCTGACGGGCTGGAGTTATAGGGTAAGCCCCGGTGTGGCGGGTCGCCTGCTTCGCTCTGTGGCCCGCGCTGTGGAAGGCTGCAGACCCCCTTCTTCTATTGCCTAGTCGGCTGCAAAGAGAGTCCGAGGGAGGGGAAGCGACTGTTGGCTTTCACCTGTTGCGGCGCAGACCTGCGTGGAATTGCCTCCTTGCTACGACCCCCCCCCTGGCCACTGTACCGTTCAGCGGTAACACATGGCGTTGATTGCCTGCTCGCTGCTGGGGGGCGATGCTCCGGTCTCGCCCGCTGCCCGCTTCGCCCTCCCTCTATCAGACTCCAGCTCCACAGTGCCGTCCCGGATTGCTGCCGATGTGGGGACGCAGCTTCCGCTGACATGCGGCTCCGTTCTGGCTGCCCTGCGGGACCTTCGTCTGCAATTGTGTGTTGGCTTGCAAACGCTGAGTGAGCGGTTCGACTCCATACTGTCGGCTGCGGGTCGTGAGCGCCCCGTTTGTTCTCAACAAGACGTGGGTCTGCCAGTGCTTCTGTCCTCTTGCGGGGACGCAACGACTGTGTATAACCGTGCTACACTGGTGTCTGCATCTGGCTTTCCCGGCACCCAGGATCAATCGATCTCCTGCTCAATTGTGGACACTTTGTTTCCCCGTTCATTGCTGCCTGCTTTGTTGTTGCCTGCCTCACCGCGTCCGCAAGAGTATCCAGCTGAGCGACACCTGACGTCCTCGAGGAACCGTTCACGGTGGCCTACGGCTTCTTTTATGTGGAACTCCTGTACTTTACAGGCCAGGTCTGGATTTTATATGGTGCACAAGGGGACCTCAATAGATGATCGGCGGCCATTTTGTGACTCTACTTCTCCATCTTCTCCCAAGCGGCCATATTGTCTTTGTCTGCACGGGCTGCGGGGCCTTCATGTGGGGGCTAGTCTACTCTTACGCCCGCGATCGGGCCAGGGCTAGATTGATTTCTATCACCATGGTGTCACGGATGGGCTGGATTGGGACTGGAACTGTCTGCATACGTTGTGCGCACTCGTCGCGATTTGTCTGCCTTCATTTATATGGTTGTCACACGTTATCTTCACACGACCGCCTTTGGGTGTAGTGGGTTCTTAGTGTGTGGAGACGTAGTTGGCCGGTGGTTTCGGGCGCTCCGAGGTTACGTGGGCTCCTCCCCGCTTTCTTCTTTGTTTTCTTATTTTCTTTACTCTACTCCTACTTTCTCTCTTGTCTATATTTCGGGTTCATTGGGCGACAGGCACTATGCCGGGGGGGGGGCAGGCCGTAGCCTCCGCATTGGTGTAGGGTGGGGGGGTAAATTACCTTTTCTTTTTGGTTCTATGGGCCTCTTTCTTCTATGTCTCTGCGCTATACTTGTTTCCGATTCGGGGTCCGGGTGTGGGGTGGATTGAGTGAGGGCGGCTTTGGAGGGGTGCGTATTTACTCATGTGACTATCCTGTTCTATAACTGCATCGCCTCACTGTCTGAGATTTTCTATGGCCGTTTTAATGATGCTGCTGCTCTCCCGTGTGATGAAGCCATCTTGCGGACTCGAATCTCCTTGGTTCTATCCTCTACTGACTTTTTCCTCGATAAAATTATTTTGAAAACCTTAAAATTAACCTTTACTTCTCCTTCCCCTGGTGTCAAGGATCTCTCCAGTGTATAACTCCTGAATCGTTGCTAATCTTGACCATTGACGCACAGGGGTTGTAATGTGTGTCTCAGTGCTTAACCGTTTTGTGGCCGGCCCGATGGTTGTAGGCCCGTATTTGTCCTTTTCATATGCACAAATAAAGGTTTTAAAAAAAAAAAAAAAAAAAAATCAGGCGCATGAAGACTGGGGAGGGGCAGGGGTAGGGACAACAAACTAACCATGGAGGGCAAGCGGGTAGGGCAATGGTAGCACATCAGACCATACAGAGTAGGAGGGAGGGGACACAGGCATAGACTTGTACATAAGGGGCCATGGTGGAAGTGGGTAGGAGCAGCAGGCTAAGCAAGCTAAGCAAGCATGAGGGGCAGTGGAAGCACAAAAGATCACAGGGCAGGAGAATGGGGGCAGGGACAGACTAGATCAATAGAGAGTAGGGAAGAGAAGGCAGGGGCAGCAAGCGGGCCATGGAGGAAAGGCCTGCATAGGCAGGGCAGCGCAACAGACTATGGAAGGCAGGATTGGAAGGGCTAGCGGCTCGCACACAGAGAACAACCGGCAGGGAGGAGGGCAGCAGTAGCAAGGGCAGGAGTGGAGTGTGGCAAGGCTAAGCAGATGGAGAATGGAGGGCAAGCAGGGGGGAGAAGGGGCAGTGGCAGCAAGTTGGCTATGGGGGAGGGGGCAGGTTGCGGCGGGTAGGCCACCAGCAGGGGTTAGCGATGTGCCAACCCCCTTTTACGTATGGCAGAAAGCTGTGCGCAGTGGAGGCGTTGGCTAAATATGTTAAAAAAAAAAAACACTGAAAAAACCAAGGGGTAAATAGACATTATAATCAGGTATGGTATTATGCTCTTCCCTAACATAAAAAAAACCAAGACATTCATTAAAAAGACTAAAGGTTAAAGCGCCATTATTTTTAGGTGTGGAAGTAAGATCTTAAATTAATTTTTTTTTAAACTAGAAATTCACTGAAAAAAGGTTATAGTAACATTATAGTTATGTGTTAAAATTCGTTAAAAACGAATGCTTAATAAACACAAAATAATTTATATTTTCCGGTTATAGTTTAATGAGCTAACTATAACTTGCACTCCTCTCATGCACTGCTTATGACGTCACATATCACTTCACTCATAAAATGTTAAATAAAATCATTGATGACCTCGCTGATGACATCATAAATGACATCACTAATGACATCTCTGATGACATCATCCAAACTACTGCTCCTCAAATTACTCTGTAAATCACTCAATCATTTTAGAAAACAAAAGGGCCCACAAGCATTTAGAACATACATTGACTGAATGTACATGTGTACATTCATGAAATTTAATAGTGAATTCCTGGAGACAATTCTGGTTTGATTCAGTATAGTAAAATGAATATGGTGTATAGTTTAACTACCAGATAACTTATGAGTGAACAGTACTTTAAACAAGGTAGAGACTCGGTGCAACTAGTGTGAGTTGCAGTCATACGTTGCAAATAGGTTGTGGAGAGAACAAAGGCCCTGTTGCCAAAATGTATGAGAAAAACTAAAGGCTAAGTTCGCAGTACATTATGCACCAGTGGATTTTTATGGCCATACTGACATTAAATATTTTTCATGAAGTGCTATTAACAACTTTATATAAACTGGATATTTATAAGGTACAGATATTTATTTCAAGAAGTTCAATGAAAATTATGAGACATTATACATTGTATAATCTATGGGTGACTCACAGACAGGCCAAGTAACAAAATGATTGTAAGTGTTGTTCTAATGGTGAACACCATTCTGTTCATTTCAAGAATATGAGTTAGGTATTTTTACAAACATGCCTTAAAGGTATAAAAGCATTAATGTGTTGACTCAGAATTCTAGTCAGAGTGGACATATAACAGGTATATCTCACCAAGGTAAATAATGACCAAACACTCTTTTGAAGGATATTTAATGTTTAATACATTTCTGACAGCATTAATGTCTACAGAGACATTACATTTCTTAGACCCATGAACACCAGTAAACATCAAGAGCATAATCTCTGCTAATTGTGGCTACTTTCACAGATATGCTTTATGCCTTGCATGTTGCAAAAGGTTACGACCATTAGCACCACAGTGGTAGTAGTCAAGTCAAGTCACACAGCTTTATTCGATCTTTATAAAAACAGACCATAAAAGCACATAATATCATAACATCTACATGTCAAATATATAAACCTATGTACAGTGTTAAAAAAGAATTAAACAGTTTTCCATGACCAAAATAATCCATTCAGATAAAACTTTTAAAATCTATTAAAATCCGTTAAAGTTAAGATCAATCATTATTGTTAAGGGATTGTCCCACCATTTTCTTCTTTCTTAAACATGCCCACAGGAATAAGGCATACAAATGGATCCGATAGGGCCTTTAAAAAATACATAGCCACCCGATACTGTTTAAAATTATGATACCTCAGGATTGGGAGAATTAATTTTTTTCTTTCCCCTGAATAGTTTTTGCAAAACAGTAATATGTGTGGGTCTGACAGCACAGCAAAGTTGCTGCAGGGACAAGGTGAAAGGTCTGCCAGTTTGTATCTCTTTGCCGGATACCCCAGGAGTAACAGGATCATATTCAATCGGAAGCACAATAGAATAAATCCATGCTGCGCATTATTCATGCGAGATAGATAATAGAAACCCTCCCCAGGTCTTGGAGGAACCAGATCGTAGGCACTGGAAGTGTAATGAAAACATTTATTTCCCCTTCGATCATAATTTGCTCTCTGATTGAATAAGTCCGTTATCCTTTTCTTTGTGATCCTTTTGCAGGAATCAGGGTCTTTAAATAGTTCTTCCAGCCCTAGGGCATTCAGTTGGACCTCTACATAATTTAACCACCCAATTCTTTTGTATTAATCCAATTTGCACCAATCCCTGATAATAGTTTGTGTCAGGTCCACCGTAGACCTCCGCCATATTGAAAGCCACAGCAGGACTGATGCCAATCTTATGCAATCAGTAAGGTAAGGAAGACCCAGTTTGAGATGCAAAATATAGTTTGGAGCTGAATGCGGTAAGGACACTCTGTTTTTAAAGAAGCTGTCTTCTACTTGCTGTAACTAATCGACATTAGCCATCCCCAAGACTCCTGCCCCATAAATTGCAGCAGACTTTGTTTTTGCGAGGTAAATATTATTTATTGTGTCCAGGGGGCTACCTCCCAGCTGCTTTGCGAATCTTTTGACAGCATTGAGGCTCCTTTGCATGCCCTGGACTCTTGCCACCACTAAGTTGGAACATGTGTGAAACTTATCAAAAAGGAGTCCCAGAGATGAAAAGGAATCGACAACTTCAATTTTCTTTCCTGCCAGCTGGAAGTGGGGGTATTTCTCTCCTCTGGCAGTTCCTGACACAATTATGAAAGATTTGGATTCATTTACTTTTAGGTCGAGGGAGGCCATAAAAGTGGAGTGATCCGAGATTAACGATTTCAGGGCTAACCCCGATCTGGCTATCAATACTGCGTCATCCACGTATGCCAAGATTGGGAGAGGGTCATGATCGAATTTAGGCAAGTCCATGGGTAAAGCAGACAGGGAGGACTCTACCCCGTTTGTGTAGATGGAAAAAAGAAACGGGGCGAGAGCACACCCCTGTCTTACTCCCTTTTCGATTTTAAAGTAGCGTGTACATTCCCCCCTCCTGCCATACCGAACACACGCGGTGGCATTGGCGTACAGCTGACGTATAAAGGCGGTTATCGGCGAATCAATGCCCATCCCCTCCATCATGGACCACAGCCTTGAATGGGAAACACAATCAAAGGCTGCGGTCAGGTCCATGAAGGCAATATAGATCTTCCCGCCTTTTGCCTTTGTATATTTCACTACAGATAAGGAGAGGTTTAGGCATTGATCCACCGTGCCCATTCCCCTACAGAATCCATATTGTGCCTTCATAAAAATATTATGGGTTTCAGCCCACGCCTCAAGTCTGGCCAAGAGAACCCGTCCCATACGTTTGACAGTAGTGTTGAGGAGGGATATAGGACGATAGTTCTTTGGTGACCCCTCTCCCCTTTTTTGAAAATAGGTACAATTATGCTCTGATTCCAGGATGAAGGGGGACCTACTATCTGAATACTTTTAAAAATATTTGTTAAAAGAGGGACCCACAAGTCATAATTGTCCTGGAAGAGGTCAATAGGTATCCCGTTGGGGCCTGGCGCCTTGCTGGGAGTGCAGGCTTCTAGTGCCTTTCTAACCTCTGAAGGAGAGAAGGTTAGCCCTCCCTGGAGTAGAGGTGCTAAGCTAGGCAGCGATGGGTTAGAGGGAGTTGATGCACCAAATATATTTTCAAAATAACTCACTCATGCCTCTTCATCTACATGTACATCTAACGTAGGCTCACTAGGCTCTTTGAAATGCGGGCGTTCACTATTTTCCAAAAGTCTCTGCTACTGCCTGAAATTGCAGCTTGCTCAAGGTCTTCCCAAGTCTGAGCCCTGAGATCCTTGTCTCTGGCCCTTCTAGCTAATTTATAATCGTTACGTAATGCACAAATCTTGTTGGGGTCTCTAGGATCGTTTTTAGGACATTTATGAGGGCTTTTTCAGCTTAAGAACAGGCTGTATCGAACCACCCAATATTGGGAGTAGCATTTGCCGACTTAACCCGGTGAGTGCAACTTTTATTTTTTGCCAAAAGGGCGCAGAACTGGGTAACCATGAATGATCGGGATGCGGTCTCTCCCAAATATGATAATACATCCTCCTTAACTTGAGCTAAAATTTCAGGAATTAGGTTTAGCTTATGGACCTGTGACCATTTCAATTGATAGCCATTTTTCCTGATCAAATCCACATCTTCAGCTACCTCATTATGAACTTAAGCTTTAGACAGGATGCTTAAATGTATGAATAGAATGGCGTGGTCACTGTGGGAAGTAAATCGAGTACTCATATGCACCACTTTCCCATGTAGATGTGCTGGAGCCAAAATGAAGTCAATAAAAGACTCGTGGATGCCCCGTCTAAATGTTGACACTTACTCTCCCTCTTTCACTTCATTAATTATACCCAGATTCCACTTTATGTAATAAAGTATTTAGGGTTTCACCATACTCATTGTGGATAAAATGTGACAGTGGGTTACCATGAAAGTCTTCTACTCCGCATACTCTAGTCCCATTAAACTTGCACAGATGAATATTAAAGACCCCCGCCCAAATGAGGTTTGCGCTACCCCCATTTTTGCCATGTTCAATTTCTCAATCTCCTTTTCTAAGGTGTCCACCACAACCTTCCTGTTTCTCCCAGTTTCGTTGTTATAAAAATTGACAATTGTCCAGATGTCCTGATTCCTGTGACCCAACTGGAAGATCTGGAAGTGGCTGTGTATGGGACCAACCTGCCTAACTTGAAGACATTTAGTGTTTGAAATTAAAGTTAGCAGACCCCCCCTTTGCCCTCCCAGAGGGTGATGGAACTGCCGGAGAGTGGAAGGTACGAAACCCATGGAAAAAGACTGGGGGGCATATTATCAAGAACGGCGTTAAAATTATCGCCGATGTAGTGGCAGGAAACTGCGGCTAAAGCGACGATAAGGGGCTTGATAATATGCCCTTGTGAATTCCAATAGAAGCCCATGTTCTGGTGTGAACCTGGGTTTCTATTGGAATTCTCCAGGGCATGTTATCAAGCCCATTATTGCCGCTTTAGCAGCAGTTTCCTGCCGCTAAAGCAGCGATACTTTTAACGCCGTTCTTGATAATATGCCCCTGGGTCTTTAGCCCAAGTCTCCTGAAAGAATACTAACTCCATGGTTTGCCACTTGTTTAACCACTGATGGTTTCCTAACTCGAAGGCTATGCCTGCCACATTCCATGTTATCATGTTAGTCTTGAGTCCTCGCTATCAATCATAGGGGGTAGGGGGATCGGCAGATGCTCCAGATTAATAGATATAGGAGTTACATCTTCAGGAGTATTCTCAGGGGGTGGTATAATATGTTGAGACTCCACTAAACTATTCTCTACTAGGGCCGGAATAGTTGCCTTGGATGTTAAAAGAAAGGGTAAAGGAGTTAGTCAATCACAGTCCTCCAGGTTCAACAGGGCTTCGAATCTGTTGTGTAGTCTGATCCCGCGATTTGCGGAGGGGTCGTCTTTCCCTCTCTCACCGGGGAATGATGATGTTTTTCTACCCCTATGATACCTTTCTGCTATTGGTCTGTGGCCGATGTAGAAATACTCTAGTGATAATGGTATTATCTGTGTATTCCTTAGGGAAAGGCTATGCATGTTAGAAGAAAATTAGGTCTAGGTGTAGCTCACTGGCACTTTACAGTATGAAAAATCTACAGCAAACTGTCACATTCATTGGATGATGTCATCAGTGATGTCATCAATGATGTCATTTTAAAAGTCATGAGTGATGTAGTATGTAAGGTCATAAGCAGTGTGTGGCGGAGGATCAAGTTATAGTCAGTTCACTGAAATAAACCTGTCTAATTTCAGTGTTTTTCTTTGTTTTTAAGCATTAGTTTCTTACTAGTTTTAACAGCTAACTATGACCTTAATTTAACGTGAGTGTGTGTCTGTGTGTTTGAGCGGGCACGCAGTACATGGATAAGCCTTCGTATTAAATGTTTGCCAGTGGTTTGAAAGATTGTAATTCACAAAAAGGAAGTCTAAGTGAATTATGTAATTCACAGTGCTTTACTCATTTATCTTTTTTATTAAAATTTAGAATTGTCCTCACCGTAAGAAAAGGAGGTTTCACAAAACTCCTCCTGAGGTTTTAGTTTAAAAATGTTGTTTGTGGGCAGGGTTTGCTGGACTCACAAGATTTGTCCCCTTGGATCTCATGTGGCTCCATTTTCTGTGGCCCCATGCTGTGGTAGAAAGAGGTGCACTCAATGACAGACTAATGAATAAACCGGTCCTAGTACCAGCAGATCAACAGGGTTGATGTACTGTGCTGCTAGTCCAAAATACTACGGCTCGTCTTGTCAAGAACTTGCCAGCCAAAACAGCCTCTCTCCCCTCCTACAACACCTGCATGCAAGCGGATTAGATTCAAGAAATGCTGTATTGTGCGCAAAGAGTTAAATGGCAAAGGACCTGGTTATTTAGCTGAAAAACTCATCCAATATCATCCAACTAGACCCCTCCAATCTGGCGAGAAATCTTTGCTCCTCCCTCCCCGTTTTAGGGAATCTCGCATGGGTGGGAATGCTTTTTCCTACTTTGCTCCCTACTACTGGAATCAGCTCCCGATTCATTTCCGGAAATGCCCTGAATATCTTTCATTTAGAAAACTTCTTAAGACTGAGCTCTTCTAAATTATCTGCATCGGGTCTGCTCTGACTGCTGCATGCCCTACAGGCTGGAGATACCCCTTAAGGGGTTATTTGGGCACTGTACAAGTAAATAAATAATAAATAATAATTTTGCCTGGCAATTTGCTTGTGGATTCTCAACCTGCCAGTACATCAGAGGATCAAAGATGGTGCCAGCTATCTATTGGCTCAACCAAGGTGGGAGCTCTGCATATATCTTTGAGATGCTTCTGCAAAGAACTTTGAGAGGGATTTTGCTGACAGAGAGAGCCAGAAGGCGGTTGACTGGAGCCGTCTTCTTCCTCCCTGCTGGTGGATGTGACATTGGTGAAGATTTCATGGAAAGGAAGGCCTGGGTGGAGACCTACCCACTCCATAACTGGCAGGACAGACCATTTCTTAGGCTCAAGTAGCAGCCTGAGGAGGGCTCGGACTGTGGACTGCGAGTTTTGGTTGTAACGAATGGAAAAACAGCCAGCTTCATTGCCTGCATTTGAAGAAAAGTGTTAAACCAGATGGGGGAGAACCAACCTTTGTGGTCCATGGGTCTCCTCACAATTGGATGGGGAAGTAAACTCCCAGATGCTGCCTAGGTTGATGGTGGTTGGTGGATTCGAAAGTGCTGCCGCCTGGATCATGGAAGTACTTTGAGAACTTCAAGGAACATCGAAAAGAATAGCAAATCAATAAATGATGCCTTGCTGGTGATAGATATGCCCTTAAACACAGCAGAATCTTCACTACAGGGAGTGTCAGCAACGGTGGAAAGCTGAAAGCCTCGTGTATGTCACTTGAAGCAGAAAGCAAAACTCATAATGACTCATAATAACAAATCGTAGATTGCTACACAATCTCTGATTTGCCTGGAGTCCCAGATTGAATCGCTAGAAGATGTGGCCAAGACGGTGAATATTCGTCTATTGGGGCTCTCACGATTGGCAGATAATCTGTTACTCCAAGGTACCATGCAATTTGTTTTTTAGATGCAGAGATTTTTCTCATTTGACTCACTCTTGCAAGCTACAGTCTGCAAAGCCTATAGGTTGCCAGTGAGGAGATCATGGAAAGGTGAAGGAACCTTTGGGAACAGTGATTGCTTTTCTGGGTAGTGCATCTCAAAGATAGGTGTTTCTGATGGCAGTATCGGGGAAAAGAGACAAAATTGGTGAACTGAAAAATCCTAATATTTATGATTACAGCAGATCCTCACGGCAGGGAAGATGGGCAATTGCAGCAGATTTAAGGATATCCAAGCTAGTGACTACACTATTGCACCTGCCATACTGAAAGTTGTCCATAAAGGTAGACCACATGTCCATACTCCAGCTGAGCCAGTGGGTGCATTTCTAGATAAGGTTCATGTCGGCCTCGTAACTTGCAGGTTAATCCATGGGTGGTTAATATTTTACCAGCACAAGTAGTTGTGGTTTCCTGTTACAAACTGTTATGTCCTAACTACAGGCCAAGCACAAGCTTAGGGGTGTTCTGATACTTTTCTTATATTGTTAGATTGTGTAATTTGAAGTTCTAGCATCATCTCTAAGTATTTGCATTTCCCTCACTGACATATTTGAAGCGAAGGCATTTTTAGGCAGGAGACAACTAAAATAAATACATTTTTGGCTTCAAAAAACCAGGAACATGTACTGGGACAAAAGAGGGCAGGGTGAAGGGACAACAAGCCCCCCCCCTATCTTGCCTGATTGTTTTGCTGGGGAGGTTTGACCACAATTAAATCATCCCTTGTTAACAGCTTTAGATGTTTATTACAGATAATCAGTACAATACAAGTTATATTTAGAAATACAGTGTAAAGAGGTTTTTTTTATCTAAAATACCTAAAATTGTCTTTTACATATACCTTTATTCAGCACGACTATAGTATAAAGAGACAGTATTACCTAAATGTGAATCTTTCAGCAGCAACTAACAGGTGGCCTTTTTATGATTGAGATTACTTTATATTGCAGTCTTACAAATTAAGGGAGCAAGGTCAAGGTTAGCGACGGATAATAGAATTTGTCCCCGATGCTATACATCAGTGGAATCGATATAAAGCATGGTATAGGAAATGTTTACGTCCACTGTTCAGGGACTCTGGTTGTAGAACAATGCATGAGAGAACAGAGCTTTTATGTTGAGAGTGATTCAAGCAAATCTATTAGGTGTACAGTAAAATAAATTAGACAAACGATTTATTGATTTTGATGGAAGTATAAGTGAAGAGTATGCTTTTGGTACTGATGGACAGTTAATGTTGCACATTTTAAGGTTAATCCTGTTCTCATATTGTAAATTATTTTCCCTGTATGAAGTGGAATTGTGATTTTTATCTTTTTACTTTATGGATAGAAGGCTAGCCAATATTCATTCATATATGCAGTCAACTTGAGTATTTTATTTCAATTTTATTTTATTTTTTCCCTTTACTCTACTTTATCTATTGTAATTATTTTTCAATTAGTCCAATAAACTTACATTCATATATATAGGTGATATATTAATGAGAAACTGTCCATTTGGCCTAATAATGTCATCAATGGGTTATGTTGACATAATAACCCAAGTGTCTGAATGCAAGATCTTTTGTAAATGCCATCAGACTCCAGAGATGCCTTTCATGGAAAATAAAACACCAGTTGTCACTATATATTTATTATATTAGAGGTTTTATTTGGTTCAGTTTGTAGGAAAAGATACTCTTTCACACATGAAAAGGTTTATTGAAAACAGCAGCTTCAGTTAAACTATATTTGTTGTCTGTAGAAAAAAGAGAACATGCTTAATGGAAGGTGGCTAGTGAAACCATTTTGAAATGTTTAAATACATAGTTTATCAGTAAAAATGAGACCTTTTTAAAGATTTGGTCTTTCAATATTTAGGCAACAATGGCTACTAATTGGAATAGGTACACTCGGGCTTTGTTTACCTTTCATGAACAAGATTCTGATTTATATTAGGTTCCTGGTGAAGCTTTACGGAGTGGTTTGGTGCTTTTCTTACCTAAATTCACTGTTATTCTTATAGTCTCTTTTGCTGATGGGAAGGCAATCCTAACGAGTCCATAATTCATAGGAATAATGTAATTTTTGCGAATTAGGGAAAATAATTCCCAGGTATGATAAAATCCCAGCCATCATCTCATTGACATCATCCCTGTGAAATATTTGTTTCAAAATTACGGCTTGTTGTTCAATAAAAGTAAACAAAGATGTGATACACACACACACATATATATATATATATATATATATATACACACACACACATCCAATATTATTTTCATGTATAGCAATTCACACATGCATAATGCACGAATAGAAATATTTATGCATGTGTAAAAAATAAAGTATACATTAGCTCTCATAGCTGATACTGACAATTCATTATCCAATTTCTTTAGAAATTGTACATTTCTTCTATTAATCATCCTTTGAAAAGTATTTGTTTTATTACAAAAATAAATATACATTTCACGTTCCACTCATGACCTTGCTGAAGTCGCTTAGTGAGGAAAAATGTCAGCTCTCTGTGGGGAGGCTTCATTCATAATCCCCATCATTCCGTAGGTCAGTCATCCATGGAGTAGCATCTTTGCGTCATTTTTCTGTTCTGAGTGCATATGAGGTGACTTTGCTTTGTCCTGGTCAAACTTGCCTTGAGTCATCTGATTTAGATAGGCCCATCACCCTATTAAAAGGAAAAAAGTATGGAGCTGTTGAAAGCGTTGCATGGTATACACACTGAAACCAATTCTGCTTAGGCAAGTATAGTTCAGAAACAGTGATTAATAAATACAAGTATTACTGTTGTCTGTGAACCTTTATTGTTTTTAACTTTTTACATGTATTTCAAAGATTCACTGTTTTCCTCCCCATCGCACATCCACATTACCTTATTTTATTTTCTAAAGTTATGCTACGGGCAAAACGTGTTATTTGAGGTAGAAGAGATAGAGGTGGAGTAATAATAGAAAAGGACTACATCTGTATTGTGAAAATAACACCAAAAAAAACCAGAAGTCCAATTAAACATAATCAGGAACTGATAATTGTTTGTCATTTATGGATGCTAATATAGGAGCACACACAAATGCCTTCAAAAGGCTCTATAACTAAGGAAAGATCCCCTAAGAAATACTTGTTCCCAGTAATGTTTGTGACTCCTTAAATGAACGGAGATTTAATAAATAGGTTCACATTATTTGAAGTCCCAAATGAAACAATGTAGAAATCACTGTCTTGGAAAGACATATCACAACTATGAGACATATAACTGGAATTTAAGCTGTTCCACCTGTCTACGAACTTAACCAGAAAATGGAAGCTTAAACACACAGAGAAAGGGGTGTTCTTCTTGGTGATTAACAGCACTGTCCATCAGTGTAATTGCTAAGGATGGAATGTTGTTTGGTCAAAGGTTCTAGGTATGTGGCTTTGCATGATTATCCTAGTACATGTTAGCAGATGGTGTAGCTGAAATAATACTCACTAATGTTGTCCCTTCCTAGAGTCTTTCTTCAGTCTTGTGCATCATAGGCAAGGTAATGAAGCTCTAGTAGAGCTGGTTGGCTCATATTTTGTCTTATTGTTGGCCAGTGTAATCATATATCTCCCCCTATTGCAATAATTTAAAAGTAGTCCTACACTTCTGGTCTAATGTTCATCCAGACTCACTGGTTGTGCCGACTGAAACTGATTTTTAACATTATGAAAGATATTGGCAAAGTACTAGCACAGACCAAATTGTCCATAAGCTGGCGGTGGAGCACCTACAATGTAGCACAATTATCTCTAGTTATGCAGCTATACATAAATTTGCATGAAATCAAAAGAGGTCAATTTTATATGGGAATAATGACAAAAAAGCTCTTAGTCTGTTGAGCTTTATGTCAGATTATGTTTTCCATTGAAAGGTAGAAAGAAACAGCCAACATGTGTTCTGGCTGTCAGATTGTCTTAAAGCTTGGGTAGTACTGTGGTGAAAGCATAAAGTGTGTTAAAAAAAGTCATTCCAGTCATCAAATTTCCTATGTAGAGCATGAATTGCATGAAGTAACTGGAGTGTAAGCCAAAGCTTGAATGGACAACTTGTCCTTAGTCATCTAGAAGATTCTCTTAGTTAATGGTGTATGTCAAAATATCATGGTCGATAATATAAACCTGAACTTACATTGACCACACAATAACAACTGGTGAATTGCTATTAAACTAAGCACATATAATGACGTATAGAATTACTCTTCCTAACTCGACAGCTACACACCTTGACAATATGTTGGTGGATGATATTGTGCATTCCATGTATGTTAATAACAAACTTGATATTTTTCTGGAAGACCCAGGTAATACGTTCAGGTTAAGTGTGACAACTCTAAAACGAGTGTGGAGGCTTTATGCGATTCCACCCTTATGCTGTGGGGTCCAAACGTGGTTGCCTAAAAATGTCTTTGTTGTAGCACTAGCAGTGTATAGCTGTTGCTGAACTGAATATTTGTAATCCTGAAGTTAATGGGATTGGAATGGTAAACCTACCCCACAACATCCACAGCACTTGCAATCGCCACAGATTGTCCCAATGAGTCCATTGACGGCTTGAATAGCGCACAGCACTACTTGCACAGCACTCATTATCAAGAGGATGCTGAATAGAGTCAAATTCCAGGGGATCACATCGACAGGGTTTTGGCATAGGTTCCAGAGTGTATGATTACCTAGATAGTTTCTGCAGGAAACAAAAATGTATTACATACATTAGAGGGTAATGTGCTATACTGAAGCAGGCATGTTTTAAACAATTTAGTATGAATGCAAACTCACAGTCCTATATCAGTCAAAGCTTTGATGCAAGAAAGCAGCTGCTATTAGGAAGGTGAGGATTTGGGCCTTTTTGACTCTTCTGGATTTCAGGTTGAAAAATGAAAATCAGCAGATTGTACACCATGCAGAAATCTATTTGTCAGCCAGGTTAACTCATTCGGTTGCAAAAGATATGCACAAGAAAAGGATGATGTTCTCAATAAATTCACTTCTGTATATAATAAGAATCTTTCAAATAAACCAGTAAGTGTGGGATGTTGTCCACAGCATGGGCTTGAACAAAACAATGTTCACATTTTGTGGTCCCAGAAACTTAAGCTTAAATACTAATATGTACAAACCCGGCATCCCCACCAAAAAATTCCTGCGGATGCTTTTCTTTGCATGGCAACTATATACCCTTGGCTATTTATACAAGACTGTTTTGTAAACGTATTGTCGGGAAGTTCCTCAGAAAATTCAACTTTTCTTGAACTATTGTGGTGGATATACGTGTGATTTCTTGTTCAGAAAAACTGTAGTAGGGCCGACTTCGGTGAAATAATAGAGCATTTGTGAAAGGACGTAAATCTAATTTTTGGCCAGTCCAAGGGCACATTGCATAGGATGCCTATTAGGCAAAATAGCAACGAAATACAAACGGAAATCTGGCTCACACTAAGCCAGCTGTATGATTATTAATGCAGCTTGAAAATCATCAATAAGGTATTCCTGCAAATTATATATATATATATATATATATATATATATATATATATATATATTACCTACTGGCGGTTGCCAGTAGGTAGTTATAGTTAGGACCTTGTTTCTATTCAAAAAGTTTTTTCTTTTCCCAATGACTTTGGTGCCGGTTACGAATCTTCGCGAAATTTAAAAAACTAGTGGGGCGCTCCAGTCAGCTCCTGTCTTGAAAGTTTCGGGGTAAATCGTCAAGCGGGGGCTGAGAAAAAAGGGGGGTCCCAAAACGAGTTTTCCCCATGTTATTTTCTATAGGAAACTTTAGACAAAGCTACAGCCCGAACTGCTGAACGGAATTACACCAAATTCGGCAAAAAGGTACCCTTGGTTCACAAAGAGCTCTTTTTGTTAAATAGTGTAAATCCGTTCAGTAGTTCCTGAGAAATTAGAAAGAGAAAATGTTTCGATATCTGGGGCAGCGGTGGGTTCGTGAACCCTCCCGGGAGCGAGCTTCACTCTGATTGGCTGCCAACACTCCAAACCAGGAAGAGTTGGGAGCCATCTTGTGACTCGGCTTCTGGTGCACTGCGGGTGGGGCGATGAGGTCCTCTTGAGTCCTGAGGACTCCAGGACACAAGTGGACTTCATCGTCCGAGCAGCAGTGCGCCAGAAGCCACGTTTGCAGCGTGGTGTAAAAAGGGGCTTACTGGAGGTACCTGGTGGGCTACTTGGCCACCAGGGATCTTTAGGATTCAAGGGGACTTAATAGGGATGTTATAGTTAGAAATTAGCATTTATAAAACCTTAGAAATTAACTAAAAAAAACACAGGATTGAGGCACATTATAATTAGGAATTTTCGTTTGAAAAAACCATTGAAATTCACTGAAAAACATAGATTTCAGGGACGTTATAGTTAGAAATGAGTATTTAAAAAACCATTGAAATTCACTGAAAAAAACCATAGGTTTCAGGTACGTTATAGTTAAAAATTAGTATTTAAAAACCTTAGAAATTCACTGAAAAAACCATAGGTTTCAGGGATGTTAAAGTTAGTTGGACATTTCACTCTTACAAAACCATAGAAATTCCACCTTTATAGTTAGTTTAGCTAACTATAACTCGTGCCCCCGCAATGCACTGCTGATGACGTCACGTATTACATCACTCATGACATGGTCAGTGACATCACTGATGACATCTCAAATTATATCACTGATGACACCACTGATGACATCATCCACGTGAAAATCTGATGCACCTCCTCACAGTCTAATATAACCTTTGATACGCCCACTGTAAAATACAGACTACCATTTTCAAAACCATCGACACACCAACACCAGTTACTACATACGCACTCACTGATTCCTAGGTCTACACACACACATCCACTCATTCACCCATACAATCTCTCATAATACAGTCACTCATCAATACAACTCTATCATATGCACTTATACACATATACAGACACACACACCGCCCCTCATCCATGGAATTACTCACACACCTAGTCAGTCATGCAAAGAATCAATCACACTCCCATTTACTGACCTATACAGTTATACACACAGCACCTCACTTATTCATACAGATACTAACGCATACTTACTCTCTTATACAATCACTGATACAAGTACACACTCATCCATACAGCCACTCTCACAATCACTGACTCTCACGTATAGTCATTTATATACTCCAACTCTCACATACACTGCCTTTTTCATATAAGTATTTACTTGGACATGTACCACAGAGACATCCCTTCACTCACCAACATACTCATACACATTCTCACCTACCCATACAGCTGTTTCCACATGCACTCTTGAACCCATACACCCAGTGAATCAACCACTCACACATCTATGCGCAGAGTCATAAACCTCACACACACACACTCAGTCTCCCATGCAAATACTCAGGCAACCAATCAATAACCCATATAGACACTCGTGTAGCTACTGACTAACCCATGCAGCAGCTTACACAACAACAGACAGACTGATACAGACATTCACACAGTTTAGTCACTAACCCATGCATTCAGTAAGACACACTTAATCACTCACTTATACAGTCAGTCACGCACCTACTATATCCTCCATCCAGACACTTATACACCCACTCATTCTTCAATACACCTTGGCATATATATAGATCATATTTAAACTTTACAGAAACACACAGTCACTGGATGATGTCATCAGTGATGTCATTTGAGATGTCATCAGTGATGTCACTGACCATGTCATGAATGATGTAATGTGACGTCATCAGCATTGCATTGCGGAGGGCGCGAGTTATAGTTAGCTGAACTAACAACAGAATTTCTATGGTTTTGTAAGAGTGAAATGCACAACTAACTATAACGTCCCTGAAACCTATGGTTTTTCAGTGAATATATATATACTCAAACACATTATCTACTGGCGGTCGCCAGTAGATAGTTATAGTTAGGATCGTGTTTCCATAGGAAATCCGCAACATTCTATTTTGAATAACTTTGGCGCCGATTGACGAATCCTCGTGAAATTTTCAAAATAGGTGGGGCGCTCCGCTCCGCTCCTTCCCTGAAAGACTCGGGGGGATTCGTCAAGCGGGGCTGAGAAAAAGGGGGGGTCCCAAAACGCGTTTTCCCCATGCATTTTTCCATAAGACCTTTAGTCCAAACTACAGCCCGAACGGCTGAACAGAATTACTTGAAATTTGGCAGAGAGGTGGTCCTCAGGTCAGGGATGTGCCTTTTGCAGGTCTGGTGTAAATCTGTTCAGTATTTCCTGAGAAAATAGCATTTAAATCAATATATATATCTATAGGCGCGCACCGTGCGCGCACGGTAATCCTTACCGTATGCGCACGCTGCCGTGCGTGAGTGCGATTCTGATTGGTTGTTAGATCTTAGTAAACATTCGAATCGGTCAAAACCAGGAAGTGTCGGCCGCCATTTTGTTTCTCGCAGTCTGAGGGGGTGAAAAACAAAGGTGGAGAACATGAAAAGGGGGCAGGGTGGACAGTTCATGACCCCCTAGCCTTGGTCAGGGGGTCCCAGAAGGACCCCCAAGGGCAAAAATGTATTTAAAATTGTTTACGAAAAATCGCGGAGTGCGCGTAGCGTGCGCGCACGGTAGAAACGGAAAAATTCCGCGAACTACGTAACGTGGGCGCGCGGTGCGCAAAGCACACCGCGCTCCCACAGCGCGCACACAGTGCGCGAAGCGCCCCGTGCGCGCACGGTCCGCGCACGGTTATAGTTAGTGCAGGCAACTATAACTCACGCGACCGCAATCCTCTGCTGATGACGTCAGATATTACATCACTGATGACATATGTGTCTTTCTGAAAAAAAAAATATTTGTAATATATGTATAGCTAAAAATTAATGGAAGAAGACATGGGTAAATAAGTGTCTAAATACAGTATTAGCATCAGCAGAGGATTGCGGTCACGTGAGTTATAGTTGCCTGCACTAACTATAACGGGGGAATTTCAATGGTTTTTCACGAGTGAAATGCCCAGCTAACTATAACATGTGTGAAACCTATGGTTTTTTAAGTGAATATATATATATATATATATATATATATATATATATATATATATATATATATATATATATATTCACTGAAAAAACCATTGGTTTTACAGACGTTATAGTTAGGAATTAGCATTTAAAAAACCTTTGAAATTCACTAAAAAACCTTAGGTTTCAGGGACGTTATAGTTAGTTGGACATTTGACTCATATAAAACTAGAGAAATTCTTGCGCGCCCGCAATGCACTGGCGATGATGTCACATATTACATCACTCATGACATGGTCAGTGACATCACTGATGACATCACTGATGACATTTCAAATGACATCACTGATGACATCACTGATGACATCATCCAGTGAATGTGTGTTTCTGTAAAGTTTAAATATTTGTCATATATATCTATGCCAAGGTGTATTGAAGAATGAGTGGATTTACAAGTGCCTGAAGGGATTATTTAATAGATGCGTGACTGACTGTATAAGTGAGTGATTGAACGTGTCTTACTGAATGCATGGGTTAGTGACTAAACTGTGTGAAAGTCTGTATTAGTCTCTCAGTTGGTGTGTAAGCAACTGCATGGGTTGGTGAGTAGCTACATGAGTGTCTATATGGGTTATTGATTTGTTGTCTGAGTATCTGTATGGGTGCTTGAGTGTCTGTGTGGGTGGGTGGGTGGCTGTGTGACTCTGTGCATAGATGTCTGAGTGGGTGATTCACTGGTTGTATGGATTCAAAAGTGCATCTGGGAAGGGCTGTGTGGGTGAGTTAGTGTGTGTATGGGTGTGTTGGTGAGTGAATTAATGTCTCAGTGGTATATGTGTGACTAACTACATATGTTTTAAGGCAGTATCAGAGATGTCATTTGAGATGTCATCAGTGATGTCATCAGTGATGTCACTGACCATGTCATGAGTGATGTAATATGTGACGTCATCACCAGTGCATTGCGGGCACTAACTATAAAGGGCAAATTTCTCTGGTTTTATATGAGTCAAATGTCCAACTAACTATAACGCCCCTGAAACCTATGGTTTTTTTAGTGAATTTCAAAGGTTTTTATATGCTAATTCCTAACTATAACGTCTGTAAAACCTATGGTTTTTTCAGTGATTTTCGAAATGTTAATTTCATATTTTAATATTTATAAAACCTATATTTTTTCTATATTTTTTGGTAATATTTTGGAACTCTATTATCCTTTTTTTTTAATTTTACAAATTATGTAATGTTTTATATCTTCAAAAAAAAGTATGTATATCTTTTTTTTTTGGGAGAAAACTGGAGTCCCGTACTGGCAGTGTACCAAGCTCCATCAGCACGCGAATCCTATCCTCCACATTGCTAAACTCGTAAATGATGCGCATTTTGTATCTGACGGGTTCGGGGCACCGCGTCCCATGTAACATCATATACGTATGTGGTCGCACCGGCTGCTACTTTGGTATGCGATGGGTATGCAGTACCAAACCACACGTTACGTCATGTACGTGTGGGGTCACGCCAGCTGCGCGTTGCGTATGTGATGAGTGCACGCTGCCAGTCCCTGTGTTACGTCATAGACGTATGGTGTCGCGCCGGGTATGCCATTCCCTCATTTTTTTTTTAAATTATATCTAAATAAGTTTAAAGTGTATATGAGAGCAAGCGATAATCTAAAATATTTTAAACATTTATATATTTATAACTGTAATAAACTTATATTATGGTAAGTATATTTTCTCAAAATTGCGTCAGGTGCGGCGTCCTTGTGCGCTTAGTGTGCGATTGCCATGAGACCTTAAAAAAAGCATTTGATTGGTTCATAACATTTCCCATTGTAACAGTTGGATGACCCCACCCATTTTAGTCATTCTCTTTACAGCGTTTGATGAGAGACACCTCTTCTGCTTAGAGAGCTTTTTTAAAAAGTTTTTTGCTGTGTACACATATCTTATACTATACACAACATGCAACGATCATCTTGATCAATATTCATGGTCTGTACAGTAGCCTTCCACGTGTGATGGCCATGCATCTGAAACGTTTCATTAAACAACAAATGTGTGTTACACGATGCCCCTGGTGTGCGTGTGTGCGCATTATTGTGCTGCCTTTCAGCCTGGGTATTGGTGGCTCAAAGGGGTATCATCAGCCACGGGCAGAGTGCACATCCTAGATCACATGTGACAAGCAGTAAAGAGTAATGTGTATATTTGTGTTGCAGTATGGTCTGTTGTCAGGCTTTACCAGTATAGTAGTGTGTCCTATGTGAGACTTTCAGATTCACGTTTGACATGCATTGCTTGACTGTAATGAGCGGTATTACTGTGTATGACGTAGCCTCACTGCTGATCCTCCCTCCATCCAAGCACATTCATATGTGTGCACTTCGCGATAGCAACACTTCCAATAATACCGCACACCATTGACATGCGTGTCTGCGCATATCCACAAGCTTGACAACGACATGTGATGTTGGCCATTCAATGTTTTCGGACAGCATCTCATTACCGATAGTTGCCGCCCTCCCAGTACATGCTACATTTATGTAAATTGCGGATTGTGCGATGTCAAAACAGCAACAGGGACACACACATAAGTACACTTCCTGGCCAGGCAGGAACTGAACAACGCCCAGGTCCCCGGAATAATTATTCACACCCCTACGCTGGCCTGGCATATGCAAGCCCAGCCCACTTTGCGTGCGTATAAATATGATAACAACAACGCCACATGTCCCAGTTCTTCTACACTGCCTCAGGTGATATGGCCGCATCCACCTCGCATATCACAATGCGCAATAAAAAAAAGGAATCCATGAGATGTACACCATCCTCGCAATCAAAACTCCATTTGAATTGTAAACCCTGCTGGCCGCCGTGTTTGGACACACAACAATGACATCAGGTGAGCAGTGGGGCCTGGGTGCACAGGGGCTGCAATTGACCGCGGTGCTGCGGGAGGGGTGGGGTGCATCAGCCTAGGTGCGCAGGTGCAAACAAGCGATGTTGCCGTGCGTAATGATGTGATCTCTGACCTGATTCAGTCACATCTCTGTCTCATTTTAAGGACCTGCTGGAACGTACTGTAGGCCTGAGCCAGCGGGCAGCGCTGCCCTACAGACACGTGGCGTTGGCTTTTGGGGCACTGTAGTGAGCTAATTACTAAGTGTACATGCGCACAGGCTTCCGTCACTGCATTATACGCGCACATTATGCTTCTAGCATGCACTCTGTTCCTTTGTATGTGAACGTTGGCATAACATATTACTATTTAACCTTGTGCATTCTCGTACACTCCAACTCCTCTTTGAACCACGATTACCACTAACAGTTGGTAGATCGTACTTCAAGAAGAAAGGATGCACTCAACTGGTGTTCTCTATTAAGCTTGAAACAAACCTTCATTTACCTCAAGACGTGTCCAGCATTATATTATTTCTCCCTTTTCAGACACTGAGTTACTTGTACCAAAATGCGTGCAGCAGGTGCTCAGCCCGAGATGAGGTCCTGGGCATTCTGACGCCTTCCATCGTGGTATCAAGACACCATCCCAGACCGGAAACCTGCTGTGCCACCCTGAGAGATGCACCCCGGAGACGGAGCTCGCACCGGCACATCGTTGGACACACCGGTGGTGGCAGGTGAGCAGTGAAGCCTCGGTACACAGGAGCTGCAATTGAGCACAGTGCGGGGGAAGGGGCTGGGGTGCAGCAGCCTGGGTGCACAGGTGCAGGCAAGCGATGTTGCCGTAGATAATATTGTAATCTCTGGCCTCATTCATATCTCTGTTTCATTTTAAGGACTTGCTGGACCGCACTCTTTCTCGCAGACCCCAGCATCCCAGACACACGGGTGACGGGAGGTGAACAGTGAGGGCTAGGTGAAGTAGCCCGACGCTCTGTCTCCTCCTCCCTCTGTCCTTTTGACTCTCCCTCCCATTTATTTGTGTTGTTTTAAAAAAGGTTATTTTTTTTACCAATAAGTGAGTGTATGGGTCTTCTTTTTCTGACAACACTTGTCTATAGTTTATTGTGAAAATCGGCGGTTGATAGGAGGTTATGAGGGAACACATTTGAAATTTTGCGGTGCACCTATCAAATATAAACAAACAGACTATTACATAAATGAAGCCTGGGTAATTCTACAACTGCAAGGGTTCTATGAGTGTATCACTTTATAACACCATGAGTACTGCCCGTGTGATTACAGAACCAATAAGGCACTGCCTAGGGCCACCAAGGCTTCAAGGACTGGCGAGGCCCACCCTGCATATTTAAGTAAAGCACCGGAGGTTGCCGATCCCCGGACCTGAGTTGGCCTCGAAGCCCCCCGAACAATTAGTAAACAATACCCGGGGAGGTGGTGATCTCTAGGCTTCGAAACGTCTCTGTGCCCTCCCGCGCCTAATTTACATGTGAGATTAAGGTCCCCAGTGCTGCAGAGACCCCGCAATATAATAATAGGATTGGCCCCAGAACATTACCCACCAGGGGGCTCATTTAAATGAACGGGTGAGACCCCGCTTCATTTTTTTTTCTCCATTTTTACCATCCGGATCTGCTTTATTGAAGCGATACGAGGTTTTCCTCCTCTCGCTTCAACGAGGCAAACAAGGATTTGCTATCACAGGGTGGAAGCCATGCTCCTGCCCTGTAATAGTAAATGTAAATGTCCCGCGGATTCACACCCCGGGACATTGTATGAGCTGCGCCTGGGAGGTGGCGCTCCATAGGGCCATGATGCATTGGTTACTGCATAACTACAGAATTAGTATAAACGCATACTAACACTACCTGCACACATGTAGTACAGCGACCAGAGTGTAGTGAAGAGGCAGAGGAAGCCCTAAATCAAAAAATATAAATCCTACCAGAGGTAGGATCACATAGTTCGATGAGCCGACAACTCTGAAATGAGTAGAAGCAGCTTCGTGAAGAAAACGGGTCTTCAGCAGAACGCAAGGAAGCTCGAAATATTAGTGAGTGCTGCCTTCTTTTTACCTTCTCCTGCTCCTCGCCAAATTTATGTAGTGAAGAGGCAGACAGCAGTGGATCCGATAAGTAGATTTATTACAGGAAAAGAAGACAGCTTAAACAGCCACCAACAGGAGCAGACAGCAAGGCAACCGTCTTCTCCAGTACCGTGTACAAACTCCCCAAGGTTCCCCTCATGACAGCCCTACATTCTAACATTACATACTTACATTCTAGTAGCATTACATACTAACATTCTACTATGTCTTACATTGGAATACTACACAGAGCACATGACTTTACAGCAATGGGCTCATGGTTTCATCCACGAGTCTTGAGACCAGTAGGGGTGAGTAGTTCGCTTCCCACTACAGCACCCAGAGCACATCACTTTACAGTAATGAGCTCACGGTTTAGGCTCACGGTTTAATCCCCGAGTCTTCAGACCAGTAGGGGTGAGCAGTTCGCTTCCCACTCCCTGTATAGTATAACCGCATACTAACACTACTTACACAGTTATACTACAACGGCCAGTATGCCACAGCGCCCAGAACCCATCACTTTACAGCAATCAGCTCGGTTTGATCCCCGAGTCTTCACACCGGTAGGCGTGAGTACTTCGCTTCCCACTTCCAGTATAGTATAAATGCATGGTAGGGGTCAGTAGCTTGCTTCCCACTCCCTGTATGATATAAACACCTACTAACACTACTTGCACAGGTATGCTACAAAGACCAAAACACATCACTTTACAGCAATGAGCTCACGGTTTAGACTCTCGGTTTCATACCCGAGTGTAGCAGCATCTCATCTCAGCACCATGTCACTCTGAGCAACACCGCACTTTCAGACCGGAAGGAGTGAGTACTTCGCTTCGCACTCCCCCACAGAGGTTACAGTGCTCCTATCCTCCTGTTTCCTACTCTTTTCGCCCTTTTTTCCCCTTTCTCGTTTCAACGGAATCACAAAATGGCTGCCAACACTTCCTAGTTTCAACAGCTCGCAGCAAATAAGCAGCAAGCTTGTGCTCATAACGCCTCAGCTAATCAGATGGCAGAATTCCCAAATATCAATATCTGTAAATTTCGATATTTCTCCAAAACTACTGAATGGATTTACACCAAATAAACAAAAGCGTGCTCTCTAGACCAAGACCCTTCTCCCTGCCAAATTTGGGGTAATTCCATTCACCCCTTCGACCTGTAGCCTTGTCTAAAGTTTCCTATGGAAATTGCATGGAGAAAACATGTTTTAGGGCCCCCTTTTTTCTTAGCCCCCCCCTCGACAAATCACCACCAAACTTTCAACATAGGAGCTGATATGAACAAATAATACGTTTGGAAAATTTCATGAAGAGACATCAAACAACGCCAAAGTTATAAGCAAAACACAAAATGCTCTTCCTATTGAAACTGGGTCCTATATATATATTATCTACTGGCGGTCGCCAGTAGATAGTTATAGTTAGGACCTATTTTCCATAGGAAATCCGCAACATTCCATTGGGAATATCTTTGGAGACGATTGACGAATCTTCGCAAAATTTTCCAAACTTTTGGCCAGCTCCGCTCCGCTCCTACCCTGAAAGTTTTGCAGTGATTCGTCAAGCAGGGGCCGAGAAAAAAGGGGGGTCCCAAAACGCGTTTTACCCAAGCAATTTCCCATAGGATCTGTTGTCGCAGTTACAGCCCAAACCGCTGAACGGAATGACACCAAATTTGGCAAAGAGGTGGTCCTCAGTTTGGACTCGTGCCTTTTGCATATATGGTGTGAATCTGTTCAGTAGTTCCTGAGAAAATTAGGGTAAAAAAGTTAGTGATATCTATGGCCGGGGAGGATCCGCGAACCCTACCCGCACCGTACGCGCACCCTCCCCGAACTGAGCGCGCACCCTCCCGATCGCGCGCTGAATGCTAATTGGCTGTCGAGTGTCTCTCTACATTCGAAACCAGGAACTGTTGGCGGCCTTTTTCTGCCTCGGTAGAAGCGAGGCTGAAGAAGCAAGGGGAATAAGTGTGTAAAACATATAAAGGGGGCTGAGTGGAAATACTCTGACCCTCTAGAGGTGCTTAGGGGGTCCCAGAAGGACCCTCTGGGGCCCCCTTTTTTAAGAAAAAATACGGCGAAATACGCGAACGGTGCGCGCATCCTATCGTGTTGGGTGCGCGCATTCTACAGCGTTGGGTGCATGGATTCTCTCGCGTTGGGTGCGCGGATCCACGGCAATGTTTTTGAAAAAAGACAAGAAATCATTGGTTGTATGACTACTTTCTATACTGAATGGTAGGGTGTATATTTCTGTTTTTTAAAGGTATGATTCTTATTGGTTAACAAAAACAGATTGTAAGGAACATTATATATGATAAGCTGATATGTTGAAAAGTCAAGCACACTTCCTGTCTTGATTAGCAACATTGTGTGCTGAACTTGTGACCTGTGAGCTCAGTGCAGTGTTCCATGAGCTGTTTCTATGGTAACAGGCAGAAGGCAGATTGGGGGAAGGGTTGAAATGTATTTCAGTTGGAAAGATTTGAAATGTTTAACCAATAGAAATGTGTGTTTGCTTTTGCGTTTATGTGTGAAGGATTGTGATTTGATGTTTACATGTATATGTGTGGAAAATGAGAGGGAAACTTTTCGATTCTTTGTTTTTGCTGAGAGGTGCACAGTGCAGAGATTATGTAAAAGAAAATATGGTGAGTGATTGATATACTTCTTAATCTACAAAACAACTTGAAAGATGAGTTATTTACTTGTGAGGGGATGTATGTTGACTATTTTGATTTTAATCAGACTAATGTATTTCTCCTGCTAAAGTGTAGGGAGTACTTTTTTTCTCTACAATGTGTGTGCATGTAGAAACCATTCTGTGATAAGCATTTGTGTTTTTCATGTGTTTGTAGACAGCTAACTGTGCTGTTTTTATATTTTGGTAGAATTAGAAACCAGTCATTGTTTATGAATTTGTGAAATGAGTTATGTTATGTTTCTATACTAAAATGTAGTACTACTTCTAGATGAAGAAATGTGTTTTAGTATAGTGCAAGAGATAGTGTTGTTTGTCTAGAATCACACAGTGAGTCTGTGTGTATTTGGGATCACTGTGGGAGAAGCATTTGGTAATATCATGTATTTGCTGACAGATAACTGTTTTAAAACCTGTCATGTTGTGAAGTTTTAGTGGCATTAGAATCCAGTCTTTGCTTATGCGTTAATTAAATGAGTCATGCTTTGACACTGATATGCTGTACTTAAATATGTAGATTGTGTGCAGTACCATTAACCCTTCCAGACTAGTGAATGAGTTTTGGTAAACTCCTAGGATAGTGTTGCTTGTTTAAAATCACACTGTGAGTCTGTGTGCATTTGGGTAAGGATTGTGAGAGAAGCATTTGGTAACATCGTGTATTTGCTGACAGATAATTGTTTTAAAACATGTCATGTTGTCAAGTTTTAGTAGCATTAGAAGACAGTTATGGCTTATGCGTTGATTAAATTAGTCAGGCATTGACACTAAAGTGCAGTCCTGAAATATGAAGATTGTGTGCAGTTCCCTTACCACTTCCACAGTAGTGAATGATTTTTGGTAAACTCCTAGGTATCGTGGTTGTTGTCTAGAATCACACTGTGAGTCTGTGTGCATTTGGGAAGCACTGTGAGAGAAGCATTTGGTAACATTGTGTATTTTTTAGCAGATAATTCTTTTAAAACCTGTCATGTTGTCAAGTTTTAGTTGCATTAGAAGCTAGTCTTTGCTTATGCATTGATAAAATGAGTCAGGGTTTGACACTAAGGTGCAGTACTATGTACTATTCTGTTCACTGTGGCAGAACTGAAAATTTAAAACTTTTACCTAAGCACTGTCCTAGAAGTAGTCTGATTATTTAGTTAGTTTCTAAGTACCAAATAGATTGCTTCAAATGTCTATGCAGTATGCATGTAGTGTTCTAACATACTATACACTTGTCTTTTACACCTTCAATTCCCTAGTCAGTATCCATACACTTCCAGGAAACACCCTGTCACTTCCTTTGCATTCCTCTAGAGACCCATTCAACAGCATGTACTAATCCATACACTGTGCCAAAACCCAAACACTTATAAAGTCACCAAAACACTCTATTTCCAGTACTCTAATGATTCAGTCACTGCCTAAGTATTCATGCACTGAGCCAGGTCTTAGCACATGGACTTCTTCAAACCTCTATCCACTATGCATGCAGTTCTCTAACCACCTACACACTTGTCTTTCACACCTTCAATTCCCCAGTCAGTATCCATTCACTTCCAGCAAACACCCTGTCACTCCCGTTGCACTCCTCTAGTGACCCATTCAGCATCATGTACTAATCCATTCACTGCGCCAAACCCTTATAAATTCACCCAGGCACTCTCCTTGCAGTACTCTAACCATTCAGTCAGTACCCAAGTACTCATCGAGTGACCCAGGCCTTAGTATATGGTCTGCTTCAAACCCCTATCCACTATGCATGCAGTCCTCTAACCACCTACACAATTGTCTTTCACACCTTCAATTTCCTAGTCAGTATCCATACACTTCCAGGATACACCCTGTGACTCCCTTTGCAGTCTTCTAGTGACCTATTCAGCATCATGTACTAATCCATTCACTGTGCCAAAACCCAAACACTCATAAATTCACCAAGACACTCTTTTTGCAGTACTCTAATCATTCAGTCAGTGCCTAAGTATTCATGCACTGAGCCAGGCCTTAGCACATGGACTGCTTCAAACCCCTATCCACTATGCATGCAGTCTTCTAACCACCTAGACACTTGTCTTTCACACTTTCAATTTCGTAGGCAGTATCCATACAGTCCAGCAAACATCTTGCCTTTGCACTTCTCTAGTGACCCATTCAGTAACAAGTACTAATCCATTTCTTGTGCGAAAAGCCTAGCACTTATAAATTCACCTAGGCACTCTCCTTGCTGTACTCTAATCATTCAGTCAGTACCCAAGTAGTCATGCAGTGAGCCAGGCCTTAGCACATGGACTGCTTTAAATGCCTATGCAGTATGGATGCAGTCCTCTAATCATCTACACAGTTGTGTTTCACACCTTCAATTCCCTAGTTAGTATTCATACTTTTCTAGCAAACACCCTGTCACTCACCCAGTGTGTCTCCTTATAGTAATGTAATCATTTAGTCAGTTAGCATGTGGAGTTTTAGTGAAGTAGGCTTTAGGGCATGAACTGCTTCAAAGTAGTGTGCACTATGCATGTAGTGTTTTAACCATCGTCACACTTGTGGTTCAGGGACATAGTTTCTTAGTCAGTATTTATATAAAATGTGTTTGTACAGTAATGGAATAGTATAATTTTGAAAGTTATTAATATACATTTATTTGTGATTCTTTTCTACAGATAAAGAATAGGAGTGTTTCTCATCTGTTTGCACTCTTCTCGTGCAAGATTGTTCGGATGAAGGGTCCTTGGGTGTTTCATCATACTTGCCGTGCTGTACGAGTATTTTTTGTTAGGATCCCCTTGTGACAGAACTCTTTTGCAAATCTTGAACGTGATCAAGGTGGCATTGGTCTTTGTTTGCCCCTCGAGAAAAGTACGAAATTTCCACACCACTGAAGGAAAACGTTGTTGGCGTGGTGCCTTCTGCAAAAAAATTTCTTCAGATTTGGTAAATATTTTAAAGCGGCAACATTTACAGTTTTTTTAAGTTAAACTTATAAAATGTTGTTAGCTGTATGCATTTTATATATTTGTGATTTGTTTCTTGTGGTATTTTGTTGAGAATACCATGTTGTTGTTTTTTTAACAATCTTTCTTATTTTCCAGGTCTGTCGTCGACATCCATTGTCCCCACAGTATTGTTCCGCCTTGTTGTTTTTTATTATTGTTATTACATTTTGTTTATTAGTTTATTGTTCATATATATGTTAATAAAAAATTAAAGTTTGAAAATAGTTTTTCGTTTATATATTTATTATTATAAAAAAGAAATTTTGAAAACAAAATTAATAACGTTTTTGGTTGTTCTTTTAACTGCTGTGTGACTCTTTCTTGTTCTTATTACTGTGATTTGATGGAGTCCACCATGGTGTTAAATTTTGGGGCACTTGTCGCTGGAATACTGGTGATATCTGCAGTTTGCACCAACTTCTGAATAGTGTGTTAGATTTATCTCAGCTTTACTTCCATTAAAGTGCTGATAATGAAATGGAGAGTAGCCGTTCCCGTGCAAAAAGACATGAGGTGCACCTTTCCGATTTATTCTAAATACTAAAATCCTGTATTGAATTGCACTGAGGTATTGGCTGCACTTACAGTGTACACACAAAATCTATTAAGAAATCTCATTGTATTTCTATTGATTGGGAATGGTGCGTCAGGTGCTGGATCTTGACGAGATATACTGCTCAGTTTGTATATTGTTCTGCGCACGAAAAAAATACAAATCACAACTTTAACACCAATTGCAATACGAATGAAATTCCGGCGATAAGACACGTTAGCACCAGGGATTTTACACCTGCTTTCTGCTGGTGTTCAGCAGGACATCTACCTGCTCCATGAAAGGGAACACAGCCAAGAGCCACACCAGAACATCCACAGGTACCATAGAGTCAATGAGCATGATACAGGGATACCCATGAGGGCCAGAAGACTCATCTCAACAACTCCAGGACCGCCAATGCCCCCCAAACCCACATCTTAGTAAGTGTGTCCCTGTGGTCATTGTCTTAGCATGATAGGCACGAGCCCTGCAACATCACAGTGTGCTGTCACCTCAGCGTTGGCAGTGAGCCTGGATGTGTAGCTACGCACGCATCCTCCTGCATACACAACTGGCGTGTGCTGGTCTGGGGTTCACAGGTCAGTGCAGGGGTGTGCCTATCCGGCAAGGGGAACGGGGTGTCTCGGACATGTCCGTGTACAGGAAGTGCGGTAAGTGTGTCTCTGTGTTCTGGTGGGCCTGCTACAAGAGCTGCAGCAGTCGATGTTGTAAAGTGGCATGCACCACCTCCAAACGGCACTGTGATGTTGTAGGTGGAATGTAGCAGGACATGCGTAAATAGGCATTACAATGGTGTGCCGTACGAGTATACGAGATACAACAGCGCACCATACAAAAGTGTGGGGCTCGTGGGAGGGAGGAGCAGCCGTTTGGCAACATAACACACAGTGAACTCGACCATGTGCCACATGCTGGGCATCTCATCCATGATGATCACGGTCGCAGACATCCCACAACACCAACGACTGGCCTTTGTACACATCCTGTATGAATGCAGCGTGGTGTGTTGTTGGCGGGTTGTGTGACTTGTGCTCCTTGTTGGTGTGTTTCATTTTTGCCATTGTTAGTCTATATGTGTGTTGTACTTAATTGTGCATGTGTGCCATTCTGCCCATCTCCCCCCCTCCCCCCACTCGCTGCTTCTTCCTCTTCCTACTGCTGTTGTGTCTATAATTTTGTTACTGGACACATAAATACATGTAAAGAATAAATTAGAAGAGTTCCTTGATTCTTTTAGATTTCAAAACTTCTCTATTGGTTTCTTTTTAATCTTCCATATGAACCGTTTTTTTAATATTCAACAACACATAGAAGTCAGAAGTGCAACGTATTCTATCAACACACTTTCTAGAACATTCTACAACACGTGCAGGTGAAAAGTTCATTAATTTTTTAAAACTTAACGATATTTTTTGGTAACATTTTCTTGAATACTTAACGACACGTACAGGTTAAAAGTTGACGATTGTTTTAAGTTCGAACAGTGCCTTCCAAATGCAAGTAGCAGGTGTGGTTGAGCAGAGCAAATGTTATCCTATGATATGTACTCCACGTTGAAACTGCTTTTTCTTAACCAATCATAAAGATGCTTTCCAACAAAAGTAATGTGCACCCTACTTTTAAAAAACAATGCTTTTCATGATATCTTTAGAGATAAGTTATAGATAGGAATTAGCATTTAAAAAACCTTTGAAATTCACTGAAAAACCATAGGTTTCGTGCACGTTATAGTTAGGAATTGGCATTTAAAAAACCTTTGAAATTCACTGAAAAACCCATAGGTTTCAGGGGTGTTATAGTTAGCTGGACATTTCCCTCGTACAAAACCCTAGAAATTCCCCTGTTATAGTTAGTTCAGCTAACTATAACTCGCGCCCCCGCAATGCACTGCTGATGACGTCACATATTACATCACTCATGACATGGTCAGTGACATCACTGATGACATCACTGATGACATCTCAAATGACATCACTGATGACATCACTGATGACGTCATCCATGTGATAAATTAGTGCATCTTCTCACACCCTTTGATATACTCAATCAAAATTTCAGACGTCCATTCTCAAAACCATAGATGCTCCAATACCAATAACTACATACCCACTCATTGACTCTTAGCTCTACACACACATCCACTCACTCACCTGTACAGTCACTCATACTTACAGTCACTCAGTACAAGACTATCATATGCATTTATACACCTACATAGACACTCACACACCACCAGTCATCCATAGAGGTACTCTCACACCTAGTCAGTCATGCAAATAATTAATCACACTCCCATTTACTCACCTATGCAGTTATACACACTCAAGTTCACTTACTCATAAAAATAGTGCCACATTCTTACGCTCTTATACAATCACTGATACAAGCACACACTCATCCACACAGCCACTCTCACATATACCCACTTATATACTCTTACACACATATATACTGCCTTTCACATATGTAGTTACTGACACATGTACAACTGAGATATACATTCAATCACTAACACACCCTTACATACAGTCATCCAACCATACAGTCCATCACAGATGCACTCTTAAAACCATGCACCCACTGAATCACCCACTCACACATCTAGTCACAGAGTCACACACACCCTACCCACACAAACACTCAGGCACCCATACAGATACTCAGACAACCAATCAATTATCCATATAGATACTCATACAGCTATTCACAAAACCATGCAGCCACTTATACACCAACATACAGACACATACAGACATTCACACAGTTTAATCACTAGTCTGCAGTAAGATACATTTAATGACTCACTTATAGAGTCGGTTACGCACCTAGAAAATCATCCATTCACACACTTGTACACCCACTTATTCTTCAACAGGCCTTTCCCTATATATATTAAACATATTAAAACTGTTCAGAAACACATACTCAATGGATGATGTGATCAGTGATGTCATCAGTGACGTCATTTGAGATGTCATCAGTGATGCCATTTGAGATGTCATCAGTGATGTCATGAGTGATGCCACTGACCATGTCATGAGTGATGTAATATGTGATGTCATCAGCAGTGCATTGCGGGGGCGCGAGTTATAGTTAGCTGAACTAACTATAACAGGGGAATTTCCAGGGTTTTGTACGAGGGAAATGTCCAGCTAACTATAACACCCCTGAAACCTATGGTTTTTTCAGTGAATATATATATATATATATTATCTACTGGCGGTCGCCAGTAGATAGTTATAGTTAGGACCGAGTTTCCATAGGAAATCTCAAAATTCTATTTTGAATAACTTTGGCGCCGATTGACGAATCCTCGCGAATTTTTCAAATCTAATGGGGCGCTCCGCTCCGCTCCTACCCTGAAAGTCTCGGGGCGATTCGTCCAGCAGGGGCCGAGAAAAAGGGGGGGTCCCAAAACGCGTTTTCCCCATGGATTTTTCCATAGGGACTTTAGTCGCAGCTACAACCCGAACGGCTGAACAGAATTACGTGAAATTTGGCAGAGAGGTAGCCATAAGGTCCATGAAGTGCCTTTTGCAGGTTTGGTGTAAATCTGTTCAGTATTTCCAGAGAAAATAGCATTTAAAAGCATATATATATCTGTACGCGCGCAGGGTGCGCACACCCTGCCGTGCGCGAGCGCAATTCTGATTGGTTGTTAGATCTTAGTTAACATTTGAATCGGTCGAAACCAGGAAGTGTCGGCCGCCATTTTGTCTCTCGCAGTCTGAGGGGGTGAAAAACAAAGGTGGAGAACGGGAAAAGGGGGCAGGGTGGACAGTTCCTGACCCCCAAGCCGTGGTCAGGGGATCCCAGAAGGACCCCCAAGGGCAAATTGTTTTCGAAAAATCGTGGAGTGCGCGCACCCTGCGCGCACCACCCAAACGTAAAAAATTCTGCGAAGTTCGCGCAGCGTGCGCGCACGGCACGTACTGCGTAAGCGCACCACGCGTGCACGGCACAAACTGCGTAAAGTGGGCGCACGGTGCACGAAGCGCTCCGTGCGCGCACAGCACGAACTGCGTAAAGTGGGCACGCGGTGCGCAAAGTGCACCGAATGCGCACTGTGGGCGCACGGCACGAACTGCACGAACTGCGTAAAGTGGGCGCGCACACAGTGCGCGATGTGCACCATGCGCGCGCCGTGAAAAAGTTTTGTTTAAAAAAATATATTAATAAATACATAACTTAGCATTTTTTTTCTTCGAAAAATCGCGGAGTGCGCGCACCCTGCGCGCACCACCCAAACGGAAAAAATTCTGCGAAGTTCGTGCAGCGTGCGCGCACGGCACGTACTGCGTAAGCGCACCGTGCGCGCACGGCACAAACTGAGTAAAGTGGGCGCGCAGTGTGCGAAGCGCACCGCATGCCCATCGCGCGTGCACGGTGCACGAAGCGCTCCGTGCGCACACGGCACGAACTGCTTAAAGTGGGCGCGCGGTGCGCAAAGCGCACCGCCTGCCCACTGTGCGTGCACGGCACGAACTGCATAAAGTGGGCGCGCGCACACAGTGCGCGATGCGCACCATGCGCGTGCCGTGAAAAAGTTTTGTTTAAAAAAATATATTAATAAATACATAACTTAGCATTTAAAAAAACGTACAAATTCACTGAAAAAACCATAGGTTTCACACACGTTATAGTTAGGAATTAGCATTTAAAAAACCTTGCAAATTCACTTAAAAAACCATAGGTTTCACACATGTTATAGTTAGCTGGGCATTTCCCTCGTAAAAAACCAATGAAATTCCCCCGTTATAGTTAGTGCAGGCAACTATAACTCACGCGACCGCAATCCGCTGCTGATGACGTCAGATATTACATCACTGATGACATATGTGTCTTTCTGAAAAAAAAAAATGTAATATATGTATAGCTAAAGATGAATGGAAGAAGACATGGGTAAATAAGTGTCTAAATACAGTGATGTAATATCTGACGTCATCAGCAGCGGATTGCAGTCGCGTGAGTTATAGTTGCCTGCACTAACTATAACGGGGGAATTTCATTGGTTTTTTTACGAGGGAAATGCCCAGCTAACTATAACATGTTTGAAACCCATGGTTTTTTAAGTGAATTTATATATATATATCTATATATATATATATATATATATATATATATATATATATATATATATATATATATATATATATATATATAAAGCTCCAGAAACTTCACTTCAAAGAATGAAGGAGGACCGCACACAGCAAGGTTTCTCGATGCGATTCTTTATTGCATTATATTGAGATAGCAGCAGTAACACCAGGACGCGTTTCGGCGTTCGCGCCTTTTTCGACTGAGTTACAATGTGCAGGTTACGTGAGCAGTATTATATCCGGTTCACACGATCTAGTTCCGGTTCACTTTAACGTAGACATAGTGAAAAGACTAAAAATACAGTTTAGATCGTACTTTTTGCTCACCTGAAAAAATACTATATATTTTACATCACCAGTACATAATTTTTAATTCATTATTACAAGTGAGAAAAACATTTCGGAACCAATTAAATAAATAATTAATTAAACAGGCGGTTATTTTAAGGCAAATTATTACCCTGAATGAGTCATTATTCATGATTGTACATTTGACCCGAAGTAAATTTTTACAAACATAATTGAGCCCTGTATGGGCATACAGTGATAATGTATATTCATCACAATGCAGCATGGAAAACACTTTGCCATTTTAGTCCCCAAATATCGATAGATTATACTGTTTCAGCGTTTACCTAGGTGACATGACAGTTCCTCCTCTGTGTTCAAACCATAAGGTGTTGTGGTTTGGAGGTCAATAATAAAGCGAGATTCTAATCTCCTCAGCCTCAATTCTCGATTTCCCATTCGGTCACTGACTGGGACATGATCGAGGCAGAAAAACGACAATAGATTTCTGTCACTATTGTGATGTTGTGCGAAGTGTCTCGCTACAGGATATGAAGTGTCTTGTTTTTCAATTGCTCTGGCATGTTCTAGGATGCGCTTTTTTGTGGGGTGGATTGTGCTGCCAATATATTGCTTTGGGCAAGGACATGTAAGGCAGTAAATGCAAAATGGCGTATTACAAGTCATCAATTTATTGATTGGTCTCGGTTTTTTCATACCAGGAACATTGTATGATGATACCTTTTTACTGTTCCTACATGCCTTACATTTCAGACAAGGGAAGAAACCCTATATATATAGGGGCTTTTCACAGTTGTGTAATTTGGGTTTTCTTCCACCTACTACAGCAGGCATCATGGTGCAATGGGTCAGACTATTTCCGCTATTTACTAACTTCACTGTAAGTGACTGCATTCTGCCATTTCATAAAGAACACATCCACAAACAAAGCAGTTCCCTTCAATGTCAGGACTACTGTTGGAATGTGTGCTTTTTGAGATAAACAAAAAAATTGTGCCTAGAGATCAAAAAAAAATATTTTTGCTTTTATCTATTGTTTGTTAACTCTTGGCAAGGCTCCTCAGCTCTCACAGCAATTGTTTTTATGTAAAGCGTGGCAAAACTAAAGGAGCATTGACAAAGTAAAATAAAGCTGGAAGCCAATGCCACTGATTGGCCTCCGCATAGAAAGTAGTTCCTTCAGCGACAGACACCGCTATAGAAAGGTATGCTTTCATTAAAAAAAGTTTTGCTTTTAGCCACTGGTGTTTTTAGGTCTCGCCTGACTCAGCGCATGCGCTGGTCTGGCGAGACTTATTGAGAGGGCTCCAAAAAGTGCTACCAGGCCAGCCTAGAGCCACAGTGCATGTGCGCGGGCGCGTGCGCCGCGCTTTACCACGATTACTTTCAATTTCGCGGCCGCACGGCCGCTTTGATGTTTGATGGTGATCGCGCATGGCAGGCAGATATGAGGGAAGCAGACGGGAGCTTCAAAAGTGCTCTGGGCTGGCTGGCGCCCTTCTGTGGTCCATTGTTATTCAAGTCTTGATAATTTAATGTGCAGACTTACAGCACCGACTCTCCAGCTCATTCAACCTTGAATGTCACTCACCAAAACAATTATTAAGCGACTAATAGTAACTCTGGTAAGCCTTGCAGGCGGTGTGCACGCGCCTTATACCCTATTGTTGACAGCTGCTTAGTTTTGGGGGTGAATATGCCTTTTTAGATGAATAGTAATAATGTGCTTTTATGAAAGAACTGTAATTATGTGTTTACTCTTAAATGTGATGCAAGGCTGTGTGCTGTGGATTTTTAACTGTAAGTAGCAATACATAATTTGCGAAAATGCATAAAAACGCATAACTTGGAAAACAATGTATTTGCACGTGCTGCTTTGTAAATCCTTATATGCTAATAAGAAACTTATAAACTATAAGCAAGTCGCTAATTTGCATAAATATTGCACGGGCATCTCTCCGTAAGGCATTAGGTGGCTTAAAAAAAGCATTCTATGTTTCAAAAAAATCAGTGCTGTGTGTAAACACCACCGTTGATATATCCTCTTGCCTGAGGCACATTGCTCAACAAAACACGGGACACCTATTCTTAAAATGACACACTCGTTACAAATCTGCTTTCCACGGATTTCCATTATAAACAGTAGTTGTTTAGGTCTCGCCTGACCCAGCGCATGCGCTGGTCTGGCAAAACTTATTGTGAGGGCTCCAAAAAGTGCTACCAAGCCAGCCTAGAGCTACAGTGCATGTGCGCGGGCGCGCGCGCCACTTTTACCGCGATTACTTTCACTTTCGCAGTCGCACGGCCGCTTTGATGTTTGATCGCGATTACTTTCACTTTGCGGCCGCACGGCCGCTTGGCATAGACAATAGGTCTCGCTTTTGGGACCTTATAAGTGTTTAGTTATGCAACTGTTGCATGGCTAAACACTTATAAGGTCCCAAAGCCGAGACCTATTGGCTATGCCAATGCTTGTTTTAAAGTGCCTGGGATACTTCTATGATGGCAGATCTAAAACACAAAAAGCAAGTCTTCAAGTGCATTATGCGCGTGACCTTTGTGCTTGGCAACTGGTATTCCTTTCTGAAAGTGAACCTGACCAGCCTCAGGAATGCGAGCATGGCGGAGCAAGCTCCAGATTGATTTTGTGTTCCAGCTCAATTGTGCTCCACAGAAGGAGGTGTGTGGCTTTAATTCCCTGTGATGTTCTGGCTGAATGGGCAGCTGTGCCCGGGTGCTGAGCTGTAAGAGAGAGAAGCAGCAGTGGTGCTGTTGGGCTGGCCAGGCAGCACCGCCCCCGGATCCTGGCGAGAAAGGTGACCTTGTGCAATGCCAGCTCGGCCTACTGCCCTTGATTAAGAGCCGCGTCTGTTATTTCTCCAGATGCGCCACGCGCACACATAGCCCTGATTACATTTGGTCGAAAGGAGGAAGGCAGAATTTGGACAACCTTGATAAATTGTGGACATACGCTGAACATTCAGATAGTCTGATACCCTGTGCTCAAAAATTGCATTCTACCTCTACAATATAAATCAGGACAGGGTTTGAGGGAAAGATCATGCTACCCCAGATATAATTCCAGGAGTATTTTATTTGATTAAAATATGTTTGTAGTATACTTTTAATTGCAGTATTTCTTTTACAGCTTTCTTATGCAGAATCTTAATTTTAAGAGTCATCCTTTGATGGCTACATTTTTCTTTGGTCTTTTTCTTTGCTAACAATTCAGGGTTCACCCAATTATAACTCTGTCACTTAGCTAGATTTCTGCATTCATGTAAGGGTTTTAAGCCTAAGGGGTTTCCTGTGGTGTACCTTAAAATGTGTTTTCAAGTCCAGGGAGAGAAAATTGTAGCTTATGCCAAAAAACACACTTATTTCTCGTTGATTTCAAAGGTTTGTTCTGCTTAAATATTCCAGTGTATGCAGTAGTCAACAATGTGTAGTGTGCAGGAAAGGAATGATGACTTAAGGTATCTAGTCTAAGTTGTATTACTTTTCACTACAGAAGCTTCCAAGCATGTTTTTAGGTCTCGACTGACCCAGCGCATGCGCTGGTCTGGCGAGACTTATTGAGAAGGCTCCAAAAAGTGCTACCAGGCCAGCCTAGAGCTACAGTGCATGTGCGCGGGCGCGCGGGCTGCGCTTTACCGCGATTACTTTCACTTTGATGTTTGATCACGATCACTTTCGCGGCCGCTTTGCATAGCCAATAGGTCTCGCTTTTGGAACCTTATAAGTATTTAGTTATGCAACTGTTGCATAGCTAAACACTTATAAGGTCCCAAAGGCGAGACCTATTTGCTATGCCAATGCTTGTTTGTATTGCTGATGGTCTGGCATCTCCTTCGGCAATACATTCCTACAAAAACCATGACAAACAAAACAAGCATTGGTGAAGGCTAAAAATGTGAGCCAAAGCCAGACCAATTTGCTTTGCCAATGCTCGTTTGTTGTCTTTCTCAGTCATGCCACAAAAAACATAAATGCACACTTCTCAAATAGGTTCCGTACATACAATATTTGCAATAAGTGACCAACTGTATTGTTTCCTCCCAGATGCACAGCTGTTTCTTACCCATCAACGAAGGGATAGGTCCAGTTTCCATCACTTTCACATTTTGGGCCTTTGTGTATTGCCACAGCAGACACGACAAAACAGTAACCAGCTCCTATGAACCCAACAGCAGCAAATATAATGGAGGAGAACATCTAATGGAAAGGGAAAAACAGGGCATTGGGTTTTGCTTTTTGTTTAGGTAAAGATGACTATTCTACACACATACTAAAGTTCATAAGTATTAGATTGTAAATTTAATAGTGCATATGTACTAGAAGAATATGAGAGGAAACCAAGAAGGACAAACTGAGAAACCAAACTGAATATCTTTGAAATTTGGACTAAAATGTTATCCTCAAAGATTGATAATTCTATGTCCACTTCAATTCCCCTTCAAAGTTACTGGATTAAACTGTTGATAGTCTCGCTGGCTGGTATCATGTATAAGGATCCAGAGAAATTGTAGAACACATAATGAGTTCAGCACTAATACTTGCCTTTAAACAGGTGAGGTGTATCATGTGAGTCTTTTTCTCTAGGTTCATACATGTTTATTGGTCAACTTAGATATTGTTAGCAGCTGTCCCCATGGGTATCTAAATTGACCAATCAGTTTTTAATCCGGGTGGTTGTAGGAGACTTAGAACTCATATAATGTTTTATACTGCAATTCCAGATAATAAACACTATGATAAAGCTATTTCTTTTAGATCTTAATTTACATATACATTCAGGACAGATAAAATTAGTAACAACATAAAAATACACAAGGTATTGACAAAAATCTTGCGCTGAGTTTTGGCCCCAAGTACATCTGTTGAAGAAATGTGTGTGACATTTCAGTCTATGGGACGGTGTTAAACAGTGTGCTAAAGATTGCTGTGTCCTCAGGAACTATTGAGACATTTGGGTCTCATTTATTTTTGTTTTCTAGGAACAATGACTCAATGACCAAAGGTGCCAGACAAAACGTTACCATTATATCAAATATTCCTAGGTTGTTATGTTATGTTATCTGGAATTTGTAGAGTGCCCGGCTACTCCGAAGAGTGTCCTGGCGCTGAGAAAAGACGCCATAACCACTGACGGACAATCACCCACAACTACAGAGCCAGAAAAGCCTAAAGCTGGAAAAGCCACGTCTTCAGATTCCGTCTAAATGTCAGAAGGTCCGGGCTCTGTTGCAGTGGGGGGAGGGGAGGCTGTTCCAGAGTGGGGATGCTACTACTTGAAAAGATCTTCCCTCTACCTGTGAGACCCTAACCTTTGGAGTCAAGATCAAACACTGGGTAGAAAATCCTAAGGAGCGCTGAGGCATGTAAGGCTGAAATCTTTCCCTTAGGTATGGGGCCCCAATCCCATGGAAAGCTTTGAAGACCAGGACTAAGGCTTTGAAGTGAATTCTTTTTTTCAGTGGAAGCCAGTGAAGTGAGGACAAGAGATGAGAGGTATGTGTCCTGGGCCTAGTTAAGAAGATGGCCCTGGCTGCCATGTTCTGAATGATCTGCAGACGACCTAGTAGGTACTCTGGAAGTCCCAGATACAAAGAATTAACATAATCCAGTCTCGATATCAATAAGGCCTGGGCAACTGTTTTACGATGAGAGACTGGTAGAAGTGGGAGGATGTTTTTCAGCATTTTCAGTGTGCCAAAACAGGTACCTGCCACTGATTGGACTTGCACCTTCATAGAAAGGGCAGAGTCCAATTTGACCCCAGATTTTTCACAGTAGTGACCTCAGACGATGGGGGGACATGTCTTGTGGCCACCAAGAGTGCCAGGCCTCGTGCGGACGAGGGCCAAAGAAAATAATTTGTGATTTGTCAGAGTTGCATTTTAATTGATTACAGCTAAACCACGAGAAGATCTCAGAGAGACAGTTCTTTATACTGGTCCCATCGAAGTCAGAGCCTTTCTCGCACGTGAACAACAGTTAAGTGTCGTCCTCGTATGACACTATTATAGCGCCATGCTTCTTGGCTTCTCGGTTGTCTGCGGCATTTTGGTGCAACGGAGGAAATCTCAATGGGGTTAAGTCAGGGGCGTAATGAAGACCCCTCCAGCACCCTCGGTACAGGGGGTCCCCAGGGTTTCTTGTTTTGGAGGGGGCCCCATCACCCTCTAAGCCATACCATTGCATACCTTGCACAATGCCTGCAAGTCATGCAATGGCATGGATTAATTAACAGTTAAATGCTTGGGAAGGCCATTCTGCTTTATCGAGCAGACCTGTTCAGAGTAGGGGGGCCCAAACATTCAGGGGCCCCCCATTAAGCCAATTCTGCAGGGGGGGGGCATCATTTTGAGTTTACGCCACTGAGTTGGGTCCTTGCATCTAGGAATATACTAGAGTTGTTAAAAAAACACCACCCAAAAGAGAAGTGGGATTTCCAGTTCTCAAAAGGAGAGTTTTGGTGTCAAATCAAACCGGCTCCAAGGTCAAAGCTCCAGGGTCCCAAAGGGGATCTGATAGTGAGATAATAAGCCCCATGGTCACAGATCATGTGTTCTCTTAATGGGGCAGAAAAGGGCAGCTGATCATTGTTGAGCTTGTCTGTTGGGGCCAGTTACAGATCTCACTGATCCGAGAGTCAAGGTTCCAATCTTGGGACAAATGGGACAGAATTACTAGAAGAACACACTTTCCCTATTTACACCACTGTGCACCTTTCAGCAGTTGCAAACAGGGAAAGGGCATCCTATGATGAAGAATGCACTGCCCCCAGGGCAGCTGAGAACTCGTGCTGACCCCAGTGCAGCCAGTGGCGTAGCAAGGAGGGGAGTTCTGACCCAGGCAGCACGGGTTTTTGGGGCGGCGGCCTCCACCCCGCTCTCACCTGTGGCCGTCGCAGGAATCATCAGCACCCCCTCCCGCCGCTCTTAGATGAAACACAAGGACCGCCATGGGCGGCTCTAGCTCTAGCTATGCCACTAAGGGCAGCACATTCAAGTGAAATACAGAGCAGCTAATTAAAAGCTGATCCGTGTTTCTCTGTGCAGGTGGCCTGCACTTTTAAAAGGGATTAGAGATCCCCTTGCAGGAGGGTGACTACATCCCCCTGCGGGAGGTTGCCTGGGAAGTCCATTGAGAAGGGCTACTCTCAGGGGGATCAAGAAAGGGGATGTCACTTGTGCAAATGGTTTTGTCCCTACTTTGTGTGTTGATACAACATTTTCAAGTGCTTGGGCTAAGTGACAGCAAGCACAACTTGCGCTAAGTTCCTAAAACATTTGCATTTATGTGCCTGTAAGTATGATTTTGAGAATTTAGGGCCTGATTTATGAAAAGTGTTGCATCGCTGGTTGAAAACAGCAATGCAACACTGTTCACTGCGCCCTCTTAGCGACACCATGGATGTGCCCTATTTACAGTACGGCGCTCCATGTCGCAAGGATTGACCAGGTTCGTCAGAAATCCTGATGTATCTGGTGGTGCAGTAATGACACATTGCTGGAGTGTGTTGCAAAACAAATGCAACTCCAGCAATGTGTCATTACACATGGGCGAGTCCCATGTAAAAAGGCCTGTCAGTCCTTATGCCTGCTGTGAAGCAGGAGTAAGAATTTGAAGCAGTGAACTCGTAGAAGTGGCGCAGTGAAATCTCATAGATTTCACTGCGCCACTTCTATGAGCCATTTATACGGGGAACACCCACCCCACATACATTATACCTGATGCAGGTATGATTTAACGCAGGGGTTTACAAAGGGAGGCATCTGCCTAGTTGCGTCCCTTTGTAAATATGGCGCAGTGTGGCGCATGGTGTACGCCGCCTTAACGTCACAAAAAAGTGACGCATCGGCAGTGTAAAGCCTCATACATAAGGCCCTAAGTATTGCTTGTTTAGAATTTTACTTTGAGGTGTGAGGCAAGCCGACTGTAATGCAAGAACATAATCTAAAATGGAGGTTGGTTTGCTACTGTTTCAAAGAAAACGAGATAAAATGGCGGATTTATGTCATTGGGTGGAAAACTCCCGACAACTCAAACATGCTTGACATAGCATTGGTCAATGTTTAAGTAACCCACTTGTCCCAAATAAAAAAATACTTCAATTGGCCGCCTTTTTTGGCGCCAAATTGCTAATGGGTATGAGGGAATGGTGGGGAAGGTTCAGGAGGGCGTGTCGGAGGGAGTATCAAGTGAGCAAACAGGAACACGGACAAAGGTCAGTATGACAAGAGGCGCTCGTGACAAGGCAAGAGAAAGGGTGGGCAGGCGGGAAAGTGCGGTTTATGGAGCTTTCGGCCACTCTAAAATATTTCTACTGTGAGTATCCCACTGAAAAAAAAGAATATATACTGTAACTAATCTGACATTTTTTGTTTTGGAACACAATTGTTTGTGCCCTTTTCATTTAACATAAATCTGGCTAAGTCATGTCACAAAAAAAATGCTTACCTAGAATATTAAAAAGGAAATAAGATGGCACAGGGCACAAGTTAATTTATGCCAGCACTTAACCGGTAAAATTAAAGGAGCCTTTTGTTTTATGAATCCTAGAAGCAGAATGTTTGATTTTAAAAAGACTACTTAAGTTAACCAACACATGGAAGTTCTATCTGTTTTCGAGGTCGATAATCGATCCCTCACAACAGTTCCCGCGCGCTCTACCTCAAGGAGGAGTGAGGTTAAAATTTACCTAAACCCATAAAGAAATCTTCTCTAGCCTGGGGCGCTAAAATTATGCGGCAATGAGGTACCAAATTATGTGGCCGGGATGACTTAATTAAGCAGCAAGAAAAGGCAAATTATGTTGCGCAATGTCACACATTTTGTGGCAGTATTATTTCACTATTTTGTCATTTTAATACATGTTATTATTTTCTAGTTAAAGGTTCCACCTCCTTAGACTAATTGTAAAAGCTGAATAAGGCAATCAGCAACTAAAAGTTAAACAGAACATTTGTCACGGTCTACCACTGTGCAACACCATGTGTTGCACAAGTTGAGTACCTTTTGATCTGTGTTATGGATGAAGTCTGCAAATTATACAGCAGATGGTGGATTGGAGTGAATCCGTAATTATGTAGCAAATGTCACTGCTGCAGCATCACCAATTTCCAGTAGCTCTGCCTACAGCATTAAAAGTTGTACTACTTTTCTCATTTTCGGATAATAGCAAAAAGAATTTGGGTCAAATTCAGAAAAATTAGGTCGTTTTCAGGAGACATGGAGTTCTCACACAAAGTGAAATGGAACAATATAATGACATGTATTAAACCCTAGGTGACATATTATTATAATTCCTGAAATATCTGAACTATCTACTACAGTGCAGATGAGCCGCGGGGCGATGGGGCCAGGTGAGGGGGGATTTCGAGAGACGATCACAAGGGTAAATTAATTAATTATTTAATTTTCCCCCGTGGTCGTCTCTCGAAATACCCCCTCACCTGGTCCCACTGCTCTTCCCTGCCGCAGCCGCGGCTGGTGCAGATACTATGTCATAGTACTGACAAGGGAAGGTTATGCCACATTTTGTCTTCAACGGGGAGTTAGAAGGGCCTTGAAAGACTCTTTATTTGACATCGTGAACACTTACTTAGGGGCATATGTATCAAGCCCTTTTCCAGTTCGCAAATGGGGCGATTCTACGATCGGCCCGTTTAAGAACGAGGAAAGGTCTTTAGGGATGTATTATCCCAAAAGGGCATTGCGAATTAGAGAATCGCAAAATTGTGATTCTCTATTTTGCGATTGCACTTAAGGAATCGCAAATTACGATTCCTAAAATGCAATGTAGAAAGCACAGAAAAAGTGCGATTTAGCCTAAAGGAATCACAAATTCCCACCAACTTCAAGTTGGTGGTAATTTGCGATTTCTTTGAAAAATGCACTTTTTTGCATTTTTCAAACTGCCATGTGGCACACATACATGCCCTTAGGGCATGTATGTGCACCACATGTGCACACATACATATTGCAGGGGTGCAACAGGGTGTCCTTTAGACACACTGGCACCCTTGAAATTGCATTCTCAATTTGCGATTCTCTAATTGCGAATCGCAAATTGAGAATGTCTTTCCATTCATTCCTATGGGCCTCCTAACTCATAGGAATGAATGGGAAGGAATTCCTTATGTGCGAATCTCAATTTGCGAATCGCAAATAAGGAATATGTAGGATTCGCAAAATTTTTAGCAAATCCTACATACATTTCATTTTGATATTCTCTAATTGCGATTTGCTAAAAATTGCAATTTGAGAATCGCAAAAATTGTTTTTGATACATATGCCCCTATATGTTTCAAGCTTTTCTTTAGATAGATAACATGTTTGCAACTATCCAACTGGAGAGGCAATGGCTGTCTGTGGGGTGCACAGGGAATAGCAGAGCGATAATTTTAGCTTCATAATTGTGGGACTTAGGGGAATTCTGCCCCCCTGTCTTGTGACCTCAAATGCAGCTTCTTAGTAATGACTGGTTACTGCACTGCCGCTTAGGACCGTACATCGGCAGTGTCATACGGGTAGACCAACTATCCTTAAGACTCTACGGAGCATATTATCAAGAACGGCGTTAAAATTATCGCTGCTTTAGCGGCAGGAAGCTGCGATAAAGGGCTTGATAATATGCCCTTGAGAATTCCAATAGAAGCGCATGTTCTGGTGTGAACCTGTTCTACTGTTCCCAGGGAATACCAATACCAAGGGGAGTGTCATTTGCCAAGTATAATATTACTGCATCATTTCGATCTCCGCACTTCAAAATGAGGCATGATGTGGTGATGCCGCCTGTTTTCACCACTGTGAGCATTGCTGGATTTCTTCCAGGTTTTACCTGATGTTTTTTTACTGGGGTAAAGTTTCAGCAAAACTCCTGTGCCTGAATCAGAATCAGAGCTCTGGATGTAAACCTGCTGTTATTTCTCTCAGACGGAAAACCTATAATTTATTTAACACTTTTGTGTTTTTGGGCATTTTCAAAAATATTACAATGCGGTACGGAATAAACTCTGAGTCAGATTTCTGGGATTACAGCTATTGGTAATACAGTTCAAAATAAGTACTGAATTCTTTTTTTAGATCTACAACTATATACCGACACTCTACCAGCAGAGTAAAAAAAAACACCTGCACTTCAGGGTTGGGGTTATTTCAGGAGCTTTAAATACCATAAGATAATATTAATACACATTTAAAATATACATAATAAAATATAAACATTGACTGTGTCCATGCGTGTCTAAGGCTTATTATAGGATGTCAGGTCAACATCAATTGCTGCGGGCCAGGGCAGTGGGGGGGGGGGGTGTCAAGGGTAGGCAGTTCATTCTATCTACAGCAGCATATATGTGCCACCCACCAGGACTCCACCCCACAGCCTACCCTTCCTCAATGTCAACTGTTCCCTCATCCCCAGGGGACTCCCATTCATCAACAACTTCCCTCCAGAGAAGAGCAATAAGTCTGTGACCTACACCCCTAGCTTCCTCCCTCTGAAGTGCGTTTTCTTCTGGCCGTGCCCAGCGACTACCTTCAGATACCCATGTCACAACGCTGGGTCCCGAGGGTGATATCCAGGCCATGGCCCCACGCCGCCAGTCAAAATCCAATGCCAAGTCTACAAATCACCTTCTTGAGGCCTGCCCTCAGAACAGACTGAGTAAACAAACAGCAGGTGTATTAGTGAGGGCTCTAGACAGGTTCTTATTAAGACACAAAATTACCTCCCACCAGAACCCTACAAGTCCAAGACACCCGCAGGTCATGTGTCCAAATTCTGCTTCTGAAGTTGCACAGCGATGACAACTCCTTGGTTCCCCACCATATATTGACTGGATCCTGTGAGGTGTAAGATATGTCCTACAGATATAATTAAATTGAATGTATTTAAGAAATGTGTTGCAAGAAACCTTCTGTGGATATGCAAGTACCCTCCCCCACTCAGCGTCTGTCACATCCCTACCCAAATCAGCAGGCCAATGAGTCTTGAGAGCGCCAAAAGGTTTCATTTCCGGCCCATTTAGGGCCTTATAGAACCACAAGACCAAATGAGATCCCGATCCCAGGGTCAGAAGTAACTGAAGGACCACATGCGGTGGAGGTTCCTCTCTCACATCCCCCCACAAATACCAGATAGCATGAGTAAGGGCTTCATAAGTAATGAATTGCACCACTTTCAGGCCTGGCTATTCTACCAGTTTACCAAAGGGAATTAAAGTATTTGTTTGGAAACAGTCTCCTAGGGTTACCAACCATACCTTCGTCTAGGAGTCCATCTGCCTTGAGCTTAAGAAAGACAATGATTCGCCATGAGGGCGTTGCACCAATGGGAGTTCAAGGGCATAAGGGGACACCATACTAGTGCGTCTCAGCTCATGTTGCTAGTAGTTCAGGGCAGTAAACAAAAGGATACCCGGGTGTGGAATCCTGACTGCCGAACGTAACAGGTTTGCCAACAGAAGTCCCTGGTTGGGTTCTTGGCCCACCAGATCAAGATCCGCTAGGCCCACTCCATCAAGCAATCTCGCGATCCACTGGAATTGAACTGCTAGAAAGTACAATTCAAAGTCCAGGACTCAAAGGTCACCCTCAAGTGGGTGGCGACAGAGGGTAGCCAATGCAACCCTCTGGCACTGCCGTCCCAGATTAGGTCCCGAAGGAGTGCATCAAGTCTCCGGAACTGGAAAACCTATCATGGTGACAATTAAAGCACCACAATGTCTAAATTAATATCTAATAAACCATAAAGCTGCAGGAGCTTTGCCTTCATCTGATGGAACATGACGCTATTTAAAGTGAACCTACAAGACACCTTATACAATATATTTCTTAGGAGTTTAGCTGAAGTCAGGATGGCATAACCCATTAATAATAGATGAATCAATCTTCTATTAGTAATTGTTTTTCAGCAGATAGCTATAAATTAGAAAATACATTGAAATGCCACATTGAAAGCATGGTGGTGTGTTGTTTATTACAATCACAGATTGGACAGAGCATGTGCAAGAACTGTGTGGCTCTGAAAAGAAAAGTTTGATGGTCACCTATGACAGTGTTTATTAACAATTCAAACATTGACTCTGATGTATTTTAACCTTATTGAACATATTATACTCTGTTGCAAAAATTTACCTTTTAGTTCTTGAATTCAGTAATTTAGGTCTGCATTCTCTTGATGATTGTTACGGATATAAATATTGTCGTTCATTTGTTACACAAATAAGCACTACTAAAAGGCTACAACTGTCTCAGCAGCCCAGTAGCATTCCTTGAATTCTTCTTCAAATCTAAAATAGTTGGGAATGTACTACACGTAAGTCAACAGACGTACAATGCTGGCTGCCTTTTCTAAATGGGGCCACATATTCTCTGTAACCCTAAATAAAATGATGCTGAGCAGCATAAAGGGCCCTCTAGGTGAGTGAGTTACTAGGTTTGGGTTTTCACTGACTAAGGGAATAGCAGAATGCAGTCCTTCAGAGAATGCACTGCATTTACTTTTACTGGTATGTATTTTACACTGCTAGGCAGCATGACCCAGGAGTAAATGATTACATAGAGATATGCCACTCTCACCAGGCCGGATCATGGGTGTAAAATATACAGCCAATGGAGATTTGTGCCCATCCTCCCAAGAGGTGGTCTTTGTGAGGCATGCTGCTGAGTTCTGTCAGATGTTGGGCTATCACCGTACTGTATACTACTAGCAATTTGAGAGCCCTGGAAATTAGCAGCGGCACCCTGAACAGCTAAGCGCGGTGGCTCGTTGGGGTAGGGCAGGGCGCGGCGAGAGGGAACCGACAGAAGACAGAATAGTTGTTATTTATTTATTTAATTATACCTATTCCTTCGTCTGTCGACTTTCACCGCTCCCACCCTGCCCCCCCCTTGCCTCACCCCGTTTACCTGTGCCGGCCGCCGCTGGAAATTAGTGCCTCTGCTAACCGCTACTCCTTTCATTCTCCGCAGTACTGTTGCTACCCCGGGCAGCTTACTTCTGCTCTTCTGTAATGCGGCCATGTGCCTAGCTCTTGCAGTTACCACCAAATAACTAATGAAGCTTCTGTTGCAATTGCAAATTTCTAAAATGCTACATTGTCAAAGAGTTCAGAACACTGTGCCAGTGATCCCTAGGGTTTGGCTGGTCTTTTTCAACCAATTCCACTTTTTTTTTTACTTACTGCAAACCTCTTCCCACAGCTTTCATTGCCACAGCATCCACAGCAGTCATTGTTCTTAAGACCCAGAAACACCAGGGCGGGAAAGATCATCTGCCAAAAATAAAGTGAAAAAGTTGTTCAAAGACATGCCTCATCTGTTGCTTTACAAATTCTATTGCATTACAAAGTCATTTATCATCTATTGCTGTATAAATTCATGCATCATCTACTGTGTTACAAAGTCATGTATCATCTATTGTGTTACAAAGTCATGTGTCATCTATTGCGTTACAAAGTAATGTATCATCTATTGTGTTACAAAGTCATGTGTCATCTATTGCGTTACAAAGTCATGTATCAACTATTGCGTTACAAAGTCATGTGTCATCAATTGCATTACAAAGTCATTTATCATCTATTGCGTTACAAAGTCATGTGTCATCTATTGCATTACAAAGTCATTTATCATCTATTGCTGTATAAATTCATGCATCATCTACTGTGTTACAAAGTCATGTATCATCTATTGCGTTACAAAGTCATGTGTCATCTATTGTGTTACAAAGTCATGTGTCATCTATTGCGTTAAAAAGTCATGTATCATCTATTGCGTTACAAAGTCATGTGTCATCTATTGCTTTACAAAGTCATGTATCATCTATTGCGTTACAAAGTCATGTATCATCTATTGCGTTACAAAGTCATGTGTCATCTATTGCGTTACAAAGTTATGTATCATCTATTGCGTTACAAAGTCATGTGTCATCTATTGCGTTAAAAAGTCATGTATCAACTATTGCGTTACAAAGTCATGTGTCATCAATTGCGTTACAAAGTCATGTATCATCTTTGCGTTACAAAGTCATGTGTCATCTATTGCGTTACAAGGTCATGTATCATCTATTGCGTTACAAAGTCATGTGTCATCTATTGCGTTACAAAGTCATGTATCATCTATTGCGTTACAAAGTCATGTGTCATCTATTGCGTTACAAAGTCATGTATCAACTATTGCTTTACAAAGTCATGTGTCATCAATTGCGTTACAAAGTCATGTATCATCTATTGCGATTCAAAGTCATGTGTCATTTATTGTGTTACAAAGTCATGTATCATCTATTACGTTACAAAGTCATGTGTCATCTATTGCGTTACAAAGTCATGTGTCTTCTAGCATTGTGTTGAGAAATCGCAATTTATTGCATGTCCAGGATGAGTAGCTGAGCCAGTCCTGCTTTTTTCTTTATATTTTGGTACTTATACTTATGCTTTTTGTACTGCAAAAGAGAAACTGCTAGTACCAGAATGAGAAAGGAAAAAACAAATAAACGATATACTCATGCCCGGCATAGGACAACTTGAGAGTTATCTGCCAGAAGATGTTTAGGGCAATAAATCATGCTTGTTTTTCTGAATTGTTTTCCTCTTGTGAATCATAACTACCACTATTACCCTTTTTTAAATTTGTACCCTTTCACATTTAAAGAAATATATATATCAACACTATGCGAGGTAGTTGTGGGAGGAGGCATTTTGTTTTCAACTTAAATGTACATTTAACATTCGAAAGAAAACCCTTGTTCCTACTCAATAGATCGGGATGTCCAATATAGGTCCAGGATGGCAGATATATGCCAAATTATCAGGCTAATCACTCACTAGGAAAGGACTACCGACTAAGATTCAATATATAGAAATGTATCTGTTGTGGATACAGTGAAAATCTGACATGGATCTAGCCATACTGGATCTACGTTTGGTACTTCTGCGGTAGACAAATGCCTTGGGAGGGTTGAATCGGAGGACGCCAGCGGAAACTATTCCACACCGCCCAATTCTGCACCAGCTTTTACCTTAAATCCTTATTCCAGTATAGAGTACATGCAACTGCAGACTCCTAATGCCAGATCCGCCACTGGGGCCTTCAGCGATCACTGGAAAATCATTGGATACAGGTGTGAATTCCAGTGGGTATCCAGCATTTGCTCTCATTGTCAGAACCGCTACACATCGGCACATGGACATCAATATGCAAAATGGTCGGGAATAGTGGCAGCGACATCATTCATGCTTGACCCAGTACTAAGTAGGCCATTCTTCCCATCCCTAACATCCTCATCAGTGCACTATTTGCTGATGATAGTCCAGGGAAGAGCAGGTAGTGAAACCTACAGAAAGTAAGCAGGGTTTCAAGAACCCTGGTTACGCCCTGCTCCTGCCTGCATGACCCCTGAGAAAAGGAGTGACTAGAACTTTGCCAGGTTGGCCAAAGTAGTGGCAGCACCTGTTCCTGGCTACCCTTTATTGGAGTTCACACACTGATCTTATACCGCCCTGTCTCAAAAAAACTGCTATAATAGTGTAGTAAGGTTTTCAAAGCACATTTCTCCTTAAAAGAGCTAGTTTCATTGTGCCTCACTTACAAGCCCACTGCGCTGCCGGTGCATCCCTTTTTTAAACGCACTGGCGGCACAATGTGCTTGCTCCTATTTGCAAGGCCACGTAAAGTCACCCTGCTTGACTTTTCATGGCCTTGTAAATATGGGCCCCTTTCACGCATTACTCTGCGTGAATGGGGCATGTCATGGGTGTTGCTCTGGGTGTTCCCACGCAATATCCATGGAACCTGACACATTCCCAGATTTACGTTTTGTGAAGCTGGGAATGTGTCATAATCCTACGCTTCCCCAAGGGAGGCGTAGAAGTGGCGCAATGAGGAGAAATACTTTTATTTCTCCTTGTTTTTCCTCTTTCTATGCGTGCTGCATTCCGCGGCACGGATAAAGAGGAAAATGCCATCAATTATTGTTTTTATGCAGGAAGGTGTTCCTATCTGGACAAATACAATCATCCCCACAACGCAGGCACCCTTGCAATATGACACAAGGGTGCCAGCGCTGGCGCATGCCAGGCAATTGTGCGCCAGCACAGGGGAAAACACAAGAATGCGCCATATTGTTAATATAACACATCCCTGCGATTTTAAAAAGATACCGCTCGGCGCAGCAAAATGTCTTGCAACACGCGCGGTGATTTTGTAGTACAGAGGCCCATTCTTTTTATGGACCAATAGTATTTCTTGTAGGGCAAGGCTCAAAGGAAGGTGGTAGGCAGCAGCAAAACTAGACCAAAAAAAGGGGGAACGGAGAGATTAAGAAATCAATTATTTAGAGCTGGAGCTTTGAGTACTCTTTTTTGCATTTGTGCTCTAAAATTGTTGACCCTCTCCATGTTCTGCCCTCACTTAACTGCACCCAAAAGAACTTCTTTTTTATCAGAGGTGGTAGTTTACCACTAATAAACAACAGGGCTGGAGAGTAAATAGTTTAACAGATCTGCCAGATGTGCATTAACATTCTAAGTCTGCAATGTATCAGGTGTCTGACAGTTTAACATGCAAATTAAACATGTACTGCTGTTTACCCGGATTCATTTACCTATTTACCATTTATTGTTCGAGGATCAGAGAACTATAGATGCTTCAAATGAGAAAGAGGGTTTTAAGTTTGACTTTTTTATTTTACAATTTGAAAGGTAGTTTCCAAGGAAATCTGAAACATTCCAGAGTCTTATAAACACAAACCAATCATAGTGATAGTTCTCTGAAACCTAATTTGAATAGCCTGTTAATTCAATAAATGTCAAAGGGCCTGCTTTAGAGTTGGGTGGTAACAGAAAAACCACAGCTTTATGGAGGACATGGTAAATACTCTGTTGAGGGACTCTCCACTGGTTCAGAATCCTCCAGCAGAATAGCCTCCCCTGTACTATTCTGGGGGTAAGTTCACCAGTGGATTTTCCACCATTGAAGAAACTACCAATACAAGATTTACTTCAGCCTTTACAAATCGGAGACAGTACCATAACCACCCACCTCTGAAACAGGCGCGAAATCTCATCATTTTGGGTGTCAAGTTTATCATTCTCATGCGCTTTCTGTTACGTGCACGCCCCTTTTCCGGTGAACACATATTAGAGGTTGGTTATCATTCAGTTGTGCTCCTGCAGATAGGCTGGAAGGGCTCCTCATCATGAAGCTTTTTACTTTTGAACTCCAGTGTCCAGATCTATGTAAAATGGCGGGTTAGTGCATGCGCAATAGGCATGATAATGTCTTCTAAAGCCGGTGCACCGGTTCCTTCCACGTTTGACGATGTGGACACTGTGCTGGATCCCATAGTTTGCACCAGTGTCAGTCAAATTTTTCACCAACATTTCTGAGTTAAATTGATTGCACTGCAGCAATGTGGCACATACATCTACACCAACATTTGAACAGGCAATCAAAATGGTGCAAATGTTGGTTCAAAAATGTAGCAACACTGGTGAGATTCGTGTGATCTGACCACAGATGACCCCTCTGTGGTCCTCACTGTGAATGGCATTGTGGGGGATTATGTGGCTAATCAGGATATTGAGTTTAGATGGAGCAGAGTGACTCCTGAAGTTGGTCCTTTACAAATTCACCTGGAAAACCCTGATCAAATGTGCATCAATAAAATCGACCAGTGATGAGGAAAAATATGCAGAAATTGGTGCAGAAAATTGAATTCCCATGTTATTCCACTTTCTATACATTAAAACTCCCAATCTAAAGCAGAAATCCTGCAACGGTGAGTTCCTACACAAATACAGGTCCATTGATAATGAGTGCCTTTGGATTACTCAATATTAAAAAATGTGAATGCCTGACCCAACAGTGAGCTGTTGGTCGTAGGTAGGGTTTACTAAGGCATTGCGAGCGTACGTCAATGGCTACCATACCATCACAATGTAAAATAACAAATCAGCCTATTTTAATGAAATGGTTAAATGAAATAGAACTAAAGGGTATACTCACCAAGACGCCTGATCCTATTAGTCCTCCAAAAAACCACACCTCGTCTGTGATGTGGTCATTGCTGTTGGCAGTTTTCCCTCCAGGGAAAAACAGCAAAATGTTTGCCAGGACGCTTAGCACTGCCAAAGGAATGAGGGTGATCCCAAGGCATTTAGCACACCCCCCAGAGCACATGATTGCAGGAGTCAAAGAATAAATAAATAAATAAAAAACGAAATTTCAGATTATCTTCACCAAGCTTCCCGATGTTTTTGACCAAACCCTGTCCTGCGGGTGTAGTCGACACTGGCTACCTTGCAGATGTTTCAATAGGAGTGTTGTTCACGAAGAGATCTGGGTATTTATATGTCCTTGTGGCACGCTGCGTCAGATTCGGACCACCCACACACCTAAAATGTCAATGAGAGTAGATCAACTTCTCATTTTGCCATGACAACTAATGACCCCAGTTAATAATCTACTAACTTAGACAAGATATCCAGCCCTGGAGCAACAGGTTCAATAACTGCTCCAGTCCCAGATTATTTTGTGCTCAGCCCTCTGCACCGTAGACCATGACCCCTCACTAAGGGTGATAAGAACTCTCAACAGAAAGATCATTGTTTACAGTGAGTGGGCGTCTATCATGGAGCTCCTCAACAAGCTCATCCCCTGTCCATGCCTTCACTGCTCTACATCTCTAACATTTAACACAGAGAAAACTTACTACCAGATGTGTGGAACTCCTTAGTTGTCACACACCCTGCAACTGACTAAATTTGTGTGCTTGTGACCGCAAAAAAGTTTTTACCTATGTACTAAAACCATTTACCAAATAACAAAAGTATTTGCAATGACTGAATCGCAAACTTATTGGCAATTACTGAATCGCAAAAGAATTTGGTACTCGGTAAATGAGTTTAGAAATGGGTTATGGATCAATATTTGGTAGGGCCCGCATTGTGGGCATGCCTTCCAAATAAAAGTTCTGTCCCATATGTATCAATGGTTTGTAAACTTAAATCTAGAAGCAAACAATTAAAAACTACTGACCATTTGCAAACAGGAAGGGCTCCACTTTGCAAGTACCTACATCTGGCCCTAGTTTACGGTACCGGATTAAACCCTGTGGAGGCCCCTAGGTACTCAATGTTTCGGGGCCCCCTCGGAAATGATCTCCTAATACCCAATGCACCGGATTTGTTTACAAATTGACAGCTGCCAGAAGATGAGCTTGTAAGAGACAAATTATGTGAATCTGATGTCTCTGGTTTATGTACTTTAAGTTTTCAATGGGTATGTTACATTAATACAGTATTTTCTCTATAGAGTCTTTAATGTAAAATTTCAGTTTCTTTTGAGTTGATTCATTTTTTTCTATCTTTTGGAGACAATATTTAATAAAAGCTTGATTGTAATTTTCTTTCAAGATCAATTGAATATTATTTTGATACGTTGTCACTGGGCCCCTAAAAGAAGTGGGCACTTAGGCGGGTTCCTGCTTCACCTATTTAGTAATCCAGAACTGCTAGCTTATACTGTTTTGCAGCACTAGATAAGCATTGCACCACCACAGATAAGCAATGTTTCTTGGATTTACATGGGGAGAGTTTTGTGTTTGGTGAGCTTCAGATGGTTTGAGGTACAATGATTGTATTGAAGGTGCCAAGGATTTGGTTTGCCAGTCAGTGGGAGAGCATGCCCACAAATAAATCATGGCATTGCGACTGAGAAGTTGTCGTAATAATGTTTAACAATATTGTTTTCTTGTTTGTAGCGACCTGTCATTAGGAATGCACACACCAGTGGTAGGGTTGTGGCAGAGTTGGTGCTCAGTGTATCGGGTAGATTTGTCATGTCATAACCCTGGTGAGACACAGCCAAGCTCTTGCCCAGCACTGTCAACTGGTGCCAGGTCCGGCATTAGCGGTGGTGGCGCCCGGTGTGACAATCATCTTTGGCGCCCCCACACCCCATGACCGCCTCCTCGTTTCTCTCACTACCACCTGGCAAAAGTTGCCCTCATCTCTCCAATCATAAGTTATTGCTAAACACTCCCCCCCCCCCCCCCAAGTCAGTCCCAGTGCCCCTCCAGGTCAGCGCCCATGCAGCTGCACTGGTCGCACTGCCAAAAAGCCGGCTCTGACTGGTGCACACATCATGTCTATAAATCATCAGGATTCATTTCCTTAATGTGTTATTTCTAATCAATTACGCTGCCTTCCTAGAGAAAATAAAACAGGGTTGTTTGTTCTTCCCGAGGTTTCATCTCTCGGGTTCCTGTGCCCCTCTTCCTGTTGCATTATCACTTGTTTTCTAGCTCTGTAGTTCTTCCTGTGATATCATCTCATCCTTCCAGCTCTTCCTGTGATCTATTTTCTTGTTTCTCGCCTCTCCTCTTTTTCTTTGGTATCCTCTCTGGTCCTCCATCTTTCCTGCTCTTCCTTTAGGTGTGGTGTCTTGAATTTCAGACTCCCTCAGTTGCTGTGCTGCCATCTCTTGTTTTCCAGCTCTTGTACTATTGCTGTGGTATCATCTTTTACTTTTCATCTCTCTTACTCTTCCTGTACTGTTATATCTTGATTTTCCACCCTCCCTTTTCCTATGCTATCATCTCTTTTTTTCCAGCTCTCCCGCTCTTCCAGTGGCATTCTCTCTTACTTTTCATCTCTTTTGATCTTTCTGTGGTACCTCTTGTTTTCAGCCTCCCTGGATTCCTGTGGTATCATTTTACAGCCCACCCTCATTCTGTGATGTCATCTCCCATTCTCCTGCTCTTCCTGTGGCATCACTTCTTACTTTTAATCACTTCTGCTCCTGCGGTGCTATCTCTTGATTTCCAGCCCCCTGCTCAGCTCCTGAGGTATTATGTTGTTTTCCAACTCACCCTCTTCTTTTTATTCTTTTATAACCTTTAGTTTTCATTTCACAATGACAAAACAGTGGGTGCACATTTACAAGCAAGCGGGCAGCGTGGTTCCAAGAGCAGTTTACACTACAGAGGAAAATACAACAGAAGTAGGCAGTTTCACTTGAGAATAATCTCAGAGCTAGAGGTCTGGGGGCAATCAACTCACCCTTTTCATATGTTATCATCCCTTGCTCTTCAGCTCCCCTGCTCTTCCTTCATGTCTTGATTTTCAATCTCCCTGCTTCACTTTGGGTGGTACCTGTTAGACCTGCCAGCCCTTTGGCTGTCCCCTCCTCATTTTTTCTTCCTTTACCCTCTAATTTTTCTGTCCACTAGTTTTTTTTTTTGGTGTTGACTTAGAGGCTCTGGGTGCCCCATCATCACTAATTGATGGTGTGGCGCAAGGCGCTTCCCTAAAATGGAGGGAGGGAGAGAGCTCCTCCACAAAATGGTGGCCTAAACTGTCACCTTAGAACCTGGGCCATAGGCTGGCATGAGGAGTTCCAGAACCTTCTGGGCCACTCTAGCCAGTCAGGGCCCAGGCTATATATAGAGGTGAGGTGCGACGGCCATTTTGAAGTGAACTGAGGTAGTCAGGAGTAAGGCACCTGAGTGGGGAGGTAGGAGCGCCAGAGGGGGGGAACTGACTGTTCTTAGGGCCTGCTTTTTCTCCCCCCTCTGTTGACACCACCCCCTACCTCGTGACCTAGCCCTGCCTTCAGCCTCTGACCCTGGGATCACGTCAACGTTTTGTGCTCCCCGCCTAGTCAGGACACCTGAAGAGAACTGGGGAAGAGAGTGACCATTTCTGACCTTATCCACCATTTTCCTGACTGTGCCTGGGTCCCCCCTATCTTGTTCCGCCACTGGCATGTGGCCTGCCGCATTCCAAACAACCTGTCCTGAGTCTGGGCGTCGCTGTGAGGAGACAGGGGGCGCTAGGCGCCGAACACTTCGCCACCCCCGCACTGCAGGCCACCCCTTAATTTGTGCCACCCCCGTCGGGGCTGTCCCAGAGAATAGCTCACCGCTGCGGCCCAGGGCCGGAAAGATCGCCCCCATAGTCATCGGGGCCCGCGGAGAAGCCCAGGGCCCCATCGCTGCAGTCGGAAGGCAGGGAAGCCCACTGGAACCCTGCGAAGGCCTCACCAGGCCTAGAGCCATCCTGTGAGGGCCGCGCAAGGCTGTGAAGCGGATCCCCCCATCATGTGACGGGGGCGGACTGCAAGACGCCGCCCCCGCCGCCGGGTGATTTGCCGACTGAGCCGCGCCCCGCAGGTCGTGCTACATCGGCGGCTGCAGGCGCGGGCCCTGGAAGTCTGAGGGAAACTCCAGAGCCGTCTGGAGTCCTGCGGAGCCCCCACCACCTCGCCAGACCGCGCCGAGTGGAGCGCTGACTGAGAGGAGGCCCATGAGGGCCGAAAACCAGCGCAAGGGCCGAGAGAAGGCTGAGGAGAAAAGTAACCCCTGGGGGAGGCGGGCGGAAGGCCGTAGAGAGGCCCAGAGTTCGCCCCTCCCCTGGGGAGGCCCAGTGAGCCACAACATTTCCCCCTGACCTGGGGCCCACCTCACCAGCATCTCCTGCCTCTGTAGGGCTCCAGGACAAGGGAGTTTGGGGCCCGAGGACCTCGCCTCAGACGGAGAGTCCCGTTAAGGCCTTAGGTACTTGCCGGGGATAGCACTAATGAGGTACTGAGTACACCGCTAAGCGGAAGGGCCACTTTTAAGGCGCTATGAAATTACCAAGTGCAGTGCTATGTTAATGACTCTATTTAAGGCGCTATGAAATTACCAAGTGCAGTGCTATGTTAATGACTCTATCTAAGGCGCTATGAAATTAACCAAGTGCAGTGCTATGTTAATGACTCTATCTAAGGCGCTATGAAATTACCAAGTGCAGTGCTATGTTAATGACTTTATTTAAGGCACTATGAAATTACTATGTGTAGTGCTACGTAAATGACTCTATTTAAGGCGCTATGAAATTACCAAGTGCAGTGCTATGTTAATGACTTTATTTAAGGCACTATGAAATTACCATGTGTAGTGCTACGTAAATGACTCTATTTAAGGCGCTATGAAATTGCTATGTGCAGCGCTATGTTTAATGACTCTATTTAAGGCGTTATTGAATTTGCTGTGCTGTGTTTGACCACCAGGTGGCGCGCTTGATTTCACATCAGGGCTAAGGTACTGCCAATTTAACCAAAACGAAATGTTTTGACCCTAATGTGGTGTAGATAAAAACTGATTGGTTTCATTTGGAAGAAAAGAGAAACCTGATAAAAGGAAAGATAAAGCTTTTCTAACTTTTATAATACCTTGGTGTAGTGTCGTTTTTAGTGGTGATACGCTGGAGTGCTAAGGTGAGTGTGATGCAAGCACGACATGTTACTCCGGAACGAGGCCTTTCCACCTGAGCCAAGCTACCCTAGGACTTTAGGTCCAACAGTACCATCTCTTGATTTCCAGCTCTCTCCCGTTTCCCATGGTACCATCTCTTGTCTTCCAGATGCCCTGCTCTTCTTGTTTCCAGCTCACATCCTCTTCCTCCTCAGGTATTCCATCTTGATTCCAGTTCTCCTGTTTACTTCTCGGTATCACCTCTCAGCAGGACTACGAAGGGCACAGAATCAGTCAAAAACAGCAGATCTTGGGTAAAGAAATTCCACCAGAAGGAAAAGTTGAAAGCACAAAGGTGTCCAGGATAAACCTCTAAATTGTACATGGACACAGACAGCGCGCCGATCCCCTTCAGCCTACTTTGTAACTTTTAGACTATGGTCTGTCCATATGTCCTGCTGCAAAATATGTATTTACTGGTCCATGGAGAAATATTGCATCTAGGTAACAGTATAAATGTGAAGATGGTGTCCCAAGGGTTAGGGCAAAACTGTTACAGACACATAAATGGAAGCTGGCGGCTATTAGAAATGGCAAAGTCCAGGAGAGCTGCTCCTTTCCTTTCCTTTTTACTTTCCTTTTACTCATTTATATAGCGCAAACGAATCATCCCCACAGGGATCTCTCAGCGCTTAACTTAAAGAAATGGGTACTCATAGTCAAAGTCTCCTAAAACAGCCACGTCTTCAAGAGTTTCTTAAAACAGGATATCTCGGTACAAGACCGGATCTTCTCCTGTAGAGTGTTCCAGTGACTGGGGGCCAGATACGAAAAGGCACGACCCCCCATTTTTGCTCTATTTATTCTGTGAGAGCACAGGAAGTTACGGTTGCTAGATCTTAATTGCCATGTAGGATTATATAGAGTAAACTTCTTATTGAGGTAGGCAGGGCCATTCCCCTGTAAAGACTTGAAGACCACACATAGCATCTTAAAGATAGCTCGTTTCCTAATCGGAAGCCAATGAAGTTGGCTCAAAAGGGGTGCAGAAGGGGTGCGGGCGGGTTTATCAAGGGCAAGGCGTGCTGCGGTATTCTGCACCACCTGTAGTCTAGATAGTTGGTCTTCCCCACAAGCAAAGAGTGACCATAGTCCAGTCGACTAACCAAGAGTGACTGGATAAGGGTGGTTCTAGCCGAGAGAGGAATCCAGGGAAAGATCTTTCTTAGCATCCTCATAGTTCCAAAGCAAGTCCCTGACAGTGTCTTCACCTGCTCCTCCATTGATAACTTATTATCGATCCTGATGCCAAGATTCTTAGCCCATTATTGGGGGGAAGGAGCCTTTACAAGGCCACCAGACCATCTGGTCCTCATGGATTTATAGGCACTCAGGAATTACATTTAAATAAAGGCACCAGCTTATATAATACACCTTCCTACAAACACCAGCAATTACGTATATCAATCTGTAATCTTGCCAATGTTTCTTTCTGTAATCAAAGGTGGTTTGCCTCGGTACTCTAGTCAAAGATGTATACCTCACCAAATAGCTTGAATGTCAGTCGAATGTCCTTTTCAAACACTCCATATTTTAAGAATTATATGCGTCACAAGTGGATTCTAAAATATATTTTTTTATAAATTTAATATTATCTAGCTTTTTTCTCACAGTCTAACTTTAAGGGAGTTTGCACTTACCAAAATTAATCTGAATATTAGTTCATCTATTTTAACAGGAAACCATATTGCGAGTGTTCGGAATGTATACTACTTCTTTTAGGCCTATGCTCGTAATGAAGATCAACAAAAGACTATGCGGTTCTGTTTGAGGAGCTACTTATACCCCAGAAAGACCCATTACGACTTTTACAAAACCAACATTAGCGTTGATTAAAGTAATGTAGGGTAATAATTGAATGTGTTTGTTGATTCTATGTTTCCATTTATTAACTATGTTCTATGTACTGCACGCAATCGGAGAACTTCAGCAAACTGCTTCCTCCCCGGAGCAGGCCGAAGAATTTCTGGGGGCTGTACAATACATATCTACTCACTAAGGGGGAGGGTTCGTCTAATGAGATGGCGACAGAGACAGGCGGCAACACGAATACCCCAACTCCGTAGAGAGAAGTTAGGGATACACAAGCGCGGACGCACATATACCTTTGGGAATAGAGATGCTCTCAGATTTATAATCAGTTTATTAGGCCCAAGCGGAAGAATCGACTGAACTGGTGACATCTAGCAGGAGGGAGAATGTATTAGCTGGTAATGAGACATGGATAGACGCAAAATGTATGCTTTCCTGACAGTAGCAAACTACCTTTACAATATTATGTTTGTTTTATTTTCATAATTACATACGATTACTGATACACATAAGACGTGAATCATGGAATACTATGAGTGATGCTCATGAACATGTGACGCTGCCTTCCCAACTGGTTGTTGGCAATAAAGCTGTGTAAAGTGCCTCCTTCCAACAAGCCGCCGGCCCCAGGGTTGTAGGCGTATGGCTGTGTATTTCAGTGACAATCCCTCGCAATAAACTTGTTTAAAAAAATACAAAAAAGCTATTTTCTATGTAGCCTAGTGAAGCTCTCAACTAGTTTCTCCATATTAGTTTGGCTTAAAATCATTAGAACAATACCACAATAATCAATGGAAAGCTTAGTATTATTTCCAAATTTAACCACGCAAGAAGCATATAATTGTGGTTAGCTACTATGGGCCTCTTGCAGATTAGCATACATTGAGGCATATGTACAATGAGTTAACGCCGCGTTAGAGGCACTTTTCTGCTGGTGGAGGTGACGTGCTCAACAGTGTGTCCTGCTATGTGTCTTGTTGCGGTGACTTGCTGCTTGTGTCTGAAGTTGGGAACATTCTGGTCCCTGGGGTTGTCCAGGTGGAACTTGAGTTCACAGAGTAGGATGTTGTCAGTGGATGGGAGAGCCTGGGGTGCAATGAGGTATACAATGGTATCAGAGAATGGGGCGGGGGGCCTGCACATGAGGGTCCCGCAGAGGATGTGCTTGTGGTTGGTCTGGATATGGGAGTTGAGGTGGTCCATGATCGCCGTAGGGTCATTACAGTGCGTGGTCAGTCAGAGTGTGCTTCTGTAGGTAATGGCAATGACTCCTCCTGGACGGTAGGGGTGGTCCTTGCGGGTGATACTGCAGCCGTCAGTGATGGTGATGGTGATGTACGGCCCGGAGAAGAGGTTGGAACTGGCAGGCGAGGTGGCGTTCAGGGTTGGTGGAGAGGAGGGTGCTGGCGTCGTAGCAGTGGAGTGTCCAAGAGGAAGGGTCCTTGGTGCTGAGACTGGTCCAGAGGCAGATAGACGCCGACAGGCTTGCCTATGGCTTGCCTTTGGCATGGGAGACGTCCATTACAACGCAGGTATTACAGAGTTAACAACGCAACGCCGACAACGCAGGTGCCTTTACATCGCATTTAATTACAACGCATTGTGAGGTCAGTAATGGGGTAATTTTAAGTTTCTTGGGTGGGTTTGGGTTTTGGATTTCGGATTTAAAATTTGGGGTTTATTCTGGGGTAATATTTTAAATTTGAGGTGTGTTTTGGGGTTAATTATGAAAATGCGGGTGTGCATTTGGGTCAAATGTGTTTTTTAGGGTGTGTTTTGGGGGCTCAGAAAGGAATTTTAGGGTTTACGGTTTGGTTTGGGATGCAAAGGTTAGTTTTCGGGTTGCACTCACTGAAGTGGGAATAGTAATTTTTACGTCTCCGCTATGCAACACCTTCCCTACTGTTGCAATATTTCTAGTATTGGTATGAATTGGAATGGAATGCGGTGTAATGGCATGCGTCGTAACTACGTATCTACCTTTGGCACACGAGTGGTACACCAACTGCACATGGGCGCACAGCGGCCGCCATTGAGAAGTGCTGGGGGGGCAGTACAGCTGGGAGGTGGTAAATGCCGCAAAGAACACTGGATGGGGCGTGGACACGGGGTGTGTGTGTGAGCGGGTGTTGTATATATTTTAATGAGGGAAGTCTTACCTCGAAGCCGGGTCCCGTGTCTTCGTTGCTCCTGCTCTGCTGTGTCTGCTCCCAGGAACAGGAAGTAGGCTGCCAGGCTCCCTCCCCTGAGCTAATCACAACGCTGTGATGCAGCAGTGGGATTGGTAATTGGCAATGGGACACGGCATTCAGCCAGGGACTGGAGGGTGGGCATGTTCTCCATGCAGGCTGTAATGCAGCCTGCATTACGAACAGGGAAATGTGCATTCTGCTTTGGGGGGCCTGAATGGGCCGACCAAACAGTCATTGCGCACTTCAGTGGGTATGCCAATACGCCCAAGCCCTGCTTCGTGCTTGGAGCAGTCCTACCCACCCTCCCACCCGCAAAGGAAACATGGCACGATTACATCAGTAAGTTATCATCATGTGATGATTGTTCCTCCTCTGCACTGCTTGAAAGCAGTGGGGTGACGCTCTTCCGCAATAGTGGATACGCCGGCACTAGGGGTGTGTCATATACGTGTGCTAGGCCTGGGTGACTCCACCCCCAGACGTCCTGCGCTGCACATCCCACCTTCTCCTTACCTGGACATTGACACCACGGCACAATCTGCTGCACTCTCTCCGAATCTGTGACTCAGCCAGCAGGAGCCTCAGCCAGGTGGGTTTTCACAAGCGTGGGAACAGCAGTTGCAGCGATCCCGCCACACAATTTCAGCGCAGCTCAGGGGCCTCACCCTCCACAGCGTCTGGCCAGCCCAACATCATGCGGCCTGTGATGCAGAGAGGCGGCACCCCCGTTGGTAATCCCCTCCATGCACTCCAGTGTAGTGGTGGATCGTAGTATACGATGCAGACCTCCCTACGTTGGTGCGAGAGGCGCCTCTAATATTCACAGCTCCAAGGGGCGCAAGGCGGTCTTCTTACACAGGTCAGCAACGTTTCTCTATGCGACCGGCCAGACTTCACCACCAGGTACGGGCAATCGCTGTGCCTCAATGTCTACCACCACAGCTCATTGGCTCCACAGCTCCTCCGCATCCCATTCCAGGCTCCAGACACAGGTTTTGCGACACATCCAGGCTGCAGGCACAGCGACGCATCCAGGCTCCATGCTCTAGGCTCCAGGCTCCAGGCGCAGGTCCAGCGAGACATCCAGGCTCTCATCCTGGATGTTGGGTGGCTTGAGGGCGTTGTTGATGTGTGCTGCACTTGGCCCTGGCTGCTCCATTCTGCATTCCATTGTTTTTTTGGCCTATTTTTCTATTGGAGGTCGGCTATTTTTTCCATTAGAGGCAAAAAATATTTATGTTAGGCTGACTAACGTGCGTTTTCTTGCTGCTAATGGGCCTATCGTTGGTTTTCGCCCGCTAACGCCGGAATTCATATCGCATCCCGCTAATGTTAGCGGCAGTTTTCACCGCTGATCCCTGAAGCTATCGCCATGTAGCGACGTCTTGTACATACGTCGCTAACAAGGCGATAGTTTTCAGCGGTACACAGCGGTAAGAAAACTGCCGCTAACTAGCGATAGCGGTAGTTTTCGCCAGTTCTTGTACATATGCCCCATTGTCTCAATGCGGGACAAGCATAAAGCAATACTTATAGATAACACAGCGATAAGCCGAAGACTATGGGCCTGATTACAGTATAGGTGCTATTTATTGCACCTGGTAAATAACGATGCCATAGGTAAGTAAAGATGCTACAGTGATCGTTATTTATCGGGTGTGATAAATAGCACCTATTACGAGTTTCTGGGGAAAAACATGGAGATTTAGGAGTTTAACGCACCAAAATCATCAGGGTACAATACTTACTGTATGGTTTTCCCTTGTTAAATTTCAGCAGGTTTGACCTGCAGAAACGTAATGAAGTTTGACATATTTAGCTCATTTGTTAATTATCGGATGTGTTAAATAACACTCAACTCATAATTCTGCCCAGTGTGTAAACAGGGGTTTACGCAAGGTCCCAAAAAAAAGACCGACACGTAACCAGGCTTTATGGGATGACATGCAATCAACATTTAACCTTAGGTAAAGCATTTCATTTTAGTCTTATCGTTGAGTGCATATGGTTGGAGAGTATTAAGTAACTTGACCCGAAAATGTTCTCTGCTCAAGTTATTGTCCAGGTTACTGGTACACTCCTTTTTGGTGTTTGTATTTTTCAAAGGCTGAAGTTTTATTTAATTTAAAATATGTCTTTCTTCGTGCTAATGTACCGCTACCGGACCTTTAGAATTTTTGGTTCTTGTGTTTTTATGTTCACTGAATTACTTTTGCTTTCCTTTATTGTCTTTCCTACACGTGCTGTGCCACATGGGTACCTGATCATATAGCTACAACATAACATATCACAAGTTATGAAATGGTTGAGTTTTATTTGTTCTCCATTTGTTGGGTGGTATACCACTGGGCCCATGGTCAGATTCATGCAGTGTATGCAATTTTGGTAAATTGTTTTCTTTTGGTGGACATTTCTGCTTTTGGTGGGCATATCTGCTTTTTATGATCATGCCACTAATGTTTCTATGTCTTCTATAAAGAGGAAAGAGTTTTACAGTTCCAGATCTGATTCAATGAGAATCTAATGTTTTGTATTAGATTTGACACTTCCTTACTTTGTAATTTTTGCATACATATAGGTGCCAATTCCGATCCGGTAAAAAAATTCCCCGTCCGACTTGTATCCGGATTTTTTTCCGTCCGAATCGTCAAAGTAGCGTACAAACTGCCAAGTACGATTCGAACGGAAAAAAGTCCATACGAATCGCATTGGGAAGATTTCCCCACACGTCCTCGGGTCGGGAAAAGTCACCGACACGTCCCCGGTCGAAAAACCCACCGTGCGGAAAAATAAAGTCCGACAGCGCAAGTACGATCCCTCCCGTCCTCCCCATTTCACAACCGTACGCAAAAAACACCGTCCGAACCGAACTCCCATAGCAACCATGGAGACATGTGCCCGCATACGCGCCGAACACCCCACCACCCCCCCGCCCGCGTATGTACGCCCCGAACCCCCACCCGTGTATGTACGCACCAAACCCCCACCCGTGTATGTACGCCCCCGAACCCCCACCCGTGTATGTACGCACCGAATCCCCACCCCAGCAGTGCATGTACGCCCCGAACCCCCACCCGTGTATGTACGCCCCCGAACCCCCACCCGTGTATGTACGCACCGAACCCCCACCCGTGTATGAACGGACCGAACCCCCCCCAGCCGTGTATGCACGCACCGAACCCCCCCCAGCCGTGTATGTACGCACCGAACCCCCACCCGTGTATGTACGCCCCGAACCCCCACCCGTGTATGTACGCACCGAACCCCCACCCGTGTATGAATGGACCGAACCCCCCCCAGCCGTGTATGTACGCACCGAACCCCCCCCCAGCCGTGTATGTACGCACCGAACCCCCACCCGTGTATGTACGCCCCGAACCCCCACCCGAGAATCTAATGTTTTGTATTAGATTTGACACTTCCTTACTTTGTAATTTTTGCATACATATAGGTGCCAATTCCGATCCGGTAAAAAAATTCCCCGTCCGACTCGTATCCGGATTTTTTTCCGTCCGAATCGTCAAAGTAGCGTACAAACTGCCAAGTACGATTCGAACGGAAAAAAGTCCATACGAATCGCATTGGGAAGATTTCCCCACACGTCCTCGGGTCGGGAAAAGTCACCGACACGTCCCCGGTCGAAAAACCCACCGTGCGGAAAAATAAAGTCCGACAGCGCAAGTACGATCCCTCCCGTCCTCCCCATTTCACAACCGTACGCAAAAAACACCGTCCGAACCGAACTCCCATAGCAACCATGGAGACATGTGCCCGCATACGCGCCGAACACCCCACCACCCCCCGCCCGCGTATGTACGCCCCGAACCCCCACCCGTGTATGTACGCACCAAACCCCCACCCGTGTATGTACGCCCCCGAACCCCCACCCGTGTATGTACGCACCGAATCCCCACCCCAGCAGTGCATGTACGCCCCGAACCCCCACCCGTGTATGTACGCGCCCGAACCCCCACCCGTGTATGTACGCACCGAACCCCCACCCGTGTATGAACGGACCGAACCCCCCCCAGCCGTGTATGTACGCACCAAACCCCCCCCCAGCCGTGTATGTACGCACCGAACCCCCACCCGTGTATGTACGCCCCGAACCCCCACCCGTGTATGTACGCACCGAACCCCCACCCGTGTATGAACGGACCGAACCCCCCCCAGCCGTGTATGTACGCACCGAACCCCCCCCCAGCCGTGTATGTACGCACCGAACCCCCACCCGTGTATGTACGCCCCGAACCCCCACCCGTGTATGTACGCACCGAACCCCCACCCGTGTAAGTACGCACCAAACCCCCACCCCAGCACTGTATGTACGCACCAAACCACCACCCGTGTATGTACGGCCGTACCCACACCCCACCAGGGAATGTACGGACCGTACCCCCACCCGTGTATGTACGCACCAAACCCCCACCCGTGTATGAAAGGACCGAACCCCCCCCACCCGTGTATGTACGCACCAAACCCCCCCCAGCCGTGTATGTACGCACCGAACCCCCACCCATGTATGTACGCACCGAACCCCCACCCCAGCAGTGTATGTACACCCCGAACCCCCACCCGTGTATGTACGCCCCGAACCACCACCCGTGTATGTACGCACCGAACCCCCACCCGTGTATGTACGCCCCGAACCCCCACCCGTGTATGTACGCACCAAACCCCCCCCAGCCGTGCATGTACGCACCGAACCCCCCCCCACCCGTGTATGTACGCACCGAACCCCCACCCCAGCAGTGTATCTACGCACCGAACCCCCACCCCAGCAGTGTATGTACGCACCGAACCCCCACCCCAGCAGTGTATGTACGCACCGAACCCCCACCCCAGCAGTGTATCTACGCACCGAACCCCCACCCCAGCAGTGTATGTACGCACCGAACACCCCCCCAGCCGTGTATGTACGCACCGAACCCCCACCCGTGTATGTACGCACCGAACCCCCACCCCAGCACTGTATGTACGCACCGAACCCCCACCCGTGTATGTACGCACCGAACCCCCACCCCAGCACTGTATGTACGCACCAAACCACCACCCGTGTATGTACGCCCCGAACCCCCACCCGTGTATGTACGCCCCGAACCACCACCCGTGTATGTACGCACCGAACCCCCACCCGTGTATGTACGCCCCGAACCCCCACCTGTGTATGTACACACCGAACCCCCCCCAGCCGTGCATGTACGCACCGAACCCCCCCCCACCCGTGTATGTACGCACCGAACCCCCACCCCAGCTGTGTATCTACGCACCGAACCCCCACCCCAGCAGTGTATGTACGCACCGAACCCCCACCCCAGCAGTGTATGTACGCACCGAACCCCCACCCCAGCAGTGTATCTACGCACCGAACCCCCACCCCAGCAGTGTATGTACGCACCGAACACCCCCCCAGCCGTGTATGTACGCACCGAACCCCCACCCGTGTATGTACGCACCGAACCCCCACCCCAGCACTGTATGTACGCACCAAACCCCCACCCGTGTATGTACGCACCGAACCCCCACCCCAGCACTGTATGTACGCACCAAACCACCACCCGTGTATGTACGCACCGAACCCCCACCCGTGTATGTACGCACCAAACCCCCACCCCAGCACTGTATGTACGCACCAAACCACCACCCGTGTATGTACGCACCGAACCCCCACCCGTGTATGTACGCACCAAACCCCCACCCCAGCACTGTATGTACGCACCAAACCACCACCCGTGTATGTACGGCCGTACCCACACCCCACCAGGGAATGTACGGACCGTACCCCCACCAGTGCATGTACGGACCGTACTGACGCCAAAAACACACGTACTGAACCAGGACAAACCATATTTACACAAGGAGAGTCAATTAGAGTTTCCCCACACCACCAAACATGCCCAACAACCCCACAAACATCACATACACTGACCTGCAACTGCCAAACTGCCAAACAGAGGCCCAAAACTCAATCACTCCTCATAACACACCCACACAAATTTCAAACACAGCCACACCCACAAATGGACCAATAAAAATGGACCACACACACAAACCATGAGCCTTTGCAACAGACCCACTGCTGCCAGAGCCCACAGACGACCCACACCACCATACTTGAACCTCACACTTGCATACCTTCACACAACCACCTACACAAACACCCCCTCATCACATTCACACACACACCTCCACTACCACACCCACACACCCACAACCATCCACACCCACACCTCCACAACCATCCACACCCACACCCCCACAACCATCCACACCCACACCCCACGCCATGTCCACCACCAAGAATCCAAAGTTCACAAAGGAGGAGCTGGAGATCCTTGTCGACGAAATCCTCAGAGTCGAGCCACAGCTCTTTGGGACATTGGTCAGACAGACCAGCATATCCGAAAAAACGGCCATGTGGCAGAGGATTGTCGATTCTGTGAATGCTGTTGGGACCACCAGAAGGACCAGGCACGAGTGCCAATCCAGGTGGTACGATCTGCGGAGGACGGTCAAGAGGAAGATGACTGACAATCACAACCAGGGGAACATCACTGGAGGAGGGCCGCCCCCCAGACCGGTACAATACCATCCCTGGGAGGAGAAGGTGATGTCCACGCTGGCGGTGGAGGGACTACACGGACTGCCAGGACTCCCAGACCCTGGTGAGTACACAAACAACTCACCTCACATGGGGGGGATGCCATACACAATCAATCATGCATGCCACCCCCCCCAAGCCACCACCGGACACAACAACACTCCACAAACACACACATGCCACTAGCGCCTCCATGCCCCATGCATCAATCAGGGCCATGCCAAGTCACAGGCCACACAAAACACCAACACAACACAGGATGTGGTCGATGCTGGGAGTGGGGGCATCAAAACTAACATTGAGCAACTCACAAGCACACAACAATGCCCTCAGCCCATATGGCCCAGGGCACAGCCATACAAACTGTGTGTACCCACACAGTACTGTCTTGCCTGCAAATGGTGGCTGCCATGCAGGATGACATGGGTCTGAAGGCACAATTTGCACATTACAGCAGACAATGAAGATGCATCGCTCTGATAGAGTCTCAGCACACACCGCCACAGCAGCAGCCTACACTCAGACACACTGCCCAATGGGTGCCCGGAGAACAGGGACTAACTCACATGAACAAGCCAATGGCCATTCAAAGACCGGCTAACTGTGTGTGCCCAGGAAGCTGGCCTGAGGTGACAGAGAGTGACAAAGAGAGGGAGGGAGAGGGGGAATGAGAGGGAAGGAGACAGAGGGGGACACAGGGAGACAGACAGAGGGAGGGAGTAGGGTGACAGAGGGAGACCGACAGAGGGAGGAGGGTGACAGAGGGAGGGAGGAAGGGAGACACAGGGAGACTAAATCACCCTTGGGTGGTGTGGCCATGTCCACTCGTCAGCCGGTGGACTGTGTGCATGCAGACCAGGTCTGGCAGTGCCTCAAACCCCCCCTTCTGTAGATGAAGACCGGTCCATGTGTCAATCTGTGCACGAGTCCATCCGTGCTGCAGGCACAGACCTAACCACACACCCAGTATACCCACCCACTGTGTCGGTAAGAACCCTGTCACAAATGCTTCAGCCCCCTACCTGCAACATCAAATTGCCTTGGCAAAACACCATTTGGCCACGTACAGTGCAACACGTAAGGCGCCTCTGCATGGCTCGCTACGCCCGCACACCACACTGCTGATTGTGTACCCAAATAGATGCATCAACTAAGATTGTGTCTCACATATGCGTAAAGCCCTGACAGCTGTGGCCAAGGGACATACCCATGCACAAGTGCACTGTGAGAGGAATGCAAGACAGATCCAACTACCCAGAGGAAGAGTGCCAAATCAGAAATGCATGAAACATGGATGCCACATGTGACACTGTTAACATTGTCTCTCTCACACACAGGTCAACGTCGACGAACACCCCCCAACACTGGGGGGGAAGTCTCACAGGACCAGGCTCCGCGGGATGAGGACCCCACCGCCAGCGATGACTCTCACCACTCCGTGGATGACCCAGACCAACCTGGCCCCTCTGGTGTCCAACCACCTGCAGCACCTGCGTCAGGTACAACTGTGCCAACCACCACCCCCATTCCTGCCACATCCCAGGAGACGTCCAGGAGCCCTGCCCGCACACGACCACCCAGCCAGTCTGCCCAGGAGGGACACGGTCCTCCGGGCACCCAGGAGGAGGCAGGCGGCAACGCAGATGCCATCCCTCAGGGGTCCCGGAGACCCGATGCACCCACAACGGCAGGCCAGGTGCACATGGGCAGGGGTGGCGGGAGTGGAGGACGGCGGAGGCGCGAACCTGACCAGGCAGCTCAGGACCCGGTAGTGTCCCAGGTCAGCAACATCCTGGATACATACCGGCGTGACACCAGGGGCATGGACCAGATTGCGTCCACCCTCAATGACATCAAGGGGACCCTCCAGGAGATGAAGACCCTGCAGGCCCAGCAACATGCCTGTCAACTGCAACACCAAGGAAGGATGGAGGATAGACAGGCTGAGCTCGTGGCGGTGCAAACCCAAATGACCGGTGTACTCCGTCGGATTGCCGACAACATGGGCAACCCTCCCTGTGGCACCAGGCGAAGGCCATTACCAGACACAGGGAGGGATCAGGAGGAGGAGGATTCATCCGACGGAGCGTCACAGACATCGTCACGGCCTGCTTCCGAGGGTCCCCGCAGGAAGGTGGGTCGTCCACGAAAAAGACTGTGAGAGTCAGCAGAACATCACCATCTCCCAGGTCACCTGGCCTGGCACCTGGCCCTCTGGCCCAATAGCAGCACATGACATTCTCTGCCACATGGACTTGCTGGTCACTGTCTGACCTATGTTGACGAAGACTGTGGCATGGACTCTGACATTTTGCTACGGCAAGGATACCAACTCCCCCAGTGAACTTTGGATTCTACACTCCCGCTGTGCACCTCTTGTCATCCCCACAAACCCGTACCCCACCACAAATACATTAATCACACTTACAAGATGATGCCGTGATTCTGCATTATTACAATACATGTGTGTGTCGTAAAGTCAAAGCATGCCTGATCTCAGAATTAACTCCAACCATCCAAACCGTGGGGTCGCAGTCTTGCCCAGGACACACATGGGTCCCAATGTATCATCTGATACAGACATGGAGTACCATACTCACCTGTGCTGGGCCCAACCAGCTGAGTGGTTCCCGCACAACTGTGGCTACAGACACATTCAGGGGAGCAACAGTCATGCGCAGAGGTCAGGGATCATGTGGAGTGACCTGGCTTGCCGCTCCCAGGTATGTCTAGACATGTGTCCCTACCATGTCCTGCATGCTTGCGTCAGGCGGATGTTGAGAATGGTGGCTAGCCCAAGGTTGGATGCATGGAGATGCCAGAATGGAGTTTTGGATCACAGTGCCACATGGTTGTGTTGGGGTTGTGGGCTGCATCATGAGTGTGGGCGTGGATCGAGAAGGTCATCCTGCAGCTGGCTGTGAAACATTCCCCCCATCCCGTTTGGACGTTGATGTGGCCTGGTTGCCCGATGCAGTAGCAGAGCTGTGCAGATGCACTCCGGATATGGACAAGTATCATGGGAGTCGTAAGGCACATGTCCGTAGACTGCAGGGTAGGATTCGACACGGATGTTGTAGTTGCCCTGGGGGATGGTCTCTCTTGCCTTGAGGTGGATGGAACTGTGCATCTTGTGCATAATACAGTTCCCACTCCCTGACAAACCGCTAGCATCTTGTCACTCTACACATAGACACATATGCACCACCTCGGAAAACTATGCCAGACATGCCGCACGCACAGTGGCAACAGGCCACCATTGACAGGGAAGAGGCACCTTGGAGACAGAGGGACAAATTTATTAGTCATGTGTGTTGGAATGACAATGATACTCTGTCAACACATACACAGGTCATGTGGATGAACATGTGGGAGCAACACTGGCACCCCCCATTGCAACACAGATGCTGGTATTCCATTGAACTGGCACACAAGTGACGGATAACAGCTAAACACCCCCTGCTGCCACGGAGAGGCTGCTATACACCATTGAGGCCTTGATGGGGCAATCACACACCATGTCAACCCGGTGCAACCTGTATGTTTCCGAGGTCAGTGTTACACACATTGATGGCCTCATCACAATCCCCAATCCCCTGCCACATGACAGTCACCAAGTCTGACCATGGCTCCAGGTGAAGCCTGCCCCATGTCATGTTCCCCATGTAGGATCCACATGTATGCAAATGGAACACACATGAACCGGAGAAGTGCACACAGACTACAAACAATTCACACACCCAAAACGCCGTGAGGCATCCCTTACCCTAAGGAGATTTCAAAACTTGCCCGTGCATGTGACGCAGAATCAGCACATGTTGCTGTGTTCATGAGGAGTAGCAGGAGCACAACAATGCCACCAGCAGACAGCATGCCCATGGACCTGTGGAAGAGAGACACACAAGGAGTCAGCCCAAAGGAGCACATCCGCAAGCATGTACTCAACACGTATCATGTTGTCAACATGACAGGTGACAATGATGACCCTCAGACAACATCCTTCCATTGCGCCATCACTCGAGTGACACTTCAATACACACCACTGACTCACTTGGCAGACATGCAGATGGACACACACATTGCAACACATGCCACACATGGCCCAATGCGTGCACACTCAGACACTGGAACTCACCACTAAGCAAAGAAGTTGCGTATGAGCCGACTCCGCATGTCCTCCACAGCCTCCTCCTCCTCCACATCACTTGCCCCGTCACCAAGGCCTTCATCCTCCACGGGTGGATGGTCCTGGTCATCTTGATCCAGTATGAGTGGAACAGCTTCCTCCACTGCCATGTTGTGCAGCATGCAGCAGACGATGATGATCTTGCACACCTTCACCGGGGCATATGGGAGTGCTCCGCCGGTCTTGTGGAGGCACCGGAATCGGCTCTTCAGAAGTCCAAACGTCCTCTCAATGACTCTCCTGGTCCGCCCATGTGCGTTGTTGTAGCGGTGCTCGGCAGCCGTGCTGGGGTTGCGGACAGGCGTCATCAGCCATGGCATGTTGGGATAGCCAGCGTCCCCTACAAGGAAACATCATGGACAGAAGTGTGTCAGCACAGGCAGTGAGATTGGAAGATGACGCCAAACACTGAACTGCCAGAGTCTACCCACCAACAATACATGCTCGCTCGTTCCGCAGCTGCAGCATCATTTCAGGCAGCCTGCTACGCCTCATGATGAAGGCATCGTGTGCTGATCCTGGAAAGCGAACACAGACATGTGAAATCACCATGTTGGACAGACACACCACAAGGGCATTAATGGAGTGATAATGTTTGCGATTCCTATACACCACCTCCTGTGCCTGTGGTGGTACCAACGCAACATGTGTCCCATCTATGGACCCAATGACATGGGGCATCCCTCCCAGGGCATAGAACTCACGCTTGACATCTGTCAACTGCTCACGAATTGGGAATTCAATGTACTCATCCAGGTGAACCAACATGGCCTCTAAGAAATCATGCAGAACACAGCTGAACATCGTCTGGGACATGCCCCCGACATCAGCAATGGTATGTTGGAACGTACCCGTGGCAAGGAAATGTAGGGCTGCCATCACCTTCAACTTGGGTGTCAGTGCACTGGGATACCTGTGGCGCGGGAGGAGTTGTGCTTCCAGCCGGCCAGTCAACTCATCAATCAACCGTTGGCTGAATCTGTAGCGGCGTATACAGTCCCGTTCATGCAGGGCAGCCATGTCTGGCATACGTCGAGGGAGAGGCGGAGCCCTGCAGTGAAATGGAAGGAACACCGAAGAGTGAGCACTGTACAACGACATTGTCAATGCACTGAGCACATGTTACACAGCCAATACACATATGCCACATTCTGAGTCAGGTCTGTGCCACATTTCCTGGACACGTACGCCAGTCAGGTGACACTCCTACCAAGGGACAGCCACTAACGGAGTGGGGCAAGATCACGATGACATGGCATGAGACTAGCTGTGGGCCAGTGTAAGTGAACATGCACACGCATCACAGGATTCACAGACATCCACACATGTGCAGAAGTAGTATGCGTATGGTACAGACAGGTTGTTGGATGCGATATGCACTGGTCACATGTCATAGGAATAGGACAGGCCACACACATTGCCTTGGAGGAGTACATGTCGAGACAGAACATACATAGAGAGCATGTGGATATGTACTTGTGTTGATACTCCGTGTAGTTGCATACATACACACCTCATGGCAAATCACATATGTGGGCTGGTGTGCGGAACAGTGTGCCATGGCCATCTACACACAGACACATGTTGGCAGCAGCAACTGCTGATGCATTGGACCACACACCTACAGCAAAATCATGGAAACACATGCCACACACATGACATGGTTGCAGCGTGCAACGCAGCCATACACATGTCATGTGTAATATTCCGTGTACCTGGCATCAGGGGACAGGTGCGGGTGTCCGTGACTGGGACATGCAAGTGACTCATGGCTCCACTAGTGTGTACGACATGCACACATGTCAAAGGAGTGCAGGGGATGTGTGGTACAATGCGCACCATCACACACGACATGTGTACACAGCTCATCGTACATGTGCTTTGCCCACACCTCAGGGGTAAAGTGCCACATCACATCCTGACACACCTGTGTCACACACATGTGGTATTGCACAGACAATGCATTGGTGTCCACCCTTGGCAAAATCTGACCGCTCCATTCCTGTCTGTGTGCCGCCTGTCACCACTGACAGGTGTGAAACGCACCGTACATACGCTCTGAGTGCGTGTATAGGGTCCCTGGGCCAATATTGCCGCTGGCGTATGCGTACGCCACAGTAGTACGAACTGTACACGCGCTTGTACGGTCCGGATCACAATATGGGCGCTGGCGTATGCGTACGCCACAGTAGTACGAACTGTACACGCGCTTGTACGGTCCGGATCACAATATGGGCGCTGGCGTATGCGTACGCCACAGTAGTACGAACTGTACACGCGCTTGTACGGTCCGGATCACAATATGGGCGCTGGCGTATGCGTACGCCACAGTAGTACGAACTGTACACGCGCTTGTACGGTCCGGATCACAATATGGGCGCTGGCGTATGCGTACGCCACAGTAGTACGGACCGTACAAGCGCTTGTACAGTTCGTACTATTGTGGCGTACGCATACGCCAGCGCCCATATTGTGATCCGGACCGTACAAGCGCGTGTACAGTTCGTACTACTGTGGCGTACGCATACGCCAGCGCCCATATTGTGATCCGGACCGTACAAACACGAGTACAGTTCGTACTACTGTGGCGTACGCATACGCCAGCGCCCATATTGTGATCCGGACCGTACAAGCGCGTGTACGGTCCGTATCACTGCTTGTGGGGTGCCCTAGGGCGTGGAACGCACCGTACCTGTGTGTATATGTATGAAAACACATAGGGGACACATGAGGGACAAGTATAAGGGCCTAAATGCATGATGGTTGCCATGGAGACTGAGTTAGATTTTTGAATTTGAGCACCAGGTGCCCAGCAGAAGTCAGTTTGAAAGAATCTACATTGTTGCAATGTTGATGTTGACTTGACATCATCATCAAAACTGAAACCATGCAAAGGCACACACTGGGGTAGGTTTGAAGGGATTGGATGAAACGTAGGATGCAAATGTGACTGACCAATCAATCTGTACTCCTGTACATGAACAGGCCAGCCAGGCATATATAAGGCAGCCAGGTCCCATGAGAGAGCACTTGCCTGCACATCCATTCATCCATGACCACTGCTGCTGATAGTGATTCCTCTGGCACCATGTCCAGGACTGTGGAGAGGTCACAGCCATTCACCCAGGAGGAGAACCTTGCCCTGATAGATGTGATCCTCCCACAGTTCCAGAGCCTGTATGGTCGACCAGGGGTTCAGGTGAGTGCAGACTCCACTAGCTTAGACTGTGCCCCTTTTGTGTGCCAGTGACTTCTGCCATTGTATCCATGTGTGACAGACATGCACTGTTGTTTGGAGTGGGTCCCAGGGTGTGGAAGGCCTCATGTCACCCATGCAGAGCATGCTGTGTTTCCTGTGTGCACTCCTCACTTGCATAGTGCCTACTGTGACAATGAATGCAAGGTGCATGCCACATTCTGCCTGCATACTCCTCCTGGGGATGTTGTTTCCACAGTCCTGATGTGATCCTGTGTTCCCCCCAGTGTGACAGGTGTCAGTACCCATGGATGTGTGTTTGGTCAGTGTACCTGTGCTGTGAGTGTCCAAAGGCCGTGTTCGTCCCCTGCACATTGGTGTGTGTGTAAGTCCCCTGTCATGTGGGTGAGTGCATATGGGGAGTGTTGCACACAAGCAGCATGAGTGATGGATATAGCCTGGCCATCCGATGTGAGCAGGGAGCAGTGCTGTGTGCATGCCGTGCTGAGCCAGCCCCACACCTGTGACACCCCCGTCTACTGGCACATGGGCAGAGTGAGGTGTGTACCCGCAGTTGGCAATGCCATGTGATTGTCCTGTACCTGTGTGTGTCTGTGTACTCTGCTGAGGTAGCATCAGTGTGCTGGGGCAGGTGACTGCTGTGAGGTGCTGTACATAATCCTGGTGTAGCCTGTGAGGCACAGTGTGATCCCTGGTCAGTGAGTGTGTGGTACCCCTCATGCCACCCGTGTACTTTCAATGGCACGTAGTGCATTTGGCCTTCCACAGTGGATAATGTCCCTATGACAAAGGTGCAATTAGTTGCATGCATACCATGGCCTGTTCATAATGAGGATTGTTCTATATGTGTGTCTCTGTGTCTCTGCTCATGTGGATTAATGTATTCTCACTTTTGCATCCTCACAGGTAGGCGCCATTGCCAAGGGGGAGATCTGGAGTGAAGCCGTCAGTGCCGTGAGGGGTACAGAGGGTCGGAGGCGGAGCCTGTCTCAGGTGAGGAAACGCTGGCAGGACATCCGGTGCTGGACGAGGAGGATTGCACGGGTCCTGCTGGGGGACTCACCTGTGAGCCGTAAGAACCGTGGGCGCCGTCGTCTGACCCACATCCAGAAGCGTGTGCTGGCGGTGGTCTTCCCCGATATGGACAGGCGCCTACAGGAGAAGCAGCAGCAGGAAGGGGGTAGGTACATGTGTGTCAGTTGTGTGTCCCCAGCCAATGTAAGTGTGCAGTTGCATGGATACACTGCCAGGGTTTGATTGTGCAGTGCGTCAACTTCTCCACAAAGTAGCACAGTGCTGTTCTCACTCCCTCCCTTCCCCTCCTTGCCATGTGTTCCCTGGTCTGTCTGTAGCCACTCTTGCACAAGGTTATTTAGGCAGGCAGTTCATGCAGGTGCCCTATGCTATCAGCATCATGTGTGGGGGTGATGTGCCACAGGTATGGGGACCTTGCGTGTGCCATGGCCAATTTCAGTCATTGTGGTGTCCATGTCACTTGGCACTGATTGTGAATCACGACATAGGGGTGTGTCTCCAAAATGTACAGCCTTCCAGCATGCATGTCCAATTGTGTGCCCTCTGACATGATGTGCCTGAGTGGGAGGCCTGCTAAGTGCAGGGACGGTTGCTTAATTTGCAGTCATGTACATCCTGGACCATGGAGGAGTGTGGGCACTACTGTGCCCTGGGGAACCTCTCCCTAGGTATCATGTGCGTCATCCAACAATATGGCCATTCACTGTGTCTTCGCCATGGGTTGGGTAGGGTGGCATTGTACCCTGGGCTCAACTGTTAGGACCTACAGGTTGCTACATGTGTCCACTGTACAGGGGGACCCATTTTGCTTGTGCATACTCACAGTGGGCATTACCTGTGTGTGTTGTTGAGACAATCTGATGATGTTTGCCTGTCAATGATGTGTGGACATGCCCACCAGGGGCTGTGTGTGTACAGTCATTAATTAGTGGAGGCCATGTGTTTTCATCCCAGAGTAAGAGGTGTACATACTTTCTCCGTCTCAATGAGATTGTCTCAGGTGTGGGTGGTTTGTGCGTACAAGGCCTACATGTCAGAAGCTTCATCCTCCTTGCTGGGTTTAGCCTGTGTGTGATGTTTGACTGGACATACGCTCAAGGTGCAGTGACCCAGTCATGTTTGGCCTGGTTTCATGTATTGCCTTTGCAGCATGCGGCAAGAGTAAATGGATATGATTCATGCTCATCCCTTTTTGACGACGCAGTGTGGTGCAGGTGCTGTGCACATTTGTCCCCAGAGGCTGGCTCCTCTGTAAAATTTCAGGTGCAGTGATTTGCTGTTGTGTCATGCTCTCCATTGTGTCTCAGTGGCATGGTGGGTCGAAAAACTGTGTGTTCCATGGCCTACATGTGTACATTGTTTTGTAGGTGTTACTCCTGTTGCTTTTCAGGCTATGCAATGTGACCTATGTATATTTGACTCATGTGACATATGTGTACAGGTGTCTGATTATCTCCTGTCTCTTCACCTTGCCCACAGCATCGCCGGGGGACACAGAAGGAGACACTAGCACGGACCGGGAGGAGGGATTGAGCACCAGTGCCAGCAGTGCTGTCCTGTCTGGCACATGGAGTGGCACGGAGGCCGAAGGGAGTGAGGCAGAGGACCTGTCGACTGCCAACACAGGCTATGACGCAGACGGGTCCGAGGCTGAGCTCCAAGAGGTGGCGGAGTCTGCCCCCCCAGCTGATGGCAGCCCTCCACATCCCCCCGCCACCTCAGGTTCCATCACCGGCCTCCCACATGCTCGTGGCCCTTCCCTCCGTGCTCGGTCCCCACATGTCTCCTTCCTGCCAGGCACCGCACCCCCTGCCCCTGTCACCACTGCTGCGGTGAGTGCGGAGTCTGTGGACATCCTGAGGCAGTTGCAGGTTGGTCAGACTGCGATGCTAAATGTCCTCCATGCCCACAACCAGGTGCTGACCCAGATGGAGGCATACATGGAGGGCATGTCGGCTGCGCAGTCTGACCAACGGCAGTTGCTGAGGTCCATAGACTCCACACTGACTGCAGCACTGGATCTCCTGCAGCGCTGCCTACCCCCCCCTACCCCTGCCCCATCCACAATTCCCACTCCCGTGCCTGTCCTACGCACATCCAGACGTCAGCGTGCACGCACCCCAACAGACACAGGCACCACACCACCAGGGAAGTCGAAGCGCACACCTCCTGTCACGCACACACAGGGTGAGGAAGGCACACCCACTGGGTCGGGGGGGAAACGTAGAACACGCAGCCACAGTGGGAGTCCGCAGTCCACACAACCCACTCCCTCCAAATCCACTCCCCTTAGCTCTCCTGGCCAACAGTCGGTGACAGCATCATCCACTGCGAGTGTGCCCCCCAGCCCCACGATGACACCACCCCGCAAGGGGTGGAGGCGGGACCCGGCCAGGGGAGTTGAGTCCCCCACCCTGTCCACACCCACCCCCAGTGGCGCTGCGACCCATCCCTTTGCCCCCCCCCCCCTCCTTGGGGCCTGTGGTTGGATTGGGTGCGGGGGAGTCGCTGGGGGAACTTGCCGACGTGTGCAGCGCCATTCTGTCCTCCACCTTTGGCGCTGGCACCCCCCCTGTGGCAGAATCATCCCTCCCTGCACCCACAACACCTACCCTTTCCCCTCCTGTCCCTGCGGTGCCTGTTTCCACCCTCCCCCCTGATGCCCCCTCTTCTGTGGATGAAATGGACTTGTGAACTGTGCAGGCAAGTTAGGGGACACACGTCCCGATGTGTACCCCCCCCGGACTTTGCTGCTGGCCTGGCCCATGGCCCTTGTACATAGTGGACATTTTCTCAGAGATATTTTCCTGCTGAATAAAGCATTTTCTTTTGGTTTTGCACACTGATGCTTTCCTGGACTTGCTGTTGGTGCTGGTGCTCCCTGAGTTGGGGTGGTGATAATGTGTTAGGGGTCTGTGAAATGTTGGAGTGTGCTGCTCATGGGGTGTACCCTGCCATCTGCGTGCCATCACAAAGGTCTCTGCCAATAGTATTTGGTCATGTTTGCTCTCACTGTATGGTGACATTGTCCCAAGGTGTGTTCCATCCTCTGAGGAGCAGGCCATTTTCCCTGCAGGGTGTCTCCCAAATGCTGTGCTGTGTCTACATTTCCTGGATGTGTGAGGGTTGCCGTTCAATATAGCCATGCTGGCTCAGCGATGGCTCCTCCTGCATCTGGGGTATCACCCTTGTTGGTCACTGAACTTGTTGATGGGGTATCTTGTCCTATGTCTGGGCACTGCTGGGAGGACTCTGCACCCACCCCTCCTGTGTCTGGGCACTGCTGGGAGGACTCTGCACCCACCCCTCCTGTCTCTGGGCACTGCTGGGAGGACTCTGCACCCACCCCTCCTATGTCTGGGCACTGCTGGGGGTGTTTGGCACACACCATTCTTATTGCAGGTTCGTTGCGTACATACACGGGTGGGGGTTCGGTGCGTACATACACGGGTGGTGGTTCGGGGCGTACATACAGTGCTGGGGTGGGGGTTCGGTGCGTACATACACGGGTGGGGGTTGGGTGCGTACATACACGGCTGGGGGGGGGTTCGGTGCGTACATACACGGGTGGGGGTTCGGGGCGTACATACACGGGTGGGGGTTCGGGGCGTACATACACTGCTGGGGTGGGGGTTCGGGGCGTACATACACGGGTGGGGGTTTGGTGCGTACATACACGGCTGGGGGGGGTTCGGTGCGTACATACACGGGTGGGGGTTCGGGGCGTACATACACGGGTGGGGGTTCGGGGCGTACATACACGGGTGGTGGTTCGGGGCGTACATACACTGCTGGGGTGGGGGTTCGGTGCGTACATACACGGGTGGGGGTTTGGGGCGTACATACACTGCTGGGGTGGGGGTTCGGGGCGTACATACACGGGTGGGGGTTCGGTGCGTACATACACGGGTGGGGGTTCGGGGCGTACATACACGGGTGGGGGTTCGGTGCGTACATACACGGGTGGGGGTTCGGGGCGTACATACACTGCTGGGGTGGGGGTTCGGTGCGTACATACACGGGTGGGGGTTCGGGGCGTACATACACTGCTGGGGTGGGGGTTCGGGGCGTACATACACGGGTGGGGGTTCGGTGCGTACATACACGGGTGGGGGTTCGGGGCGTACATACACGGGTGGGGGTTTGGTGCGTACATACACGGGTGGGGGTTCGGGGCGTACATACACGGGTGGGGGTTCGGTGCGTACATACACGGGTGGTGGTTCGGGGCGTACATACACGGGTGGGGGTTCGGGGCGTACATACACTGCTGGGGTGGGGGTTCGGGGCGTACATACACGGGTGGGGGTTCGGGGCGTACATACACTGCTGGGGTGGGGGTTCGGGGCGTACATACACGGGTGGTGGTTCGGTGCGTACATACACGGGTGGGGGTTCGGGGCATACATGCACGGGTGGGGGTACGGGCCGTACTTCCACGGGTGGGGGTACGGTCCGTACATACCCCTACCCACGCTCTGCGTGCCTGGGTACGGGCCGTACCCATGCCTTTGGTGGGTGGGTACGGTGCGTCCCCCCATTGTTGCGGTGCCGTGGGGTCCGCACCGTACACAGGCCTTGGGGGCGTGGCTACGGGTCGTACCACGCGTACCCCTACATGACCCCAGCAATGCTGGTACGAGCCGTACCAAGGCCTTTCTGACGTGGGTACGGGCCGTACCGCCATTGTTGGAGTGACGTAGGGGGACGCGTGGTACGTTCCGTACCCACGCTCTTGCGGCCTGGGTAGGGTACGTACCGGTTCGCGTGACCATCCACTTCCGTTGTGGCGGACGCTTGCGTTGCTGGCCTCGCCCCCACCCCCTGGAAGTGACCAGGCCCTGATGGTCAGGTATGTCCAGGCCATGTGTGATTTGGTACCATGTGTTGGTGTTGTGTGTCCTGCCCCTGCCCCCCCCTTTGCCCCTGGTTGTTGTGCTGACCTTCTGCGGCGTCTGCGTCGGTTCCTGTACGCCAGGTGGACTGCTAGGAGGGCAGGGATGGCACGTAGGTTCGGGTCCATGTCTGTTCGTCGCGTCCAGCTGCTCCTTGCGTGTGTCGTCCTGATTTCCCGGCAGTTTTTGGCAGCCGGTAAATATTTTCCGTGCGGGATGACGTCGGTTCGAATCGTACTTCCTGGTTCGTGAAACGTAGGCTGGATGCGTACCGACGTCAGGTCGGCGCCTTTCAGGATCGGAATTGTGTTTAGTTTCTGTTCGGTCGGTGTTTTGTTCGATTCGTACGGAAATGGTGTTTCCGTGCGAATCGTACTTGCATTTTCGGATGGATTTGGCACCGGGTACGAGTCGGACGGAGATAGGGCTCCGTCCGACGGTTCGTACCCGGTTTTTACCGGATCGGAATTGGCACCATATGTTTTTTTTTGTTTTTTTAAAAAAATTACATAACTTTAAGTAATATTAGTTACTACATTATCTTCTAGTTCAGAGTGATCCATTTGGTGAACTGACTGGTATTTTTCTGCATGATGCCAAGAGCTGACAAACACTTACTGTGACACCCTGTCCTGTGACACACAAGGTGCTGCAAAGATGGAAGTGGTATTTGTACCTGGCTTTGCTTACTTGCTCTGTAAATGCTGTAGGCCACTGCAACCAGTGACAAGATGTTCAAGATCTGCAGATGCCTCCACTACAAGGGACTCGTTTATGAAAAGTGTTGCATCGAAACCAGCGATGCCACTCTTTTCATAGCGCCATCCTTATGACACTATTGATGCGCCATATTTGCTGTACGGCACTCCATGTCACAAGGATTTACAGATACGCCACAGGTCTGCTTGGATGCATCACTTTGTAAATATGCTGCAGTGTGGAGCATATTTTACACCACCTGTGAGTCACAAAAAGTGACGCACCGGCAGTGCTTAAGTTGTAAAATATTAAGTGCCAGGGCCCTGACCAGGATGCCACTGCAGCTTGTACCACTCATCGCCTTTATCATCGCTGCCAAAACAACTACTAACCATCTCTCTCGCATGTAAATGCGACAGTTCGGATTTTTCCAGGTCCCCAAAGCTGAAGGAATGGCTGGGGGGCAGGTATTGGAAATTTGTAATGTATATTGTATTTCTAAACAACCGTTGTTCTGCTCATCTCTAAATTAGATGAGCAGCACCACCAGGTGGTACACTGTTCTAAGTATGATGTTGACAATTAGGTGCCGGTGTCAGCACCAGAAACCAATTAAGTGCCGGTGCTGAACACCGGGAAGCACCGGCTCAAATTAAGCACTGCATACCGACAGCGCAAGGAGCTCATAAATAAGCCCCTTAGTCCTTCAAAGTAAACTATGGATTATGAAAAGCCTAGATGTTTCATTGTCATGGTCTACTTCAGCAACAAGAGAGAACTTCAAATGTAAAACCAACTTTGTGAAGTTTTACAAAGTTTGGGATGGTATTTTGGACATGTAAGATACAAAATACAAAGGATAAATGATATCAATATAATTAGGACCTCCAGACCCTTTTCCACCCTGCTTCAATATAGTTTTATTTTCTAAATACATAGTTTGTATGTTGTTATCGTGCTATATTCAACGTGTTAACATTCTTTTTCAAAGGGCCATTATATTGTACTTCTGACGTTATATCCAGTGCAATTGGAAAAGGTACCTTAATATTATCTGTACATTTAAGCTAAATTCGAAGATCACTCTTCAAGTTTTTGTTTCAAAATCGTTTTATGGATTTTATGTCAAAAACAACAAAATTGCAACAGCAACAAGCATGGTTTCCAGGCCAAGAGTTACAGATATCGAAGAAAATCCACACATCTTGTTTCCAAGGTCTGGACCTCTCTAAACTTCCTACATTTGTGTCCCTCTTTGGTTCATCCAATCATTCACGTATAACATACCTCAGGTGTGCCCTGATGTGGGACAGTAGCTGAATGACACTTGTGCTTCTTGCCCAAACATTGAACTAGAAGAAGATAATGCAGAGAAAGGAGAAAAAAAGAAAGAAAAAGAAAAAGAAAACCAACATCTAATCAAAAAGCATATTTCATCAAGTTTTTGATGTTACTTAATGTATGGAAATACTTTGGTTCGAGCACTGATGCTTATTGCCATCAAAGTGTGTGCGGGGGCAAACTTAAGCAACAAACGCCGAGGGTCTTGAATGCTCACTGCTCCTGGGACCAGGAACTCCGCGAGCACTATAAGAAAAGCCCCCCTATTGCGCAGTGCAGAACATGCCTGCAATGCTCTTGAGGGAAGTCCAGGCCATGGGCAGACCTAGCTGCAGCCCGTCTGAGGTCAGCCTGGTGCACCCTCTAGGTTTTTCCTTAATTTTCTTGCATCAAACATGGGCAAACAGAAGGATCCTGCTACCCACCCCTCTTATAGGGAGCAGCAATCCACTCCGTCTATCTTCAGCTTTTTTGCATGAGCTACAGGTGCCATAAATTAATGAATAAGCGGATACACCTATAATCTGTTCCTAAAATCTGACTGTGGTTACTAAGTGCTATCGAGCCTTTAGCCCTACCAGTACTAATATTAATATTACTAGTAATTATTAATACTAGTACTAACCGCAGGCCAATAATTAGAGAAACTCCTCTAAAATGTGTACTCAGGCAAAAGTAAAATCTTCTAGCGACATCAATGCATCCAATCAGTGGCGTAACACAGGCCCCTGCTGCCCCAGCAGTGTAGGGGGCCCCCAAACCTCAAGGGGGGGGACCTCAGCACTATATCCTGGCCTGTGAGCGCCTAGGTGAGTCCAGAGGGGGGCCCTCCATGTACTTTGCAGGGGGGGGGGGGCTCAAGTTTCGTTACACCACTGCATCCAATTTGAAACCTTTCCAATCTCTGATAGACAGTCTCCTTGCCAATATTCAATCTATGTTTATGCCTTTCTTTAACAAAATTAATGATAGATTATCAGCCCTAGCATAGCTGTTTCTGCTATTTCCACCACTCTTAAGAAACCAGGGTGGGGGATAATCTTTCAAGGAACCTGTCCAATGTCTTAAAATTCAGTTACATAATTTCCGATGCATCCGGCACAATCTTAAATTCTTGTTTCTGACCATACCACTGGAGATGGCAATTCATAAGCCTGTAATTTTTAATCTGCTCCCAAATCAACTAAGATTTCCCACTCAAAGGCCATAAATGTTTTTTTTTGTTCCACAGGATCCCTGCAGCCATTACCCTGCTACCTTACACTTACCCTCGGAAGTCAACCTCTGTGTAATGGTTTTAACAGATGTGCCTAAATTACCGCCTGACAAAAATAAAACTTATGACCATCTCAAAAATAAGTGTGTCCATTGGCTACACACTCCACACACTTAAATCTTGAGAGATATGTTTTTTTTTTTAAATTAAAAGGCAGACTACAGCCAATCTATATGGCAACTCTCCTCTAATCCACCAACTATCAATTTCTCCATTAAATTAGCTCCTTTGCTGAATTGATTGATACCTCGTTAATTTCTCCTGTCAACAGGTTTGCACAACTAGAATCACTGGATGCCAATACCTGAAAGCTTGGGTCCAATTCTATTTCCAAAACTAATGAGGCCTCTGCTATCCCCACTGATTTTAGCAGGGCCTCCACATCTGTATAACTAGTCCTTGGCCACTAAAGTAGTCTCCAAGTTGTTTATATACAATATGAAAAGAATTAGGGTTAAGACACAGTCTGACGAGCACCTATAGGCAGCCTAAAGTATTAAGTGCATTCGCCACTAGGACGTACCTAACTTTATCGGAAAGTCCCATATGAAGAAGGCACAAAAAATTCAATTGTTCTTCATGGACTCTTATTCGCAAAAGAATAGACCATCCTTTTGACCTGTTGACAAGATCAAAGGCTGAACTAATGTTCACAAAGGCTATGTGCAGTGTCCTCTGACTGAAAGTAGTGTATTTGGTGACCAGTAGATAAAGATTGTCACACTGCTCAACTGTCCCCAGTCCAACCCTAAAAACATACTGAATGTCTGTCATTATATTGTTTTCATTCTTACAATTCAGTATCCTTTCAAGATGCGCTCTATCGCCTCCTTGACAATTGAGTCATGAAGCAAAGTGAGGCAACAACAACAAGGATCACCCTTGTCACCCTTTTTGAAAACAGCGACAATATTTGCATGAAGCTGATACCATCAAACTACTTGCTACATTTAGAACATTAATAGGAACTGGAACCCACAAATCTATATTCCCTTTATGTAGATCCCTCTGGACAATGTCCAGGCTTGGGATCTTTCCAGATGGACTGTTGTTATTGACTTCAATTACTTAATGTAAGGAACATTTGAAATATGATGCGAAATGTAAGTTCATATTGTTCGAGAATACATCTGAAACAATGGCTCACAGTAAATAGAAGCAACATGAGAAACACATACATCTGGTTGAATATGAACATCTGAAATAGATCTAAGATCATGTCCGAAATAAGAAGCATTCATAGCTTTCTAAAAAGCCCTACAATCTTTAAGAGCACTAGCAACTAAAAAATGTTTCAAAGCATCTGCCTTAATCACAGCTTTCCTTTTTTTCATTGTTTTTTGCATACTGCTGTACAATGCACCAACTCATCCGTTTCACGAAGCAACCTTTTTAATGCCTGTTGTAAATTATGATTTGTCTAGACCAGGAAGAGTCAAACCATTTATGCGATTTGTTAGAGTTTTTGGGTTGCATGGCAAAGAAAAACATCCTCAGAACAGGATAATATCAAATTTCTCTAAATTAAATCAAGATCTATGGAGGCCCATTTGAATCTTAAGCCGTTATCCTTGCAAAAAGCAAGGGTTAAAAAAAGAGGATTATGGCCACTGGAACCATTAACAAAAAGCGACTTTGCAAGTATTAAAAAAAATAGATTACATGAGACACAAATGTAGTCAATGCTGCGGGAATTACCTCTACCAGCATAGGTCAGGAACCTCAGAGAATCTGGCTGCGAGACCCCATATGCGCTAACTTAATTATGTTCAGTTATCAAAACAGATAATGATATCCCTTCTCACACTTTAAAAGCAAGGCCTGAGTAATTGGCGAACTGATAATGATAGGTGTAGCAATTCAACCTATTGAGACTGCAACCCCAGCTAGCTGGCTCTCTAGCCTTCCCTGAAGAAGAAAGAGTGGCAGGAACTGCAAATATTGAATATCCATATAGCTAAGGATCTGATATGGCCCAAGTCTCCTGCAGGAGAATGATGTTCAACTATTTGACAATTCGGACCCAGTTATTATGATTTGAGGATACCTGCAATATTCTGTGAGAGAATTCTTCTTTCTCGTTTGCTGTAGTCCACTTCTAAATCTTTACAACTTCCTGATGTAGAGGTATGGCTAAAATCCATGGGGACAGCAAATACTCATTAGTTCTGGAAACCGAATTGGAACAAGGAAGTCAGTCATAGTTTCCAGCGACTCCATTACAGCAAAGCTGTTAACAGTAGGAATTAGGGGCACATAGCTGTCTCATTTCGGTCCTATTATATGCTAACAATCGCCTTATTATTGCTCATATCGCTAATGGCCTGATATAAACATATCAAATCTTTTGTGTCCTTTATGGATGACCACGACCTAAATACCAATTTTTCTGAAACATTTTTCATGACTAATGGCCATAAGTCTACTAAATCTCATTTGCATCTGATAGATAATCCTACCATTACAAAAGTTCTGACTTTTTCATTCTTCTGTATCATTATTTATACCAATGATTGTTGGTCGCATTTATTGTCCTCTAAGAGGAAATCCTCTGTTTAGTCTTTAACCTCATGCTTTGACTCCACCTCAAGATTGAGGGCTAAGTCATACACCTGCTATTTCATCGGCGTCTGGGGATTTCAGAATTGCAGCCCAGATCAATTGGAAGAGAACAGATTTTGTAGAAAGGCCCTCATGGCTCCAATTTCATCTTCTACTTACATTTTCCATAGAGCAATAGATAACCCAAACATAGAGGATTTTATAAAGTCCCGACCGTTATTATTAAGGCTTGCCATCTGGAAAAATGAAAATGCTTGTTTAACCAGGAACATCATTAAGGATTGCTCAGTTGTGAGAAGGGGATTGAAATTCCATGGCTAGCTAGTGTAAGATCCATATTATGCTCCGTCAATCGCGAACAGATTTTTGATGATCCCCTTAACAACTTAAATATTAATAAAGAACAGTTATGGCAGGCACTATATGACCAGGCAATTTCCAATAAACAGCGAAAGGAAACCGTGAAGGAGAGCTTGTCAAATTACATGTTACTCGCCCCCTCAGATAACATGGTAATGTACTGAACTAGAGTGAGAGGGCGGTGGGAACAAAGCCTTCTATTTTGGTATAGGGCTGGTACAGCAAAATATCTGTTATGTTTCCCGCTGGGTTGTAATATTAATTGGTATTTTACTCCATGTCCTTGTGATGGCAACTCAGGACAGTCAATGTCGCATTTAATCTAATGTAGTTAGACATTTAATAGTGGCACGTGAATTCTTTCTTCACCTGAATGATGAAGCCGAGACAATTTGTTTGTGTGCCTTTTTGAAAGCTGCTGTAAGAGCACGTTGCTCCTTGAATACTGTTTAGCTCTGATGAACGATTTTGCACTTTATGTACTTTTGAGGGAGCTGGATCTCCAAACTTTTTTATTCATTATACCCCAAATGTATGTATGTTTATGGTGTTTAATGTAATTAATTTGATGCATTTGTATTATTGCACTTTTATGGATACATGTATTCGAATAAAGTTATATTGAATTGAAAATTGCTATTTCATATATTCAGTTGTTGGCCAGTCCACTGGTTAGCTCTGCTGTCCGTTGTGTTTTTCATGCTGCTGTTAACCCCTTCCCTGCTCATGACGGAACCACTCCATCATGAGCCACGGTTGCGCTGTGCTCATGACGGAGTGGTTCCGTCATGCTGCGGCCGTTGGCCGCCGCTCCGCCCACGCGGCGCTAATTCCCCGCCTGTGCGGGCGATTAGCGCAGTGGGCGGAGACGTGACGGAACCACTCCGTCATGAGCACAGCTCAACTGTGGCTCGTGACGGAGCGGTTCCGTCACAAGCACAGAGCCACCGCGCTGCCCCCAAACCCCCCCCAGCGCCGCGGCGGAATTCCTGCCGCGGCGAAGGGGTTAAATGTAGAGAAAAGCTAATTACTTAGGCAAGCTTTAATCTTAGCAACTGAGAGTCAATTTTGTATTATTGCTTTATGGTTATAACTAACTGAATAAAGATTGTATCTGTTGGAGCTGCACAATTTAAGCTCCACCCTTACACCTCACAATTATGCAGTCAAATACTCATATCTGACATTATATTGACTGTGTGCCTTAACTTAATTAACATATGTGAAGCATTTAAATACATTAATGAAATACAATCATTGTAGGGATTAGAGATTTATTCACGTATACACTAATGCTAATTTGAAACGTATAAACATGTACTCTTTAAATTACATTTTACATTTATTCTTTAAGTTACATGTGTACATGTATAACCATGGATTCGAAGAACGGCTTATTGTTTCAATTAGACTGCTGATAGTGAGGCCTCGAGGGAAGAACTGGGCAGTCAACACGGAGAATTAATGGACGAAAGAGGACTCCTGTTCATCATCAACTACGATCGCTAGATGTTCAAGGTTGAGAACTGCAGTCCCATTTCAATGTGATGGAAAGCTGAAGGGATGTTGTAGATGCACGCAGGTAATGATTTGGTTTGTTCCTGATGGTGTGAAAGGAGATAAGTACATTTCTGAATCTCCTGTTACTTGCAAAGTGGTGCTTATACAGATGGAAGACATGAGATTCCCTTTAGTCTTCAAGAGGTAAAGACCTCTATGCTTGCCCTATTTTTGCAAGTGTAAAGCTTTTTATTAAACACTTATTTTCTTTTTCAAAGACTTATACTGAAGTCTGATCATGCTGACACCTTCTATGCTCCCGAAATAGAGACCCCTAGTAGATGACCCTATATCTGACCTTGGTTTAGAAAGGATAAGGGAAGTTTCTTTATGGAATACCTGTTTGCTCTAATTTATTTCTTTATTGTTGTGGCTATCACAATTCTGTATCTCATCTTATTGCGATTCAACCTACTGAGATATTTTATCTTATCTGCTGTATTGCTGTACTTAATGTATTATTGGTTTGCATATATACTGGGTTGATTGGAAACCAAAATAAAACCCTTTATTCATATTGGTCCTTATTGTGGAGTTACAATGGCTTCACAAGTTAGAAATGTATTGTTGATGTCTTCTCCCTTTCAATGTTTCCCATCAACCAGCAAGTGTACATACGACCAATGGGGAAAACTCTTTAACAACTTGACTAAGAGTATGTAAGGCCCAGCACCCTTTCACTGTCTACTCACTATATGTACAGTGTGTTGTTTTGTACAAAATACCATTTTATTATTGCCTTTAAGAAATAAACTGTTAACAAAGTTAAAAGAGATAAAAACGCCAGAAAATCCAGAAACTAGATTCTGAGAGTTTCTTGGCAAGATGAGTTAAAAGCTCGTTGGTGACCTCTGCTCTGATCAGCAGGTCACATGTTCAAGTCTGAGTAGGCCCACTCATCCTATCATTTTAGGGTTGGTGAATTGAGTATCATTCCACTGGGTTATAGTGGCACCCATTATTCACAGAGGTTACTCATTATGGTATACCTCAAAATCCTCATGCAGAGGTATGAGGGGTAAAAATCTAAGTTGCCTTGAGTTTGAAGAAAAAAATGTCTTTAAATTATCCTCAGCTTTAATGGGGAGTTAGCAGAACTATTTTCTTTCTACTGTTAGTTGCTGCCAAGGCTAAATACTCTCCCAAATTTCTTGGCAGGATTCTGCAGATTAGGTAACCATAAAGATAGATGAATTTTCCATATCTTTTACACATATGAATCTTTCAAGAACTTTTGATGGTTTTGTGGTTGGTTTTGGCTATTCTATTCCGTAGAGTGCTTTGTAAGTTAATTATTTACAGATGAACCCGTATGCACTCTGGGATTTCCAAGGACTCACAAATGATATGACGCAAATTGATCTTAAATCAAAGAAACAGAAAAATTACCTAGACTTTCAACAATCTCTCCTTTGTCTATGCTATTTTCATTCTAAAAAACTTTGCACAGTCATTAAAGTATTTTGGCTATCTATTTGACCATCAGACACTCTCATTTGAGAATGATAAACATTATCATTTGTAAAAGGAGATTGTAAACTTTATAATGGCTATAAACCATCTATTACTTCTTACCATATTTCAACGACCATTTGAACAACTGCCTTGTTCTGTTTAAAGAGTAACAAACTCACAAACTGTCACATACACACAGACACTCCCCTCAATCCCCCCTCTCTCTCTCCCTTTTTTTTAGTCTACAGAGAAGCAATAGTTGCACTTGTGTAGGAGATGTGTGCTTAATGAAGGCTAATAACATTGGCTCTGCCAGACTAATTTTCATGGAATTTTGCAAAAAATGATTTAGCCACCTTTGAATTATTCTGCACATTTTCGTTCAGACTGGAAAAAGTTATAGGGAGGAGGTCGGAAATTTACAATTTGTATTTTGCAAAGTGAGATTACTATATGAAGCATTGCTCAAGTATAGGTTGCAAGACGTCTGAACTGATTTACACCCAACCTTGTATGAAAATAGTGTCTGGTGCAACTTGAAATCCTTTTATGGTTTGACAAATGCCTGTGCAGTGCCTTTTTGAAAGCGACTAATTAAAATATGCATACCTTGGTAGAGCCCACCATTCATGAAATGATTCTCTAAATTCAAGCACCTCTCAAAATGGCTTCCTGAAACATTTTGCTACAGGCTCTAGTACCAGGTTGCAGGGCCAGCCCTGTTGGTTCTCAAACCTGAAAAAATGTTTGAGTCAGGTGGGTCAAAGATGAGCACATGACAACCTCCTGCTTGACTAGGACACATTCAAAGAGTTGCGGTCTCGAATATCGAGCAAGCTAAACATGGAGGACAGAAATATCGAAAGGTAAGTGCATAGAGGGAAGTACAGATTTATTATTCTAAATTCCACATCTACACACCTTGAAGATGTACATATCATCAATGTACATATATGTGGAGTTAGGTATAGAAAATCTATACATACTTACTTGTCAGTCTTTAAGTCCTAGACGATTTAGGTTTTGATATTAGGGTATAACGATATTCCCTCTCGATATTCAGACTCATTCCCATCCAAAGAAGTGGAAAATGCTTGCACGCTCATGAAAAATAGTCTATGTTATGATGCAAAGTTTAAGAACAGGACCTGTTCAAGAACTGTGGATCCGGTTAAAAAATCACCATGTAAATTTTAAGGGCAACATTCATTGGCAGACAAATTGATGACTTACATTATTGCAAAATTGCCAAAAGGCACAGAAGAAATGTAATTTGAGGTAGCTATGGTTAACTTGCAAACCTGCTGTCCCTAATAGAATGGTCATGTAATTTTACCACGAACATAATTCATGACATTGGTGTAACAAGTAATTGATATTTTCCGGGCATAGGGCAATTATACCATCAAAAATCACACTTTTTTCAGTATGCCTGTTCTGGGATATTCTGTATTTTGAAAGAAGAACTGCACTAACAACTTCAAAAAGGGTATTATTCGTGGGCCCATCAGTACCACCCTTTCTAAAAATGACTTCATTGAGTGTTATATATGGTTGCTTTGGTTAACATAACTTGGAAAATTCAGTACTTTATTGTTTTTTACACCTTCACTGTAGGAGAGTAGGATTTGCTTCACATGTTTACCCCCACTTTTTGCTGGTGTTTCACTGTTTTTCGACTTTAGTCTGGCTGGGACCCTGCTATTCAGGGCCCCAGCCTAGCTGCTTCCTCTCTAAAATGATTCCATGTACTTTCGGTACAGTTCAGATTGGATCTGAGGTGCCCTTATAAGTCCCTAGTATATGGTATACTATGTACCCAGGGCATAGGTACCCCAGAGGCCTACCAGGGGCTGAAGCATGTATTATGCCACCGCTGGCAAGCCACCCAAAATGACATCACAGGTCTGCTACTGCAGCCTGGGTAAGGTGGTGCATGCACCCCTTACTGGGATATAGGTTCACTATCAGTCACCCCTATGGCAGGCCTTATCAATCCTGAAGGCAGGGTGCTTGGTTATATGTGAGGGGGTGCCCAGGCATGAGCTGAGCCCCTCTGCAGCCTTCGGAATCTCTTCTCCGGGGTTGTCAGTAGTGCAGCCTGATCATATACTCTTAAGTTCATTATAACCCAACGGTAAATGCTAACTTTGGACTGGCTGCACGGAAACATGTCGTGTTTGGTGTCAAACACCTTGGAATCATACCCCCACACCAGTAACTGGTGTGGGAATATGATCCCACCCTCCAGCACTGGTATACCCGGTTGAAACTTAATAGAGCCCTGGCATCACAAAATGGATGCTGCAGCCACAGACACGGGTCTGGCCTTCTGCTGCTGACCGAAACTCTGGCAGGGGAGGCCTGGACAATAGGTTTCCTGTCACAGGGAGGTGTAACCACCTCCCAGACAGGCTTATGTGTATTGTGGCTGGGTGGGAGCACTCTCTGAGTGCTTTGAAGTCCTGCACTGGGGGCACATTTGGTGTCCCTGTGCATAGTCCAGCTCAAACCGGTTCAGGTGCTTCCAGCCCCTTCTCTGGTGTGAAAGTGGACAAAGGAAATGGGTGTAGCCACCCCTCTTTCCAAACACTCTCATAGGTGGGTGCCCAGAGTATGTCCAACCCCCTACCTTAGTATAAGTATGGGACCCCAGTCCTTAGGACTTTAGATTACCCTGGATTAAACTCTGAAGCTGAATCCTGGACCTTCGATGCTCTGCTCAAGACCAGAGGACTGAAGAAATCTCTCTTGGGGTCAAGGAGTGACTCCCCTGCTTGGCAGGCACCAACAAAGCAATTTGCTGGTCTGCATTATCGAAACTCCCGCTGGACTCTGAAGTATTTGCAGCCCAGGAAGAGGATTTCCAGACATCGCAGAGGCAGACCCGAGTCCCCAGCAAAGCTGAGACTTGCAGCCCTCGTGAGTAGTGTGGAACCGGAACTCCTGGTCACCGTGCTCATTTGCAAGTGCATTGACTTCTCGACGCCTCTTGAAGTCGTGCTTAGGCTACCTTGTAGCCCCCACTTTGAGCACTCAATCTACCGATGATTGTTGGCCTGGTCATTCCGAGTGACCCGTGGGCCGCCATTTTGTGTTTCGTCTTGAGGTCCCTTTGCGATCCCTGGTCCGTTGACTGGTGAGTCCCTGAGGGGGTGACTTTGTATTTACTTGGGCTTCCCTGGTTGCTCCAAATGTGCCCTGACTCCCAACCAAGTGGTGAGTCCCACAGACCTTGCTGGTCTGCACCAAAGCATCTTTCTTGTTTCTGCATGGGTTGCTGTTGCCAAGGCTTGTTGTATCCAATCTGGGCACTGACACTGCAGCACTCGACATCCTTTGTGGGACAGCTCGAATCCAGCTCCTGGTCATCCTCGACGCCTCCTGGTCCTCGTGGCTGAAGAGTCAAGCTTCACCTCTTTCACCTGAAATCACACAACATCAGTGGGCATCTGCTCATCGCCTTCCTGGTCACTGGCTAGTGACCCAGACTCTGTCTCCTCTGCTTTCGGGTTCTTCTCATCTTTGATTCAGGCTAGGATCTCTTCGGACACTTCGCATCTTCACGGCAGCAGCACTTCTTCGCCAGCTCACTTTGAAATCGACGACGCGACCCGACCCGACACTAAAAGACACCTATGCACCCGGCTTCCCGGGGTGAGGTAACACGAGTACTCCAGTGCTCCAGTGGAACTTCCTAAGTCCAAAAGGGTTTGGTCCTGACTCATTTCTAAGTGTCCCTAATCTTTAAAAATCTAACCGTGACTTTCCCCATAGAAGCTAACGGGAGCTCGCAGCTGTATTCACACACTGCACACGGCCCCCGTGGGTCCCCTGTGTCACTACCTTGGGTGGTTCCTTGGGGTCCCAAAGATTCTACTGGCTCTAGGCCTTGTGTCTAGTTAAGTTGTGGTTCTTATACCACTATTGTAGTATATGGTTTGGCTCGCCCCTGGGGGCCTGACATGTATTTGTGCTATTTTACTGTGATTATTGAAGTGTAACTTATGTGTTTTGACGTCTAGTCTCATAAAGAGACTAGGAGGGTATGTTTAGTAATAAATACATATATTTTATATATATATACCTGGTGTGGATATCTTTCATTTAGTGACTCAAGAGATTTTGTTTGGTCACCCTGTCAGGGTTCCATTGTGTCTGGTTAAGGAAGGATGGGAGTTACCTCTCAAACCCCCCAAACAGGACATGGAGGACTATGTACTTGGTCTCCACTCCAGGATGGCTGAGTATATGAAAAAGGCAACCAAAAACCTTGAGGCTAGCCAGGAATTACAAAAAGCCTGGCATGATCAAAAGGCTGTACTGACTGTCTACCAACCAGGGCAGAAAGTGTGGGTGTTGAAGCCTGTGGCCCCAGCAGCCCTCCAGGACACATGGAGTGGCCCCCATACAATTGTTGAACAGAAAGGTGAGGTCACCTACTTGGTAGACCTTGGAACCCCTAGGAGTCCCCACAGGGTACTTCATGTCAACAGACTTAAACCATATGTTGACAGGCAGACATGGGCTTGCTCATGGCTACTGATGAAGGACAGGAGGAAGAGAGTGACCCACTCCCTGACCTGCTTTCTCAGAACCCTGATGATGGGTCAGTTTATGGTGTAGCCTTGGCAGGCAGCCTCACTGCCCAGCAGCAAACAGACTGCAGAAAACTTCTCAGCCAGTTCAGACATATGTTTTCTCTGACTCCAAGTCAGACCACCTGGTGCACTCATGAAGTGGACACTGGGGACAGTCTGCCTGTGAAGAATAAGATCTACAGGCAGCCTGACCATGTCAGGGACTGTACTCCGGTGCTCCTGTGCTTCCTTGGGTGCTAGCCCTAGAACTTGCTAAGTCCAAAAGGGTTTGGTCCTGACTCATTTCTAAGTGTCCCTAATCTTTAAAAATCTAACCGCGTCTTTCCCCATAGAAGCTAACGGGAGCTTGTGGCTGTGTTCGCACACTGCACACGGCCCCCCTGGGTCCCCTGTGACACTACCTTGGGTGGTTCCTTGGGGTCTCAGCGTTTCCACAGGCTCTAGGCCTTGTGTCTAGTTAAGTTGTGGTTCTTATACCACTATTTTAGTACATGGTTTGGCTCGCCCCTAGTGCCTGACGTGTATATGTGCTATTTTACTGTGATTATTGAAGTGTAACTTATGTGTTTTGACCTCTAGTCTCATAAAGAGACTAGGAGGGTGTGTTTAGTAATAAATACATATATTTTATATGGTGAGCAGTCTATATATCGACTTTTTAATATCGAGGGACATAAATATCGAGTCAAAAATATCGAATGTACAAAATATCGAAATAGATAATATCGATGTGAAAAATATCGTTTTTTTTTTACTTATATGTCGATGTAAGTAATATCGTTAGTAATAATATCGACATGTGAAAATATCGTCATTGTGTGTTTAGTACATATTTTGAAGTTGTTTGTATAAATAGTTAAAATGTATATAATATGAGAAATATTTATATTGTTTTAGGGGCGGGATGTTGGGTTATAGGGGATAAGGGCGGGGAGTGTTTTAAAAAAGTTAATACATTTTTTTAATATATTGTAAAATTTAATTAGTAAATTTTATTTAAAATGTGAAATGTATATTTAATTTTAGGAGCGGGATGTTGGTTTATAGGGGATAAGGGTGGGAAGTTTTTTAAAAATGTATATATATTGTTTAATTTAAAAAAAAAATAATTTAGAAATTGTAAATTAAATTTAGAATTTTACAAATAATTTTAGGAGCGGGATGTTGGTTTATAGGGGATAAGAGTGGGAAGTGTTTTAAAAATGTTTATATATTTGTTAATTTAAAAAAATATATATTTAGAAATTGTAAATTAAATTTAGAATTGTACAAAAAATTGTAGGAGCGGGATGTTGGTTTATAGGGGATAAGGGTGGGAAGTGTTTTAAAAATGTTTATATATTGTTAAAAAATTTTAAAAATTTATTTAGAAATTGTAAATGAAATTTAGAATTTTACAAATAATTTTAGGAGCGGGATGTTGGTTTATAGGGGATAAGGATGGGAAGTGTTTAAAAAATGTTTATATATTTGTTAATTTTGTATTAAAATTATTTAGAAATTGTAAATTAAATTTCGAATTTTACAAATATTTTTAGGAGCGGGATGTTAGTTTATAGTGGATAAGGGTGGGAAGTGTTTTAAAAATGTTTATATATTGTTTAATTTTTGTAAAAATTTATTTAGAAATTGTAAATTAAATTTCGAATTTTACAAATATTTTTAGGAGCGGGATGTTGGTTTATAGGGGATAAGGGTGGGAAGTGTTTTAAAAATGTTTATATATTGTTTAATTTTTGTAAAAATTTATTTAGAAAGTGTAAATTAAATTTCAAAATTTACAAATAATTTTAGGAGCGGGATGTTGGTTGATAGGGGATAAGGGTGGGAAGTGTTTTAAAAATGTTTATATATTTGTTAATTTTTTATAAAAATTATTTAGAAATTGTAAATTAAATTTAGAATTTTACAAATAATTTTAGGAGCGGAATGTTGGGTTATAGGTGATAAGGGTGGGAAGTTAATTTAAAATGTTTATATATTTTTTAATTTAAAAAAATAATTATTTAGAAAACTTAAATATAATTTAGAATTTTACAAATCCCATAATTAAATATAGATTTCAGTCAGAATAGTAAATTAATTAAGTTCAGTGTCCAGCACTTATCTTAATTAAATATAGACTGGAGTGGGAATAGTAAATTAATTAAGTTCATTGTCCAGCACCTACTGTAATTTAATATAGTTTGGAGTGAGAATAGTAAATTAATTAAGTTCAGTGTCCAGCACTTATCTTAATTAAATATAGATTGGAGTGGGAATAGTAAATTAATTCAGTTCAGTGTCCAGCACATACTATAATTAAATATAGGTTGGAGTGAGAATAGGAAATTAATTAAGTTCAGTGTCCAGCACTTATTTTAATTTAATATAGGTTGGAGTGAGAATAGTAAATTAATTAAGTTCAGTGTCCAGCAGTTATCTTAATTAAATATAGAGTGGAGTGGGAATAGTAAATTAATTAAGTTCAGTGTCTAGCACCTACTCTAATTTAATATAGGTTGGAGTGAGAATAGTAAATTAATTATGTTCAGTGTCCAGCAGTTATCTTAATTAAATATAGACTGGAGTGGGAATAGTTAATTAATTAAGTTCAATGTCCAGCACCTACTCTAATTTAATATAGATTGGAGTGAGAATAGTAAATTAATTAAGTTCAGTGTCCAGCACTTATCTTAATTAAATATAGATTGGAGTGGGAATAGTAAATTAATTAAGTTCTGTGTCCAGCACATACTCTAATAAAATATAGGTTGGAGTGAGAATAGTAAATTAATTAAGTTCAGTGTCCAGCACTTATCTTAATTAAATATAGACTGGAGTGGGAATAGTTAATTAATTAAGTTCAGTGTCCAGCACCTACTCTAATGTAATATAGGTTGGAGTGAGAATAGTAAATTAATTAAGTTCAGTGTCCAGCACTTATCTTAATAATTAACTATAGACTGGAGTGGGAATAGTAAATTAATTCAGTTCAGTGTCCAGCACATACTCTAATTAAATATAGGTTGGAGTGAGAATAGTAAATTTATTAAGTTCAGTGTCCAGCACTTATCTTAATTTAATATAGACTGGAGTGGGAATAGTAAATTATTTTAGTTCAGTGTCCAGCACCTACCCTAATTTAATATAGGTTGGAGGGAGAATAGTAAATTAATTAAGCTCAGTGTCCAGCAGTTATCTTAATTAAATATAGACTGGAGTGGGAATAGTAAATTAATTAAGGTGAGTGTCCAGCACCTACTCTAATTTAATATAGGTTGGAGTGAGAATAGTAAATTAATTATGTTCAGTGTCCAGCACTTATCTTAATTAAATATAGACTAGAGTGGGAGTAGTAAATTAATTAAGTTCAGTGTCCAGCATCTACCCTAATTGAATATAGATTGGAGTGAGAATAGTAAATTAATTAAGTTCAGTGTCCAGCAGTTATCTTAATTAAATATAGAGTGGAGTGGGAATAGTAAATTAATTAAGTTCAGTGTCCAGCATCTACCCTAATTAAATATAGATTGGAGTGAGAATAGTAAATTAATTAAGTTCAGTGTCCAGCAGTTATCTTAATTAAATATAGATTGGAGTGAGAATAGTAAATTAATTAAGTTCAGTGTCCAGCACTTATCTTAATTAAATATAGATTGGAGTGGGAATAGTAAATTAATTAAGTTCTGTGTCCAGCACATACTCTAATAAAATATAGGTTGGAGTGAGAATAGTAAATTAATTAAGTTCAGTGTCCAGCACTTATCTTAATTAAATATAGACTGGAGTGGGAATAGTTAATTAATTAAGTTCAGTGTCCAGCACCTACTCTAATGTAATATAGGTTGGAGTGAGAATAGTAAATTAATTAAGTTCAGTGTCCAGCACCTACTCTAATGTAATATAGGTTGGAGTGAGAATAATACATTAATTAAGTTCAGTGTCCAGCACTTATCTTAATTAAATATAGACTGGAGTGGGAATAGTTAATTAATTAAGTTCAGTGTCCAGCACCTACTCTAATGTAATATAGGTTGGAGTGAGAATAGTAAATTAATTAAGTTCAGTGTCCAGCACTTATCTTAATAATTAACTATAGACTGGAGTGGGAATAGTAAATTAATTCAGTTCAGTGTCCAGCACATACTCTAATTAAATATAGGTTGGAGTGAGAATAGTAAATTTATTAAGTTCAGTGTCCAGCACTTATCTTAATTTAATATAGACTGGAGTGGGAATAGTAAATTATTTTAGTTCAGTGTCCAGCACCTACCCTAATTTAATATAGGTTGGAGGGAGAATAGTAAATTAATTAAGCTCAGTGTCCAGCAGTTATCTTAATTAAATATAGACTGGAGTGGGAATAGTAAATTAATTAAGGTGAGTGTCCAGCACCTACTCTAATTTAATATAGGTTGGAGTGAGAATAGTAAATTAATTATGTTCAGTGTCCAGCACTTATCTTAATTAAATATAGACTAGAGTGGGAGTAGTAAATTAATTAAGTTCAGTGTCCAGCATCTACCCTAATTAAATATAGATTGGAGTGAGAATAGTAAATTAATTAAGTTCAGTGTCCAGCAGTTATCTTAATTAAATATAGAGTGGAGTGGGAATAGTAAATTAATTAAGTTCAGTGTCCAGCATCTACCCTAATTAAATATAGATTGGAGTGAGAATAGTAAATTAATTATGTTCAGTGTCCAGCAGTTATCTTAATTAAATATAGAGTGGAGTGGGAATAGTAAATTAATTAAGTTCAGTGTCCAGCACCTACTCTAATTTAATATAGGTTAGAGTGAGAATAGTAAATTAATTATGTTCAGTGTCCAGCACTTATCTTAATTAAATATAGACCAGAGTGGGAATAGTAAATTAATTAAGTTCAGTGTCCAGCATCTACCCTAATTAAATATAGATTGGAGTGAGAATAGTAAATTAATTAAGTTCAGTGTCCAGCACTTATCTTAATTAAATATAGATTGGAGTGGGAATAGTAAATTAATTAAGTTCTGTGTCCAGCACATACTCTAATAAAATATAGGTTGGAGTGAGAATAGTAAATTAATTAAGTTCAGTGTCCAGCACTTATCTTAATTAAATATAGACTGGAGTGGGAATAGTTAATTAATTAAGTTCAGTGTCCAGCACCTACTCTAATGTAATATAGGTTGGAGTGAGAATAGTAAATTAATTAAGTTCAGTGTCCAGCACTTATCTTAATTAAATATAGACTGGAGTGGGAATAGTAAATTAATTCAGTTCAGTGTCCAGCACATACTCTAATTAAATATAGGTTGGAGTGAGAATAGTAAATTTATTAAGTTCAGTGTCCAGCACTTATCTTAATTTAATATAGACTGGAGTGGGAATAGTAAATTATTTTAGTTCAGTGTCCAGCACCTACCCTAATTTAATATAGGTTGGAGTGAGAATAGTAAATTAATTAAGTTCAGTGTCCAGCAGTTATCTTAATTAAATATAGACTGGAGTGGGAATAGTAAATTAATTAAGTTCAGTGTCCAGCACCTACTCTAATTTAATATAGGTTGGAGTGAGAAAAGTAAATTAATTATGTTCAGTGTCCAGCACTTATCCTAATTAAATATAGACTAGAGTGGGAATAGTAAATTAATTAAGTTCAGTGTCCAGCATCTACCCTAATTAAATATAGATTGGAGTGAGAATAGTAAATTAATTAAGTTCAGTGTCCAGCACTTATCTTAATTAAATATAGATTGGAGTGGGAATAGTAAATTAATTAAGTTCTGTGTCCAGCACATACTGTAATTAAATATAGGTTGGAGTGAGAATAGTTAATTAATTATGTTCAGTGTCCAGCACTTATCTTAATTAAATATAGACTGGAGTGGGAATAGTAAATTAATTTAGTTCAGTGTCCAGCACCTACTATAATTTAATATAGGTTGGAGTGAGAATAGTAAATTAATTAAGTTCAGTCTGTAGTGGGAGTAGTATGTTAATTAAGTTTGGTAAATAGCAAATATTAGAATTAAATATAGAGTTGAATAGGAACAGTTAAATTAATTTGTTTTAATTTACAAAAAATCTGTAGATTTTAGTTTTGGTTGGATAAAAGATAGAAGTTATATCAGAATGCAAATTCCAATTTTTTTTTATAAAATAGTAGAAAGGAAAATAAGATTTGTTTTATAGTTGTTGGAATGTATATTCATTAGAGAGAAAATATTGTTTATTATTACGCATATTCTAATAATTAAATCATTGAAATAAACATGTAATAAAATAATTAATATTTAACATTTGTATTATAGTCATAATTTTTTTATAATGGATATATATTTGTTTCATGTATATTTTGGACATGAATATATGAACACACAAAATAATTAAAAATAAAAAAATCTGATTTTCATAGCTGTTTAATATTTATAAATTTATATTGTGTACTCTCAAAATTTTTAGACTTTATTTGAATTTATAAGAAATTGTATGTTTTGAAATATATGATTAATATATTTTAATTATTAATATTTATATTACATAATTAATATTGAAATTGTTTACATTTTAGAATATGTCTTTATTTAATTTTTTTGGGTATGTTGTAGATACAATATATTAATTATATCATGTTCATCTATTTATTTTGGTAATATATACAGTTTTATTGATATATTAATAAAACAATTTTATTTATTATATTTATTTTAATACGTTAAATAATTTTCACATAGATACAAAAAATTAGGTATTCTTTTTGAGTATTTTATTCTAATGTTTTACTAATTTTTAAAGTAATGTGTAATGTTAAATAAATAGTTAGGGCATTTATTGGTATTTTTTAGTTGTTATGTTTGTTTGGGTCTTTTATTTTGTAACCACTCGCTGTTGTTTTGGGTTATTTTGGTCGAATCCAGGTCGCGGTCGGGAGCTGTTTCGCGTTTGAGAAGGTAAGAGTTATTTTCTTTATTATTAAATAGTTTTAAGTGTTTTGTGGAAGTAGTAATGTTGTAATAAGTGTGTATGGATTGATGTTTTAGAAGTTAGGGTGTTAGTAATAGTTTGTATACGGTTTTATAATTTACGTTGTGTTCCGTGTTTGTGGCTTTGTTAGTGTTTTGTTATTTCGGTGTGTTAAAGTTTTATAGTGTTTGAATAACGTTTGTAGTGATGTTGTTACGTGCCTTATGTGTGTTTGTGTGTGGGTGGGAATGTTTGTTTCTCTTTTGTAGGTTTTACGGAGAAGATATTTTCGTCGGTATCAAACACCTTATTTTTTTTAAAGGAAGTGTGTATTAGTTGTGTTTACTAATCTTTATTTTACACTTCCTTTATTGTTCGGGTTTCCAGGAGCGGTTATTTACCTTTTTAATATTTTTCGGGATTTTTATGGTTAATGGATAGTCGATTTTTTTGCGTAGACGTTGTTTTCGATAAACAGTTGTATTTTTACATTTTATTTGGATTTTTTTTTGATACCTATGGATTTTGAACTACCTGGATTTATTTGGAAGGAATGTTATTATCCCATTGGAGCAACTACACAGGTAAGTTCATTTAAATATTTTAATTGTTGGTGGCCAAACCTTATATATTTAATATTGTTGTTGTGTACTTGGTTTGTTTAATTATGTTGTCTAAATATATGTCCATATAATTGATTTATATATTTTAGACCACATAATTAAATATGTGATATAATAAAGTGGTTTATTTATGCTGTGATAGTTGTTTTAGTAGAATTGTGGGTTAATATTTAGGAAAGGGTTTAGAAGAGAGTTTGAGCTATTATATTTAAGTACTCAAGTCCTCTTGTGGATGGGTATAGCTGTACCTGTTGTTGTAGGTAATTATACATTTGAGTAGTTTGTCTAGATTGTTTTGGTTTTAATTGTAGGACAGATTGTTGCATTCTTAATTCTTGGAAACTTTGTTCCTTTTGTATGGCAATTAGTAGTTTTTGTAGTGTTGGAGTTGTTCTCCCAGTAGAAGTTAGGAATGCATTATGCCAGCCCTCGACGGCGTTGTTAGTTTAGGCTTGTTGGTTGAGTGTACTTACATATACATTCCACCAAGGTATTTGGAACTTGGGCTGACGTCTATGGCCTGATCTGTGTAGTCTCCCCACCCAGGTATCCTCAAAATAATCTAAGAGGGGAGATAACTTTACTTCATTTTGTTTGTAGAATGGACTTTCTAATAAAAGATTGTAATGTTCTGCAACATCTGTGGTTGGTACATAAGCTAGGGCTGTTAGAAGTTTTATTTGATGTGCAAAACTTATGTTAGTGGCATATTCTACACTTAGTGAAGATTTTTGTAAATGTCTCCATATACATTGGTTTAGATGGAAGTAACATCCTTGGATAGCTGTATGGGGGTACAGTTTTAGAATGCAATTTATCAAGGCTTGCTCAAAGTCTATGATAATTCTTTGAGGGTAAAAATCATTTGATTCTTGTTTTAGTTTTCCTAGCATTTCATTATATGTTGTGTTTTGTTTGTTAGGTAATAGTGCATAAATTAAAGGTATGGAAGTGTTGTGATATTGACCGTGTATTGTGTAAAGCTGGTAGAATGGTTTTGGGCATATTGTAAAGGTGCCATCCATCATCCATGTTTGGCATTGTTGCAGTTTAGTTATATTGTTTGCAGTAGCAAACATTATGATTCTTTTTTCTGTGCTTTTGTTATCAAAAAAAATTAAAGGTTCATTATTGTGGGTGATAGTTAATTCTGGTGGAACGATGATCTCTTGAAAAGTTTTAGGGGATGGTATAGTTGTCGTGGTTGCTTTTTTGGTCCTAGCAATAGTTCTTTTTATAGAAGCAATTGATGGTAATTGGCCTCTTGCTTCTTTGGGCACTCTAGGTAATAGTTCTTTTAGGATTACACTTGTAGCAGTTTGTGAACCAGTGCTTAATTCTTTGATATTTTCAAGCGTTGATCTGACTTCTATTTCAGAGAGATTGGGTGGATGGTTATGCTCTCTTGTATATAGTACAGTTGTTTCTCTTGTTGTTGCTCGTCCGTAGCATTTGTTAGAATAATATTTAGAACACTTCCAGTTCACTTTTCGGTCCGTCTGCGTTTCTTGGGTGTATGTGTAACCCATGTAACACAATAGGAATTTTCCTTTCTGCGAAGTTATAAATTGGGCTTCTTCTGTCATCGTGATGTGTTAGAAATCTGGAAAAAATGTATATGAAAATATATGTAATAGTACTTTATATATTTAAATGAAAATAGCAAAAAAGCATTTTTTTTATATATACTTACCAAGTGTTTTTGGTTGTATTTGAATGAAGATGTTGTTTGTAGACAAAATGCTGTTTAGTTGATGTAGTCTCTGAAAGTTAAAGAACATATGGTGCCAATTCCGATCCGGTAAAAAAATTCCCCGTCCGACTCGTATCCGGATTTTTTTCCGTCCGAATCGTCAAAGTAGCGTACAAACTGCCAAGTACGATTAGAACGGAAAAAAGTCCATACGAATCGCATTGGGAAGATTTCCCCACACGTCCTCGGGTCGGGAAAAGTCACCGACACGTCCCCGGTCGAAAAACCCACCGTGCGGAAAAATAAAGTCCGACAGCGCAAGTACGATCCCTCCCGTCCTCCCCATTTCACAACCATACGCAAAAAACACCGTCCGAACCGAACTCCCATAGCAACCATGGAGACATGTGCCCGCATACGCGCCGAACACCCCACCACCCCCCCCGCGTATGTACGCACCGAACCCCCACCCCAGCAGTGCATGTACGCCCCGAACCCCCACCCGTGTATGTACGCCCCCGAACCCCCACCCGTGTATGTACGCACCGAACCCCCACCCGTGTATGTACGCCCCGAACCCCCACCCGTGTATGTACGCACCGAACCCCCACCCCAGCAGTGCATGTACGCCCCGAACCCCCACCCATGTATGTACGCCCCCGAACTCCCACCCGTGTATGTACGCCCCAAACCCCCACCCGTGTATGTACGCACCGAACCCCCACCCCAGCAGCGTATGTATGCCCCGACCCCCCACCCGTGCATGTACGCACCGAATCCCCACCCATGTATGTACGCCCCCGAACCCCCACCCGTGTATGTACGCCCGAACCCCCACCCGTGTATGTACGCCCGAACCACCACCCCAGCAGTGTATGTACGCCCCGAACCCCCACCCGTGTATGTACGCACCGAACCCCCACCCCAGCAGTGTATGTACGCACCGAACCCCCACCCGTGTATGTACGCACCAAACCCCCCCCAGCCGTGTATGTACGCACCGAACCCCCACCCGTGTATGTACGCCCCGAACCCCCCCCAGCCATGTATGTATGCCCCGAACCCCCACCCGTGTATGTACGCACCGAACCCCCACCCGTGTATGTACGCCCCGAACCCCCACCCGTGTATGAACGGACCGAACCCCCCCCCAGCCATGTATGTACGCACCGAACCACCACCCGTGTATGTACGGCCGTACCCACACCCCACCAGGGAATGTACGGACCGTACCCCCACCAGTGCATGTACGGACCATACTGACGCGAAAAACACACGTACTGAACCAGGACAAACCATATTTACACAAGGAGAGTCAATTAGAGTTTCCCCACACCACCAAACATGCCCAACAACCCCACAAAAATCACATACACTGACCTGGAACTGCCAAACTGCCAAACAGAGGCCCAAAACTCAATCACTCCTCATAACACACCCACACAAATTTCAAACACAGCCACACCCACAAATGGACCAATAAAAATGGACCACACACACAAACCATGAGCCTTTGCAACAGACCCACTGCTGCCAGAGCCCACAGACGACCCACACCACCATACTTGAACCTCACACTTGCATACCTTCACACAACCACCTACACAAACACCCCCTCATCACATTCACACACACACCTCCACTACCACACCCACACACCCACAACCATCCACACCCACACCCCCACAACCATCCACACCCACACCCCACGCCATGTCCACCACCAAGAATCCAAAGTTCACAAAGGAGGAGCTGGAGATCCTTGTCGACGAAATCCTCAGAGTCGAGCCACAGCTCTTCGGAACATTGGTCAGACAGACCAACATATCCGAAAAAACGGCCATGTGGCAGAGGATTGTCGATTCTGTGAATGCTGTTGGGACCACCAGAAGGACCAGGCACGAGTGCCAATCCAGGTGGTACGATCTGCGGAGGACGGTCAAGAGGAAGATGACTGACAATCACAACCAGGGGAACATCACTGGAGGAGGGCCGCCCCCCAGACCGGTACAATACCATCCCTGGGAGGAGAAGGTGATGTCCACAATGGCGGTGGAGGGACTACACGGACTACCAGGACTCCCAGACCCTGGTGAGTACACAAACAACTCACCTCACATGGGGGGGATGCCATACACAATCAATCATGCATGCCACCCCCCCAAGCCACCACCGGACACAACAACACTCCACAAACACACACATGCCACTAGCGCCTCCATGCCCCATGCATCAATCAGGGCCATGCCAAGTCACAGGCCACACAAAACACCAACACAACACAGGATGTGGCCGATGCTGGGAGTGGGGGCATCAAAACTAACATTGAGCAACTCACAAGCACACAACAATGCCCTCAGCCCATATGGCCCAGGGCACAGCCATACAAACTGTGTGTACCCACACAGTACTGTCTTTCCTGCAAATGGTGGCTGCCATGCAGGATGACATGGGTCTGAAGGCACAATTTGCACATAACAGCAGACAATGAAGATGCATCGCTCTGATAGAGTCTCAGCACACACCGCCACAGCAGCAGCCTACACTCAGACACACTGCCCAATGGGTGCCCGGAGAACAGGAACTAACTCACATGAACAAGCCAATGGCCATTCAAAGACCGGCTAACTGTGTGTGCCCAGGAAGCTGGCCTGAGGTGACAGAGGGTGACAAATAGAGGGAGGGAGAGGGGGAATGAGAGGGAAGGAGACAGAGGGGGACACAGGGAGACAGACAGAGGGAGGGAGTAGGGTGACAGAGGGAGACCGACAGAGGGAGGAGGGTGACAGAGGGAGGGAGGAAGGGAGACACAGGGAGACTAAATCACCCTTGGGTGGTGTGGCCATGTCCACTCGTCAGCCGGTGGACTGTGTGCATGCAGACACGGTCTGGCAGTGCCTCAACCCCCCCCCCTTACCGTAGATGAAGACCGGTCCATGTGTCAATCTGTGCACGAGTCCATCCGTGCTGCAGGCACAGACCTAACCACACACCCAGTATACCCACCCACTGTGTCGGTAAGAACCCTGTCACAAATGCTTCAGTCACCTACCTGCAACATCAAATTGCCTTGGCAAAACACCATTTGGCCACGTACAGTGCAACACGTAAGGCGCCTCTGCATGGCTCGCTACGCCCGCACACCACACTGCTGACTGTGTACCCAAATAGATGCATCAACTAAGATTGTGTCACACATGTGTAAAGCCCTGACAGCTGTGGCCAAGGGACATACCCATGCACAAGTGCACTGTGAGAGGAATGCAAGACAGATCCAACTACCCAGAGGAAGAGTGCCAAATCAGAAATGCATGAAACATGGATGCCACATGTAACACTGTTAACATTGTCTCTCTCACACACAGGTCAACGTCGACGATCACCCCCCAACACTGGGGGGGAAGTCTCACAGGACCAGGCTCCGCGGGATGAGGACCCCACCGCCAGCGACGACTCTCACCACTCCGTGGATGACCCAGACCAACCTGGCCCCTCTGGTGTCCAACCACCTGCAGCACCTGCGTCAGGTACAACTGTGCCAACCACCACCCCCATTCCTGCCACATCCCAGGAGACGTCCAGGAGCCCTGCCCGCACACGACCACCCAGCCAGTCTGCCCAGGAGGGACACGGTCCTCCGGGCACCCAGGAGGAGGCAGGCGGCAACGCAGATGCCATCCCTCAGGGGTCCCGGAGACCCGATGCGCCCACAACGGCAGGCCAGGTGCACGTGGGCAGGGGTGGCGGGAGTGGAGGACGGCGGAGGCGCGGACCTGACCAGGGAGCTCAGGACCCGGTAGTGTCCCAGGTCAGCAACATCCTGGATACATACCGGCGCGACACCAGGGGCATGGACCAGATTGCGTCCACCCTCAATGACATCAAGGGGACCCTCGAGGAGATGAAGACCCTGCAGGCCCAGCAACATGCCTGTCAACTGCAACACCAAGGAAGGATGGAGGATAGACAGGCTGAGCTCGTGGCGGTGCAAACCCAAATGACCGGTGTACTCCGTCGGATTGCCGACAACATGGGCAACCCTCCCTGTGGCACCAGGCGAAGGCCATTACCAGACACAGGGAGGGATCAGGAGGAGGAGGATTCATCCGACGGAGCGTCACAGACATCGTCACGGCCTGCTTCCGAGGGTCCCCGCAGGAAGGTGGGTCGTCCACGAAAAAGACTGTGAGAGTCAGCAGAACATCACCATCTCCCAGGTCACCTGGCCTGGCACCTGGCCCTCTGGCCCAATAGCAGCACATGACATTCTCTGCCACATGGACTTGCTGGTCACTGTCTGACCTATGTTGACGAAGACTGTGGCATGGACTCTGACATTTCGCTACGGCAAGGATACCAACTCCCCCAGTGAACTTTGGATTCTACACTCCCGCTGTGCACCTCTTGTCATCCCCACAAACCCGTACCCCACCACAAATAAATTAATCACACTTACAAGATGATGCCGTGATTCTGCATTATTACAATACATGTGTGTGTCGTAAAGTCAAAGCATGCCTGATCTCAGAATTAACTCCAACCATCCAAACCGTGGGGTCTCAGTCTTGCCCAGGACACACATGGGTCCCAATGTATCATCTGATACAGACATGGAGTACCATACTCACCTGTGCTGGGCCCAACCAGCTGAGTGGTTCCCGCACAACTGTGGCTACAGACACATTCAGGGGAGCAACAGTCATGCGCAGAGGTCAGGGATCATGTGGAGTGACCTGGCTTGCCGCTCCCAGGTATGTCTAGACATGTGTCCCTACCATGTCCTGCATGCTAGCGTCAGGCGGATGTTGAGAATGGTGGCTAGGCCAAGGTTGGATGCATGGAGATGCCAGAATGCAGTTTTGGATCACAGTGCCACATGGTTGTGTTGGGGTTGTGGGCTGCATCATGAGTGTGGGCGTGGATCGAGAAGGTCATCCTGCAGCTGGCTGTGAATCATTCCCCCCATCCCGTTTGGACGTTGATGTGGCCTGGTTGCCCGATGCAGTAGCAGAGCTGTGCAGATGCACTCCGGATATGGACAAGTATCATGGGAGTCGTAAGGCACATGTCCGTAGACTGCAGGGTAGGATTCGACACGGATGTTGTAGTTGCCCTGGGGGATGGTCTATCTTGCCTTGAGGTGGATGGAACTGTGCATGTTGTGCATAATACAGTTTCCACTCCCTGACAAACCGCTAGCATCTTGTCACTCTACACATAGACACATATGCGCCACCTCTGAAAACTATGCCAGACATGCCGCACGCACAGTGGCAACAGGCCACCATTGACAGGGAAGAGGCACCTTGGAGACAGAGGGACAAATTTATTAGTCCTGTGTGTTGGAATGACAATGATACTCTGTCAACACATACACAGGTCATGTGGATGAACATGTGGGAGCAACACTGGCACCCCCCATTGCAACACAGATGCTGGTATTCCATTGAACTGGCACACAAGTGACGGATAACAGCTAAACACCCCCTGCTGCCACGGAGAGGCTGCTATACACCATTGAGGCCCTGATGGGGCAATCACACACCATGTGAACCCGGTGCAACCTGTATGTTTCCGAGGCCAGTGTTACACACATTGATGGCCTCATCACAATCCCCAATTCCCTGACACATGACAGTCACCAAGTCTGACCATGGCTCCAGGTGAAGCCTGCCCCATGTCATGTTCCCCATGTAGGATCCACATGTATGCAAATTGACCACACATGAACCGGAGAAGTGCACACAGACTACAAACAATTTACACACCCAAAACGCCGTGAGGCATCCCTTACCCTAAGGAGATTTCCAAACTTGCCCGTGCATGTGACGCAGAATCAGCACATGTTGCTGTGTTCATGAGGAGTAGCAGGAGCACAACAATGCCACCAGCAGACAGCATGCCCATGGACCTGTGGAAGAGAGACACACAAGGAGTCAGCCCAAAGGAGCACATCCGCAAGCATGTACTCAACACGTATCATGTTGTCAACATGACAGGTGACAATGATGACTCTCTGACAACATCCTTCCATTGCGCCATCACTCGAGTGACACTTCAATACACACCACTGACTCACTTGGCAGACATGCAGATGGACACACACATTGCAACACATGCCACACACGGCCCAATGCGTGCACACTCAGACACTGGAACTCACCACTAAGCAAAGAAGTTGCGTATGAGCCGACTCCGCATGTCCTCCACAGCCTCCTCCTCCTCCACATCACTTGCCCCGTCACCAAGGCCTTCATCCTCCACGGGTGGATGGTCCTGGTCATCTTGATCCAGTATGAGTGGAACAGCTTCCTCCAATGCCATGTTGTGCAGCATGCAGCAGACGATGATGATCTTGCACACCTTCACCGGGGCATATGGGAGTGCTCCGCCGGTCTTGTGGAGGCACCGGAATCGGCTCTTCAGAAGTCCAAACGTCCTCTCAATGACTCTCCTGGTCCGCCCATGGGCGTTGTTGTAGCGGTGCTCGGCAGCCGTGCTGGGGTTGCGGACAGGCGTCATCAGCCATGGCATGTTGGGATAGCCAGCGTCCCCTACAAGGAAACATCATGGACAGAAGTGTGTCAGCACAGGCAGTGAGATTGGAAGATGACGCCAAACACTGAACTGCCAGAGTCTACCCACCAACAATACATGCTCGCTCGTTCCGCAGCTGCAGCATCATTTCAGGCAGCCTGCTACGCCTCATGATGAAGGCATCGTGTGCTGATCCTGGAAAGCGAACACAGACATGTGAAATCACCATGTTGGACAGACACACCACAAGGGCATTAATGGAGTGATAATGTTTGCGATTCCTATACACCACCTCCTGTGCCTGTGGTGGTACCAACGCAACATGTGTCCCATCTATGGACCCAATGACATGGGGCATCCCTCCCAGGGCATAGAACTCACGCTTGACATCTGTCAACTGCTCACGAATTGGGAATTTAATGTACTCATCCAGGTGAACCAACATGGCCTCTAAGAAATCATGCAGAACACGGCTGAACATCGTCTGGGACATGCCCCCGACGTCAGCAATGGTATGTTGGAACGTACCCGTGGCAAGGAAATGTAGGGCTGCCATCACCTTCAACTTGGGTGTCAGTGCACTGGGATACCTGTGGCGCGGGAGGAGTTGTGCTTCCAGCCGGCCAGTCAACTCATCAATCAACCGTTGGCTGAATCTGTAGCGGCGTATACAGTCCCGTTCATGCAGGGCTGCCATGTCTGGCATACGTCGAGGGAGAGGCGGAGCCCTGCAGTGAAATGGAAGGAACACAGAAGAGTGAGCACTGTACAACGACATTGTCAATGCACTGAGCACATGTTACACAGCCAATACACAAATGGCACATTCTGAGTCAGGTCTGTGCCACATTTCCTGGACACGTACGCCAGTCAGGTGACACTCCTACCAAGGGACAGCCACTAACGGAGTGGGGCAAGCTCACGATGACATGGCATGAGACTAGCTGTGGGCCAGTGTAAGTGAACATGCACACGCATCACAGGATTCACAGACATCCACACATGTGCAGAAGTAGTATGCGTATGGTACAGACAGGTTGGTGGATGCGATATGCACTGGTTACATGTCATAGGAAAAGGACAGGCCACACACATTGCCTTGGAGGAGTACATGTCGAGACAGAACATACATAGAGAGCATGTGGATATGTACTTGTTTTGATACTCCGTGTAGTTGCATACATACACACCTCATGGCAGATCACATATGTGGGCTGGTGTGCGGAACAGTGTGCCATGGCCATCTACACACAGACACATGTTGGCAGCAGCAACTGCTGATGCATTGGACCACACACCTACAGCAAAATCATGGAAACACATGCCACACACATGACATGGTTGCAGCGTGCAACGCAGCCATACACATGTCATGTGTAATATTGCGTGTACCTGGCATCAGGGGACAGGTGCGGGTGTCCGTGACAGGGACATGCAAGTGACTCATGGCTCCACTAGTGTGTACGACATGCACACATGTCAAAGGAGTGCAGGGGATGTGTGGTACAATGCGCACCATCACACACGACATGTGTACACAGCTAATCGTACATATGCTTTGCCCACACCTCAGGGGTAAAGTGCCACATCACATCCTGACACACCTGTGTCACACACATGTGGTATTGCACAGACAATGCATTGGTGTCCACCCTTGGCAAAATCTGACCGCTCCATTCCTGTCTGTGTGCCGCCTGTCACCACTGACAGGTGGGAAACGCACCGTACATACGCTCTGAGTGCGTGTATAGGGTCCCTGGCCCAATATGGGCGCTGGCGTATGCGTACGCCACAGTAGTACGGACCGTACAAGCGCTTGTACGGTCCGGATCACAATATGGGCGCTGGCGTATGCGTACGCCACAGTAGTACGGACTGTACACGCGCTTGTACGGTCCAGATAACAATATGGGCGCTGGCGTATGCGTACGCCACAGTAGTACGGACCGTACAAGCGCTTGTACGGTCCGGATCACAATATGGGCGCTGGCGTATGCGTACGCCACAGTAGTACGGACTGTACACGCGCTTGTACGGTCCGGATCACAATATGGGCGCTGGCGTATGCGTACGCCACAGTAGTACGGGCGCTGGTCCGTACTACTGTGGCGTACGCATACGCCAGCGCCCATATTGTGATCCGGACCGTACAAGCGCGTGTACAGTCCGTACTACTGTGGCGTACGCATACGCCAGCGCCCATATTGTGATCCGGACCGTACACGCGCTTGTACGGTCCGTACTACTGTGGCGTACGCATACGCCAGCGCCCATATTGTGATCCGGACCGTACAAGCGCGTGTACGGTCCGTATCACTGCTTGTGGGGTGCCCTAGGGCGTGGAACGCACCGTACCTGTGTGTAAATGTATGAAATCACATAGGGGACACATGAGGGACAAGTATAAGGGCCTAAATGCATGATGGTTGCCATGGAGACTGAGTTAGAATTTTGAATTTGAGCACCAGGTGCCCAGCAGAAGTCAGTTTGAAAGAATCTACATTGTTGCAAAGTGGATGTTGACTTGACCTCATCATCAAAACTGAAACCATGCAAAGCCACACACTGGGGTAGGTTTGAAGGGATTGGATGAAACGTAGGATGCAAATGTGACTGACCAATCAATCTGTACTCCTGTACATGAACAGGCCAGCCAGGCATATATAAGGCAGCCAGGTCCCATGAGAGAGCACTTGCCTGCACATCCATTCATCCATGACCACTGCTGCTGATAGTGATTCCTCTGGCACCATGTCCAGGACTGTGGAGAGGTCACAGCCATTCACCCAGGAGGAGAACCTTGCCCTGATAGATGTGATCCTCCCACAGTTCCAGAGCCTGTATGGTCGACCAGGGGTTCAGGTGAGTGCAGACTCCACTAGCTTAGACTGTGCCCCTTTTGTGTGACAGTGAATTCTGGCATTGTGTCCATGTGTGACAGACATGCACTGTTGTTTAGAGTGGGTCCCAGGGTGTGTAAGGCCTCATGTCACCCATGCAGAGCATGCTGTGTTTCCTGTGTGCACTCCTCACTTGCATAGTGCCTACTGTGACAATGAATGCATGGTGCATGCCACATTCTGCCTGCATACTCCTCCTGGGGATGTTGTTTCCACAGTCCTGATGTGATCCTGTGTTCCCTCCAGTGTGACAGGTGACAGTACCCATGGATGTGTGTTTGTTCAGTGTACCTGTGCTGTGAGTGTCCAAAGGCCGTGTTCGTCCCCTGCACATTGGTGTGTGTGTAAGTCCCCTGTCATGTGGGTGAGTGCATATGGGGAGTGTTGCACACAAGCAGCATGAGGGATGGATATAGCCTGGCCATCCGATGTGAGCAGGGAGCAGTGCTGTGTGCATGCCGTGCTGAGCCAGCCCCACACCTGTGACACCCCCCGTCTACTGGCACATGGGCAGAGTGAGGTGTGTACCCACAGTTGGCAATGCCATGTGATTGTCCTGTACCTGTGTGTGTCTGTGTACTCTGCTGAGGTAGCATCAGTGTGCTGTGGCAGGTGACTGCTGTGAGGTGCTGTACATAATCCTGGTGTAGCCTGTGAGGCACAGTGTGATCCCTGGTCAGTGAGTGTGTGGTGCCCATCATGCCACCCGTGTACTTTCAATGACACGTAGTGCATTTGGCCTTCCACAGTGGATAATGTCCCTATGACAAAGGTGCAATCAGTTGCATGCATACCATGGCCTGTTCATAATGAGGATTGTACTATATGTGTGTCTCTGTGTCTTTGCTCATGTGGATTAATGTATTCTCACTTTTGCATCCTCACAGGTAGGCGCCATTGCCAAGGGCGAGATCTGGAGGGAAGCCGTCAGTGCCGTGAGGGGTACAGAGGGTCGGAGGCGGAGCCTGTCTCAGGTGAGGAAACGCTGGCAGGACATCCGGTGCTGGACGAGGAGGATTGCACGGCTCCTGCTGGGGGACTCACCTGAGAGCCGTAAGAACCGTGGGCGCCGTCGTCTGACCCACATCCAGAAGCGTGTGCTGGCGGTGGTCTTCCCCGATATGGACAGGCGCCTACAGGAGAAGCAGCAGCAGGAAGGGGGTAGGTACATGTGTGTCAGTTGTGTGTCCCCAGCCAATGTAAGTGCGCAGTTGCATGGATACACTGCCAGGGTTTGATTGTGCAGTGCGTCAACTTCTCCCCAAAGTAGCCCGGTGCTGTTCTCACTCCCTCCCTTCCCCTCCTTGCCATGTGTTCCCTGGTCTGTGTGTAGCCACTCTTGCACAAGGTTATTTAGGCAGGCTGTTTATGCTGGTGCCCAATGCTAGCAGCATCATGTGTGGGGGTGATGTGTCACAGGTCTGGGGACCTTGCGTGTGCCATGGCCAATTTCAGTCATTGTGGGGTCCATGTCACTTGGCAATGATTGTGAATCACGACATAGGGGTGTGTCTCCAAAGTGTACAGCCTTCCAGCATGCATGTCCAATTGTGTGCCCTCTGACATGATGTGCCTGAGTGGGAGGCCTGCTAAGTGCAGGGACGGTTGCTTAATTTGCAGTCATGTCCATCCTGGACCATGGAGGAGTGTGGGCACTACTGTGCCCTGGGGCACCTCTTCCTAGGTATCATGTGCGTCATCAAACAATATGGACATTCACTGTGTCTTCGCCAGGGGTTGGGTAGGGTGGCATTGTACCCTGGGCTCAACTGTTATGACCTACAGGTTGCTACATGTGTCCACTGTACAGGGGGACCCATTTTGCTTGTGCATACTCACAGTGGGCATTACCTGTGTGTGTTGTTAAGACAATCTGATGATGTTTGCTTGTCAATGATGTGTGGACAGGCGCACGAGGGGCAGTGTGTGTACAGTCATGAATTAGTGGAGGCCATGTGTTTTCATCCCAGAGTAAGAGGTGTACATACTTTCTCCTTCTCCATGAGATTGTCTCAAGTGTGGGTGGTTTGTGCGTACAAGGCCTACATGTCAAGAGCTCCATCCTCCTTGCTGGGTTTGGCCTGTGTGTGATGTTTGACTGGACATACGCTCAAGGTGCAGTGACCCGGTCATGTTTGGCATGGTTTCATGTATTGCCTTTGCAGCATGTGCCAAGAGTAAATGGATATGATTCCTGCTCATCCCTTTTTGACGACGCAGTGTGGTGCAGATGCTGTGCACATTTGTCCCCAGAGGCTGGCTCCTCTGTAAAATTTGAAGTGAAGTGATTTGCTGTTGTGTCATGCTCTCCATTGTTTCTCAGTGGCATGGTGGGTCGACAAACTGTGTGTTCCATGGCCTACATGTGTACATTGTTTTGTAGGTGTAACTCCTGTTGCTTTTCAGGCTATGCAATGTGACCTATGTATATTTGACTCATGTGACAAATGTGTACAGGTGTCTGATTATCTCCTGTCTCTTCACCTTGCCAACAGCATCGCCGGGGGACACGGAAGGAGACACTAGCACGGACCGGGAGGAGGGATTGAGCACCAGTGCCAGCAGTGCTGTCCTGTCTGGCACATGGAGTGGCACGGAGGCCGAGGGGAGTGAGGCAGAGGACCTGTTGACTGCCAACACAGACTATGACGCAGACGGGTCCGAGGCTGAGCTCCCAGAGGTGGCGGAGTCTGCCCACCCAGCTGAAGGCAGCCCTCCACATCCCCCCGCCACCTCAGTTTCCATCACCGGCCTCCCACCTGCTCGTGGCCCTTCCCTCCATGCTCGGTCCCCACATGTCTCCTTCCTGCCAGGCACCGCACCCCCTGCCCCTGTCACCACTGCTGCGGTGAGTGCGGAGTCTGTGGACATCCTGAGGCAGTTGCAGGTTGGTCAGACTGCGATGCTAAATGTCCTCCATGCCCACACCCAGGTGCTGACCCAGATGGAGGCATACATGGAGGGCATGTCGGCTGCGCAGTCTGACCAACGGCAGTTGCTGAGGTCCATAGACTCCACACTGACTGCAGGACTGGATCTCCTGCAGCGCTGCCTACCCCCCCTACCCCTGCCCCATCCACAATTCCCACTCCCGTGCCTGTCCCACGCACATCCAGACGTCAGCGTGCACGCACCCCAACAGACACAGGCACCACACCACCAGGGAAGTCGAAGCGCACACCTCCTGTCACGCACACACAAGGTGATGTAGGCACACCCACTGGGTCGGGGGGGAAACGTACAACACGCAGCCACAGTGGGAGTCCGCAATCCACACAACCCACTCCCTCCAAATCCACTCCCCTTAGCTCTCCTGGCCAACAGTCGGTGACAGCATCATCCACTGCAAGTGTGCCCCCCAGCCCCAGGATGACACCACCCCGCAAGCGGTGGAGGCGGGACCCGGCCAGGGGAGTTCAGTCCCCCACCCTGTCCACACCCTCCCCCAGTGGCGCTGCGACCCATCCCTCTGCCCCCCCCCCCTCCTTGGGGCCTGTGGTTCGATTGGGTGCGGGGGAGTCGCTGGGGGAACTTGCCGACGTGTGCAGCGCCATTCTGTCCTCCGCCTTTGGCGCTGGCACCCCCCCTGTGGCAGGATCATCCCTCCCTGCACCCACAACACCTACCCTTGCCCCTCCTGTCCCTGCGGTGCCTGTTTCCACCCTTCCCCCTGATGCCCCCTCTTCTGTGGATGAAATGGACATGTGAACTGTGCAGGCAAGCTAGGGGACACACGTCCTGATGTGTACCCCCCCCGGACTTTGCTGCTGGCCTGGCCCATGGCCCTTGTACATAGTGGACATTTTCTCAGAGATATTTTCCTGCTGAATAAAGCCTTTTCTTTTGGTTTTGCACACTGATGCTTTCCTGGACTTGCTGTTGGTGCTGGTGCTCCCTGAGTTGGGGTGGTGATAATGTGTTAGGGGTCTGTGAAATGTTGGAGTGTGCTGCTCATGGGGTGTACCCTGCCATCTGCGTGCCATCACAAAGGTCTCTGCCAATAGTATTTGGTCATGTTTGCTCTCACTGTATGGTGACATGGTCCCAAGGTGTGTTCCATCCTCTGTGGAGCAGGCCATTTTCCCTGCAGGGTGTCTCCCAAATGCTGTGCTGTGCTGTGTCTACATTTCCTGGATGTGTGAGGGTTGCCTTTCAATATAGCCATGCTGGCTCAGCGAAGGCTCCACCTGCATCTGGGGTATCACCCTTGTTGGTCACTGAACTTGTTGATGGGGTATATTGTCCTATGTCTGGGCACTGCTGGGAGGACTCTGCACACACCCCTCCTGTCTCTGGGCACTGCTGGGAGGACTCTGCACCCACCCCTCCTGTCTCTGGGCACTGCTGGGAGGACTCTGCACCCACCCCTCCTGTCTCTGGGCACTGCTGGGGGTGTTAGACACACACCATTCTTATTGCAGGTTAGGTGCGTACATACACGGGTGGGGGTTCGGTGCGTACATACACGGCTGGGGGGGGTTCGGTCCGTTCATACACGGGTGGGGGTTTGGTGCGTACATACACGGGTGGGGGTTCGGTGCGTACATACACGGGTGGTGGTTGGGTGCGTTCATACACGGGTGGGGGTTCGGGGCGTACATACACTGCTGGGGTGGGGGTTAGATGCGTACATACACGGGTGGGGGTTCAGTGCGTACATACACGGGTGGGGGTTCGGTGCGTACATACACGGGTGGGGGTTCGGGGCGTACATACACTGCTGGGGTGGGGGTTAGATGCGTACATACACGGGTGGGGGTTCGGTGCGTACATACACGGGTGGGGGTTCGGGGCGTACATACACTGCTGGGGTGGTGGTTCGGTGCGTACATACACGGGTGGGGGTTCGGTGCGTACATACACGGGTGGGGGTTCGGGGCGTACATACACTGCTGGGGTGGTGGTTCGGTGCGTACATACACGGGTGGGGGTTCGGTGCGTACATACACGGGTGGGGGTTCGGTGCGTACATACACGGGTGGTGGTTGGGTGCGTTCATACACGGGTGGGGGTTCGGGGCGTACATACACTGCTGGGGTGGGGATTCGGTGCGTACATACACGGGTGGGGGTTCGGGGCGTACATACACTGCTGGGGTGGGGGTTAGATGCGTACATACACGGGTGGGGGTTCGGTGCGTACATACACGGGTGGGGGTTCGGGGCGTACATACACTGTTGGGGTGGTGGTTCGGTGCGTACATACACGGGTGGGGGTTCGGTGCGTACATACACGGGTGGGGGTTCGGGACGTACATACACTGCTGGGGTGGTGGTTCGGTGCGTACATACACGGGTGGGGGTTCGGTGCGTACATACACGGGTGGGGGTTCGGGGCGTACATACACTGCTGGGGGGGGGTTCGGTGCGTACATACACGGCTGGGGGGGGTTCGGTCCGTTCATACACGGGTGGTGGTTCGGTGCGTACATACACGGGTGGGGGTTCGGTGCGTACATACACGGGTGGGGGTTCGGGGCGTACATACACTGCTGGGGTGGTGGTTCGGTGCGTACATACACGGGTGGGGGTACGGGCCGTACTTCCACGGGTGGGGGTACGGTCCGTACATACCCCTACCCACGCTCTGCGTGCCTGGGTACGGCCCGTACCCATGCCTTTGGTGGGTGGGTACGGTGCATCCCCCCATTGTTGCGGTGCCGTGGGGTCCGCACCATACACAGGCCTTGGGGGCGTGGCTACGGGTCGTACCACGCGTACCCCTACATGACCCCAGCAATGCTGTTACGAGCCGTACCAAGGCCTTTCTGACGTGGGTACGGGCCATACCGCCATTGTTGGAGTGACGTAGGGGGACGCGTGGTACGTTCCGTACCCACGCTCTTGCGGCCTGGGTAGGGTACGTACCGGTTCGCGTGACCATCCACTTCCGTTGTGGCGGACGCTTGCGTTGCTGGCCTCGCCCCCACCCCCTGGAAGTGACCAGGCCCTGATGGTCAGGTATGTCCAGGCCATGTGTGATTTGGTACCATGTGTTGGTGTTGTGTGTCCTGCCCCCCCCTTTGCCCCTGGTTGTTGTGCTGACCTTCTGCGGCGTCTGCGTCGGTTCCTGTACGCCAGGTGGACTGCTAGGAGGGCAGGGATGGCACGTAGGTTCGGGTCCATGTCTGTTCGTCGCGTCCAGCTGCTCCTTGCGTGTGTCGTCCTGATTTCCCGGCAGTTTTTGGCAGCCGGTAAATATTTTCCGTGCGGGATGACGTCGGTTCGATTCGTACTTCCTGGTTCGTGAAACGTAGGCTGGATGCGTACCGACGTCAGGTCGGCGCCTTTCAGGATCGGAATTGTGTTTAGATTCTGTTCGGTCGGTGTTTTGTTCGATTCGTACGGAAATGGTGTTTCCGTGCGAATCGTACTTGCATTTTCGGATGGATTTCGCACCGGGTACGAGTCGGACGGAGAAAAGGCTCCGTCCGACGGTTCGTACCAGGTTTTTACCGGATCGGAATTGGCACCATATTGTTTTGGTTGGTTTCGTTTTTTAAGTGGGGTGGTATTGCTGTTTGGTATAGACTATATTTTTTTTGTTGAAACGTATTTTATTGTTTTACAAATCAACAACTCAAAAAACATTCCCCCGCCTTCACCTGTCCTGGAAGTACCACACATTTATCATCAAGACCAATTATTCAGGAGAAGGAACAACCTTCCCACCCAGTTCTCTACCCCCCCTCCCCCACCACATGTCAATGTACCCCCGTCCCCTACCCCTCTTACTATGTGCCCCTCCTCCCTAATAAATAAGATGCAGTAGCCCAACCTCTCCCTAAGCAAACAGAGCCTTCCCTCAAGCCCAGTGGTATAGACTATAGGTGTTCATTTATACAGGTTTTTTAAAACTTAAAAAAGAGAACATGGATTTGTTTAGGGGTTTAGGATGTTTTGGGGTTGGAGTAGGATTTAATTATTATTTTATAAAGTATTTTGATAGTATACTTACTTTTTAGTGAGTCTTTTCTGGCAATCTTCAATATTTTCTTTAGCTGTTTGGAGTAATATCTGTAGTGGAAACATAAAGAGATGGAATATATAAGTTAGTTATTTATTTGAGTAAAGATAAATTAGTGTTTTAGTTTAATTTGGCAGTTTAGTTAGAAAAGAATATTTACTTACGTTTTTAGAATAGTAGTAGGATGTAGGTTTCTTCTGTTTAGCAGAGTTTCTTCTTCGTTCAATGCTTTGGTTTAAGGCACAGTAGAAGACTTGTTTTAATTGGTTTATATAGTGGTTTTAAATTGTTTCTTGAATGTTATTGGTTGTTTTCTGTATGTGGTATTTCTATTGGATGGTTTGAATTTTTTTTAGTTAATTGGTTTCCTTTTATGGAAAATGCTAATTAAGAGTATATTTAGTTTTAAAGGAGGAGAGTTTTAAATCATTATATATAAAAAGATTGTTTATAATGTGTAGTAATTTTTTTTAAATGTGTTCGAAAAGCCAATGTGATAATTATTTCAGTGTTTTTTATTATGTTGTTAAATATTGAGATCGCTATAAATGTTATGTTTATGTTTAAGTAGAATCTCATTTGAAAATGTATGTTTTGGGAAAATATTGTCTTTATGTTGTTTAAAGTATTGGTTTTATTAGTATTAGAATTGTCGATATATTTAAAAAAAACGATATTATTGATGTCTATATTTTGGGTATCGATATTTGTGACATGTGTCATATTTATTTACTCATGTCGATATTTAGTATTGCGATATTTATGTGTGCGATTTTTGTGTGATCGATATAATTGTATTACGATATTGTAGTGTCGATATTAGTGTCGTTTTTTAAATAAGTATACAATGTCGATATTTTTGATGTCGATATATTTGATGCGATATTTGTGTAGTTCGATAATGTGTCTGTTGATAATATGTCAGAGATCCATTTTATATATATATACCTTGTGTGGATATCTTTCATTTAGTGACTCAAGAGATTTTAGACTGGTAAAACAAGCTGCTTTACATTCCTTCAAGACTTAGCCTGAAGGCTGCTCTCCATAGCTACCACTAGGACAGCTTTCAATAAAGGTTGTCTTTAACCTATAACCAATAAGGGGTTGTTTGGACTGATACAAGGTGCCCACTATAACTAGTGGGCAGCATATATCAGGCCAACTTCTCACATTCACCATAAACCTACATTGAAGGACACTCTGGTTGAAATCTATTACCTCCTATGGGTTGGACACCAATCTAGAGCCCCAAAAGTAGGTTTCTTTCCATTGAAGTGTGACCTTGACATCTAGTAGTTCCTTTGGTGCCAATAGCCATAAGTGGTCAGTTTTTGCTTTTTACGGATTTTAAGTAGATTGCAGTCATAATCAGTGGTGTTTGGTGAACTTTGAAAGTGGCGTGGATAGGACTGAGAAAGAGAGCAAAGTAAGTGAACCCGACTACTTTTTGGGGGTTTAACATAGGTCTTCCCTCAATAAATTTTTGAAAGAACAGAACGTAATGGTACATTTTGTAGCATATTTTTCAAAGAAATTTCATAAAAAATCCAGAGGTTATGAATGAACTATTACAAATAAATTTTTGATGTGACAGGTACAACAAATTTGAAAAAATGTATGCAAAATAGTGGATGTTTCTGCACGATATTCCTTAAAATGGGTGAAAGTCCTCTATGTGCGGTGAAGCACCTGGATGTTTTAATCTGCTGTCTCTTGGGCTATGTCATACGCAACCAGAAACATATTGTCACTGTACCTGTTTTTTCAGAGGGTAGATTACATTTTTTTTACACAGTATTTCTTTATTTAGTTTTATTTCATTAATTTTACATCAATCAGATCACCTACAAAATTCTATACATATTTGTGAGATAATGGCTTTTTGCAGGTTCACCCCTACTTTCTGACTATTAGGTGCTGGTGTAGTGACTATGTAGTGCACTGTGCATTGCTGTCCAGGCCTCAGCACATGTGCTCTAACCCAATGAAGGTGTAGGTTTCATTGGTACATCTCCAATTGACATAAGTTAACTTATTTATAAGCCCATAGTATATGGTATCCGGGGTACCCATGGACTGGAAATTAAATTGTCCCTCATGGACTGCAGCACTTTTTGTGACACCACAAGTGTGACAAAGCCAGCAAGATTTCCAGTCCACCACTGCTGGCTGGCGGAGCAGTTTTTACACTGCTAAATCAACAGTGCCATTTAAAGTAATGTCAAAGCCCAACCCTTCCTTTTTAATATTTGTAAGTCACCCAAAGGCAGGCCTGTCGAGCCTTAAAGGCAGGGTGCATTATATTAAAAAGTTTGACATGTGTAATAGTATTTTTACATGTCGTGTCAGTAAAAACCCTGGATTGTCGTTCAACCTGTAGAAAGGCTAGTGGGCCCAACTGGCGAGTACAGGGTTACACACTGAACACTCAGCAGTGCTAACTTTTGAATTGGACAACTAATGGCGATCCATCAAGTTATCAAAGATTTTGTAGCATCAAACCCGAATTCTTACTCAAGTTGAATTTAATGTAACTTTTTTACAAATGCAACTTTAAAAGTTGCCACTTTGTTACCCAAAGTCTCCAGTGACTGTATATAGTTGCACACAAGCTGCTGTCCTTGAGACAGACTTTTGCCCTTCTAGGGTGAGGTGTGAATGACTCTCAGGAAGGAACACAAAGGATTTGCTGTTCGAAGAGGTATAACCTCCTCCTGGCAGGATGGCCAAACTGGAGTCTGAGCCTAAAAATCGAGCTTCAAAGGGGAAGTGGCCTTTATAAGGCAATTGGTAGTCACACAAAACAGGGTCTGCTCTATTGGTAGCTGCTGTTTTGTTTTAGCAGACAAGCTGGCACCTCAGACAGAGAGGAAGAAGCCGTTGCCAAACCAGTTTTTCTGTCTGTGTGTAGCCCACAGGTAGCTGCTCATCTGAGATGGGGTAAGGAGCTCTACACACCAAGAGAAGAGTTTTTCCATGTTGAGAGAGGGCAGAATGATGCATTCTTGGCTAGTCTGATGCCACACTTCACAGGAAGTCATCACTAGGAGGGAGAGGACCAGGAAGCCTAATGGGTAGTAGTTGCCACATCCCAGAGGGCAAGAAATGGGCATTAAAGTGAAACCCCTGGCCCCCAGCCCTTATTTCATGCTGTTCGGGAGAAAGGACCAATAAAGGAACAGGGACGGCTCCTCCTATATGACGAAGGAGCAACGCCCCACGGCTGTTAAGCAGTGTGAAACATAAAATGATAATTACTTAGAGTTTTGGGCATTTTATGTTTCATGTACTGCTGCTTTGCAGCGGGCGGGTGGGCGGGGCTGCTCTGCACTCCGAGTAGGGCAGAGGAAGAGTGGTTTGCCTACTCCGGACTGTGCAATGACTGTTTGGTTGGCACTCTCGGGCCGCCCAAACCAGTCATGCGCTCTTTACCCTTCTCCATGCAGGCTGCATTCCAGCCTGCATGGAGAGCATACCCACCCCTCCAGCCCCTGTCTGAGCGCCGTGTCCCTGCGCTCAGAATAATCACAACACTGCATTGCACTGTTGTGATTGGTCAGGCAAGGGAGCCTGGCTGCCTGCTTCCTGTTCCTGTACAAAACAAGAGAGAAGGAGCAGATAAGATGTGGGACCCAGCTCAAGGTAAGAATTTAATTCCGACCCCCCCACGCGATCCTCCAAGCGATTCCTCCCGCGGGCGCCCTCCCTCCCAGGAGCCATGCCGGCTGCGACTGTGAAGGAATGCCATGCTGTTCCCTGGACCCAACAAAGAGAGGCTGCATGAAAGATGTGACTGCAACTGCTGCACCTTGGGCTAGCAAAGAAAGGACTGTGCCTGTGGTGTACCACTGAAGGAAAAGTTGTCCCTGGGCCTCAGACAGAGAAGGTGACTCCAAGAGTCAATCAATCAATCAATCAATCAATCAATCAATGTAAACTTTATTCAGCTTTTAGAATAAAAACCATAAAACTAAGACAGACCATGAAGTACACATCAAGTAAAACTATCCTCGAAACAATCACAACAAAAACTTACAGGGTATAAAAATACATTGATAGAACCACAAAACATATTCATAAATACACCATTAAAAATCTCAACGAAGATGCATCTTAGAAGATAGCAGCTGTCTAATCCACCAACAATTTTTTACTCACAGCTATTTCACAACCTAACAATAACTTTTAAAAAGCTACGGACATTAAGGATAATATCCCCTGAAAGCATTTGAAGGTAAATGAGGGCAGAAGATATCCAAGAGTCAGTTAGTTGACTGACTCCCTGTTACATTCACTGGGCCATAAAAGCTGAAGCAGTCTGCCTTGGCGTGTTGGTAGCCAAGAACGCCTGACTGCTGCTAATTGCTGAAGTGCAGCCTGGGAGACCAAGTCCCGACCCTCAAAATTTGCACCCAAGTCTGTGGACCCATTGAGTGCTGTTTGGTCACCCAGCAAGAAGTTACTGCCAATTAAAGGAAACTGCTGGTACCGCTGTAGCAGACCATAGACCCGTTGGCAAATGGATTTTGGCTGGACTTCACCGGACATCGAGGGATATTGACCCCGGAGGCCAAAATTGCCACACTATGTTTGTGGACCGGTGGCCACAGGAAGGCACCGGCTCAGCAACCTTGAGCATATTCAGCATCCTGCATCTCTTGCATCAGGACCAGTCCATTGATTCCTACAGCGGTTGCCCATAGTCCCTGGAACTGGACTGGAAACTGATTCATCTGTCAGGTAACTGTCCAAATGGACCTTATTGGTTCCTGTGACAGGCTCCCTGTGGAGTTGGTCACCACAAGAGTGCCCTTACAGACGTTTTTCAGAAACATGTACACATCGCAGCAGATTACAATGATTCATTGCCCTAAGTGAAAGGCCGTGATTTATTGCTTGTTTTGAAAATTCATATCTCCAGGACCCTCAGGTAGATTTTTGTCATTGAAATGTCTACTTAAAGACAAAAATACAATCTATTTTTATAAAATGGTATTGGATTTTCATTTTGTGTGGGTTTTCTTCTTATTCAACTGTTTTGGTATTTGATAAAGCTTTACACTTATTTCTTTGATAAAGTCTGACTGCTCTGAGCCACAGCTACTGTGACCTTAGTACGTGGTGGGGTGGCACAACCATGCCACATAATAAACCACTTTCCTCAAGTGTGTGTTGCTATGTCAGTGCTCATTAACATATCATATTGTAGCATTTACGCAAATCTGCCAATCTCTTTCATTCAAGTCCATGTGTCTTGCCCATGGGAACCGAATTACATATGCACAACAATTACATGTGTGCAACAGTAGATTAGTGGATCACTTGGAAACAGTATACCCACAGACAACATAGTTGATAAAACTAATAACAAGAAAAAAATCAATAACAAACATACCACAGAGTAAATGCATATATGTTCTGTATATGTATAGAGCAATAGATCCACCTTACATTAGTGCGAGTGACCCACGTAAATGGCAAAAATCAGTGTTACTCGAGGGAGGGAGGCAATCGCATATCTGCGATTGTTAGTCTGGAAGGTATCTCAAGTCTGTCTCCATGTCATTCAAAGGGGTTTATCATCCAACTTGGCTAAAAGTTTATCCGAGTAAACATCTCAGTTTTTAAACCTTGATTCCCCCATGCTCTCAAGCTGAGTTTTAGACAATATTGTAATTTTTACCTGCACTTTGCTAGCCATGCCCCTCCAGCGGTGGCACGGAGGGGGGTTTTCCACTGCATGGCAATATGCCTTATGGCAAACACCAAAGCGAGACCTATGAACTTACAAACATGTCTTGTTTTGTTAGATTGTGTCATCCTTCCTAGCACATGTTGCATAGGTCCCAAGGCACTGCTGCCAGTGACACTAGCCGTGCACTTAACTACCTCATCTCGATAATTGTAAATCACTTGACAGTGCCATATCATGTGGTAAAAATCTGCCTCCTCCATCCTGCACGTGGAGAAGGTAATCGCTGCACCAGGTTACATTTCCCCCATTCGTATGGGGTGTCAGGTAAGTGTGGTTTAGATCATTGAATTGGGTGAACTTTAGCCTTGCGTTTCTGGAGATTACCGCCATACTACTAACACACTTCACCCAATCCTACTCTGAGAGCTTCTGGCCTACCGAGTTTCTCACCATTCTTTGAGCATGTAAAGAAGCACTCCCTCATGGTTTTACATTACACTTAATAGTCTAGTAATTGGCTCTCAGTTGTGTCCATGTGCAGCAGTGAAAAAAACATTTAGGAGCTTTTCACTACCAGGACATTCAGAACTTAAAAACACACGTCCTACTTTTTAAATACAATGCACCCTGCCCTATAAGCTGTTTAGTGACTACCTCGGGGTGACATATTTTTTTAAAGGAAAGTTTAGCCTTGGCAAAAGTTTTATTTTGCCAGGCCAAATGGGCAGTTTAAAACTGCACTGCAGAATGCAATGTCAGGCCTGAGACATGTTTAAAGTGCAACTGGAGTGGGTGGCACAATGACGCTGCAGGTCCGCTAGTAGCATTTAGCTTTTAGGCCCTGGTGCAGTACCATATGCTAGAGACCTAGAGGTAAAATAAATGTGCCAATCTGGTGTAGGCCATTATTACATGTCTTAGGAAGAGAGCACAAGCACTTTAGCACTAGTTAGCAGAGGCAAAGTGCACGGAGTCCCAATGCCAACAAAACGAAATTCAGAACACAGGAGGGATCAAGGCAAAGGGTTTGGGTGAGGAGCACACCAAGGATGTCAGATCTAACATCCTGGCCATAAGGTGAGGATGCACGCACTTTTTGCCTACACTTATATGGCTATGATTTCAAAGTTGTGAAGGATCACAAACCACGCCTAACTCCATTGTTCAGAGGACTGCCCAACATCTGCTGCCCAGAACTGAGAGACGGCCTTTCCACCTTCAAAAATATAACTTCACAGTCTCCTCCAGGCCGGGTGGAGACAATTTAGAGTTTTACTTGCCTTGTCACAATGTGGCATGTGGAGCTCAAGAAGAGATGCAACTTAGAAACACAGAAGAATGCATACAACTGGTGACAGAAAGTACTTGCCCCAAAGCACCAACAACTGCTTAACTAATCTAACTGTCAGTCGAGGGTGAATGTTTACAACTAGCAATGGTGGCCATGAAGTTCAACAGATGCAAAACATTTCTCTATGGCCATCAAAATAAAGACTCATACACTATACAAACCCTCACACAACTGTGTAGAGTGTGAAATTAACTAAGTTTCTCCAAAGAGAACCTGCTGCTGGGAGGTGAGAGGATAGTCATACTGAATAGACTTCTAGACCGCACAATGCAACTGGTAAACCATGGCCTTCAAATCACAGCAATGAAGAAATGTACCTCAGAACCTAGGTATGGGGTCCAAAAATAGGATGTTAAAATAGATGACATTAGAGAATTTCAACCCCTGTCAAGAGATGGAGATAGGAACCAAGCCAGTTCCAATAAGCACAGAAGAGACCTGCACCGTACCTTAGTTGAAAATACGTGTAGACGTCTGCCTTCTACCTGGTGGACAACAACTACTAGTATTCCTTGATGCATATTCTTAATACACCATGGTGGAGATAGCACCATACACTGCATTTGAACACATCAATCCTAAACTTGAAAAAGTCCTAGATGCATGCATACAGGCTGAGGAGAAACCTGAAAAAAGACAATGGTAGCTGAGCTCCTAGAATATCTAAAAATGTTGCAAATAGACAACCATAATGTCACCCCGTGGTGGCCTTAAACAAATAGGGAATGTGAGCATGCTATGCCCAAGCTGAACAAGACACTTTGCATAATGGTGGTACAAGGTGAAAAACAGCCCCAACTTTTAATAGTCTATCTACACACGCACACACCACTGCACCACAGAGTGCACACAAGCACCCATCCAGTTGGAAAGTGCCTTACGGGGCAACACCCAACAGTATCATATTAGGTAACACTAGGGAAAACTATCTCCCACAGTAGAAGATGAAGGAACACTGAACAAGCAAGTGGGAAGGGAAGATCCAAACAATCTGATATCGCCGGTGATCTAGTGCTTGTTGGAGACAGACCACCCTTTGAGTGCATTCCCTGGATGGTGATTGGGGGAAAGAGGCACAGTGATCACCAAGGAAAGAGGAAGTGAGAAAGAATCGCAGAATGCATCCATGTTAAAGAAAACTGACCCATGTCAATTACCACTGGGAACCTCAGAGAAGAAACCAGATTCCCTGTGGTCATCTGAAATGAAGATGCGTGGGATCAATGGACCCCGAATCAATAGACTCACTACCAAGGCCCGAAACTCAGGATTCATGGAGGCAGGAGATTATTAATATGCTGGATTCTTCGTCAGCCCGGCTAGAAGGTGTATCCAGAATGAGGAGGACATAGTGCTTGTTGCCCGACATGCCTATGCCCTCCCAAGGACTGAAGAACTCCAACATTAGACTGATAGCTAACATATATGTGAAACAGTCAGGTGTGGGAGGTATAACATCTTATTGTTTATCTCCATGTTGGGAAGGCATGTAGTGTGCCACCTGGTACGGGGTCTCCACCGACACGCATCCATGGTGACGACAGGTGCCTTTTCACCAACGAAATACCTACAGGATCTGTTGAGCGTGAGCCCACTTTCCAAACCGAGTAGGAGTGACCTGGTGGGAGACAGTCGCCCTATGTTCAGAGCCACTTAAATTCTGCAGCGTTTTCACATAGTTCTGGATTTGCCGCATTTGCCACATAATCCATCATGTGCTGCACAATTTGCAGATTTTAAGAACATATATATATTTTTTTTAGCTCAAGTGGAACGAAATTTACTAACAATGTTGTTACTTTTGTTGCTGTGCAGTGCAAGGCACTGTGGAAAGGTTGACTGTTCACCTTTCAGTTGCATATTGCTGTATTTAGGTGCTAAACTATTTCTAAAAAGGTGAAACCAGATTGTATTGTAATGTATTGTAATTGCATTTGTATAGCGCTTACTACCCCTGACGAGGCGTCGAATCGCTTTTCGGCCAGTAATGCGCTACTCCGGGACCCATAGAGGATTAGTGTTGAATTAGTATAGTGAAACATGCATGTAAATATTAAGTGGTGGATATGTAAGTCAGTTATTTGGATTCGGAAGGATAGCAGACGGATAGAAGAGGAAAAAAGGTTTGTATTTATATACCGCTTCTTACCCCTGATGGGGTGTTGAAGCGCTTTTTTTGGCAAGTAGCACGCTACTCCGGAAGCCCATAAAGGATTAGTGGTGAATTAGTATGGTGAAAATATGAAAGTAATTTGAGTGGTGGATATTAGTCAGTTATTTGGAGTGAGAAGGATAGCGGAGGGATAGAAGGGAAAGAAAGGTTTGCATTCATTTAGCGCCTGTTACCCCTGATGGGGTGTTGAAACGCTTTTCTAGCGAGTAGCAGGCTACTCCGGAACCCATAAAAGATTAGTGTTGAAAATTAGTATAGTGAAATATGAAGTAATTTGAGTGGTGGATGTGTTAGTCAGTTATTTGGATTGAGAAGGGTTGGGGAGGGGTAAAAAAGGGAGAAAGGTTTGCATTTATATAGCGCTTGTAACCCTTAGCATTAGGCTACAGTTGCCACGCAATTAATTTCTTTGGAATAATTACTTAGGTATGATGTATTAAGCCTTGCTCTCATTTATCGACAGTTTCTTTTATTATAAGTTCTTCGGTTCATCATCAATGATCTCCTATCTGTGTAAATGTCAATTTAGACTGTGGATAGATACTATACATTTCAAAGTTAACTCTGGTCTTTACCATAACTTGTTTGATTTTTAACGAACCCACAACAACAAGAAATCCATGATATGTACGTTCTTTGATGCTGTTTTTATGTACATCTTTCACGTTTGATTCTACTTAAACATTGATCCTCATAAACTAATAATCATCATTGAAATTCTTTTGCCAGCGTGAAAATTCTGGATTACTGGCTCCATTTTCAAATAATTTGCAGTCTGCACCAGTCTAAATGTTATAAGAAAGGTATGAAATTAAAAACTCACATGGTGAAAGACAAATGATTTGACGCGCTAAATGATCAACATATCCTTTTGTGTTGGTTATAGAGATTTTTTAATTTGAACATTTGTATTCACATGATATATATCTCTAACTTGGATTCGTTATACTATAGACATGATTAATGACGTAGATACACTCTTGGCTCTGTCTTTTCATATTGGAATTGTTTTATTAGCTCTGATACTCTAGGTATGTGTAGTTCGAAAATTGTATTTGTGCACGTGTTGCTTTATTTTTCATGGTGATAACTGTATGTCATATATGTTTTTCTATTAGCCCTGAAGAAGTCTCCTTGTAAGAGACGAAACGCGTCGGCTAAGATCCTTCATGTCAAATGTGAATATGACTCTTCATTTCCATGTGACTGCAAAATAATAAAAAAAGAGAATCTTCTCAAGAAAATGACTGACGTCTTGAACATTTCTTTGAACACTCACTGACTATTTTAGAACGGTGCTGAACCCTTTTGAATGAAACGCTTGTAACCCTGATGAGGTGTTAAAACGCTTTGTTGGCGAGTAGCACTCTACTCTGGAACCTATAAAGGATTAGTGGTGAATTAGTATAGTGGAATGTGGAATTAGAGAAGTGAACATGTTAGTCTGTTATTTTGATTGAAAAGGATAGTGGAGGGATAGAAGAGCGAAGGATTTCTTTTTTCAGGTCATAGCAGTAGGAGGAGGTTTTTGGGTGAGTAAAAAGGTTTTTTGGAGGGGAGGAGTCAGAGGGAAGAGTTTAGAAAGGTTTGTTGTGGGGATCGGTACAGTAAAAGAAGTGTCAGATGATGCAAGGAGGGGGTAGAGTAGGAGAGAGTCAAGAAAGGGTTATTTTTAGGAACAATAGTAGTGGTATGGGGTTTGGGATGAATGAGAGAGTGGGTGTAGAGGATGTAATGATAGATGTACAGGGTGAGAGTTAGGGTAGTGCATTGGAAAGAGTAGTAGAAAGAAGTTTGAGATGAGTCAGAAAGTTGTGCTAGAAGATATATTGAGAGAAGTATAGGCTGAGAAATAGGGTAGTGCATTGGAAATGCTAAATTAGAAGAAAGTGGTAAATATATAGATCCACAAGCACATTGACAGTATATAGATGCATAAAGGAGGTAAGTATATGCAGATTAAAGATGCTGATTGAGGTACAGGATGAGAAATAGGGTAGTGCATTGGATATGCTTTTTCAGGAGAAAAGTAACAGACACACAGATCCAAGTACATGGAGGTACATAGATGCACAATGGAAGCAAGTACATGTAGACCAAAGATATTTTTTCTTTTTGTTTTTTTTGTTTTTATAACAACATAATTCTTCTACATATTTATACAAAGCAATACACAAAGATAGGTACATATCTATAGTGAAATTAATGCTTATATACATAGGGTGGGTATTAATGAATGGGAAAATGGGCAGCATTTCTGGCACAGGTCCCGACCAGACTCAAACAGGCACTCACCCTTGCCCTCTCCACAGACTCAAACAGGCACTCACCCTTGTCCTCTCCACAGGCTCAAACAGGCACTCACCCTTGTCCTCTCCACAGGCTCAAACAGGCACTCACCCTTGTCCTCTCCACCCTTAGCCTCGACGCCCGGGCTGAGACGCCCTAAGCCTTGGCCGTTTATAGCCCTAGTAGGGCTTAGTTGCTGCAAAATGTGTTACTCCTTTGCCCAATTCTTCCAGTGGCCCTCCTTATGTGTGACATCTCAGTCAGACTGCGTCGGTCTGCCGTATTGCAGCAATGGCTATTCCTGTAAATCTGTCCTATGAATGGGTGTCTGTAGACATGTCGATCTGTGTGCACATGCTGTATGTCGTATCCCCCTATAGGCTTTACATACACAATATGTCAATGCTTGTTCTAACTTGAATACCTATCTGCAAGGTCGCCATTTGTTTCAATAGGTTCCAAAAGTCATCCTTTATATCCAATATTTCTTGCGCGTGAGCAGGATTTAATATAACGTTTAGGTGCAAAGAAGCAAGAGTTTCACTTGGAAACAGTCTTTTCCACAGAGCTGATGTGCACACCAGAGTGGTAGATTGTGGGAAATTTTTACTTTCAAATAAAAAACACATTTGAAACGTCATATTAAAGCTAAATGTAGAAAATCAAATATTTATTTTAAACATTTAAATGAATATACGTCCGATTTGGACAACGCACGTAAGTAATTGGAAATAACGGGTCTGATTTACAAGCCCCTTGCGCCACTTTTGCGTCACTTTTCCCATGTTAAAAGTGACGCAAAACAGGCGCAAGGGGCTTGTAAATATGCCCCTTAAGTGAGACAAAAGTGGCACAAGGGGCTTGTTAATCTGCCCCAACGTCTTTTTTTCTTCCGTTTCTCCATCATCGTTAGCTCCCTTGATTTCATGCGTGCCTTTCCGATCGTTCAAATTTTAAAAGCGGAGTCCACCCGCACCCCCCCGAAATCGGTGCCTTCTCTGGTTTCTTTCTGCTTGCAGTTCAGATTTGTCCTGCTACTAGTGAGGCTTTGCGAGGGATTCAACTCAACCAACGCACTGATTTGAATCTGTAATAATAATTGCAAGAAAATAAAAACGCGTCTTTAACGCTCTGGACTTTAAACTGCTTTCATCTTTCCGACACGTCTACATAAATCTAACCGCTCAGTGAATA